>NC_039363.1:76491914-77691914 GCF_003573695.1 Papaver somniferum
GGGGGAAGAGAAGATGGAGTCGATGGTTTTAGGGTTAAGGCATGTTTGGCTAATGGGTATAGAATGGGGTATTAGGGTGTTGAGCGGGTTCAGCGAGGTTTGATGATCTGCGACAAGGAGCGATGGATGGGAAGATGGTAGGTGGATCCAACGGCGATACGGAGGTAAGCGTGGAGCGACCGTCGGATGAAGGGATGTAGCAAAACGGACGACCCAAGATGGAGATGGGCGTTGTGATGTAAAGCGGGGGCTTCGGAGTTTGATGTGCGATGATGGAGCGACCGTAGGATGCTGAAATGCTTCGATCTGACGGCTGAAATCCGAGACGGGCTTGGATATAGAAAATGGGTTTGGGTAAGGGTTTTGGGCCTTGGGTATGCCAAGCCCATATCTTCTTTAAGAACAATTCTTCCTCTTCAAGCCCACTTCTAGCCTTTTGGTCTTGTGCGCACCATTCTTTGCGGCTTCCTTGCGTAATTCCTCCCGGCTTTTCACTACTTTTCTGCTCTATTCCGCTCCGCGATTCATCCAGACTTTATTTATTACCTAAAAATGCAAAATTAAGTAAGAAAAATATTTATTCTTGAAAACAATGAAAATACAGAATATGGGATAAAATGTAGAATTAATGCACAAAAGATGAGTTAAAATGCCAACAAAAAGGGATAAATATATACAATATTAGGCACTCATCAAATACCCCCAAACCTGAATTTTACTTGTCCTCAAGTAAAACAAAACTAAGGAAATCCTAACTATACCACTGTCGCTGGTCTCTCGAATGCATTTAGCGTATGCACTAAGCCTTTTAAACCACTAAGTGTCCCTAGTGGACGAGTTGAAGTCTCGTGAAGGTTTGCTTAGAACGTACCTACAAAGTTCTAGGTCAAAATATAAGCTCAGATTCCATCAAATGTGACATGTGCAAAACAGTTAAGCTCCCAGCAAAATGGAGATGTCAATCTAGCTATCGAAGGCACAATCCTAGCACTGATAACAAAAAAAAGACATGTGATAAGAGTGTAAAGTGTATCTACACATGTGTAAAGAAAGATCTGAAGTTATGACTACTAATCACCAAGAGATAGTTTCTCAGGCTAAGAACTAAGGTCGAAATCTAGCTAGCTGTCCGGACTTTACGAGAATTGTGAATGAGTTGGAGGTATTTCACAATTACTCGCGTTGTACATCAATGGCATACACCCTCCTTGCTTATTACAATGAAACAACAAAATGACTCTTTACATGACTCTTATTTACATTGACTACTCTCTTTTATTTTTGGAACAAGAGAGAATGGAATTGATAAATACTTGAATTTTTTTTTTTTTTGAACAAAGAAACACTTTTGATACATATACAAAAGGAAACAAAAGATTACATGACACTTTGCAAGAGGTAGCCCTTTTTGATGCACCCAGTTAAATTCGATGGTTGTCTTTCTTAATGTAACCTCCACCTTCTATCCCAACCAACCAAAGAACAAGCTAGTCAAGTTTCGTTCAGTATTCTAAAGTGATTGGCAATCGTAACTTCCTATCAAACACCTTGAAGATCGAGGCCATACATGTATTGGTAGATCGTGCGCGTGCAAATTTCTTATCACTATGTGAATTGTGCTAGAATCAGGGTGCCTAAATATCTAGACTAAGACTCCTAATAATTACATATTTGCACAAGAGTCAACATTTCAAGGTAAATGAGCTCCATTTTTTTTATGATTTTTCATTTTTTAATTTTTTTTTGGAATTTTTCAATTTTTTCAAAAGAAGGAGTTCGTTTTCAATTATAGCATATTATCGTGGTATCTACTCTATACCCCCAAACCTAAACTAAACATTGTCCTCAATGTTTCAAAATATGGAAAGAATTAAAATGCAACATATGGAAAGGGACATGCTGAGTAGAGTAAAAGGAGAGAGAATACCCGATTTCGGCGAAAGCAGAATTAAAACTCTGTTATCCAAGGCAAAACTCCAACATATTCGGAGTCACAATGGATGAGCACAAAATATATACAAAAGGAAATTTAACTAACACATTATCTACAAGAAAATTTGGTTTTTAATGGGATTGGACTTTTTGGGAAAAATTTGGTTTTGTCGGGAGACATTTGGCTTTGATGGGAAAAAGAAAATTTTTGGTTTTTTAGGGAAACATTTGGAAAACTTTGGTTTTTATGGGAGAAATTTTTGGTTTTTGAAATTGGGAGCAAGCCCACTGTTGGTCCTCTAATGGAATGGGAGGAAGGCTGCGGCCCACGAAACACTAAGTTTTAATTTTGAAAGTTTAATTTGGCCCAGTTGGTTAAGGCCCGATGTTTGTTTTAAAACTTTGGTTTCGAGGTCCACTCTTGAGTGGAAACAAGCCCACAATCGGTTACAAGCTCAGCTGGGTTTAAACCCAGAGTCCAAAATACAAGTCCAATGAAAGAATTTAAACAAGCCCACAATTAAACAAACAAGCCCACAAATAAATTATTACAAACCCAACAGAAAATAAGAGAAGCCCAAAAATTGGCTTTAATATTACATGCCCACAATTAAAAAATTGGAAGCCCACAATTCGGGTTCTCTTAAATGGGTTACCTTTCAAGCACAGCCCAGCTGCTCTGATATTGTTGCAAAAACCCAGTTGGGTTTTGGTTCTTTTCCTTGGTGGCGTCCCAGCAGAGGAAAAACAGGTTCAGAACAGCAGGTCCAACAGCAATTGAAGTGAAGCAGATGCAGATGCAAATGCTATGCAGTGAAATGCAAAAATAGCTAATAAAACAACAAGAAAAACACAGCACCAATCCCCGGCAGCGGCGCCAAAAACTTGGTAGGCCTCAAAGATATTAAATTTAAATGCAAAATGTTCCCCGGTAGCGGCGCCAAAAACTTGGTGGGCCCGGGAAAGCGTGAAAATTAAGCGTAATAAAACGCGGGCCTACAGTAATACCGCAAGTGCACGGTCGTCGGTTGTAGCTCGTGCAAGTACGGGTCGATCCACAGAGACTGGGTGTGTTTTGTAGTTTCTAGCTATTTTGGGTTCTAAATTGCTATTGGGCTTTTGAGTTAAGGTGATAACAATGGGCTATGGGCTTTGGTACCAATGGATTATGAGTACCAATGGGCTTTGATTAAGCTTCTGTTTTGGACTATGGGCTTGTGTGATAATGAAGTGCTTTGGGCCTTGGGCCTTTGAAGTGAACTGAGCCTTGGACTCAGTTGGCTAGGTGCTGAAATGATCTAGGCTTGTGGTTTAATTGGCTGGGCCTCTGCTCCAAGAGTGAATTGGGCCTTTGGCCAAGCAGTTAACTGGGCTTATGGTCCTTGAACAATCAATGGGCTCTTGGCCTTTTAACCTGGACTGGGCTTATGCTGTGAGCCAAACTCAGTTGCAGCAGCAGCAGTGGAAACCAGGTTGCAGCAGCAGCAGCAAGGAAAAGAAAGCAGCAGCAGCAGCAGTACTGCACAGCAGGGGAAAGAAAGCAGCAGCAGCAGCAGCAAGGAAAAGGCAGCAAGCCAAGGGGAAGAAAACAAGGCAGTAGCAAGTAGTAAAAGCAGTGAAGCAAAGGTAACAGTGACAGAACAATGAAACTAAACGAGAACAATGGAACCAAGGCCTAAGCCAAGGGCAGGGGTGTGAAGAAGACAGTGAAGTAAAAAAAAAGGAAGGAAAAAAAAAGCAAAGCCAAGGCAATGGCTTTAGGCATTCATCTAGAGTGGGAAGAGAACCAGCTTGCTCACAGTCACTAGTGAGCACTAGTTTCTCCCCACTGCTCAATCAACTCAATGCTCTAAGGCTCTAACCTAGCATTGACACACAACAGTAAACTAATCCTAACATTTGAGAAGCTAACAATTGACAAAACAAGTGAACTAACATTAAACACAAAACTAAACATTAAACACAAAACTAACAGTAAACTATCAGTGAACTATTGAGAAAACAGCAACGAAGGGAGACAGTAAACAAGAGTGATGAAAGAACACTAGGATGTTGAATCCACCATTAACCTAAGGGATATTCTACTCACAGCTAAGAAAATTACCAAAGTGCTAATTGTCTGATTAAAGCACAACTAGTCTAAGGGCTTAGCAACACTGAACATGAGCTGCACATGATGAAGACTATCTCAGCTGGTTCATAATTTCATCTAGTCCTAGCATTTGGGATTCAGAACATTCATAACAGAAACAGTACAGAACATTACATCAAATGGAGAAACTGAACAATACACAGAACATAGAAAAACATGGATAGCAAAACATGGATAGCAAAACATGAATTGAAACAAGAGAAACTAAAACTGAATTTGGAATTAAAATTGAATCTACAAATACAAAACAGGGAAGAAAAAATCTACCCAAGAGGAACTGGCTAGTCCAACCCTCATGGGGATACACTGGCTAGTCCAGAGATCCTCTCTCATCCTCCCACACATCCCCTATTTATACATATAAGAATAATCCCCAAAAATCAGTGAAGTTAGGGTGTACCCAAAAATCCAAAATTCACTCACCTAACACACTGATAGCAACCCAATCAACCAACCCATGCTTCAATTAGACGTACAATTGATTTCCCCCAAAAAGTTCCCAAATCAGAAAAATTAGGGTTCTTATAAAAATTATTAAAATTTACCTAATCACTGTTGACACTGGTAGATGTCGACCCATGCCTCCAATCCTTCTCCTGATGCTTCTCTTGTTCTTCCCATGCCCTAATTGCTTTTCTAGCTCATCTATTTCATCAACCCCTAACCTAGGGTTCCTGTGAGAGGAAAAGATCGAGGAATTGATGTTATAGAAAGCTAGAGGAGTAGGGGAATGATGGCTCGAATGGTGTTGGATGAGTGATTTGGGGAGAAGATGGTGGAGTGATTTGGGGAGAAGATGGTGGTACTGTTGCAGAGAGGGGGGGGAAGAGAAGATGGAGTCGATGGTTTTAGGGTTAAGGCATGTTTGGCTAATGGGTATAGAATGGGGTATTAGGGTGTTGAGCGGGTTCAGCGAGGTTTGATGATCTGCGACAAGGAGCGATGGATGGGAAGATGGTAGGTGGATCCAACGGCGATACGGAGGTAAGCGTGTAGCGACCGTCGGATGAAGGGATGTAGCAAAACGGACGACCCAAGATGGAGATGGGCGTTGTGATGTAAAGCGGGGGCTTCGGAGTTTGATGTGCGATGATGGAGCGACCGTAGGATGCTGAAATGCTTCGATCTGACGGCTGAAATCCGAGACGGGCTTGGATATAGAAAATGGGTTTGGGTAAGGGTTTTGGGCCTTGGGTATGCCAAGCCCATATCTTCTTTAAGAACAATTCTTCCTCTTCAAGCCCACTTCTAACCTTTTGGTCTTGTGCACGACATTCTTCGCGGCTTCCTTGCGTAATTCCTCCCGTCTTTTCACCACTCTTCAGCTTTTTTCCGCTCCGCAATTCATCCAGACTTTATTTATTACCTAAAAATGCAAAATTAAGTAAGAAAAATATTTATTCTTTTAAACAATGAAAATACAAAATATGGGATAAAATGTAGAATTAATGCGCAAAAGATGAGTTAAATGCCAACAAAAAGGGATAAATATATACATTATTTGGCACCCATCAGTGTCTAACATAGGGGTAGAATCTAATAGAGCATTCACTTTTTCAATAGTGCTATCGTCATCAAAATCTAAACCAAAATGGGATAGACAACTTTCTAATGGGTCTTCAAATAAAATGTTTGGTAATGACTTCTGAACTAAGGATTCTATCATGTTCATCTCTTCAACACATGTGTCATCTAGCTCATAAGGTAGCTTACTGACATTAAAAATGTTTATCTCTATAGTCATATTACCAAAAGATAAATTCATCACACCATTTCGACAATTAATGATCGCATTCGACATAGCTAAAAACGGACGACCTAAAATCACAGGTATCTGGTTCTCTGGGTCAGGGACAGGTTGAGTATCTAGGACCACGAAATCCACTGGATAGATAAACTTATCGATCTCAATAAGGACATCCTCAATAACACCTCGAGAAATTTTAACAGACCTATCAGCTAACTGCAGTGTTATCTGAGTAGGTTTCATTTCACCAAGTCCTAGCTGTAAGTACACATGGTACGGAAGTAGGTTCACACTGGCTCCTAAGTCAAGTAAAGATTTTTCTACCCGGCGTTTACCTATTGTACAAGTAATGTTAGGGGAACCCGAGTCTTTGTACTTTGGAGTTGTAGTTTTTCGAATAATTGAACTTACGTGACTAGCTAAAAAGGCTTTCTTATGGAGGCTAAGTTTTCGCTTTCGCGTACACATATCCTTAAGGAAATTGGCATAAGCACGAATTTGCCTAATTGCATCTAATAAAGGAAGGTTTATGGTAACTTGCTTAAAAACCTCCAATATGTCATTAAAGTTCGATTCCTTATTTGTTGGTACTAATAGCTGAGGAAATGGGGCTCTAGGCACAAAATCATACCTCTTATGAACTGAGTTGGCATCATCAGAAATTTTATCAGTTTCCTTAGCTAGTGGTCCTGAGGGGTGAACTATAGAATGTTCACTATCGGGCATGGTTACCTGATTGTCTACTATTCTACCACTCCTAAGGGTTCTAATAGCATTCAATTGATTCGATGGTTTTGTACCTACTTCATGAACTCCTCTAGGATTGAGATTAGTCTGACTAGGGAACCTACCATTATCTCTCTCACTTAAGGTCTTAGATATTTGGCCGACTTGAAGTTCTAACTTAGCAAGGCTCTGAGAATTAGTTTGAAAATTCTGCTTGGTTTCCTGTTGAAAACTAACATGGCTCTGTGCTAACATTTCCTGAGTTTTTGCTAACATCTTAATAGATTCCTCTAAGCTAGTCGTTTTATTTTCTGGGCCTGATGTATTTCTAGTGTAGCCAAAACCTGGGGGAGCATTAGAATTATTAAACTGACCCTGACTCTGGCCCTTAGACCATGAAAAGTTCGGATGGTTTTTCCAACCAGGATTATAGGTTTCTGAATATGGGTCAAACTTCTGACGATTATCAAACCTAGTGTTATTATATAGAGCATTGGCTTGCTCTTCATTATTCTGGCCTTCCCAAAAAGGCTCAAATCTACCACTAGTGTTACCCACTTCTAAAGCTTCTAACCTTTTCGCTATAGCAGCAATTTTGGCCTCTGATTCATAGCCTCCTTCTACCCTATTAACGTTTCTTCTGCCGAGAAGAATTGTTTTCTGGGGTCCCCTACTACTTTCCCATTGTTGGGTCTTTTCGGCGACTTCATGCAAATATGTCATCGCGTCATCAGCTGTTTGGTTCTCAAATCCGCCAGTACACATAGATTCTACTGTGGTTGTGGTGGGATAATCTAAACCCTCATAAAGGATCTGAACTAACCTAACCTTCTTTAAACCATGATGAGGACATTGGGCTAATAAATCATTGAACCTTTCCAAATACCTATACAAAGTTTCTCCCTCTTGTTGAGAAAACGTGCAGATTTGCGTCCTAATAGACAATGTTTTGTGCCTAGGGAAAAACTTGTTCAAAAAGGCAGATGTAAGTTGTTCATACATTTCGATTGACCTGGAAGCCAAACTATATAGCCACGATTTAGCTTTATCATTCAGGGAAAAAGGGAATAACCTATGTTTCAAAGCATCATCATCTAGATTTCTAATCCTGAGGGTACTACAAATTTCCTCAAAGTCCCTAACATGGAAATAGGGGTTTTCATTTTCTTTCCCTAAAAAGATTGGGAGCAGCTGTAAGGTCCCAGGTTTAAGTTCATAAGTTGCTTCCGTCTCAGCTAACCTGATACATGAGAACGAGTAGTCCTAGTTGGATTCAACAAATCTTTCAAAGTTGCCATTTCTGGCGATATCGGAGCAACAAGGATTCTCTCCTCAGTCAAAGGACGTTCAAAAACAGACTCTTCAAAAGTCGGACTCTCTAGATTGAGGTAATCGAGACGCTTCGAACTACTAGGTTTCTATTTAACAAATATACCTAGTGCGTCTCTTTTACGTTCAGGCATACAATAGAATTTTCTAAATTGGAAGGGTAAGCAAACACAGATCAAGGCCGACTCAATCAAATCACACCTATTGATTTATAGCAAACAAAAAACATGATGGCTCCACTTAGATTTTTTCTAGACAAGCTTCTAATCCTTCGAACGGGATTTCGTTACAATTTAAGCAAACCCCTCTGGAATCAATTCGAGTTAAAGTAAGTTGAATAGAGGCGAGGGAAGCTCGGTGGAGCTTTGATACCCAAGGCCTCACCGGTATTACAAGGCGGCGCAGTCACGCATTCAACTTACAGAAACCGTCAAGAACTTTGAAGTATGCTTAAAAGAGTAACCAATATTTTTCGAATGACTTTCCTGTTAATCTCGTTACCCTATTGGTCTCGTTCTATTCAAAATTTTAGGCTTAGGTTCGCGTAGGTTACGTGTTCCTAAAGCGGGCAAGAAGAGAACGGTGATGAAATCCGAACCCTTATCTTGTATGGCCAGGCCTTGCCCTTTACTAGAAAAATAAATGTCTGTATTCAGTCCTCAACATATATGCATACGAAGGAGTCCAGTAACTCGCTGACAGGGGATTCACGAGTGTTTAGAATCTTACCTCCCGTTCCAGACGGGGGATGAATCGGTTGTAGTCGACTCGGGCCACTGACTCCGATGTCAAGTGTACGAACCCAAGGTGCAGAGACAATATCGTAATTGTCCTCTTTCTCTGCAAGCAATTTATATTTAAAGTACCCTTCCGTAGGGTAATAAAAAAATAATGTCCCAAAGTCCAAAAGTCCAAAAAGAAAAGAAAAATTACAAAAATTGTCTAATACAGTTTTTTTTTTTTTAAATTGTCTAATAAACCCTAATACAGTTTTTTTTTTAAAGAAAATAAACAAACCCTAAACTAAAATTGTCTAAAATAAAATTGTCTTCTTTTCTGTTCTTTTTGCTTTAATCTTTAGCTCCAAGTCTTTATGAAATCACCAAACTCTTTGGCTCAATTTTCTTTATGATCCGGAACCTGTAGACACAAGATAAATACCCAAAAACATAAAAAAGAACAAAAATAATAATAAAAAAAATAAAAAATAAAAAAATCTAAAACCCTAAAAACAAGTCCGCGTCGGCGGCGCCAAAAATTGATGTAATTTGTAGATAGTGGTAAAAAGTGATTCGATTCTCGAACTTGTGAAGGATAACTTTAGACTTAAATTCAAAACTAAATAGAAAACTCGCTAATAATTATAACAAACACTGACAAAGTTGGTATCAATAATAAAAGAACACTGAGGCTAAGATTCTATTATTTTCCAGGTTCAAAGTGATATGGTCCAAATATTTATATTTATGCAATTTTCTCGTTTAATTTGATTCTAAAATGTTGCAACTAATAGATTTTCAAAAGTAATAATTGTAAATACCAAGTATGAAGCATCAAGAGTCTATAAACTAAGCATACTCCATCAAAATAGATCACAATCACTCAAAAAAAAATCATATTCAATAATAGTTCAAGGCAAATAATCATAATAATAATTGTAATAAATTAAATAAAATAGATTGTACCGCTTTTTGTTGGAAAAAATAGCTTCCTCTATCGCCTCAGCAATGGGTTTAGCTTCTCATATTAATCATGATCTCAAAATAATTGTTTATGGCTCAAAAGATGATTAAAAAGATGAAAAGTGATAATACAGACGATTCACAACAGTTTGCTGGTGTTGCAGAATCACTGTTACAGGGAGAAATAGTAGCTAAAGACCTAATGCAACATCTGTGATGAACGACACATAGGTACTGCTGTGAAACAACGATAGTTTGCTGCGACAGTTGCTTGTGCGTCAATGTTCTTCGTGTTCTTCCTCTTCAGCAGCAGCAACAGAATAGGGTATTTTTCTGCAACTCGATCTCTGGAGCTCTGTGGTGTTCTAAACTTCTCTGAAAGGATTCGTCCCCCTTATATGAGACTCGAAACAACTTATATGTACTCTACAGGTGACGATATTTCGAGAAAGATTTCAATTATCTTCCCGGTCTCTTCTCTGCAAGTCACGGACTTTTCTGCCTTTCCTTTTTCTTCTACGCGTAAACTGAGTTAACCAATCCTCCAGAACTCTCTCAAGACCCTAATAAAATATTTATACAATCTCTTATTTCCATCCTTCCACGTAACTTCCACATATTGAAACAGAAAAATACCCGATATATTATCATCTACTCTGTTTTAAGAAATCTTATTTTTTTCCATTAATAAATCCCCCAACTTCCCTGTTTTGATAAAACAGGCCAATCACCGTACGATCCCGTGAAAAAATCCATGAAAATATCTCTTCAATCTTTCCCAGGACCCGAGAAAACTATCCTCCCCTGTGTTTCGTGAACTGATTATCCATCCCATTTCAATCGATCCAAACTCTCATAATAAGCATGTATGCTCTTGATAAGTCAGCCCATCAAAAATCAGCCATTGAATCTCGTTATTTCACGTCCAACTGATGCTCCCAAATTCACGCAGGTAATAATATAGTTTCCCGCCAAAATTGTGTTTGAACGATGAAGAAAAAGGGGATGCCCTTATCCTATGATGGGGTGTAAATAGCATGCGGCAGCAAATAGTAAAGAGGATACCCCTTAGTAATTGAAGTTCCCCTTATCCAAACTGAGAGTCCAAATAGTAATTTTCTCCCACGAGCGCAAATACCACTTTTCGAGCCAATTTTCCCGCAAAAGCTTATTTCTCCAAAAACACCTACAAAAACATAAAACACCATAATAATTACAAAAATGAGCCCTAAAAATATATAGAATCGAGACAAATCGGACACAAAAATGTGTCTATCAAAGACTGCCAAGCACATTCAGCAAGACATGTCCGCATCAAAATTCTCTCCAAAATGGGAAGGTCCCTATGTGATCACCAAGGCTTAAAACACTGGCTACTACAAGATTATTAAAGAGGATGGAGGTAAATTGGAAGCAGTCATCAACGGAAAATGGCTCAAGGCATACTACGCCTGACCATCGTTCAATCTCTTGCCGCCTTGCAGCGCAACAATCAGGCATTGTCACTCTTCTCACATCTCAGTTATTAAATTCTCTATTAATAAAAACATGTTGATGTAAACTCCATTCACTTAACAAAATCCAATGCGATTTATTTTCCAAAGCAAGGTTCAAAACCCCAAAAAAAAAAAAACGATCCAAACATCATTGTGCCTACTTATTCAAGACAAAAGTACGACTCAGAAAAGGCCGTCCAACAAGTTGTAATTCCTTGAAAGCATCATTTTCATCCTTTCTTGATACCTTTCAGTACTACTCTTCAAGTCTCGGATCGCCTGCTCCACCTTCTGAGATTCCGCAGCCAAGGACTTCTCCTCTTCCAAGATGGCTTTCGTAGCAGGGAAAACATTGGCGATGATACCAGCTCGATCAACTTTGACAACATCAAGGCGCTGACGCAGCCAACTCACATTGAACTCCATGGACTCAGGTAGATATCATGCCTTCCCACTTCTCAATACTTGATTCAGCAATATCACAAATGGATGCGCCTTCCATCTCGACAATCATGGGTAGGAGATAGTTCACTGTAGTAAATAAAGCAGACGAGCAGTGCCGCACCACGTTCCTAGTTGCAATATGGCCATACCTTCTCCATATTTTTTGCATACAGAGGCATGAACTCCTTCCTCACTAGAAAACCGCCAACAACCCGGTAACTAGAAGACAAACATCACATGTGAACATCGAAATGCAAGCCCGCATTGGGATACTCGTATGAGGAGATACCCAAATCAGCGTCTTTCAGGTCAGCAACAGGCGAGTTGGAGCTTGAAGGGGGAGGAGTGGTTAAATCATCATCATCAACCACTGTTACACATGTTCCAGAAGGATACCTCTGCAAAAAAAAAGGAAAGAGGAAGAGGAGAAGATCTTGTCACCTACCGGCCATGACGGATAAATATACATTCATTAGTGGAAAATATACCGGTATGATCTTCTTGACTCGCATAGTTCGAGCAGGAGAACCGTCGCAAGGCTCAGGAATTTGGCCACTCTGAAAGAAAATGATGATAGACGTCAAAATAAAAAGAAGAATCGCTACTTCAAAATCAATAATATTCAGAATCATACTCTGGATACAAGCCGCTTGCGTTTAGCAGAAGAATCTAACCAAGCTGAGGAAGATGATCCACTTCTATCTGACATGATGAAAGCATGGAATCCCAGCAGGAAGACTTTTATCTTGGAACAATAAGGGTGTCTTTGTATATGTACATGACAGAAACCCTAAAACAAGACTGAAAAGCTGTAACAAGATTCATCCGATAAGCGATGATTCAACGCAAACTAGGTCATGCTTTTTTTTGCAACCCTAATTTAAAAACCAGGAAGGGACCGTTGGATGGTCAAAAAGGAATGCGTTCAAACCAATTTCGAGTCAGCATGACTGGGACGCGAAGTCGTTGTTCCAAATTCAAGTAGTAGCCACCTCCCTGCATGAGATCAACATAGAGCACCAAATGCCGCAAGAAGATACGCGGGCGAACAATAAAGAGGAAGGACGACCTCCCTTTTATACGCACGAATTGGAATCCGAGTATAAAATAGGGTTTTTCTTTTGTGCCATACACTGAAGAGGGTAGCTGCCCCGTGAGCGCCAATACTACATGGCCGGACTAACAGTGTGTCAATGTTTCCTGGTAATCCTTCCATACCTTGTCTTTTAGATTTATTATTGTCTATCACCATCTAGTGCTTACCCCACAACAGCACGTGCTAAGCAGTGGACTTAATGTTGATGGTGGTTTTTAGCCTAGGGTCAAAATTGTAAAACCCTGTATTTTAATACGTTGTCGCCCTGCAAAGGAATAAAGGCCATATGAAAGTAACGAGTGCTCAAACTTCTTTATTTACACATGTATTGAACAACTCAGTATATATGAAATTCATTCAGAATGGTGCATGCAGTAGTAATCCCAAGTATTTTGTGAATTCTATTTTACGCTGGCATTATTAACTAATACATGACTCGCCTGATATTTTTTCCGTGCTATGTTCCCAGTAGAACTCTCAATACTGACATGATATGACGATCAATGCTCACTCTCATCATAGTAGCATGAATCTTCCGAAGTGTTAGTATTGGGATCTGCACAAAAACACTCATACGAGTTACATCTCTCTAACAAAGAGATCGATGTGTTCACACACTTTTAATTAAAGTTGGCATGATTGAACACATATTTATTCTTAAAGAAAGTCTAGACTGTTAATGTCAGTTTCATAAATAATGATGACCACACAACTTGGACGATTTAACAAGCATAGCTTACTCCTAGTAGTGACCACTGACGGGCCCACTAATCCCCTAGTCGATCCAGTAGTCTTCTGCTCATTCAAAATCACTTCAAACCCACTAGTGCCCTGTGTAGTTGAGATTTAGACGTCACGACGTTCATAGATTGAAGACGAAGATCTATTGAGGAGGGCTTTGAGGAACTTCATCAACAAAAGGTATGTGGAGACTAAAACTTATCTCCTAATGAGACTAAGTCGTATATCTATATAGACTTTTGTATTATACACATTTGATATTTCGAGTTGAGTTTAACTCGGTTATCTATTTCTCGAAATATATGTTAGAAGCTGAAAAGATGAGGGTACCCAAATATACCTCAATCTAAAACTTTTCCACCTATAAGTCATTTCTCCGAAAGTGATATTCTATGGACTGAGTTGAGACAATACAACTAATCGGTTCACACTTCGTGTGATCGTCTATGGATACGAAATCGATACAATACGACAACAAGATAACTTGTGTGATTGACTATGGATACAAGATCGAGACAATACAACAACGAAGTATGTTTACTTGATAAAATGTTCGGACTTAACCAAACACAATACGATTGCTATCAAGTAAATAGGAATTAACGTTTGTGTATTTTACTTTAAATTATAATAACAACAATTATAGTTGCGGAAAATAAAAGTAAATGACACAAAAATATTTTGTTAACGAGAAAACCGCAAATGCAGAAAAACCTCGGGACCTTGTCCAGAATTGAATACTCTCAGCATTAAGCCGATATACAAAATCTAAACCAACTTCGTATAGTTGAGACCAAGCAACTAGACCTATAGTTCACCTAGTTCCGTCTGTATTCCCATGCCTCCAACTTGTAATAAGTCACGCACTTGGAACAATTCCTTTGGTTCGTATTTCGAACAGTAAAGGTACAACAAATCTGTTCGGTAACAACTCTTTTCAAACAACGTGATATGAGTTTGACAAAAGGCTCTTCAGTTTATCCCAATAAACTCTTTTTTCGGGTCCTTAGATCTATCTTTTCAACAATTACCAAAGTAATTGTTAAGATTATGCAATCAATACTTTGAATCACAAAGAAATGTATTGATGCCGATCTACTGAACTAATCAATCAAATCTATCACAAAGATATACCGATTATAGTTGGATACTTTTCCAGCCGAAACAAGTTTTGTGCACACCAAAGATTATGAATCCAAATCAGAAATCTTCTTCGTCTTCAAATCTTCTAAGATCTTCGATAAACACCTGCACACAATCAACTTGAATCTCTTGTGATCAATCACACACAGAATGGAGTCTGTTAACAATGGATTATCACAAGATGTCTTTAGATCTACAAACAGTCTAAAGTCCCCGTCGAAACTTCGATCTAGTTTGAGTGAATCTTATATCAGAAGAGAAGATTCTCAAGCATAAACAAACTAGGTGAAATCAAAGTTCAACAACCGTTAGTCAATAAAATCAATCGAAAACTAATAATAAACCACAATTATCTAGTTTCCCACCAACAGTACTAATAGAGCTTCTCAATCCCAAAGAAGTCTTTAAACCGAGCGGCCGTAAGAGATTTCGCCTAATTAGGTTACTTTTCTCTCCGAATAGGTGGCTCCATCAGTAACAACACAACTAGGTAGTTTTGCTGGCTTTGAGGATTAGTTTCCTTGAAATGTAAACTTTGATATTTATAGACCAAGGAAGTTTGGACACTAAGAAATTTCCAAAACCGAAAATATTCTCAAGATATGCAATATATTCCAAATTCGGTTTCCATAATTCCTGGAAATGCTTTGTCCATACATTGACCGAAAATCTCTTAGAAAATCTCCAACTAGTAAATGCACATTACTAATTTTCATTTTCCAAAAATAAAACTAAAAACCTTAATTAAAAGATTCGCAACTTATTTTTCGATCCGGGATTTTTTCCTTTAGCTATTAAGGAATATCTTTGAACAATAAAAGATAAGCGTTACTGCACATGTTCTAAGTATGTCAACATCTTAACTTTGTAAGTCCTCTTTCATACTTACAATCTTGAAACCGATTTTCCACACTTCCAAACAAGTTTAGAATTGGTTCATCTGACTTTCAAGAACTTTGTGATTGATTAAGAACACTCAATCACCAAACATGGGTTTCACGGTTCTACCAAAACAAGTTTCGGTTCTACCTCCATGTGAGTACTGGATTTAGTCACACTAGCTTTCCAAAATTCGGTTGACTAGGTACCAGGATCGGTTCCCACATATATATAGTATCTAACTTGTATTTGTTGCACATGTCTATAGGATCGGTTCCCAATGTCTTAAAACATGTTGCAGATGTTCATAGGATCGGTTTCCAATATATAGAAACTTGCTGCACCTCATACAAGGATCGATTCCCCTTTGTGATCGGTCCCACCTCTTACTAGGATCGGCTCCCCTTTGCCTAGAGTTGGTCATACCATTAACTTTAAATCGATCATACCATCTCAGGTGATTACTTAAGATCTGTTTCACTAATAAAAGTCATACCAATACAAAAATTAGGCCTTGTGAATAGTTTTACCAAGAACATAAACAAGTAATGAGCGGTTATACTAATCACACATATTGGTAGTTCAATAGATATCAATGGATAACAATACCAATAAGCCTAGTGATTTCCCTTTTGATTCACGAAACAAGTTCATGAATTTAATTCCTTTAAACGAATGTAAAACATCGTTTCCTAGGATGAAATCTTCACTTCATACCTATACATAATCACAATAGCATTTAAACGATTATGTCGATGTCTTATATTCGAAGTTAAAAAGATAAGCGTTATACTTCGTATTGTATTCCTTAATACTACGTCTAACTAGAGTATAATTATTCATGCTTCGCATTTATGTTTTCAATATGCACGACTTGAAAGATACGTTAGGGAACGAAACAGTTCAAGTCAAATATTACTAACCTCAAGTAGAAGGATGATGTTGTCGTTGTAGCTCCTTACCAAACATATTTGTTGTTCCTTTACTGTTTGGAATACGAACCAAAGGAATTGTTCCAAGTACGTGACTTACTACAAGTTGGAGGCGTGGGAATACATATGGAACTAGGTGAACTATAGGTTTAGTTGCTTGGTATCAACTATACGAAGTTGGTTTGATTTTGTATATCGGCTTAATCCTGAGAGTATTCAGTTCTTTACAAGGTCCCAGGGTTTTTCTGCATTTGCGGTTTCCTCATTAACAAAATCTTGTTGTGTCTTTTACTTTTCTATTTCCGAAATTATAATTGTTTTTATTATAACTAGAAGTAAAATACACAAACGTTAATTCCTATTTACTTGATAGTAATCCTATTGTGTTTGGTTAAGTCTGAACCATTTATCAAGTAAACATACTTTGTTGTTCTATTTGTCTCGATCTCGTATACATAGACGATCACACGAAGTGTGAACCGATTAGTTGTATTGTCTCGACTCAGGCCATAGACATTCACTTTCAGAGAAAGGACTTATAGGCGGAAAAGTTTTAGATTGAGGTTTATTTGGATACCCTCGTCTTTTCAATTTGGATACCAAGGAATTTCCAAAACCGAAAATATTCTTAAGATATGCAATGAATGCCCAAATTTGGTTTTCCTAATTCCAATAAATGTCGGTCCAATATTTCTGAAATCTCTCATAGAAAATCTCCAATTAATAAATGCACATTACTAATTTTTATTCTATAGAACTATGTGTTAATTGCTGGCAATTAAAGCATATAAAACAAAAAACCTTAATTAACAGATTCTTAATTTATTTCGGCACAGGATCACCTAAAGTACCCAAGAATACCTTTGAACAATAAATGATAAGAGTTACTGCTCGTTTTCAAAGTATGTTGACATCTTTTCACTGCAAATCCTTATTTCATATTTACATGGATTTGCATCTTGGAATTGGTTCTACCACACTTCCAAACAAGTTTAGAATTGGTTCTACTAGTATTCCAAGACTACTATGTGATCGGTCATACCGAGTCACAATGGTTAGTTGTGATCGGTCCTACTAAGTCACGCACATGGTTTCAGATCGGTTATACCAATCACTACGATCGATTCTACCTAAACATGGTATCTACTTGTGATCTGTCACACCAATCACTAGGGTCGGCTACAAAAACTACAAGGATCGGTCACACAACACTTATGATCGATCACACTAATTACAAGGATCGATCATAGCATCTCATAGTGATTACCTAGGATCGGTTACACCAATTACCAGGACCGGTCATACCAAACCATAAGTCTAGGTATTGTGATCGGTTATACCTATATACATAACCTGCGTTAAGATTGGTTCTACCAACTCACACATATTGGTTATCAAAGAGTATTCAATGAATAGCCTAACCAATAATCCTATTGATTTCCTTTTCGATTCATGAAACAAGTTCATGAATTACTTCCTTTAAACAAATGTAAAACATTGTTTCCTAGGATGAAATCTTCACCATAAACCATACGCATAATCATAAAACCATATACAAGATTATGTCTATGTCATATCTACGAAGTTCAAAATATAAGCGTTATACTTCGTAGTCTATGATCATGTCACATCACTAGAGTATTATATACAACATGTACAATATATACATCTTCACATGTTATGTTTTCAATATGCACGAATTGAAAGATACCTTAGGAATTGAAACAAGTTCAAGTCAATATTAATAACCTCAACTGGAAGGATGATGTCGTTGTTGTAGTTCGTTACTTCTTCACATTCTTCAGATCGTCGAAGTAATACTTGTATGTCTCAATGATGTGATTTGTAGATAATGGTAAAAGTGGTTCGATTCTCAGACTTGTGAAGGATATTAATTAGCCTTAAATTCTAATATTAAAATAGAAAACTCAGTAAAAATTATAGCAAACTCAATCAAAGTTGATATCAATATTAAAAAGAACACCAAGGTTAAGATTCCACTATTTTCCAAATTCAAAGTGATTTAATCCAATATTTATATTCATGCAATTTTTTCGTTCAATTTGATTCTAAACTATTGCAACAAGTAGATTCTCAAAATAACAAGTGTAAATCCGAAGCATAGAACATCAAAGACCTAGGTCCAAGCATGCTCTATCAAAAGAAATAACAATTGCTTAACAAGAATCATTCAAACAATTTTCACTCAAGGCAAAACAATCATAAAAATAATTGCGATAAATAAATAAATAAATAAGAATATACCACTTTTTGTTGGAAAAATAGCTTCCTCTATCGCCTCAGCAATAGGGTTTAGCTCCTCATATTAACCACTTGTTCAAAATACATGTTTGTTGCTCAAAGGTTGATTAAAAAGAAGAGAAGGTATAAAACAGCGTGTTTGTAACGGATATAATTGTTACGAACCACTGTTACAAAGTACCTTGCGAACTCTGAATAATTGTTACAGAAATTGTGACAAAGTGATTGAATTTTGAAAGAAAAGGCCACGGATTCTGCGACTGTCTTTTACTGCTGTTCTGTGTTCTTCTTCTTCCTCTCGCCTGTATCTCTGCAACTTGGTGTTTTTATGCTCTGTTATGTTCTAAACTTCCCTAAAGTGTACGTACCTCCTTCTGTGACTCCATAGCCTCATATATATATACACGGAAGGTCCCGTATAAGGCAAGTGAAGTCCCAAAAATAACTCTTTTCTTCGGCAATAATACTCGGAATTTTCTTCTCTTCCAAATCTACTTTACGCGGTTTGTGAGTTATAAAACTTCCTAAAACTGAAAGATACGAATCCCAGAGAGTAAATCCTTCCTTCACAACACCAAACTTCCACAAATATCACCAATGAAACTTCCACGAATAATCAGTGCCCTGTTTTATCCAAACCGAAGATTGATGCCTATTTTTTCGAATCTGGAAGACCTACCAACCCTGTTTAGTCGTAACAGGGTGGTACCAATCCATTCCAACGTCAACCACCGAGAAAAACTCAACATAATTTAATCCAGCTCTTCCCAGGAAAATACGCGGCTTGTACACCAGATTCCCGCCAATTTGAAATTCGAATTTAAAGTGAAGAAAAGGGGCGCCCCTTATCCAGAGTGGGGGTACGAATAACAGCTGCCTTGGGGGTGTCCTGGTGTGCCCCTTATCCAAAACGTGGGTCCGAATTGCAAGTGTCCTCCGGGTGCTTCCCGACAACTTTTCGAGCCAATTTTTTTCAAAAATGTTTATTGGCAAAAAATACCTACAAATAAATAAAACACCATAATAAGTACAAAAATGAGCCCTAACTATATATGGAATCGAGACAAATCGGGCACAAAAACGTGTCTATCAAATACCCCCAAACCTATTATTTGCTAGTCCTCGAGCAAAAATAAAATAGAAATAAAATACTAACTCACTGTCGCAGGCATCGTTGATTGCATTTAGCGTATGCAATAAGCCTTTAAACCCCTAGGTGTCCCTACTGGCGGAGTGTTGTCTCCGGAGGGCTTACCAGAGGTATACCTAAAAAACCTTTATACTCCAGACCCTAGCTATCTACACAGAACCTTGGAAGGAACTAAAGAATCTCCTTGGTTGGCATACTTATTGACTACAGGAGGAAGTACCCTGATGCGAAATTCCAATTGTTGTACACGAGTTTGCACTCAAGCATACTAAAATTCATATATAAGTGACAGAGCTCTACTCAGATAGTTGCACTATGGACATCAATATCCGGAGTCGAAACTAATCACATGGAAAGATCAAGAAGATGGGTATAGAGAAAAACATAGATGGTTTTGATGTTTACTAGGTGAACGGTGTTTCTCATATCTGTCTGAAGGCCTCCGCCAAAATGAACCTATCCTAATGGACTGAGATACTAGTCTGACTAATATCAACACACTGGCATATACAAGGGAACCAGTGATTGATAATCCTAACTCTAGGTCAACACACTGGCATATACAAGGGTTCCAGTGGTCGACTTTATTGGATTTATTCCAGTTGGTCTGATGGTCTGGTCTCAATTTCTCTTTTTTTTTTTTTGTATCTCAATCACTCTAATTCACCCAAGCATTGATAACAACTTGAATCGTGAACCCCACCTAATCACTTAGAGAAACATAGTTTAAAAATAAACAAAATAAAAACAGAAGTGAAAGGGACTCAACGAGATATGGTGAAACTATCATGTTATTTCTAACACCTGAGCTTTGTGCTTTTATGAATAGACTCTTTAGATGTTGCCATCTAGTCATATTGGTTCCTCAACTCCTACAACCAAAATGCTTCCATCCACTTAGATTGCTTAGTGTCATCCTTAATAGGGATAAATTTCTAGGCTCTGGAGTTTATTTATTGCAACGAAAAGTTAACAAAAAGTTCTACCCCACCCCCAAACTTAAATCTAACATTTTCCTCAATGTTTCTAATCAAAGAACAGTACCAAAAATATAAGTAACATGAGGAAATAGTAAAGAGAGAAGTCGGAAAGATAGTACCTGGGTGAAGTGTAACCAAAAACCTACAAAAATATTATACAACATACAAAATCGCCTCGATGGTCAATCAAGGTAAACAGGGTCCTCCAGAGGGACCTCCTCAACATCACCTGTAGGAAAAGGCTCTATAAAGGGCTTAAAGCGCTGACAGTTAACCTTCGAAGAACTACTACCATCTGGTGTCTCAATCTCAACAGCGCCATGAGAAAAAATAATACGGACCACAAAAGGACCGGTCCACCGAGAGCGCAACTTCCCGGGGAATAGATGCAAACGAGTGTCATACAGAAGAACTTTTTGACCTGGAGAAAATGACTTTCTTAAAATATTCCTATCATGCACAAGTTTCATTTTGTTCTTATACTCCTTAGCACTATCGTATGCATCTATACGAATCTCGTCCAACTCATTGAGCTGAAGCTTTCTTTGAGCTCCTGCCTTGTCAAGTGAAAAGTTTAAGCTCTTAATAGCCCAATAGGCTCGATGCTCTAACTCAACAGGCAGGTGACATGCCTTTCCAAACACTAAACGATAAGGTGACATTCTAATGGGTGTCTTAAACGCAGTACGGTAAGCCCATAAGGCATCAGTAAGCCTCGACGACCAGTCTTTCCTATTTGGATTAATTCTCTAGAATACGTTTAACTTCCCTATTGTAAACCTCTACCTGACCACTAGTCTGAGGGTGATATGGGGTTGCTACTTTATGGGTAATAACGTATTGTTTCATTAAAAGAGCAAACGGTCTATTACAAAAGTGTGAACCTCCATCACTAATTATAGCTCGCGGCGTACCAAAATGTGTAAGTATATTCTCTTTCAAAAACTGGACTATGACCATGTGGTCATTCGTTCTACACGGAACCGCCTCAACCCACTTAGACACATAGTCTACAGCGACAAGTATGTAAAGATAACCAAACGAAATAGGAAAAGGACCCATAAAATCAATGCCCCACACATCAAAGACCTCAATCACTAAAATAGGGTTCAAAGACATCATATTTCTACGGGAAATGGTTCCTAACTTCTGGAAACGCTCACAAGAAACACAATGACTATGGGAATCTTTAAACAACGAAGGCCAGTAAAATCCACACTGCAAAATCTTAGTAGCAGTCTTCTTAGCACTAAAATGACCCGCACATGTATGTTCATGACAAAAGGAGATAATACTAGACTGGTCACTCTCAGATACACATCTCCTAATAATCTGGTCCGAACAATACTTAAACAAATAAGGATCGTCCCAAAAGAAATGCTTAACCTCGGCTAAAAACCTAGAACGATCTTGCTTACCCCAATGTTGAGGGGTTCGACCAGTAACAAGATAATTCACTATATTTTCATACCAAGGTGATTGGGAAACAGAGAACAATTGTTCATCAGGAAAGCTATCCCTTATATGAAGGGAATCACTAGGGGAACTAACAACTAGCCTAGACAAGTGGTCTTCTACTACATTTTCTGCACCCTTTTTGTCTCTAATGTCTGGAGAAAATTCCTGTAACAATAGGATCCATCTAATCAATCTAGGTTTGGTATCCTTCTATAATAAAAGGTATTTCAAAGCAGCATGATCTGTATAGATTATGATCTTAGAACCTAATAGGTAGGACCTAAACTTATCCAAGGCAAACACTATGGCTAAAAGTTCTTTCTCGGTAGTTGTGTAGTTCATTTGGGCATCATTCATAGTTTTGCTAGCATAATAAATCACATGAAGTAATTTGTTTTCTCGTTGTCCTAAAATGACGCCTATAGCATAATCTGAAGAATCACACATAATCTCAAAGGGTAGGTTCCAGTTAGGTGTCTGGACTATCGGGGCAGTAGTGACTAAAGTCTTAAGCTTCTCAAAAGCCTCTAAACAATCATCATCAAAGACAAACTTAACATCTTTAGCAAGCAAATTGCAAAGAGGTCTAGAAATCAAGCTAAAATCCTTAATGAATCGACGGTAAAAACCTGCATGCCCTAGGAATGACCTAATATCTTTTACGGTTTTTGGGACCTGTAAAGTCTTAATAAGGTCAACTTTGGATTTGTCTACCTCTATACCCTTTGAAGAGACGATGTGCCCTAACACAATTCCTGATTTAACCATGAAATGGCATTTTTCCCAATTAAGCACTAAATTTTTTTCCTTACACCTAGTCAACACTAATGTCAAATGATGCAAGCACTCATCGAAAGATCAACCAAACACTGAAAAATCATCCATAAAGACCTCTAAGAACCGTTCTACCATATCAGAAAATATGCTCATCATACAACGCTGAAAAGTTGCAGGGGCATTACATAGCCCGAAAGGCATGTGTCTATACGCAAAGGTACCAAAGGGACAGGTAAAAGTGGTTTTCTCTTGGTCTTCTGGGGCAATAACGATCTGATTATAACCGGAGTAGCCATCTAAGAAGCAATAGTGACTATGTCCAACTAATCGCTCTAGCATTTGGTTGATAAAAGAAAGGGGAAAGTGATCCTTTCTTGTGACCTTGTTCAATTTCCTATAGTCAATACATACACGCCATCCTGTGGTCACTCGGGTTGGGATTAATTCATTATTATCATTCCGGACTACAGTGATACCTGATTTCTTGGGGACAACCTGAACAGGGCTGACCCACTTACTGTCTGAAATTGGGTAAATAATACCCGCATCTAACAACTTAAGCACCTCTTTTCGAACTACCTCTTTCATGTTAGGGTTCAGTCGACGTTTCATCTCCCTAGAAGGTTTGGAGTCTTCCTCTAAATGAATCTGATACATACACACAGTAGGACTTATACCCTTAATGTCTGTTGTAGTCCACCCTAAAGCTTCCTTATTGTCTTGAAGTACATTTACTAGCCTACTTTCCCGATCACTTTCCAAATCGGAAGCTACAATCACAGGTAAAGTCTCAGATGGGCCTAAAAAAACATACTTTAGAGTATCGGGTAGTGGTTTAAGATCCAACTTCGGGGGCTCTTCTAAAGAAGGAATTAGGAAACTGGTAACGGTTTGAACCTAGCTTTCCATTTATCAGTGTCTAACACAGGGGTAGAATCTAATAGAGCATTCACCTGTTCAATAGTGCTATCGTCGTCAAAATCTAAACCAAAATAGGATAGACAACTTTCTAATGGGTCTTCAGACAAGATGTTTGGTAATGACTCCTGAACTAAGGCTTCTATCATGTTCACCTCTTCAACACGTGTGTCATATAGCTCATGAGGTTGCTTACCGACATTAAAAATGTTCATCTCCATAGTCATATTACCAAAAGATAAACTCATCACTCCATTTCGACAGTTAATGATCGCATTAGACGTAGCTAAAAATGGGCGACCTAAAATCACAGGTATCTGGTCCTCTGGGTTAGGGACAGGTTGGGTATCTAGGACCACGAAATCCACTGGATAAATAAACTTGTCGACCTCAATAAGAACATCCTCGATAACACCTCGAGGGATTTTAACAGACCTATCAGCTAACTGCAGTGTCATCTGAGTTGGTTTCATTTCACCAAGTCCTAGCTGTAAGTATACATGGAATGGAAGTAAGTTCACACTGGCTCCTAAGTCAAGGAAAGCTTTTTATACCCGGAAGTTACCTATTGTGCAAGCAATGGTAGGAGAACCTGGGTCTTTATACTTTGGAGTTGTGGTGTTCTGAATGATTGAACTTACGTGACTAGCTAAAAAGGCTTTTTTATAGACGCTAAGTTTTCGCTTTCGCGTACACATATCCTTAAGGAACTTGGCATAAGCAGGAATTTGCCTAATTGTATCTAATAAGGGAAGGTTTATGGTAACTTGCTTAAAAACCTCCACTATGTCATTAAAGTTCGATTTCTTCGTTGTTGGTACTAATAGCTGAGGAAATGGGGCTCTAGGCCTAAAATCAGACCTTTCAGGAACCAAATTCACATCATCAGAAACTTTATCAGTCTCTTCAGCTACCGGTCCTGAGAGGTGAGATCCTGAGGGGTGAACTACAGTATGTTCACTATCGGGCATGGTGACCTTATTGTCTACAACTCTACCACTTCTAAGGGTTCTAACAGGATTCAATTGATCCGATGGTTTTGCACCTAATTCATGAACTCCTCTAGGGTTGGGTTGTGTTTGACTAGGAAACTTACCTTTTTCTCTCAAAGAATCACTTATCAGACCAACCTGGGTTTTTAACTCGGAAATAGCCTGACTATTTTCTTGTCCTATCCTGTTACTAGCTTGTAGACTATGTTCTACAGATAACTGGAATTTTGCAGTTTGCTGAGTTAACAAGGCGAGAGATTCCTCTAAACTTAGGATTTTTTTATCTGACTGATTCTGAAACTGAGCTAGTCCTGAAGGATTCTTGGTATAGCCAAAACCCAGGGGAGCATTAGAATTACTAAACTGACCTTGACTTTGGCCCTTAGACCACGAAAGGTTCAGATGGTTTCTCCAACCAGGATTATAGGTTTCTGAATATGGGTCAATCTTTTGACGGTTATCAAATCTAGTGTTATTATAAAGAGCATTGACCTGCTCTTCAATATTCTGGCCTTCCCAAAAAGGCTCCATTCTACCACTAGTCTGGCCCACTTCTAAGGCTTCTAACCTTTTCGCTATAGCAACAATTTTGGCATCTGATTCATAGCCTCCTTCTACCCTATTAACGTTTTCTCTACTTAGAAGAATTTTTTTCTGAGGTGCCCTTCTATTTTCCCATTGCTGGGTTTTTTCGGCAATTTCATTACAAAATTCCATTGTCGCATCAACAGTTTGGTTTTCAAATCCACCAGTGCATAGAGACTCAACCATGGTCGTTGTGGAATAATTTAAACCCTCATAAAGGATCTGAACTAGCCTAACCTTTTCTAAACCATGATGAGGACACTGGGATAATAAATCATTGAACCTTTCCAAATACCTATATAAAGATTCTCCTTCTTGTTGTGAAAATGTGCATATTTTCGTCATAATAGACGATGTTTTATGCCTAGGGAAAAACTTATTGAAAAAGGAAGATGTAAGTTGTTCATATGTCTCAATTGACTCGGAGTCCAAACTATACAGCCACGACTTGGCCTTATCTTTCAGGGAAAATAAAAATAACCTAAGTTTCAAAGCATCATCATCTAAGCCTCTAATTCTTAGAGTACTACAAATTTCCTCAAAATACCTAACATGGTAATAAGGGTTTTCATTTTCTTTCCCTAAAAATATTGGGAGCATCTGTAAGGTCCCAGGTTTCAGTTCATAGGGTGCCTCTGTTTCAGCTAACTTAATACACGAAGGACGAGTAGTCCTAGTTGGATTCAACAAAGCTTTCAAAGTTACCATTTTTGGCGCTATCGGAGCAACATGGATTCTCTCCTCAATCAGAGGACGTTCAAAAACAGACTCTTCAAAAGTCGGACTTTCTATATTAAGGTAATCGAGACGCTTCGAACTACTAGGTTTCTCTTTAACAAATCTACCTAGTGCGTCTCTTTTACGTTCAGGCATACAATAGAATTTCCTAAATTGGAAGGGTAAGCAAACACAGATCAAGGCCGACTCAACCAAATAAAACCTATTGATTTCTAGCAAACAAAAAGCATGATGGCTCCACTTAGATTGTTTCTAGACTAGCTTCTAATCCTTCAAACGGGAATTCGTTATAATTTAAGCAAACCCCTCTGGAATCAATCCGAGTTAACGTAAGTTGAATAGAGGCGAGGGAAGCTCGGTGGAGCTTTGATACCCAAGGCCTCACCGGTATTACAAGGCGGTGCAGTCACGCATTCAACTTACAGAAACCGTCAAGAACTTCGACGTATGCTTAAAAGAGTAACCAATATTTTTCGAATGACTTTCCTGTTAAGCTCGTTATCCTATCGGTCTCGTTCTAGTCAAAATTTTAGGCTTAGGTTCGTGTTAGTTACATGTTCCTAAAGGGGGCAAGAAGAGAACGGTGATGAAATCCGAACCCTTATCTTGTATGGCCAGGCCTTGCCCTTTACTAGAAAAATAAATGTCTGTATTCAGTCCTCAACATATATGCATACGAAGGAGTCCAGTAACTCGCTGACAGGGGATTCGCGAGTGTTTAGAATATTACCTCCCGTTCCAGACGGGGGATGAATCTGTTGTAGTCGACTCGGGCCACTGACTCCGATGTCTAGTGTCCGAACCCAAGGTGCAAAGACAATATCGTAATTGTCCTCCTTCTCTGCAAACAATTTATATTTAAAGTACCCTTCCGTAGGGTAATAAAAAAAAATAATGTCCCAAAGTCCAAAAGTCCAAAAGTCCAAAAAAATAAAGAAAAATTACAAAAATAATAAACCCTAATACCGTTTTTTTTTAAATAAAATAAACAAACCCTAAACTAAAATTGTCTAAAATAAAATTGTCTTCTTTTCTGTTCTTTTTGCTTTAATCTTTAGCTCCAAGTCTTTATGAAATCACCAAACTCCTTGGCTCAATTTTCTTTATGATCCAGAACCTGTAGACACAAGATAAATACCCAAAAACATAAAAAAGGACAAAAATAAAAAATAAAAAAAATAAAAATAAAAATAAAAAATAAAATAAATTTAAAACCCTAAAAACAAGTCCCGTCGGCGGCGCCAAAAATTGATGTGATTTGTAGATAGTGGTAAAAGTGGTTCGATTCTCAGACTTGTGAAGGATATTAATTAGCCTTAAATTCTAATATTAAAATAGAAAACTCAGTAAAAATTATAGAAAACTCAATCAAAGTTGATATCAATATTAAAAAGAACACTGAGGTTAAGATTCCACTATTTTCCTAATTCAAAGTGATTTAATCCAATATTTATATTCATGCAATTTTTTCGTTCAATTTGATTCTAAACTATTGCAACAAGTAGATTCTCAAAATAACAAGTGTAAATCCGAAGCATAGAACATCAAAAACCTAGGTCCAAGCATGCTCTATCAAAAGAAATAACAATTGCTTAACAAGAATCATTCAAACAATTTTCACTCAAGGCAAAACAATCATAAAAATAATTGCGATAAATAAATAAATAAGAATATACCACTTTTTGTTGGAAAAATAGCTTCCTCTATCGCCTCAGCAATGGGGTTTAGCTCCTCATATTAACCACTTGTTCAAAATACATGTTTGTTGCTCAAAGGTTGATTAAAAAGAAGAGAAGGTATAAAACAGCGTGTTTGTAACGGATATAATTGTTACGAACCACCGTTACAAAGTACCCTAACACAGAACTGTTGCGAACTCTGAATAATTGTTACAGAAATTGTGACAAAGTGATTGAATTTTGAAAGAAAAGGCCACGGATTCTGCGACTGTCTTTTACTGCTGTTCTGTGTTCTTCTTCTTCCTCTCGTCTGTATCTCTGCAACTTGGTGTTTTTATGCTCTGTTATGTTCTAAACTTCCCTAAAGCATACGCACCTCCTTCTGCGACTCCCTAGCCTCATATATATACACGGAAGGTCCCGTATAAGGCAAGTAAAGTCCCAAAAATAACTCTTTTCTTCGGCAGTAATACTCGGAATTTTCTTCTCTTCCAAATCTTCTTTACGCGGTTTGTGAGTTATAAAACTTCCTAAAACTGAAAGATACGAATCCCAGAAAGTAAATCCTTCATTCACAACACCAAACTTCCACAAATATCACCAATGAAACTTCCACGAATAATCAGTGCCCTGTTTTATCCAAACCGAAGATTGATGCCTAGTTTTTCGAATCTGGAAGACCTACCAACCTTGTTTAGTCGTAACAAGGTGGTACCAATCCATTCCAGCGTTAAACACCGAGAAAAACTTAACAAAATTTAATCCAGCTCTTCCTAGGAAAATACACGGCTTGTACACCAGATTTCCGTCAATTTGAAATTCGAATTTAAAGTGAAGAAAGGGGGTGCCCCCTATCCATAGTGGGGGTGCGAATAACAGCTGTCTTGGGGGTGTCCTGGGGGTGCCCCTTATCCAAACCGGGGGTCCGAATAGCAAGTGTCCTCCGGGTGCTTCCCGATAAATTTTCGAGCCAATTTTTTCCAAAAATGTTTATTGGCCAAAAATACCTACAAATAAATAAAACACCATAATAAGTACAAAAATGAGCCCTAACAATATATAGAATCGAGACAAATCGGACACAAAAATGTGTCTATCACTCAACATTCCTGGACTTTATAGTCTAACCTAAACGAAGTTGACTGTAGTATTTAATCAAGTGACTCTAGATGAGTTTTAATTCTAAAATATGACAACCAACCTTCACATACCAATGCTTGGTGAGTTCAACGAGCTATTCTCTAAAAAATTGTTAAACGTCCTTTTTACTAGCCCGTGACTTTGAGACATGAAAACTTGTAGTTATTAGATACGATGCGCCGACAGTTGTTGTAGACGGATCCACAGTTGCGAAGCCATTAGGACGATATAGTGAAACCTTAATAAGTGTTGCGAAGCATAATTCTGATGGGTTGAATGCTATTATCCGCGCCATAAGCCCAGATCTTCAGGACCATGTGACTTCGTGTACTAAGTCTAAAGATGCTTGGGATATCTTAGAAACCGTATTTGAAGAAGATACCTCAGAGAAAGAAGTTACGCTTCAAAACCTAATTCTTACTGGGAAAATCTTCGTATAACTGATGAAGATTCGTTTGATAAGTTTAATCAAAAGGTGTCTGGAATTGTTAATGCATCTTATGCGTTAGGGAATATTATTCCTCAAAATGATACTGTGATGAAAATTCTCCGATCTCTACCAGAAAGATACGAGTCTAAAAACATGCCATCGAGTAAGGAAATAACCTTGCCACACTTTTCAGAAACACGTTAGTTATAAAGTTCAAGATCTTTGATCATGAACTGTAATCCAAAGACGGAAAGGATATTGCGTCCAAGGCACTGAAAATCACTAAAACTCTTAAAAGTGAAAGTGTTGACAACTTTGTGGATAATCTTGTTGATCCTGATTATTCAGATGAAGATCTTGATAACACAGTTTCATTGATCACAAGACAGTTTAGAGAACTTTTTAGGAAGAGAAATAAACGGTTCACCAGAGAAAAGCCTCCAACGTCATCTAAGCCACATAGTCGTGTTTCTGTCAAAAACAAAGAATCTAATGATAGTGACGATGAGGGTATGCCATAGTTCTTCAAGTGTAAAGGGTATAATCACTTTTCCAATGAGTGTCCAAATCGAAGGAAATACACTGGAAACAAGAGTTTGGCCGCAACACTTGATGAAACTTCTGATCGTTATGATTCCGGAAAGGATGAAGATTCAAGTGTGACACCCTTGGGAGAAATTTTCAATTTTGATGAATGTAACAATACTCATATCAATCTTGATAATTTAATTGATGATTCTTCATCAAAATCATTGGAGGATGTTATGGATTTTTCTTATACTAATAGAAATTCTCTTAATGTTTCAGGTACCACGTGCTTAACTGCTAACGTCATTCCTGAATCAATCTCCAAACTTACATGTCCTTATTGTACCATTGAGGGTCACGGACTCACATAATGTTTCAAGTACAAGCATAAACTAAGGTATGTCAACAAAATGTAACGAAGGGATAGTCGTTTGGAAAATGTGTCGAAACTTGTTCAAAAGTCCAATCCGGAGGTATGCAAATTGAACTTTTATTCTTATAAAAGATTTATTTCAAAGGTTAAGGTAAAATCTCAAACGAAGAAAAGAGTCCGGGCTAAACACCACGTAAAGAAGAATATTGCATATTCTATGCAGGAACCTAGTGGTGAGCACTCCATTTCTCACCTCAACACAATTTAATTGTGTTGAAATGTGCATCTTTTCTCATGTACCCTTAAAAAAAGATAAGAAATGCGCACACCAGAGCTTTAGATCAAAATTGAATATTATTACTTGGATGTCCATCTCATGTCTGTTCATCTTAATCTATGTTTCAAGTAATGGTATTGAAATTTTTGATCTATGAAACTTAAAGAAGGATAAAAATGACATTTTTTTTCCTTTTAGGTTTTATGTATTTTCTCTAGTTTTTGAACTTTCAAGGTTCCAAAATCCTGCATGGTAAATATCTTCTACTTCCAGACTCATATCTTTTTCACAAGAAGTCTTGCTTGTTGAGCAATATATTTGTGTTTTTTCACAAATCCATTCTATTCTCACGAATGATGGAGACTCCAAGAACAACATCTTCTCGTGAAACCTATGCTCCAATGGTTGTTGATACTCTTCCAACTAAAAAGGAACAAGAGATGTCCTATCTTTTTGTCTCATCTCTTAAGAGGAAAAGGAAGAATCAGAAGAAACCTAGAGTGGATCGCTCCAATCATAAAAGTTTTGAAAATATTCTTGAAGAACTTAATAAAACCAAGAAGGAGGTGCAGGGACTGAAGAAGATTCTACAGAAATCTCTTAAACTACACTAAGCACTTGTCAATCAATAACCTACCAGGTTGCAGGAACTAACTTTTTTATTCATGAACCATATCTTCCTATGCAGTCGTTGATAAGGAGTTTAGAGATGATAAAGAATTTTTCAAAGATTTTAAATACTAGGAAACTTCTTGTGAGAATTTATTCTTACTTTTGAGAAGGATAACTAGGGTTTGGTATAGCAAAAATTGTGATCACACAAGCTATTTCCAACATTTTTTTATCTTGCATGTTTTTAGATTTATTTACTTAAATTCTAGAGTTTTTGGAAGAAGAACTTGCAGTATGTAATCATTATTGGTTTAAGTATTGCAAAAGTCTTATGAAATATATGTGCTTTTATGTTTTCATGAATTGAGATGATATTTATATATGTGTTGATGGTGGTTTTTAGCTTAGGGTTAAAATCGTAAAACCTTACATCAGATGTGATGTCACTCTGCAAGGAAATGGTGCTGCGAGTACTAACCTCTCCCCCGACACATTTATTGAGCCGCTCAATATACCTTTTCTGGAGCCTCTCCAATACTAGACTCACTGAGTACTTTCCTATGCTATGTTCCCCAGTAGAACCCTTAATCGGTATGGCATGATGGATTTATGTTCACTCACAGCGGAGTAGCATGAACCTCCAAGTACCAAAGTTAAAGCCATTGCACGAAATGCTCAGACAGAAAGAACACTGCATTCTGTAGATAAAGATTTCTATATGGAAGCATACAAAATCCAGCTAATTATTGTGATAACTCGCAAAGAACTCATAAACTCGATTTGCAAATTAGGGTTCCGCTCCCCGTGCAGTATATTGGACCCCATTGGTCGAAACCATGCTTAAAAAAGATAGGCAACCGAATCCACCACAACGCGCTAAAAGTGCAGTCGCGCCCTAGCATGCCGGACCTCTTTCCATCGACCAATCAGGTCGCTTCAAATCCGCCACCGCGCGTTAAGAGTATGGCCACACCCTAGCATGCTGGCCCCACTTCCCGTCGACCAACCAGGTTGCTCCAAACCTGCCACGGTCTCAAAAGAGGTCGCTATACCACACTAGCTTCCCAAAAACGTGCTAGCTTCCCAAAGCATGCTAGATTCCCAAAAACGTGCTAGCTTCCCATAGAATGTCAGCTTCCCAAAAATGTGCTAGCTTATAAACGTGCCTGCACGCACATACTACACGCACTAAATAGGGTTTCAACACGCCAAACCCTAATTCAGGCAAAGTTGCAACCGAATTCGTCCACGATGCTAATTTTAACTTTGGCCACGCCGCAACTGGCACGTCACCATGCCAGGGATACTGGCACGCCACCATGCCACAGCTGCTAGCACGTCGCTATGCCACGGCTACTGGCACGCCACCATGCCACAGCTTCTAGCACGTCGCTATGACACGGCTACTGGCACGCCGCCATGCCTCACCTGCTAGCACGTTGCTATGCCACAGCTACTGGCACGCCACCATGCCACAACTACTAGCACGTCGCCATGCCACAACTACTAGCACGTCGCTATGCCACGGCTACTGGCACGCCACCATGCCACAGCTACTAGCATGTCGCGATGCCACGACTACTGGCATGCCGCCATGCCACACCTGCTAGCACGCCGCTATGCCACAGCTACTAGCACGTCGCCATGCCACATCTACTAGCACGTCGTCATGCCACATCTACTAGCACGTCGCTATGCCACAGCTGATAGCACGCCGCCATACCACACCTGCTAGAACGTCGCTATGCCACCGTTACTGGCACGCCACCATGACAAAGCTACTAGCACGTCGCTATGCCACGGCTACTGGCACACCACCATGCTACAGCTGCTATCACGTCGCTATGCCACGACTACTGGCATACCACCATGTCACGGCTACTAGCACGTCACTATGCCACAACCACTGGTATGCCACCATGCCACAGCTACTAGCACGTCACTATGCCACGTCCACTGGCATGCCACCATACCACACATAGAAACCTGCTACACGTTTTCCACGAAAACACTCGAGACATAAAAACATGTCACAAACTAGGGGATACTCATCAGGGTAATGGTCTGTCGGTTTACAGCGTGCAGCGTGCCATACGCCCGTTACAAGAAAGTGTCATAAGAGTGAGGCGGTTAGTAAATACAAGAAGTAATGGTGAAATGTTTTCTTCATTATGGAAACATCAATTCCAGGCGTTACCCGTCACCGCTTTCTTCCATTACTCAACCGATTCCACTTCTTACGAGGCCAGGGTACGTTCCGTTGCGACTTGTATAAATATGTCTCACCTATTTCTACCAAAGGACAAGTGTTTTAGTCAGGAGAACAATACACATCCAGAAATAACCTGGTAGATTTCCATTCAGCTAGCCAGTTCAACTTTCGGATACAAGTCGCAAAACACCCACACTTCCAGATCAACTATTCTGGCCTCAACACTTTCTTCGCTTCCCTCCCTAAGACCAACCCTTCTCCTTCAATTTGTAACCGAAGTAAACCTGGAACGACCATTTCTTGGTTTAGGCCAAGGTTGTATAGATTGATCTCTCGAACCAAAAGTACTCCCGTGCAGTACATTGTTTTGGGTTTAGATTCGTTTCTCACCCGCACTCACACGAAATTACCGAAATCAGCAGAAACGGTTTTCACCCACAAACAATAGGCGACCACATTGGGAGATTAATCTCTCGGTTACAATCAATTTCCAATTCCCGATTTCATTCTTCAACCCAGATTCTAAGATGGTGAAATCAAACGATCCACTCGGGCATCAATGGCTCGGTCACCAAACGGCTCAGTTACCAGTTATCACACGACAAGGAGTGACTGGGGACTTCTCACGGTCAGGACAACGTCGCCCATAAAACTATGGTGGACATGCCTATGGCTAGGGTTCTCACCAACACCAGAAGAGCAAACAGAAAGAAGAAACACGGAGATACGTACGTGGAATATGTTCGCCTGCTCTATTACTACCACTCTGCCGTTAGCACCAATACATGGAAACAAAAACGATAATACGAGCGCTAACATCTTGCGTCCTTCCAACGCCGGAAACTTGCATACTTTCCAGCGCTAGCGGCTTGCGTCCTTCCAGCGCCGGCAACTTGCATCTTTCCAGCGCCAGCAGCTTGCATCATTTCCAGCGCTGACAGCTTGCATCCTTTCCAGTGCTAACAAGTTGTATCATTTCAAACCCTAACAACTTGCATCCTTCCAGCGCTAACAACTTGCATCCTTTCCAGCGCTAACAACTTGTACCCTTCCATCGCTAACAGCTTGCATCCTTTCCAGCGCTAACAGCTTACATCCTTTCCAGCGCTAACAACTTGCACCCTTCCGGCGCCATATTTTCGCTCCACTGCCATCCAAAGTCCAGCGCCATCTTCTCCGCTCCAAAACCAACCAAAGCAGCGCCATCCTCACCCTTCGAAACAGCGCCACGGCTCCAGCACTCCGTGATCAAAACCGCGCCATCTCTGCACGATACACCTACGATCACGAGAACCAGAGTCGTTTCCACCACTCCAACGTTTCTTCAAGTATGACAGCTCCAACCGTCACCAGAGCCGTTGTTACTCCACCATCAGGGCAATAGACTAGAGGATTCAGAAGAAGCCAACCTCCTTTTACCACAGTTGATTTGATGGAAAGACAAAAGGTTCTCGTAAGGCTCAGACAGACGTGTCTATAACTCAGAAAGAGATACATATTTCCTCGAGACACTGACGAAGCGGCCAGCATAAGAGTCACGTCAACCCAAGAGGGAGCTGAAAAAGAATGCTTTTAACATCCGGCGCAGGCACTTCAGCAGGACGTGCGTTTATAGATGAAGAGGCTCGCGTTGCTCTTGAATGCCCAGTAGAAGGGAATCAGCAATCCAATTTCATCACACGTAGGAACTACTTCTCCAAAATTGAGGCTAAGAAAATAAGCAACCCTCCGGGGTTCACATAGACCCTCTTCCCATAAGTAGCTGCATAATTTATTGGGACTCCATCCAAATCGTGCAATCCATGATAAACCATTTTTGTGAGATTTTGTATTTCTACAGGGCACATCGTCAAGACATACTCGCATCCCTCAACCGCACTGCATCAGGAAAGCAGTTGTTTCCAGCCAGGGAAGCCATTCCCGAACCCCAACCTCTCCTGGGAAGCACGATTGATAGATGCACTTGGGGACTCCTAACCACTGTTCATTTGAAGGATGTCGAGTTTGACATCATGCTGATTGACGCGGCCTACGACTTCAACATTGTAGCTGTCAAGGCTCTGAGAGGTGCAAGGGAGAATCGAACAGAAGAAGTTCATTCTTTCCCATAAGGAGAAAAACGCTAATTGTTGACCAGAACCATTTGTGATGTCTTCCCATGCCATATCGTATCAATTCGTTTTTCGGAGTCAAGGGTTAATGACACCCTCACTGGAGTTTTCTACAGGAGCCGCTTCAACATTCTCTCGGAAAGCCGCTCCGTTTCCAGAGCCAGAAGCCGCTCCGCTTTAATGTTTCGCTCTGGAAACTCCTTCAACATTCTCTCGGGAAGCCGCTCCGCTTCCAGAGCCAGAAGCCGCTCCGCTTTAATGTTTCGCTCTGGAAACCGCTTCAACATTCTCTGGGGAAGCCGCTCCGCTTACAGAGCCAGAAGCCGCTCCGCTTTAATGTTTCGCTCTGGAAACCGCTTCAACATTCTCTCGGGAAGCCGCTCCGCTTTCAGAGCCAGAAGTCGCTCCGCTTCAGCATCCTCTCCATAAACTGCTCCAGGATCCGAAGCTGAAGCTTCAGCGTTTTTCTCCATAAGCTTTAACATCCTCTCCAAGAGTCGAAGCTGCTTCAACGCCATATTCCTTCCTTCCAAAGTTCGTGCCTGTATCCACCACACACCTCCCTATCAAGGATGGTGATCACAGCCAGCCAAGGATCGCAGTTTTGGCCGCTTTTTGATCCACTTCACCAAACCTCTTGGTCATGGACAGTTTACTCGCTTACGCATACAGCCGATCCCTTTGCTTCCATGGACGCCCATACAATTCCAGCCGACCTATTTTGGTTCCCACCCGGTGTAGTCTCTTCTGATCACATCTGTTGCCAAGAACTGTTGCTGCTCGTTTGTTAATACCAGCCAGAACTTCACCATAGCAACAACCGCTACAAGGCTAATCTGTACTTCTCCATGTTTTAGTTTCACATGGAAGAAGTAATAGAGTCACCACTACGGATGCGAGATGATGATATCCTTATCATGGTCAACTCACCGACCATACCGGATATAAGCATGCAAACCACACCTGGGGACTGAAGCCTCCTTCGTATTTAGAAGCTTAAACGCCGTCACCACCTTACCAGCGAATGCAGCAGAAGCACATCTTCCACGAGAAAATAGGCTCAGGATAATTACACATGGGTGTTGATGGTGGATTTTCAGCAAAGGGTAAAACCATAAAATCATGAGGCATGTTTTTGACACGGCTTTCAGGCATGCAACGATTCATATTTTACGAAGCCTTGATGAATATGTTGTCGAAAAGCCCCACTGGCTGAGCGATTCGACTCCAAGCATTTCATCATGACCTCTATGCAGATTAACAGTTCTATGACTGAAGGAGAGAGAGCCACCTCCACATAGAAGAACGATTTGGGCGGTTCTCCGTAGATTGAGAGCAAGAACGCCTTCAGGACGTCGGTGACACTCACTGTTCCCTGACTATGTGGAGAGATCGTGTATAGATTCAGGCGGTTCTCCATAAATTAAGAACACTGACGCCTTCAGGTCATAAACAACAACGTGACTCCCTGATTATGCACCATTCAGAATGGATGTGACGCCTTAACTGGCTAATATTCTTTCTGCAATAGGTCAATTCTGCTGTGACATTCACCATTGAATTCCCAGAATAATCTGTTATTGCTCCTATTCCATGGTCGAATCCACGACCTGATCCCATGGAATGGCAATAACCATTGCTCTGATTCCATGGTCTAATCCACGGCCTGATCCCATGGTATGGCAATAAACGTTGCTCCAATTCTATGATCGAATCCACGACTGACCTCATATAATGGAAATAAACAACTGTATTATCTCGTTACTCCGATTTCATTATCGAATCCACGGCTGATCTCATGGAATGGTAACAGATAATTTCATTACTCCGATTTTATGGTCGAATCCAGGATCCCATGGAATGGTAATTCTTGTTTTATTATTCCGAATTCATGGTCGAATCCACAGATGATCCTATGAATTGATAATAAATCACTACTCATTTTTATTACTCGGTTTCATGAATTATTCTCCACTGAATTTCATGAATTAGTAATAAATACCCAACAACCGTGCATCTGGACCATCGCTGAGTAAGCTCCAAAAAAATGGTGCAAGTGTACTCGACAATAATGCACGACTGAGCAACCGGATGCACAAACGAGCATCCAAAAACATGGACATACGAGGAATCCTATGCAAAACCGGAGAAAACGACAAATAATAATAAAATAATAAGAAGAGCTCGGGGGTCGGGCCCACCGGCCGGCCGACCATGCTCTAGTCATGGCCGGTCCTATGCCTCATTTATTATTTTTCCCTATTTTGTTATTTTCATGAACTCATGAAAACTCCTTGATTTTAGCAACTTTCCTTGTTTTTGCGCAAAACTCATGAATTTCCCATAACTTCATGGATTCATGAAATAATATCATAAAATAGGGAAAGGTGTGCTGGACCGGGCAACCTAGCCGGTCGGCCATGCCTTAGCCTTGGCCGGTACCACACCTCACAATCCCTAGACTTTTATAATTATTACTCCCCAAATTCATGAAACTCCTCTGTTTCAACAAAACTCATGGATCCTCCGTATATCCTAGTTTCATGAAAATAATAATATAAAATTAGGGAAAGGTGTGCGGGACTGGGCAACATAACCGGACAGCCATTCCCTAGCCGTGGCCGGTCCCACACCTTGCAATCCCAAATCTTTTATAATTATTATTTTCCTCAATTCATGAAACTCCTGGGTTTGAGCAAAAATCATGATTTTGTCACAACTTCTCAAATTTTGCTCGAATCATGAAAAACCAAAAGCCAACATGGTCACACGGCCGGCTATCCTCCCACGATAATTTTATATATTAAAATACACTTATTTTAATATTTACAAAATATTGATGAATTGAGCATACATGCTCATTCCAACAAAAATCAAGAATTTCAGTCAAGATGAAACTCTTCTGAAAATTCACAACGTTGCTCAAACTCACATCAGGAAATACTGAAACTTTCAATATGGAGACACGGACACCACGAAAACGTGTGCATGCCTTCATGACCGACCAGGGTCATCCCTAGGGCTTGCACAAAGCCGGTCCCACATGTTTTCATAATTCTGACCTAATTTGCTCAATTGCTCGTATTGGGCCCAAACTTTCTTCAACCAACCTGGGGATTGCTCAAATGGCCAACAACTGGTCACGTGCCCACCAAGAGCCGGTCCCATGCTCTCTTGGTTGGTCCTCATCTTTTATATCTAGGTTATATCACCTAATGCTGAACCCAATAATATTTCAGTAAGTGATGAAACCGACATTTAATCATCATTCTTTCACCAAATCTCGAACTGAGAACCCTGGTGCATGCTCATTCGAGAAATGGGAACCACATGGACGCCAATCATCCCATGTGGTCGGTACCTATATCAATCATGACCTATTTTCAGCGACCCATCAACTATGATCTGAAATTACGGTTTCGAATAAAATGTTCTACGAATCATCATTCTGAGCAAGATTCAAGAACTAATGAATTTATATTGATTCAGCAACCAACGTCTGAATTAATCATATAATATTTTGTAATCTACCAATATTTTAATATTTTATTGGGTCACGTCACCAATAAATATTTCGTCGAATTGAGCATACTTGCTCAATTGCTCAAATATTGATCCAGCTATCAATATTTAGTGAATTATTAGTAATTTGTCGAATTGAGCATACTTGCTCGATTGCACGATAAATTATAAACATTCAGTATTTTGTCGAATTGAGCAATACTTGCTCAGTTGCTCATCAAATTCTCAATATTCAATAATTCTTCGAATCGAGCGATACTTGCTCTTGCTGGTCAGTAATTCATCACTGAATCTACAATACTGACACAATTTCAGAGAATTACATGTTCGATCCATGAATCGATGAGCATTCACCACTTATGATCGATTCAACAAAACCTAGATTCATTGTCTAATCAGTCAACAATTGACTAATCAATACACGTCTGTCATTCAGACTCCACGATTCGTGAGACATCAATCATGTCAAATTGGGGGATAACAACTAGGGTTTTGATCTGTCGGCCTACAACACGTGGGTTCATCCACAACGAGAAATGTGAGTAAGTCGTGTCAACGGTTGGAGGAGTTAGCAAAGTAGTGCGTGAATGATCAACCAACTCTCCGCACAAAATGGAACTGGTTGTACCATTATCTCCCACTTTCCCACTCTTTCACTGAAGAAACCGTCACACTTACAGGGATCAATGTGTTCACAACTCTGGCAATATAAATAAGTATCTGAATCCATGATTGAAAAACAACAGACAACAATTGTTCACTAGCTATCAGCTGTCTACGCAGAATTCCTTGAGAAAACTACTCTCAAGAATTCATCAATCCATCAGAACTTATTCGAAATCACCAGTTCACCAAAATTGCAGAAACCTTCAACACAACCACAATCCTTAATCATCACTGATCCCACACAATTCTCAGCTTCCCTCTTACAGATCAACCCATCTCCCTCTTTGCGATCGAATTGACTCTGAAACGACCATTGACTTGGTTTAGGCTGGAGTCCTACAGATTGATCTCTCGAATCTAAGCACTTCATTTACAGTGTATCTGTGTGAGGATTAACATTTCGCCCGGCTGAGGAGTCTCGGCAACACGCTCGTCTCTTCACTTCCCAAAAAAAAACGACGACTCGTTTTTCCCCATCTACAGATTGGCGACCACAGTGGGAGATTAATCTCTCGGTTGCAATTTCACATTTTCAAAAAATGGTTTATCTTAGGTCAGGTTCAGTTACAAATCCTAACACAAACAACGTTAGCACTAGCAATGACAGTGGTACTCCAGAAACTACTCCTGCTTCCAACACCGGTGCTATTGATACCACTCCTCCTCAAACCAACGTCGGCAACCATCCTATTTTCGGCTGGTCTCCCGAGGAAATCAGAGAAAATCCGCCTACCATAGGTGATCTTATGAAGGTGCAAGAGACTTTTGCCAAAAATCAGATTGACATGGCTGCAAGGTATGCAATTATCTCAAAACTCTCACCGACAAGATGTCAAAGAAAACTCAAGAGAAGGGAAATACCAAAGAGACATCCTCGACTGTTGATCCTAAAGTCATTCCAATCCATGTAGTAGACGATGATGAAGTTCACAAAGCTTTAGATAACCCACCAACAAAGGAACCTGCTGGATTCATCACTTGCAAGGACCTGGAACACTTCATGGAGGATCGAGGAAAAGACAAGACACCATGTATCCACCGTCATCAACCTCCATATCCTGCTTCTACTCAAATAATTCTTCTCCCGAAGGGTTATACCCTCTCCAACGTCAACGCTGTACAACGGAACAGGAAACGCTCGAGAACACGTCTGTCGATTCATGGAGGCACTGAGAGAGCATGAACACAACATAATGATCCCAATCTACAGAGCCTTGCTGGATAATCTGCGATTCCAGACTTTCTCAAAACTTCATGAAGCAGCCAAGCGATCAGCAACTAACGCGCATGCTTTACTGGAAAGAGAAAGACCTAGACTGAGAACCTCGTGGTACTCAGCGTCTCTTTAACAGAAAATACAACGTCCAACCTTCCATGAACATTGTTGCTGAAGGAAGCAAAAGGAAATCCGAAGCACCACATCAAAAGCATATTTCTCCAATCTCTCAGGATCCTTCGGAAGCGCAAAGAAAGGATAACCAATCCTGAAATGCACAAACCTCAACCCTGCATCAACAAACGAGGAAATGATCATATAGATTCAAACTTCCCTCTTCTCATTGAACAAGTGATCGAGTTACTGGAAGTCTGGATTCAATATGGTGCAACCCAATTGGCATTTATCATGAGACAGCTAACTGAAGAAGAAGTGGATATTCCCAGGTACTGCTGCCTTCATAAGTTCACCAATCATCCAACATGTGACTGCAATATTTTCAAAGAGAAGGTTGATTCATAATAGCTTCAACTGCGGACTGAAGGAGTGCACAAGAATCCTTCCCAGTCAGAACCTTTACACTCTCTGAACAACTAGTCAAAGAAATAGTTCAATCGATCGATCATATCTGTGAACTGCTCTATCTGTCTAAGGCATAAAGGAAATACATATTCATAGCACCGAGTCACATTGTGTCAGACGTCTGTCTATCCCAGAAATACTCCCTAAACCTTCATCCACAAACAAGGAGACACACGACTGGGGACTGCTTACCAGTCCATCTCAGAGGAAATAAATTCGAAAGAATGTTGATCGATGCTGACACCGTCATCAACATCGTTCCACCGAAAACCCTCAGAGCCGCTGGCATCACTCAACAAGAAGCTACTTGCCATCCCATCATTAGAGCACTTGGAGAAATTTCGAACTTTGACGAGGTTGAAGCAAGAACCTGCAAAAGATGCACAGACATTCATCAAGAGGTTCCGCACTCAGGAAAGTCTCATTCCTTCCATGTCTATGTCATTTATTTCCTCAAATGCTATCCTAGCATGGGGACTCAATTTTGTTAGCAACTCTGCAATACGTCATGAATAGTAGCTTCGCCGCATTAGTATTTCACCAAGTGGTTGAATCTGACACCGCTTAGAATCGAGCATCTCACCGAGACATTCACTACTGAGAGATGACATAAGCATGGAAAAGAACGCTTTGGGTATTTCTCCATGGACTTGTAGGAATGTCCACGAGTATCAGAAATCTCTGATGTCTGCACAAGTATTAAATCCCGTTATCGCAGCGGAATGCCGAATCAATAGAAGATACACGGGCCGAGACGATCAAGCCTAAGACATTCGACACTTCAGCGCTCAAGCATATAAGAAGCCTTCGATAATAACACCTCTAGATTCAAAGAGGAGTTATTATCACCTTCCAATCAAAGAGTACACCTTCGATAATAACACCTCTAGCTTCATCACAATATCTCGACGTGACACACCGGTTTAACACCGACATGATCAAAGTATAGTTGAATTACAATCGATAAGCCTTCACTATCCCATGATAAGACTTCTGAAGTAGATGCAACATTGTTCATCAATGGATGTTACAAACTCCTTCAACTCTGCTAAGTGAATGAGGGATGCACTGGGGACTTGATTTTATTGGAAATATCAGTTCAATATATATCAATAAATGTTATCCACATAACAAGTCATTGCAACCTAATGTGATTCCATGAAACGTCGTCAAACGGAACCTATCTACATCAAAAGCCACTGCACGACTGGGGAACTTCCTCTCTTCACCAATCATATCCAGAATGAAGACTGCTGCTGCTATCTACCACGCAACAACATCGATTCCATGACGAAGTCACTTCACAGTAAAGTCATATCAGGAGAATTTGGGTTGAAATCCTAATACACCTTCATCATAGGAATGGTCAACTCACCAATTAGTTCGTGCATGCTCACTGGATGGAAGAGCAAAGACTATCATCTTCGGTCTCTGTATCAACTCCAATCATAGTATCGGCATCAGCATGTGGAGGAACTCTATTCATGGTCTCAGCATCAACAAGAATTTATGGAGAACTTCCAGTTGTAATCTCAGCATCACTCTCGGGCGCAACATCCGGCTTCATCAACTATCCGTTCTCTACAGATCGTACTTCTTCAAGCCCTAATGATTCATATCAAGATGTATAGACCTGAAAACATGGTACCGTGAACGTCTTCCCAAAGCTTGGTTTTTAATGATACTACTTTGTTTTTGCAGAATGAGATAAAGGATTTCATTGTTAATCATTATCAGGCCAAGTTCAATGGTGGTGACGTTCATATTGATCCAGTTTATTTGATATTGAACATGAGAGCATTTCAGTTGCTGAGAGTGCTTATATGGATGCTATTCCATCTTTGGAGGAAGTTAGAGTGGCAATTTTTGACTTGGGAGCTGATTCTGTGCTTGTCCCAGATGGCTTCACAGGCTCTTTCTATAGACAGTGTTGGGACATTATTTGTAGAGATCTCTTTAATGCCATTGCAAACTGTTGGTCTATGCGTAAAATTCCCAATGACATTAACTCTAGTTTTATTGTTCTTATTCCAAAAAATAACAAATCTGATGCTATTAAAGATTATAGGCCAATTGGCTTGAGTAATTTTTTCTTCAAGATCATTATTAAGATTATGGCTACTAGGCTTGGTATTGTGCTAAATAAGTTGATCTCTGAAGAGCAAGTGGCGTTTATGAAGGGTAGAAACATACATGAGAATATAACTTTGGCGTCTGAATTGATCAATGAGATCAATACGAAAAGGAAGCATGGGAATGTTGGCCTCAAACTGGATATTGCTCAAGCTTTTGATACGGTAAGTTGGGATTTCATAGCTGAAGTTTTTCGTCAATATGGCTTTTCTGATTCTTGGTGCATGTGGGTTCTTAATATCCTTAGCTCAGCTCGGATTTCTGTCATGATTAATGGCTGCCCTGAAGGTTATTTTGGTATTACTAGATTTTTGCTTCAAGGTGATCCTCTCTCACCTTTGATCTTTGTTCTTATTGAAGATGTTTTAAGTCGCAATATTTCCAAGTTGTTTGCAAATCATAGTATGAATGTTATGGTTAGTAAAAAAGGTGTGGCGCCTACACATTTTCTTTTTGCGGATGATATCCTTATATTCTGCAGAGGTAATCTTCATAGTTTTCAAAATTTGAAGAATATGCTTGTTTTGTATGAACATGCGTCTGGCCAGTGCGTAAACTATGCAAAGAACAAGTTTTATTTTGGAGGTGATAAAATTTCTCGTGCTATTGCTATTTCTAACTATTTGGGTATGGAGAGAGCTATGTTTCCGGATAAATACTTAGGTATTCAATTGAAGCCTGGAATTATTCGGCATATTCATGTTCGCCAAGTTGTTGAGAAGATTATGGACAAGCTGGATGGCTGGAAAGGTAAACTTTTATCATTTCAGGCGAGGCTTGTGATAATTAAGTCGATGATTTCTATCTATGTTATTCATTCTATGGCTGTTTACAAATGGCCATGCACGGTTATTAAGCAAGTTGAAAGGGCCATTAGAAATTTTCTTTGGTCCGGTGATGCTGAGAAACATAAATATTTTACGGTTCTATATGATGATCTATGTCTCTCAAAGCGTGAAGGTGGGCTTGGCATTAAGAAGTTAAATGATGTTAATAGGGCTATGATAATGAAGCTTTGGATTTCTATTCCGAATTCAAACAAGATTTGGGCCAGATTTTTGAGGGACAAATACTTTAAGGTCAAAGGCAATCTGATAAATTATAAGTTGGGTTCTTCGGTTTTTCCTGAAATTCGCTTAGTTTACAATTTTGTGCAGAAGCATACACGCTCAATTATAGGTAATGGTGCTAATATTTCCCTATTTTTTGATAATTGGTGTGGTGATTTTTCTATTGCGCAAAGACTTGGCATCACTTCCAAAGGCCCTAATGATTTTAAGGATAAAGTAAGTGATATCATTTTTGATGGTGTTTGGGTTATTCCTGAAAAAACAAGAGATTTGATGATTCGTTGTAATATCGATGTTGAAAATTTGCCTGTTATTGCTGGTGGTGAGGATTATAAAATTTGGGATTTAGATAGCAAAGGCGTTTTTTCAATTAAGTCGGCTAAGGCCGCTCTTAAGACGCCGACAGAAGTTGTGCCTTGTGAAAATCTATTTACTAGACAGGTTGTGCACCATACCTTGAGTGTGCAATACTGGAAGATTTGGGCCAAGCAATGTTGTGCTAGTGAAGACAATATTATTAAGAAGACAGGTAGAAGCATGCCTACTATGTGCCGCTTATGCATGAAAAGTTGCGAAACTCTTAGCCACATCACTTGGCATTGCAGAGTTGCTAGGAGGATTTGGGCTTGGGTGGCTGGAATTTTTAAGCTGGAACTAAGTGAAGACCTGGTGGACTCGTATAAGGCTGCTAAGGGTCGAAGCAGAATGATAAAGGACCTGTGGTTAGTTGCAAATCTTGCAATTGTCATGGAGTTATGGAAGTTACGCAATAAGTCTTATTTTGATACTATGGCAGTTCAGTGGCTTGGATTTAAAGGGAGAGTTTATTAGGTAATTCGTGATAACTCAATTAGAATGAAGGGCCACATGTATAATACTTTAGAGGAGTTACGCATTCTGAATTATTTCAAGGTGCGGCATGGATCATGCAAAACGTCTACCCCAATTGAGATTAGTTGGACTCCTCCTAATCAAGATGAAATCATGATCTGTTGTGATGGTGCATCTTTCGGAAACCCATGCCAAGCTGGTTCAGGTGTTGTTTTCCGTGATGTAAGTTCGGAGGTGCTTGGTGTTCTTTGTGTTGGCCTTGGTTGGCAAACCAATTTATATGTGGAAGTTTGTGCGATTATTTATGGTGTGATTGTGGCTAAGAGATGGAACATACATAGTATTTGCAGTCGTTATGATTCCAAGAGTTGCATACAAGCTTTTCAAAAGGGAAAGCTTCCTTGGAAGCTGGTGCAGATGTGGAAAATTGCGAAGTCTTACTACAACAACGTTCGTTATATTCATAGCTATAGGGAGGTAAATTTCTCAGCTGATGCCTCGGCCAAGCAAGCCTATTTGCTGGCTGAGGATATTTTTGAGTTTTATGAGGGTAGGCCAGGTTTTATTCGATCTGTGGAATGGCCTGGAAGGGTTTATTATCGTTTCAATTAGGTTTTACAGTGAGTGGCCTCACGGCTAGTCATTAGGAAGACCTAGTCCATGTTCAGTTTTTCTCTTTTTTAATTTTATTTGACCGAGAAAAAAAAAAAGAATGTCTTCCCAAAGCTTACACGACATACGGGCATAAACCAAAGTCTTCTACAAGATGTTTTCATCACTTGTACAAATGAGATACAACACACTTCAGGCCATGGGTTTACAAAAACGTACCAATGGGTGGGGAATGGCACAATACTTCCTCAACGAAAGATGTTTGTCCATGTCTCTTATACAACATACCAAAGGGGCGCATCAATCGGACATACGAGCTGAAAGATATGGCCTTTACCATCAGGTCTACGAAATCTGAAAAATTTGTACCGGATTACAAATTATAAATGTGCACGCTTCGTTGGCTGACCTCTGCAACTCCAAATTGAGTGATTCTTTGCTCATGTGATAACTCAGTCTCTTAGATTCAAAAGATGGGGTTAAGCATCGAATTCCGATGTCGTATGAGGTTCCTACAGCTTCCAGAGCATACAACATGAAAGCAGCAATTCTTAGACAGGATTCATAACTTCCACAGTCGATCAATGACCAGGTCTTTCGGCTAAGTCCTTCATCAAGTTTTACAGTCCAAGACCCGTGGCAGCAGACTCTCATGTGCTGATCATTCATCATAAAAGTAATTCTACCACTGGTACATGCAACCATGGTCATTACATCACCCTCTCTTGGGAGCAACCTCAGTTATGGTCCCGTGACCAGGGTTTCAGAAGCGATGTTTCTACGACTGACAGGAACAAGATGGCTCTGCAAGCACCATGCTCATGTATAAATCAAGGTTTCCTGATCTCAAATGAACCAATGACATTAAAATCCTTCACCAACCGTTCAAGACACAAGTGAATGGTCTAAAGACACAACATGAGTTTTTTGCGACAAATCCGTCTGAAATAATTTTACACTTCCCTGTACAAAGCGACGATCTGGGATCAATTGGTGAAGAATCTAGGGATGGGTTATATACCATTCTCTTTGTATGTATGTCCTATACAACATATCCAAAATTCACATCAATTGGAGAAACGAGCAAAGAGATGTGGCCAAAACATTGGACTACATGCCAGCTGAAAATTTTCTGGAAGTCTCCTGGAAGTTTACTGTTTCTCCTTTTTCAGGCCCTAAACAGGCTCAAAACTCAAAAAGATTCTATGATAAAGCTTGGAAATTTTCTGGGCTTAAAGATACATACGCTGATAGAGAAAATCCGACTTCGAACGAAGATTCTACGGTGTTTTTACTAAAAGGCTGAAGTCTGAAATTTTCTGGTGACGTATTTCAGCAAAATTACTCGTATACTCACATTGATTCTCATTCATTAATTCACAAATCAGCAATTTCATACTTCTATGAAGATATTACAGGAAATATACTTACTAAGGGAGTCTCTAAATCATTTGAAGGCTCGACAATGCCGGAATCTCCATTGGCAACTCCGCTATGTCCATTCGGTTCAGGATTTCGGGAATCTCCGTATTCCCGTGTCCCAAATAAGAGCACGCTTCATCAATATGCTGCTTATCTACAATGATTTCTTCCTGGATTCATCAACAAAAATTATTATTATTTCATTCAAGCGGATGCCGCGATCACCTGCACGAAAGAGATACTTACGTCGACTTTTTCATCAGTACTGGATTCCTGAATTGTTCGCCTGGGAACAAGTTGAAGACCGTCAATCGATGGAGAAAAAGTCTGAAAAGAAATAACAAAACCTTGGTCTCGTGATTCTAATTGCACGGGCAGGAAAAATTCATGACACAAGGAGCACTAACAACTCACCAAAGAAACGGTTGGGGACTGCACGCCATCTTGTAGTCCTTACTTCTGGGTTCTCCTCTCCCGTATACTTTCTTCCATTTCCGTGGAGCCTACATTGATTCGGGATCTAACTATACGATCATCCTGTGGTAAAGCTAATGGAATAACCAGGAGTACAACTCAGTATGAAGGATCTCTCACCACTCAGAGCACATCGTTCATACAAAGCGAAGGATTCGATAAAACAATGAATCATGGAATAAAGGTGCTCACAACAACATCTACAAAAATGGTAACCATCCAACTCTTACCTATTTACAATTTCACTAGCTGTAGTGATTACAATCTCGAGAATTTGTTCGCTCCTTCAAACCTGCAAAGACGAACAAAATTTGTTATTCAAAACCATAACGTGGTTTTCGTAAAACTGTGAACAATTCACGAAACTTCCATCATGTGAACAGTTCACGCTATTTTCACCGTATGAGCAACTCCCATCGAGTGAACACTCATTGGTTTTTTGTATACGCTATCAGATCACAAAATACATACAAACAGTATTTTATCAAAAATTGTTTACTTCTAGCAATTGCTGAAAATCAAAAATTTAATTTCACATAAATTTTCACTGTGTGAACATTCACTGGTTTTTCAAAAATTGGACAAACGTCCATTCTACAATTATGAAAACTCACATACAGACATTATTTCACCATGAATAATTGTCTACTTTCAACAGTTGTTCAAAATCAAAACGTTGATTTTAAACACATAACGTGAAACTCACGTAACTTCGATAATATATGTATATATATTTTTGCTCCCTCTTGCGAGCATCTGTCTTTGAAATGAGAGCATATTTTCAAAAAAATTATGAAGGCTCACATATCGAAAATAAAAAAATTTCATGAAAGCTCATATAATTTTTTTTATTACTAACAGACGCACGTCTATTCAAAAAAAAAAAAAATTTTCTCTCGTACGAGCATCCATCTTTGAAACGAGAGTTTATTCTTTTTTGTGTAATCTCACATATTTAAAAAAATAAAATTTTGGCTTCCGTGAAATCGCATAGACAAATTTTTTTATCATTAGACTCAAGTCTATTTCATTTGTTTCTTAAACTAACGAACGAGCAAACTTCTGTTTGTAAAACAAGGATTTCTTTTTTGGGTTTGGGCCCACGAACGCTAAACCGACCAAAACTCGGCTTCTAACTGACCAAATCAGCAACACCTCACCTCTCCGTGCTCACAAATAACGCTCTATCACGCTATTAGGATCCTCACTCAAATATTTGCTCGTACGTGACACCATTACGACAAACTGAGGATTCTGAACAAACCTTTGTAGATTGAGTTCAACCACTGATCTCAATCGACTGAAAATCACCATTTAATGCATTACTGCGGAACATGACTATTCCCCACTAAGCAAGGGACTTAATGTTGATGGTGGATTTTCAGCAAAGGGTAAAACCGTAAAATCATGAGGCATGTTTTTGACACGGCTTTCAGGCATGCAACGATTCATATTTTACGAAACCTTGATGAATATGTTGTCGAAAATACCCACTGGCTGAGCGATTCGACTCCAAGCATTTCATCATGACCTCTATGCAGATTAACAGTTTCATGACTGCAGGAGAGAGACCCGCCTCCACATAGAAGAACGATTTGGGCGGTTCTTCGTAGATTGAGAGCAAGAACGCCTTCAGGACGTCGGTGACACTCACTGTTCCCTGACTATGTGGAGAGACCGTGTATAGATTCAGGCGGTTCTCCATAAATTGAGAACACTAACGCCTTCAGGTTGTAAACAACAACGTGACTCCCTGATTATGCACCATTCAGAATGGATGTGACGCCTTAACTGGCTAATATTCTTTCTGCAATAGATCAATTCTGTCATGACATTCACCATTGAATTCCCAGAATAATCTATTATTGCTCCTATTCCATGGTCGAATCCACGACCTGATCCCATGGAATGGCAATAACCATTGCTCCGATTCCATGATCGAATCCACGACCTGATCCCATGGAATGGCAATAAACATTGCTTCGATTCTATGATCGAATCCACGACTTGATCTCATAGAATAGAAATAAACAACTGTATTATCTCGTTACTCCGATTTCATGATCGAATCCACGGCTGATCTCATGGAATGGTAACAAATATTTTATTACTCCGATTTTATGGTCGAATCCACGATCCCATGGAATGGTAATTCTTGTTTTATTATTCCGAATTCATGGTCGAATCCACAACTGATCCTATGAATTGATAATAAATCACTACTCATTTTTATTACTCTGTTTCATGAATTATTCTCCACTAAATTTCATGAATAAGTAATAAATACCCAACAACCGGGAATCTGGACCATCGCTGAGTAAGCCCCACAAAAATGGTGCAAGTATACTCGATAATGATGCACGACTGAGCACCCGGATGCACAAACAAGCATCCAAAAACATGGACAGACGAGGATCCTATGCAAAACTAGAGAAAACGACAAATAATAATAAAATAATAAGAGGCGCTCAGGGGCCGGGCCCACCGGCCGGCCGGCCATGCCCTAGCCGTGGCCGGTCCATGCCTCTTTTTTTATTTTTCCCTATTTTGTTATTTTCATGAACTCATGAAAACTCCTTGATTTTAGCAACTTTCCTTGTTTTTGCGCAAAACTCATGAATTTCCCATAACTTCATGGATTCATGAAATAATATCATAAAATAGGGAAAGGTTCGGGACCGGGCAACCTAGCCGGACGGCCATGCCTTATCCGTGGCCGGTACCACACCTCACAATCCCTTGCCTTTTATAATCATTACTCCCCAAATTCATGAAACTCTTATGTTTCAATAAAACTCATGGATCCTCCGTATATCCTAGTTTCATGAAAATAATAATATAAAATTAAGGAAAGGTGTGCGGGACCGGGAAACAAAACGGGCCGGCCATTCCCTAGCAGTGGCCGGTCCCATACCTTGCAATCCCTAATATTTTATAATTATTATTTTCCTCAATTCATGAAACTCATGGGTTTGAGCAAAAATCATGATTTTGTCATAACTTCTCAAATTTTGCTCGAATCATGAAAAACCAAAAGCCAACATAGTCACACAGCCGGCTAGCCTCTTATGGAAATTTTATATATTAAAATACACTTATTTTAATATTTACAAAATATTGATGAATTGAGCATACATGCTCATTCCAACAAAAATCAAGAATTTTAGTCAAGATGAAACTCTTCTGAAAATTCACAACGTTGCTCAAACTCACATCAGGAAATACTGAAACTCTCAGTATGGAGACGTGGAAACCACGGCAACGTGTGCATTCCTCATGACCGACTAGGGTCATCCCTAGGGCTTGCACTAATCCGGTCCCACATGTTTTCATAATTCTGACCTAATTTGCTCAATTGCTCGTATTGGGCCCAAACTTTCTTCAACCAACCTGGGGATTGCTCAAACGGCCAACAACTGGTCACGTGACCACCAAGATCCGGTCCCATGCTCTCTTGGTTGGTCCTCACCTTTCATATCTATGTGTTATCACCTAATGATGAACCCAACAATATTTCAGTAAGTGATGAAACCGACATTTAATCATCATTCTTTCACCAAATCTCGAACTGAGAACCCTGGTGCATGCTCATTCGAGCAATGGGAACCACATGGATGCCCATCATCCCATGTGGTCGGTCCCTATATCACTCATGACCTATTTTCAGCGACCCATCAACTATGATCTGAAATTATGGTTTCGAATAAAATGTTATACGAATCATCATTCTGATCAAGATTCAAGAACTAATTAATTTATATTGATTCAACAACCAATGTCTAAATTAATCATATATATTTGGTAATCTACCAATATTTTAATATTTTATTGGGTCACGTCACCAATAACTATTTCGTCGAATTGAGCATACTTGCTCAATTGCTCAAATATTGATCCAGCTATCAATATTTAGTGAATTATCAGTAATTTGTCGAATTGAGCATACTTGCTCGATTGCACGATAAATTATCAACATTAAGTATTTTGTCGAATTGAGCAATACTTGCTCAGTTACTCGTCAAATTCTCAATATTCAATAATTCGTCGAATCGAGCGATACTTGCTCTCGCTGGTCAGTAATTCATCACTGAATCTATAATACTGACACCATTTCAGAGAATCACATGTTCGATCCATGAATCGCTGAGCATTCACCACTTATGCTCGATTCAACAAAACTTAGACTCACTGTCTAATCAGTCAACAACTGAGTAATCAATACACGTCTGTCACTTAGACTCCACGATTCGTGAGACATCAATCACGTCAAATTGGGGGATAAAAACTAGGGTTTTGGTCTGTCGGCCTACATGACGTGGATTCATCCACAACGAGAAATGTGAGTAAGTCATTTCAACGGTTGGAGGAGTTAGCAAAGTAGTGGGTGAATGATCAACCAACTCTCCGCACAAACTGGAACTGGTTGTACCACGATCTCCCACTTTCCCACACTTTCACTTAAGAAACCGTCACACTTACAAGGATCAAGGTATTCACAACTCTGGCAATATAAATAAGTCTCTGAATCCATGATTTAAAAACAACAGACAACGATTGATCACTAGCTATCAGCTGTCTACGCAGAATTCCTCGAGAAAACTACTCTCAAGAATTCATCAATCCATCAGAACTTATTCGAAATCACCAGTTCACCAAAATTGCAGAAACCTTCAACACATCCACAATCCTTGATCATCACTGGTCCCACACAATTCTCAGCTTCCCTCCTACAGATCAACCCATCTCCTTTTTACGACCGAGTTGACTGTGGAACGGCCATTAACTTGGTTTAGGCCGGAGTCCTACAGATTGATCTCTCGAATCTAAGCACTCCCTTTGCAGTGCATCTGTGTGAGGATTAACATTTCGCCCGGCTGAGGAGTCTCGACAGCACACTCGTCTCTTCACTTCCCAAAAAACTGGCGACGCGTTTTTCCCCATCTACAATGGGGACTACCAGAACGGGACGCCTTTACTGCTCTCAACCAGGTTATTTCCGATTTCACCATCATCACTGTCGAAGTTTTACAAGCCGTAAGAATTTCTCAGCATGAAGCCGTATACCTGCATCAAAGTCCCCAAAAGCACGCCACAGAGATACATTCACATATCCAGCCACACCATCGGATCTAACAGAAGTATAACTGGGCACTGCTCACTGCATCCCATTCCATACAATAGTCCAAGGTTCAGAAGATGGTTCAAAGGATGTCGTTTGGAAAGAAGTCCTTTAGGACTTGATAGCAGCACATAGGCAACGGAACATCTCTCAACTCATCTACTTCACCCAATGGCTCCGGAATATTTCGACCATACAAGCATCCACAGCATATCGTCATCACAATCAGAAAGTCTAGGTACCAAATAACCTAAAGTCAAGGATGAATCAATAACGCAACCAAAATCTCAAAGATTAGCCTTGACATTATTTCATCCATCCATCCCAAGAGTGCACTGGAGTTTGGTAAATTTTGAAATCCACTGTCAGATACTCATCCTTCTGGAGTCAGAACCTTATTACACATTCTGGAGTAGATCGATGGAACTGTTGGGTGGATACATGCAAGAGCACCTACCTTGAGTTCTCCTGGCTCGCCTTGATGCTAATTTGGAGATTGCTTTGTTACCATTAATGCTCTCTCTACCACCGCTAACAAATGACAAAGAGGAGCCATATATTGCAGATGAAATCACAGAGCTGGACGAACAACAAAAACAGAAGAGGGTCGATACCCCTTTTCATACGAACGCAGTTTTTAGAGTTTGAACAGAATAAGGATTCCTTACTTCCATGAACGAGAATAGATGACTGGGCGCACCACACTCATGATCCATAGCCGAACAAGTAGTGTGCCAATATCTCCGCTCCATGACCGAACCAACAGCGCGACAGCACGAGAAACACCAGCCTCTCAACATGCAACTCTCCATGACTCTAGCACTCTGTGGTTAAGTTAGCTCCAACGCTCCAGCATTCCGTGATCCACCCTGCAAGCCTTCCAAGTGACATTTCCACCGTCCCACGGACTAAATCCATTAGCGCTATCATCACCGCTTGGTAGCCAAGTTCCAGCGCCAACAGTCCGCGGCCAAGAGAATGCAAGACGCGCTCACCAGATGCGTATGCCAGACGCGCTTACCAGACGCGCTTATAAGACGTGCATGCCAAACGGGCTTACAAGACGTGCATGCCAGACGCGCTTACAAGACGCGCATGACATACGCGCTTACCAGACGCGCTTACCAGACGGGCATGCCAGACGCGCTTACAAGACGCGCTTTCCAGACGCGCTTGCCAGACGTGCTTACCAGAAGCGCATGCCAGAAGCGCTTACAAGACGCGCTTTCCAGACGCGCTTACCAGACGCGCATGCCAGACGCGCTTACAAGATGCGCTTACCGTACGCGCTTACCAGACGCGCTTACCAAGCCGCACAATGCCCGCGGCTCCCATTCCAAGTCGCTCCCAGTCCAAGCCAAGTCGTGTCCAAGCCGCATCCAAGCCGCGCCAAGCCAATCCTTACCAAGCCGACCGATTCCAGCGGCTCCGTTTCAAGCCGCGCAATGCCAACAGATCCCTTTCACGCGAAGTCTATGCTAGCGACTCCCTTCTTAGATGATGCCAACAGTCTGCGTCTCAGCCAGCAACCATCTCTACCACCTCGCGGCCTAGCCAGCAGCACAAAAATTTACGTAAAGTCACCCATGCAAGAGTTATGTATTCTCTTTACCTCCCGAAATAGGTTAGTCGGATCTTCCTGACCATCTTCTCATAACTTGTCATTTCGATTTTACCCTCGTCTGTCACCATCTCATGCTTACCTCGCAACAAAGCCCCTGTTCCGAGCTAATCAGGGGACTTAATGTTGATGGTGGTTTTTAGCTTAGGTTTAAAATCGTAAAACCTTGCATCAGATGTGACGTCACTATGCAAGGAAACGGTGCTGCGAGTACTAACCTCTCCACCGACAAATTTATTGAGCCGCTCAATATACCTTTTCTGGCGCCTCGCCAATACTAGAATCACTGAGTACTTTCCTGTGCTATGTTCCCCAGCAGAACCCTTAATCGGTATGGCATGAAGGATTTATGTTCACTCGCAGCGGAGTAGCATGAACCTCCAAGTACCAAAGTTAAGGCCTCGCAGTGATAACTCGCAAAGAACTCATAAACCCGATTTGCAAATTAGGGTTTCGCGCCCCGTGCAGTATACTGGACACCGTTGGTCGAAACCATGCTTAAACAAGCTACGCAACCGAATCCGCCACAGCGCGCTAAAAGTGCAGTCGCGCCCTAGCATTCCGGCCCTCTTTCCATCGACCAATCAGGCCGCTTCAAATCCGCCACCGCGCGTTAAGAGTATGGACACGTCCTAACATGCTGGCCCAACTTCCCGTCAACCAATCAGTTTGCTCCAAACCTGCCACGGCCTCAAAAGAGGTCACTATACCACACTAGCTTCCCAAAAACGTGCTAGCTTCCAAACGCGCCTGCACACACATACTACACACACTAAATAGGGTTTCAACACGCCAAACCCTAATTCAGGCAAAGTTGCAACTGAATCCGTTCACGATGCTAATTTTAACTTTGGCCGCGCCGCAACTGGCACGCCACCATGCCGCGGATATGGGCACGCCACCATGCCACATCTACTAGCATGTCGCTATGCCACGGCTACTGGCACACCACCATGACACAGCTGCTAGCATGTCGCTATGCCACGACTACTGGCATGCCGCCATGCCACACCTGCTAGCACGTCGCTATGCCACGGCTACTAGTATGCCACCATGCCACAGCTACTAGCACGTCGCCATGCCACAGCTACTAGCACGTCGCTATGCCACAGCTGATAGCACGTCGCTATGCCACGGCTACTGGAACGTCGCTATGCCACGGCTACTGGCACGCCGCCATACCACACCTGCTAGAACGTCGCTATGCCACGGCTACTGGGACACCACCATGCCACAGCTGCTAGCACGTCACTATGCCACGACTACTGGCATACCACCATGTCACGGCTACTAGCACGTCACTATGCCACGGCCACTGGTATGCCACCATGCCACGGCCACTGGTATGCCACCATGCCACAGCTACTAGCACGTCGCTATGCCACGGTCACTGGCATGACACCATACCACACATAGAAACCTGATACACGTTTTCCACGAAAACACTCGAGACATCAAAACATGTCACAAACTAGGGGATACTCATCAGGGTAATGGTCTGTCGGTTTACAGCGTGCGGCGTGCAATACGCCCGTTACAAGAAAGTGTCATAAGAGTGAGGCGGTTAGTAAATACAAGAAGTAATGGTGAAACGTTTTCTTCATTATGGAAACATCAATTCCAGGCGTTACCCGTTACCGCTTTCTTCCATTACTCAACCGATTCCACTTCTTACGAGGCCAGGGTACGTTCCGTTGCGACTTGTATAAATAGGTCTCACCTATTTCTACCAAAGGATAAGTTTTTTAGTCAGGTGAACAATACACATCCAGAAATAACCTGGTAGCTTTCCATTCAGCTCGTCGGTTCAACTTTTGGATACAAGTCGCAAAACACCCACACTTCCAGATCAACTATTCTGGCCTCAACACTTTCTTCGCTTCCCTCCCTAAGACCAACCCTTCTCCTTCAATTTGTTACCGAAGTAAACCTGGAACGACCATTTCTTGGTTTAGGCCAGGGTTGTATAGATTGATATCTCGAATCAAAAGTACTCCCGTGTAGTACATTGTTTTGGGTTTAGATTCGTTTCTCACCCGCACTCACACGAAATTACCGAAATCAGCAGAAACGGTTTTCACCCACAAACAATAGGCGACCACAGTGGGAGATTAATCTCTCGGTTACAATATCAATTTCCAATTCCCTATTTCATTCTTCAACCCAGACTCTAAGATGGTGAAAGCAAACAATTCACTCGGGGATCAATGGCTCGGTCACCAAACGGCTCAATTACCAGTTATCACACGACAAGGAGTGACTGGGGACTTCTCACGGTCAGGACGGCGTCGCCCATAAAAACTACGGTGGACATGCCTATGGCTAGGGTTTGCACCAACACCTGAAGAGAAAACAGAAAGAAGAAACACGGAGATACGTACCTGGAATTTGTTCGCCTGCTCTATTGCTACCACTCTGCCGTTAGCACCAAGACATGGAAACAAAGCCAATAATAAGAGCGCTAACATCTTGCGTCCTTCTAACGCCGACAGCTTGCATCTTTTCCAGCGCTAACGGCTTGCGTCCTTCCAGCGCCGGCAGCTTGCGTCCTTCCAGCGCCAGTAGCTTGCATCCTTTCTAGCGCTGACAGCTTGCATCCTTTCCAGCGCTAACAACTTGCATCCTTCCAGCGCTAACATCTTGTATCCATCCAGCGCTAACAGTTTGTATACTTTCCAGTGCTAACAGCTTGTATCCTTTCCAGCGCTAACAACTTGCACCCTTCCGGCGCCATCTTTTCGCTCCACAGCCATCCGAAGTCCAGCGCCATCTTCTCCGCTCCACAACCAGACAAAGAAGCGCCATCCTCACCCTTCGAAACAACGCCATGGCTCCAGCACTCAGTGATCAAAACCGCGCCATCTCTGCACGATACACCTAAGATCACGAGAACCAGAGCCGTTTCCACCACTCCAACATTTATTCAAGTATGGCATCTCCAACTGTCACCAGAGCCGCTGCTACTCCACCATCAGGGCAAGAGACTAGAGGATTCGGAAGAAGCCGACCTCCTTTTACCACTGTTGATTTGATGGAAAGACAAAAGGTTCTCGTAAGGCTCAGACAGACGTTTCTATAACTCATACAGAGATACCTATTTCCTCGAGACACTGACGGAGCGGCCACCATAAGAGTCACGTCAACCCAAGAGGGAGCTGACAAGGAATACTTTTAGCATCCGGCGCAGGCACTTTAGCAGGACGTGCGTTTATAGATGAATAGGCTCGCGTTGCTCTTGAATGCCCAGTAGAAGGGAATCAGAAATCCAATTTCATCACACGTAGGAACGACTTCTCCAAAATCGAGGCAATGAAAATCAGCAACCCTCCTGGGTTCACAGAGACCCTCTTCAACAACAATGATGCTGAGTTGAACACGTTCAAAATCATTACAACTTGAAGTAACGAAGAATTCAAGGAGTTGAAGAAACCAAGGAAATCAAGACATGATGGATTCGAGGAGTTTTTAAAGCTTTATTTTTTTTATCCATATGTATTGATAGTTTTGTCACTAAAATTGACAAAGGGGGAGATTATTAGAACATTGCTCAGTCGAAAACGCAACTGTTGCTATCTCAAGATTATTGTCAAATTTAGTTGTCAAAACTATATCTTGATTCTAGTATACAATTAGTTAAGTCTCGGTTTAGGATAGAAGTATAGTTGAGAAACGGACATCACGGCAGTCATTATTGCGTTCGACAGTTTGAAGGTGAAGATCAACCGAAGCTTTTGGAGAACTTCTTCAACAAATGGTAAGTGAAGACTGAATCACCTATTTCTCAAGTTATATTCATCTTTCTATCTATGAGACGATGCCGCATAACTAATTAGACTATCATAAGCATATAAATAATTTCGAGTCGAGGACTAATTACCAAGTTAAGGAACTTCTCGAACTATGACTTATCTTAATGAACATTTCATACTTGATGAATTTCGGTTAAGAAAAATTTAATGTTCGTAATCTAAATTATGATTCAAGGTTACCAATTCGAAAATAGCTTTGAACAATGATATGTGTCATTGATGTTATCTGGGAATGTTTCGAATCGATTTAGAGAGAAATATAAAACTACTGTAAATTCGAATATAAGACAATGTATATCAGTCTTACAAACTGAGAAAACTGTTATAAGTCTGAAGCTGTAATACATGTACTCGTACATGTAACAAAGTAGCTATATGTCGACAAACAGATTTTTGGTACGCATATTCGTATTCACACTTTCTGTGAACTCGTAAAACCGGATCGGTACGCAAACCAGTACGCATACTAGAAAGGAACTGTTGGTTACGGAACCAATTTGGTATCCATACTAGTACACGTACCAGAAAAGTTATGTGGACTCCGAAACGTGGCTATGTTTAAATGGTACCCAAACCAGTACACGTACCACAAAAGTTACGTGAACTCTGGAACTCGCTATGTTTAAATGGTACCCGTACTAGTACGCATACCAAAAAAGTGTTGTGAACTCTGGAACTCGGTTATGTCTTAAGGTTTACATATTGGTACACGTACCATGGCAAAACTATTCACGAACATGATAAATAATAGTACCTTGTACGCCTACTTACCTTGTCGATTAAATTCATATGCACATAAAATTATTTTTCTGAGATATTTAGCATTTGAATAATCTCTAAAAACACCATAGACATATTTGATCATATGATTTTGTTTCGAGTTAAGTCTTAAGTGTTTATGAAAATGCTCCAGCTTATAGTTCAGTTGGATAGCTTCGTCTAATCATTCATGAGTGTGGTCTTATACATGGTTTGGTTACGGCTCATCCTAACCACAGTGTATATATTGATTATGTTAATCAGCTTCAAATATTCATCTAACGGTGGATATTGTTTGCTTGGTTCCAAAGCTATCTTAGCTTAAACCTGAAGCAACCTATGCTTTGAATATTTATATAAGGGGAACCTCAAACAGCTGGGACCTTTGAATCCCGACACTACTTTTCGTGGTGTGTCCTAGTTGTAACTAGAGTTGTCCTCTTCCTAAAACTCTTTTAGGGTTTAGCGACTTCAAAAACTTCATAGGGATTCGTGAAGCCAGGTCCAACTATTGTTTATCTGATAACTCGACTATCTTTATCTTGTTCGATTGTTGAGCTGCTCACATGAATAAGATAGATAGAAATCATCAAAGTTCTCTTTGTCTTAGATTTTGTTAATTCCACATGTTTTATACTTGGGAGGTTAGCTAGACTTTGTCTATTGTTATCAATTTCCATTACCTTTATCTACAATAAAAAAGGAGATTACACATATAAGCTTATCTGTGGGAGGCAGATTGGTTTAAAGTCTTCAATTGATTTGAAGAAACTCTTAATTGGTGTGACGTCAACTAAGGGAATCAATTGCGCGGAGTCCTCCTGGGATTTAGCAGGCATAAGGAGCGCGACTATAACTGAATTGCTGAGAGGGTTTAATTCGGTCTAAACTACATTCCAGTCTGAAATTAATTGGTAGTAGGCTAGTGTCTGAAGCGTCTTAATACAGTTTGGTGTTCAATCTGGACTAGGTCTCGGGGTTTTTCTGCATTGCGGTTTCCTCGTTAACAAAACTTCTGGTGTCTTTGTTATTTCTTTTTTCGCATTATATTGTTTATCTTTATAACTGAAATATCATAAGTTGTGCATTAATCAATCAAAATAGATACATCCATCTTTGTTTGTTGGATACGACTTGATTGGTACTTGGAAATTGAAAAGACGAGAGGGTACCCAAATATACCGCCATATTTTTATTTCAACCTATAAGTCCTCTACCGAATGTGATCGTCCATGGACAGAGTCCAGACAATATGACAATTCGGTTCACACTTCGTTTGATCGTCTATCGATACGAGATCGAGACAATACAACAATAAGATCACTTGTGTGATTGACTATGAATACAAGATTGAGACAATACGACAACAAAGTGTGTACTTGATATTAAGTTCGGAAAAAACCGAAACTCTGTAGGATCAATATCAAGTATTACGAATTTAACGTACTTGTGTATTTTACTTAATTATAATAACAATTATAATGTGGAAACAAAGTAAAAGACACAGCAAGATTATGTTAACGAGGAAACCGCAAATGCAGAAAAACCCCAGGACCTAGTCCAGTTTTGAATACTCTCAGTATTTAGCCGCTACACAAATCAAATACCAACTTCGTATAGCTAGGACCAAGCAGACTACCCCTAGCTACTTAGTTCCATCAGTATCCCTGCGTCTTCGATTTCTAGAGTCACACACATGAATAAAAAGTCCTTTTATTCGTATTCCAAACAATAAAGGAATAATCTGTTTGGTAACCACTCTAATCAATCTTGATAAAGATAAGATGAGTCGTTGACAAAGGCTCTTATGTTTAATCTAATAAACTCCTTTGTCTGGTTAGATCAATATAAACAATAACTACCGAAATAGTCAATTCTGGATTCTCACTCAGTCGATATAGATCTCAAAGAGAAATATAGAGAATGTCGATCTCACACAACTAATCAGTCAGATATATCAAAGATAAACTGATTTATGTTGGAGACCAGCCGATCAAGGTTTGTGTACTAAATCCACAAGATACACAAACTAATAAGAATTCTTCTTCGTCTTCAAATCTTCTATTGCCTTCAAATACCTGCACAACAACACTTGAATCCTCTTGTGATCAATCACACACACAACGGAGTTTGTTAACAATGGATTATCACAAGATGTTTTTATATCTAAAAACAGTTCTAAAGATCCCGTCGATTCTTTGATCTAGTCTGAGTGAATCTTATATCAGAGGAGAAGATTCTCAAGAATAAAAAAACGAGGTGCAATAAAAGTTCCAACAACTATTAGTCAATCAAATCAAATCAAAAACTAATAACACCACAATTATATAGTTTCCCACCAACGGTACTCCTAGAGCTTCTTGATCCCACAAAAGTATTTAAACGAGAGGTCGTAAGAGATTTCACCTAACTAGGATACTTTCCTCTCCGAATAGACGGCTCCATTAGAAACAACAATAAATGAATTTTGCCTGACTCTTAGGATAGTTTGCTAGAAATGCGAACTTAGGTATTTATAGACCAAGGATGTTTGGACACCAAGGAATTTCCAAAACTGAAAATATTCTCAAGATATGCAATGAATTCCCAAATTCGGTTTTCCTAATTCCAATAAATGTTTGTCCAATATTTCCGAAATGTCTCATAGAAAATCTCAAATTATTAAGTGCACGTTACTAATTTTTATTCTCTAGAGCTATGCATTAATTGCTGGTAATTAAATCATATAAAACAAAAAATATTAATTAAAAGATTCTAATTTATTTTGGCACGTGATCACCTTGGGTACCAAGGAATATCTTTGAACAATAAATGATAAGAGTTACTGCTCGTGTTCAAAGTATGTTGACATCTATACACTGCAAATCCTTATTCCGTATTTACATGGGTTTTCATCTTGGAATCGGTTTTACCACACTTCCAAACAAGTTTTGAATGGGTTCTACCAGACTTCCAAGACTACTATGTGATTGGCAAACCAAGTCGCGATGGTTAGTTGTGATCAGTCTTACCAACTCACATACATGGGTTCAGATCGGTTATACCAATCATTAGGATCAGCTCTACCTATACAGGGTATCTACTTGTAACCGGTCACACCAGTCACTAGGATCGTCATACCAATTACAAGGATCGATCACACAACCACTTATGACCGATAACACAAATTACAAGAATCGTCATACCATCTCATGGTAATTACGTAGGATCAGTTACACCAATCACCAGGATCATTCATACCAAATCATAAGTCTAGGTATTGTGATTAATTATACCAAGATACTTAACCGGAGTTAAGATTGGTTCTACCAACTCACACATATTGGTCATCCAAAGAATATGCTATGAATAGCCGGACCAATAAACCTATCGATTTCCCTTTCGATTCACGAAACAAGTTCATGAATGTACTTTATTTAAACAAATGTAAAACATCATTTCTTAGGATGAAATCTTCACCATGTACCCATACACATAATCATATAACTATATACAAGATTATGTTGATGTCATATCTACGAAGTTCAAAAGATAAGCGTTATACTTCGTAGTCAAATTCCTTAATACTATGAGCATACTATTATGATAATGTCTCTCCATTAGAGTATAATATATAGTATATACAACTTCGCATGTTATGTTTTCGATATAGCACGATTGAAAGATACATTAAGAATTGAAACAAGTTCAAGTCAATATTACTAACCTCAAGTGGAAGGATGATGTCGTCGTTGTATTCCTTACTTCTTCTCATTCTTCAGGTATTCAGAGTAATATTTGTACGTCTCAACATCCCTAGACTTTCTAGTCTAACCTAAACGAAGTTGACTCTAGTATTTAATCAAGCGACTCTAGATGAGTTTTGATACTAAAATATGACAACCAAACTTGACATACCAACGCTTGGTGAGTTCAACCGAGTTATACTCTACCAATTTCCCACTTTTTCAATTTTAGTGACAAAACTCTTATTACATATGGAGCTAAACGAATTACAAAATAACTCATTCTTCATACGCTTGATTCCAAGTTTCAACAACACAATAACCTACATATATTCAATCAATAAATGACGATGTTGATATTTAAATAACAAAATCTTTTACTCCCCCTAAAGGAAATCTAGATAAATATTCAATCCAAACATCTTTGTTATTCCCCTTTTGAGGTAATAATTAATACACAACAATATGATATGTTTCTCCCCCTTAGTCAATGCATTACTCTTTCATTAGATATAATGTTTAAGCACAACTGTCCTTTCCCAGTGATCAAAAATCACTTGATTACTCCATATATTTCTCCCCCTTTTTGTCACAAAATGCAAAGGTTCGAGCAAATAAAGGACAAACCGAAAGGATCTTACGAATCTAAAAGACTTGTACAACCTATAAGAGTAAAGCACGAAGGTTTCACATACTATTGTAGATAACCGATATTAAAACTGAAACTACAAAAGTAACTTAGTTTCAATATGTTATCAAGAAAACAATTTGCCGATGCAATTTTCCCTATAGTCCAACAAATCGACTAAGAAGCTGAATTTTATTGTTGAACCGATTGCGTATATACAATCATTTGTTTCAATAAGACCAAAATAAACATCAGAATTAACTTTATTTTTCTCATTGGGATCTAATTATTCGGACAATAACTTATACCTTTCCCTTTAGACAAGACAAACACTAGGTTAGTTAACTAAGTACTAGGATCGGTTACCACTTATTTATGGTACTTACTTGTGATCGGTTGCACAAGTTATAGGTGAAAAAGAGGGGGTCTAACAACACCACCCAATATTTTGCTTAGCAATCCGTATGGACTAACTCCAATATACTTTGCTAGAGAACCAACTAGATAGTCAGACTCAATCTAGATTAAAGTATATCGAGGATTTAATATCTCTCTCTTGTTTTGATTTACTCGAGCTAATATAAATCAGCGAGTCCTTAATCAAACACAAGGAATAACTTGGATGGTACCAAAGACCAATATCCAAGAATCAATCAATGACAATCAACAACCAAAGGTTGGATTATTCTAATTGATGATCTAACACACAACCTGTATTATTTCAATTATAAATATAAAACAATATAATGCGGAAACTGAAATAAAACAGACACCAGAAATTTTGTTAACGAGGAAACCGCAAATGTAGAAAAACCACGGGACCTAGTCCAGATTGAACACACACTGTATTAAGCCGCTACAGACACTAGCCTACTCCAAGCTAACTTCGGACTGGACTGTAGTTGAACCCCAATCAGTCTCCCACTGATCCAAGGTACAGTTGTACTCCCTACGCCTCTGATCCCAGCAGGATACTGCGCACTTGATTCCCTTATCTGATCTCACCCACAACTAAGAGTTGCTACGACCCAAAGTCGAAGACTTAACAATAAACAAATCTGTCTCACACAGACAAGTCTATCAAAGGATCAATCTGTCTCCCACAGATAAACCCTAAAAGGTTTTGTTCCATCTTTTGATAATAATCAAGGTGAACAGGAACCAATTGATAATCCGGTCTTATATTCCCGAAGAACAGCCTAGAGTTATCAATCACCTCACAACAATCTTAATCTATGGTAGCGAAACAAGATGTTGCGAAATCACAAAAAATTAGACGAACATGTTTGTGATTACTTTTTATATCTTGCCTATCGGAGATATCAATATCAAGCCAATCAATATGATTGTACTCGTATGATAGAAGATGCAAGATCAGATCACACAACTACGATAAAAGTAGTATAGGTCTGGCTTCACAATCCCAATAAAGTCTTTAAGTCGTTAACCTGGTTTTAGAAGAACAAAACCAAAGGTTAAAGGAGAACCGACTCTAATATGAAAACTAGTATCACACGTGAGGTGTGGGGATTAGTTTTACACAGATACTAGAGTTCCCCTTATATAGTCTTACAAATCAGGGTTTGCAATTAAGTTACCTTGGTAACAAAGCAATCAATATCCACCGCTAGATGAAAACCTGATTTAGATTCAAGCTAATATTTCTCAACCGTTATATCGAAAACTTAGCTTGTTACACACACTTGACAATGCACGCTTCTAGGTTTGTTAACCGTACCCAAACGTATGCACTTGTTGGTTCAACAATAGTTAACCAAAAGGTTAGCCATATGATCATTCCATGTCAACCACGTTCTTCTTCACCATAACTAGTTCAAATGATTTTAAATGAACTAGTTAGAGAGTTGTTCAATTGCAAGGAAATCTCATGTACTACACAAGACACAATTGAAGCAAAAATGATTTGATTCACTCAAATCGATTCATGAACTTTTATAGCCACGGTTTGGAAACTGCATTCCTTAGTCTTTTTAAGATTAAGTTCAGAAATCATCTTCAGATATATAACCTTCTCAAGTTCGAAGACTAAGTTCGCGGACTTAAGTTACCGAGCAGAGTTTATAAACTCCAGCATAAATTCTCGGGTATGCGAACTTCGCCGGTTCGCCGACTGGGTTTGCGGACTTAGTTTCATGCAAGTAGTTTGTCAACTCCAGCAGAAATTCTCGGGTTTGAGAACTTCGGCAGTTCGCGGACTGAATTCGTGGACTTGGCTCACGCCATTCTTCCGATTCTCTTCATCAACAAACTTCGCAAACTTTGGTTCAAGGAATAGGACTTATACATAAACGTGTTTCCACAACAATGCTTATGTCCACCATTAGTTATGTAATCTAAACTCTCATTTCAATCATTGAAATATTCTTAGAGGACGTTATATAGTTGTTAACACCATTTCTCGTCAAAGCAATTTTCAAGATGATTGAAACATATCATGACTTTTGTCATATGGTAAAGATAAACTTGGTTAAAGCGAAAATCTTACCAACCCATATTTCGAGATATAGATAGGCGAGGTATACTCGGCTCGAAATACCAAATGTGTATAATCACAGTCTATATATATAGAATACGACTTCTTTTCTCAAAGGGTAGGAGATAGAGTAGATAGACTTTTGAGTGATAGATAATTTCAAGTCTTCACATACTTTTTTGTCAAGAAGTTCCACCGGTTCCTTGAGTAGTTCTTATACTTGTATGATGAATCGCCATGAAGTCCTTGAGCTCAACTAGACTTTCTATCCTAGTCCGAGACTTAGCTATAATAGACTAGAAATCAAGAATTATAGTTTTTATCACTAACATTGACAAACATGCTTGAGATAGCAACACATACGATTTCGACCGAACAATGCTCTAACAATCTCCCCCTTTGTCAATTTTAGTGACAAAACTATCAATACATATGGAATACAAAAAAAGATAAAGAAACTTTAGTAGCTCCTATTTCACATGTCTAATCTTCAACATTCCTCGAAATCTTCGTCACTTCCAAGTACTCCAATGATCCCAAAGGTTGTAAGTTTAGCATCACCGCTGTTGAAGATCCGTAGCTATAATAATGAGAAAACATAGTTCTCGATCATTGTTATATACAGTGTCATAGTATTATTACACAGCGTCAAAGTTCAATTATATCACAACTTCAACAATAATACTATGGTAATATGTATCACTTTCCCTTAGTCAATACTCCATCTCACATGGAAACCACTCCCCCTTATACAATGATCCGAAAACCATATGTATTTGTAGTGTGAACTACATATTAATTCTCCCCCTTTTTGTCAAAAAAATTGGCAAAGGTACAAGAACGGGATCATATGAAATTTCCGAGAGAGACATTTCATGACAGAAAAAAAAATACATACCAACTAATTTAGATGCAATCATAAAGCCAAAGCTAAATGCATTCATCAAGGAGTTTAAAGATACAAGATAACCCCTCTAAAATTCCACAGCCGCACACCCCTCAAGATATGACCATTAAGCACAAGTTCAAAATAACTCTCCCCTATTTGATGTCATTCCCGAAGGAACAACAAGAGCGACCTTAATTTTGAAAGAAAGGAAGGATTTTTATTGGACACAAAAAACCATGAGAATGATTTCCTATATCCAAAAACTCAATCAAATTAATCACAAGTAAACCCATGATTAATTTAATCGGAATACGCAATCAAATTAAGCACAAAAAATGATCAATTCAATTGATTATGCTCAACATAAGAGAACTTATGGAGACACGAAAATACTCAACTAGATTAATTACAAGAGAACCCATAATTAATCTAATCGGAATACACAACCAAACTAATCACAAACGTAATCAATTTAATTGTCATTTGTTTTGCTCGACATAGAAAACTTACGAAACAATAACTAAATAACCAAACAAGATGATTAATTTAGTTCAATATGCTCGACATAAAATATCTCATGGAACAACAACTAAGCTAGAAATAATCAACTTGGTTGTATAGTGCTCAACATAAGATACATTACGGAGCCTCACAATAATACATAAAATATGGATCAGGGATGATCAATACTGCGGAATACACAAGAATTCATTCTATTTTTCCATCACTATTTGCATAACGATATTTAATAGATATAATCCTTGAAAACAAAAGATTTTAACCTATCTTCCATCAACTATTTGACTATATAGGCTTAACTTTTGTATTTGTCAAAAGTCCATTCATTCTTTTATCAATACGTGAATACCGATCATGGACGACTTTACTTTTGACAAAGTATGGGACAAACATAGTTCACGGTCGTAAACCCCAATATCCCATAACAAATTGCAATATAACAAATCATAAATATTAATACTGCAAAAACATCATCCTCCAAAAAGTTTTTAGAATTTAAACCAATAAACCTAAAAAAAAAGATGAAAAATAATAGCTATGTGTAGTCACAATCATTGCTATTTAAAGCACTAGTTATTCTTCCAACTAAATCAAAAAGAAGACTTACTAGGCAACAAATAAGCTTCTATGATGCATTTCACTTACTTTGAAAAATTCTTCTCATATTCCCTGTATTCATCAAGCTCATCTTTGATTAGATCAATCCTAGACTCAAGATTATCCATCTTTTCTTCAAGTCTTTTGGAGAAAGCTTCGAGTTTACTTTTCAGGGCACGTACTTGATCCAAGACAAGATTCATGGTTAAACAGAGCTTATCAAATTGTCAGACTGAAGGATTCTGGTCGGTCGATGAGATACACTTGTCATAACACATCTCGTTATCAGAGGAATCAAAACGAATCTTCTCAGAGGGAAACATAACAGTCCATACTTCACTTTCTTTACTTGAAAGACTAGAGGAGGACATGATAGAGAAGGTAAATGAAATGAACATCCAGAAGAGGAGAAACTTCATTTTAAAGGAATGAAGATGAAGAATTTCTAAAAAAAAACTTTTACCAAACCCTAACAGAATTCGGTTATCTCAAGAAAAAAAAGTCTTTTAGAAAGTCAGAAACCATACATGAACAAAAACGGTACAAGAGGAGAGTAAACAAAATCCGAATACTCCTAAAGTTTTAACAGACACATTCCAACACACCCCTCTTGAACATCATGATTCTTTCCTAAGAGAGATAGACAAAAGAATCATGAATAATCAAGATTACAGCTCATAATCATTCCAATCCGATGTAGGACTGGAATATATCTCGTGAGGGTGGGAATTACTTGTTAATATAAGTTTTTGCTTATTCCTTAGGAAGGAAGAGTTATGCACATCACTCTTATCCCTTATAATCACAGTTTTGAAGAACTTGATTGAAGATTTGCGCAAATCCCGCACTGTTCTAGAAATCACCTTTTTAGGAAAAGAGGATTTCACAGGAGATTTCTTCTTCTTCTTCTGCACACAGTGTTTAGCAGAGCAGGACTCTTTTTGATCATTCGTGCTAATATGAGCCTGATTTTTACACAAGGAAACCGAGAGTTTTGGTAGCATCTTGTGTTTTTCTGTATTACCCTTGTTGTCAAGATGACTAGAGAGTGATACATAGTCAAGTGACATTTGCTGACACATCTTATGAGACACAGTCGGAGTTATTCGACATGTCATATAAGAATCACGATTGTGATATTCAGCAAGGAGATTAAGAGAACTATCATAGATTTCATCCTCAGGACAATAATCAAAAGTATTCATCCATGCTTTAGTTATCTTATTTACCTCAATATCCAAACCTTTGGAAGTATGAACACTTTTACAGCATACGAGACCATTTTTGCTAGTACAGTTTTTATGAGTTTTCTTATCCTCCTAGATAGTTAGACTCAATCTAGATTAAAGTATATCGAGGATGTTAGAGCATTTCTCGGTCGAACTCGCATGCGTTGTTATCTCAAGCATGTTTGTCAATGTTAGTGATCAAAACTATAAGTATTGATTTCTAGTCTACTATAGATAAGTCTCGGACTAGGATAGAAAGTGTAGTTGAGCTCAAGGACTTCATGGAGATTCATCATACAAGAAGAAGAACTACTCAAGGAACCGGTGGAACTTCTCGACAAAAAGATATGTGAAGACTTGAACTTATCTGTCACTCAAAAGTCTATCTACTCTATCTCCTACTTCTTGAGACAAAAAGCCGTATGTTATATATAGACTTAGATTATACACATTTGGTATTTCGATCTGAGTATACCTCGCCTATCTATATCTCGAAATATCTGTTGGTAAGCGTCTCGCTTCGACCATGTTTATCTTTACCTAGTGACGAAAGTCATGATATGTTTCAATCACTTTGAAAATTGCTTTGACGAGAAATGGTGTAACAACTATATAACGTCCTCTAAGAATGTTTCAATGGTTGGAATGAGAGTTTAGATTACACAACCAATAATGGACATAAGTATTATTGTGGAAACACATATGTGCATAAGTCCTATCCCATGAACCAAAGTTTGCGAACTCTGTTGATCAAGAGAAACCGGAAGAATGACTTGTTGCCAAGTCGCGAACTCAGTCCGCGAACTCAGTCCGCAAACTGCCGAACTTCTCATCCCGAAAAATTCTGCTGGAGTTGACAAAATTGTTGCGTGAGTACCAGTCCGTGAACCGGCGGAAAGTCTTTGCCGAGATTTTCTGCTGGAGTTTGTAAACTCTACCCTGTTGCTTAAGTCCGCGAACCTAGTGTGCGAACTTAAGAATGTTATATATCTGAAGATGATTTCTGAACTTAAACTTATAAATACTAAGGAATGCAATTTTCAAACCGTGGCTATAAAGTTCATGAACCAATTCGAGTGAATCAAATCATCTTTGCTTCAATTGTGTATTGTGTAGTACATAAGATTTCCTTGCAATTGAATAACTCTCTAACTAGTTCATTTGAGTCATTTGAACTAGTTATGGTGAAAAAGAATATGGTTGGTATGAAATGCTCATATGGCTAACCTTTTGGTTAACTATTGTTGAACCAAAAAATGTACACGTTTGTGTACGGTTAACAAACCTAGAAGCGTGCATTTCATTTGTGTATAGCAAGCTAAGTTATCGATATAACGGTTGAGAAATATTAGCTTGAATCTAAATCAGGTTTTCATCTAACGGTGGATATTGTTTGCTTTTTGACCAAGGCGAAACCCTGATTTGGAAGACTATATAAAGGAGACATCTAGTATTGTGCAAAACAAATCCCCACACCTCACGTGTGATACTAGTTTGCGTGCTAGAGTCGTTTTTCCTTTAACCTTTGGTTTTATTCTTCTAAAACCAGGTTAACGACTTAAAGATTTCATTGGGAATGTGAAGCCAGACCGATACTACTTTTATCGTAGTTGTGTGATCTGATCTTGCATCTTCTACCGTACGATTACAATCAGATTGATTGGCTTGAGATTAATATCTCCGATAGGAAAGATATAAAAAGTAGTCACAAACATCTTCGTCTCATTTTTTGTGATTCCGCAACATCTTGTTTCGCTACCATACGATTAAGATTGTTGTGAGGTGATTGATTTATCTAGGTTGTTCTTCGGGAATATAAGACCGGATTATCAATTGGTCACTGTTCACCTTGATTATTATCAAAAGACGGAACAAAAACTTTAGGGTTTTTCTGTGGGAGAAGATTGATCCTTTGATAGACTTGTCTGTGTAAGACAGATTTGTTTATTGTCAAAGCCTGCGATTTTGGGTCGTAGCAACTCTTAGTTGTGGGTGAGATCAGCTAAGGGAATGAAGTGCGCAGTATTCTGCTGGGATCAGAGGCGTAGGGAGTAAAACTGTACCTTGGATCAGCGGGAGACTGATTGGGGTTCAACTACTGTCCAGTCCGAAGTTAGCTTGGAGTAGGCTAGTGTCTGTAGCGGCTTAATACAGTATGTGTTCAATCTGGACTAGGTCCCGGGTTTTTATGCATTTGTGGTTTCCTCGTTAACAAAATTTCTGGCGTCTGTGTTATTTCAGTTTCCGCATTATATTGTTTTATCTTTATAATTGAAATAATACAGGTTGTGCGGTAGATCATCAATTAGAGTAATCCAACCTTTGGTTGTTGATTGTCACTGATTGATCCTTGGATATTGTTGTTTGGTACCATCCAAGTTATTCCATGTGTTTGATTAAAGACTCGCTGATTTCTATTAGCTCGAGTAAATCAAAACAAGAGAGAGATATTAACTCCTTGAGATACTTTTACCTATATTGAGTCTGACTTTCTAGTTGATTCTCTAGAAAGTATTTCGGAGTTAGTCCATACAAATTGCTAAACGAAATATTGGGTGGTGTTGTTAAACCCTCGCTTTTTCAGTTGGTATCAGAGCAGGCAAACACGTTCAAGACCTTACAAGTATGTGTTTGTAGCGATATGAATCCAAGGACAGTAGTGATATCTCAATAAATGCACCACCAGGTCCAGGTATTTTAGAATTCTCTTACATGACTGATTTAATAAAGTCTGTAGAAGAAATTCTATCTAAACCTCCACCAGGTTTAAAATCCCTTGAAGTGTTTTCAGGGCTTGAAAAAAGCTTGAGAGCTTATCTCTTGATGTTGAGTTATACCTCCAGAAAGAGAAAGAATCTCTTGACAGGATAAATCAAGTTATGATGAATAATATTCATGTTGAGGTTGATATTGATTTACTAATCAGTGAGAGCAATGCTCCTCCTCTGCGTAATCCAATTAGTTGTGATAAAATAAACGAATTACAAGAGGAGTTTAAATCTCAGTCATCTGAGTGTATCACCTCAAAGCATGAATTGATTCGTTGCTCAATTCCTGATACTTCCTATCAAGATAGTAGTATTGTCTTCTTTTATGAAGAATCTAGGACGTCTCTTTTTATCAAAAGAGTTTCCCTTCGCAGTACTAAAAACTATCTGCAGAAACTATTTTTTATAAGTTGGAAAACAAGAAATCGGAAACACAAATCTTTTTGGGTTCTCTTGAAACTCTTTGATAGACTTATAAAAACAGTACCTTGAGTGTTTCTCAACACTACAAGATTTAAGAGTTGTTGGAAAGAAACTCTTTCTTGGTTCCATGGTGAGCAAGACATTGTTCACCTTAACACAACTTGTTTGTGTTGAAAGTGCATCCTCACCAAGAAATGCCCTGCTATGTATACGGTAAGGGAAGCACAACAACTGGGGCACACAGATTATATTCGGTGAGGCTGTAGAATTCAATTAGACTTTTCTAAAAAGTTATGTCTATAAACTTGAGCAATTTTTATGTTTTTATTACTTGTTTGAGTACTTATAATAATCCATGTACCTTGATTATCGTTCATTTCTACCTAACTTGATCTGTGTTTAAGGTTCTTAAATGTTTAGGTTTGAAAACATTAGTTCGGGATATTTGGACTTCATGATACACATACCAAGTATGCATATCATATTTTAAAACCAAAATCTAGGGGTTTAAGTTCGCAAACCCCGTCTGCATACTGCTCCAAGATACGAAAATTCGTTTGCAAACCCGTATGCATACTTGACGTCGATATTCGGTAAACTTGTTTTGGCCGTAACTTCTTCGTCCGAACTCGGATTGACCTCATTATTTTTGCACTCTATTACTCTTTAAATTCTATTCAAAATGAAGATGATAAAACTTGAATTTGGATGAGTTAAGATTGGTATTTGTCCTGTCTCTTGTTTTTGAGTATTTTGCTCCGTTTCGTTGCACTTGTTCCAGTTTTCTTGAACTTGGGCACTTGGATTCTTGGAGTACTAATATTATAAGATAATTTATATCTTTTACAAGAATGTTGTTGGTGAATCACAAAGAAGTAAGTTCAAGAATGGAAAGTAGTACGCACTGTTATGGAATTCTTGAATGTTTCACAATCATCCTTTGTGAACTATGGTGCATGGTCGTTATTGACTTTGTATGTTCTTCTTTGTTAAGAAAGTATTTTTATACGCCTTTGGTAGCTATTATTGGTGTAAATCCATGCGAAAAAGATTGATTCTACCCTGTAAGGACAAATCATCTTGTATGTGCATTACGAGTTTGTCTTGATGCCTAGGAAACTTCTTACGAGAATTTATACTTATTCTTGAGAAGGATTACTAGAGTTTGGAATACAAATTATTGTGATTACACATAGATATGTCCAACGTTTTCATCTTCATGTTTTTAGATTTATTGGTTTAAATTCTAAAATTGTTTGGAAGATGATTGTTGCAGTATTAATCTTTATGGTTTTATATATTGCAATATTGTTATGGGATATTTGTGTTTACGTCCGTGAACTATGTTCGTCCCATACTTTGTCAAAAGTAAAGTCGTTCGTGATCGGTATTCATGTATTGATTTAAGGATGAATAGACTTTTGACATATACAAAAGTTAAGCCTATATTGTCAATTCTTGGATGGAAGATAGGTTAAAATCTTTTGTGTTCAAGGATTATGTCTATTAAATATCGTTATGCAAATAGTGATGGAAGATAGAATGAATCCTTGTGTATTCCACAATATTGATCTTCACTGATACATATTTTATGTAATACTGTGAGGCTCCGTAATGTGTCTTATGTTGAGCACGATACAACCAAGTTAATTAATTTTTGATTAGCTTTGTTGGTTGTTCCGTAAGGTACTTTATGTTGAGCATTCTTGAACTAAATTAATCATCTTGTTTGGTTATTTAGTTATTGTTCCATAAGTCTTTTTATGTCGAGCAAAACAAATGACAATTAAATTGATTACTTTTGTAATTAGTTTGGTTGTGTATCCCAATTAGATTAATTATGGGTTCTCTTGTAATTAATCTAATTGATTATTTTCATACTTCGTAAGATTCCTCTTATGTTGAGTATATGAACGATTATCCCATTCATTTTCTAATGGTTATGTTAGTCGTATGCTCCGTAAGTTCTCTTATGTCGAGCATAATCAATTAAGTTTATCACTTTTGTATTTAATTTGATTGCGTATTCCGATTAAATTAATCATAGGTTTACTTGTGATTAATTTGATTGAGTTTTTTGGATATAGAAAATCATTCTCATGGTTTTTGGGGTCCAATCAAAATCCTTGTTTTGAAATTAAGGTCTCTCTTGTTGTTCCCTTGGGAATGATATCAAATGGGGGAGAGTTCTTTTGAAATTGTGCTTAATGGTCATATCTTGAGAGGTGTGCGGCTGTGGAATTTTTAAGAGGTTATCTTGTATCTTTAAACTCCTTGATGAATTCTATTAGCTTCAGCTATATGATTGCATCCAAATTAGATGGTATGTATTTTCTTTTAGTCATGAAATATCTCTTAAGGAAATTTCATTATGATCCCGTTCTTGTACCTTTTCCAATTTTATTGACAAAAAGAGGGGGAATTAATATGTAGTTCACACTACAAATACATATGGTTTTCGGATCATTGTATAAGGGGGAGTGGTTTCCATGTGAGATGGAGTATTGACTAAGGGGCAGTGATACATATCACCATAGTATTATTGTTGAAGTTGTGATACAATTGGACTTTGACATTGTGTAATAATACTATGACATTGTATAACAATGATCGAGACCGATGCTTTCTCATTGTTATAGCTACGGATCTTCGACAACGGTGATGCTAAACTTACAACCTTTGGGATCATTGGAGTACTTGGAAGTGACGAAGATTTCGAGGAATGTTGAAGATTAGACATGTGGAATAGGAGCTACTAAAGTTTATTTATCTTTTTTGTATTCCATATGTATTGATAGTTTTGTCACTAAAATTGACAAAGGGGGAGATTGTTAAAGTATTGCTCGGTCAAACTCGCATGCGTTGCTATATCAAGCATGTTTGTCAATGTTAGTGATCAAAACTATAAGTCTTGATTTCTAGTCTACTATAGCTAAGTCTCGGACTAGGATAGAAAGTGTAGTTGAGCTCAAGGACTTCATGGAGATTCATCATACAAGAAGAAGAACTACTCAAGGAACCGGTGGAACTTCTCTACAAAAAGGTATGTGAAGACTTGAACTTATCTGTCACTCAAAAGTCTATCTACTCTATCTCCTAATTCTTGAGACAAAAAGTCGTATGCTATATATAGACTTAGATTATACACATTTGGTATTTCGATCCGAGTATACCTCGCCTATCTATATCTCGAAATATGTGTTGGTAAGCGTTTCTCTTCGACCATGTTTATATTTACCTAGTGACGAAAGTCATGATATGTTTCAATCACTTTGAAAATTGCTTTGACGAGAAATAGTGTAACAACTGTATAACGTCCTCTAAGAATGTTTCAATGGTTGTAATGAGAGTTTAGATTACATAACCAATGATGGACATAAGTATTGTTGTGGACACACATATGTGCATAAATCCTATCCCTTGAACCAAAGTTTGCGAACTCAGTCCGTGAACTGCAGAACTTCTCATCCCGAGAAATTCTGCTGGAGTTGACAAACTTGTTGCGTGAGTACTAGTCCGCGAACCCAGTCCGCAAACCGGCGGGAAGTCTTTGCCGAGATTTTCTGCTGGAGTTTGTAAACTCTTCCCGGTTGCTTAAGTCCGCGAATCTACTGTGTGAACTTAAGAATGTTATATATCTAAAGATGATTTCTAAACTTAAACTTATAAAGACTAAGGAATGTAATTTGCAAACCGTGTCTATAAAGTTCATGAACCGATTTGAGTGAATCAAATCATCTTTGCTTCAATTGTGTCTTGTGTAGTACATAAGATTTTCTTGCAATTGAATAACTCTCTAACTAGTTCATTTGAGTCGTTTGAACTAGTTATGGTGAAAAAGAATATGGTTGGTATGAAATTCTCATATGTCTAACCTTTTGGTTAACTATTGTTGAACCAAAAAATGTACATGTTTGGGTACGGTTAGCAAACCTAGAAGAGTGCATTTCATTTGTGTATAACAAGCTAAGTGTTTGATATAACGGTTAAGAAATATTAGCTTGAATCTAAATCAGGTTTTCATCTAACAGTGGATATTGTTTTATTTGTAACCAAGGCGAAACCCTGATTTGAAAGACTATATAAAGGAGACATCTAGTATTGTGAAAAACGAATCCCCAGACCTCACGTGTGATAAAACCAGGTTAACGACTTAAAGACTTCATTGGGATTGTGAAGCCAGATCGAAACTACTTTTATCGTAGTTGTGTGATCTGATCTTGCATCTTCTATCGTACGAGTACAATCAGATTGATTGGCTTGAGATTAATATCTACGATAGGCAAGATATTAAAAATAGTCACAAACATCTTCGTCTCATTGTTTGTGATTCCGCAACATCTTGTTTCGCTACCATACGATTAAGATTGTTGTGAGGTGATTGATTTATCTAGGCTGTTCTTCGTGAATATAAGACCGGATTATCAATTGGTTCCTGTTCACCTTGATTATTATCAAAAGACGGAACAAAAACTTTAGGTTTTTTTTGTGGGAGACAGATTGATCCTTTGATAGACTTGTCTGTGTGAGACAGATTTGTTTATTGTCAAAGCCTGCGATTTTGGGTCGTAGCAACTCTTAGTTATGGGTGAGATACGCTAAGGGAATCAAGTGCGCGGTATCCTGCTGGGATCAGAGGCGTAGGGAGTAAAATTGTACCTTGGATCAGTGGGAGACTGATTGGGGTTCAACTACAGTCCAGTCCGAAGTTAGCTTGGAGTAGGATAGTGTCTGTGGCGGCTTAATACAGTGTGTGTTCAATTTGGACTAGGTCCCGGGGTTTTTATGCATTTGCAGTTTCCTTGTTAACAAAAATTCTAGCTTCTGTGTTATTTCAGTTTCCGCGTTATATTGTTTTATCTTTATAATTGAAATAATACAGGTTGTGCGTTAGATCATCAATTAGAGTAATCCAACCTTCGGTTGTTGATTGTCATTGATTGATCCTTGGATCTGTCTCCCACGGATAAACCCTAAAATCTTTTGTTCCGTGTTTTGATAATTATCAAGGTGAACATGAACCAATTGATAATCCGGTCTTATCTTCCCGAAGAACAACCTAAACTTATCAATCACCTCACAATAATCTTAATTGTATGAAACAAGATGTTGCGGAATCACAAATAATGAGACGAAGTTGTTTGTAATTACTTTTTATATCTTTCCTATCGGAGATATAAATCTCAAGCCAATCAATCTGATCGTACTCGTAAGATAGAAGATGCAAGATCAGATCACACAACTACGATAAAAGTAATATCAGTCTGCCTTCACAATCCCAATGCAGTTTTTAATTCGTTAACCTGGTTTTAGAAGAAGAAAACCAAAGGTTAAAGGAGAACCGACTCTAGTATGCAAACTAGTATCACGCGTGAGGTGTAGGGATTAGTTTTGCACAGACACTAGAGTTCCCCTTATATAGTCTTTCAAATCAGGGTTTGCAATTAAGTTACCTTGGTAACAAAGAAATCAATATCCACCGTTAGATGAAAACCTGATTTAGATTCAAGCTAAATTTCTCAACCGTTAGATCGAAAACTTAGCTTGTTACACACACTTGACAATGCACGCTTCTAGGTTTGTTAACCGTACCCAGACGTATGCACTTGTTGGTTCAACAATAGTTAACCAAAAGGTTAGCCATATGAGCCTTCCATATCAACCACGTTCTTCTTCAACATAAATAGTTCAAATGATTTCAAATGAACTAGTTAGAGAGTTGTTCAATTGTAAGGAAATCTCATATACTACACAATACGCAACTGAAGCAAAGATTATTTGATTCACTCGAATATATTCATGAACTTTTATAGGCACGGTTTGCAAATTGCATTCCTTAGTCTTTTTAAGTTTATGTTTAGAAATCTTCTTCAGATATATAACCTTCTCAATTTCGCAGACTAGGTTCGCGGACTTAAGTTACCGGGCAGAGTTTACAAACTCCAGCAGAAATTCTCAGGTATGAGAACTTCGCCGGTTCGCGGACTGAGTTCGCGGACTTAGTTTCACGCAAATAGTTTGTCAACTCCAGCAGAAATTCTCGGGTTTGAGAACTTAGGTAGTTCGCGGACTGAGTTCGAGGACTTGTCTCACGCCATTCTTCCAGTTCTCTTGATCAACAAAGTTCACAAACTTTGGTTATGTATTCTAAACTCTCATTTCAATCATTGAAACATTCTTAGAGGACGTTATACAGTTGTTACACCATTTCTCGTCAAAGCAATTTTCAAGATGATTGAAACATACCATGACTTTCGTCACATGGTAAAAAAAAACTTGGTTAAAGAGAAAAGCTTACCAACCCATATTTCAAGATATAGATAGGCGAGGTATACTCGGCTCGAAATACCAAATGTGTATAATCACAGTCTATACATATAACATACGACTTCTTGTCTCAAAGAGTAAGAGATACAGTAGATATATTTTTGAGTGATAGATAAGTTCAAGTCTTCACATACCTTTTTGTTGAGAAGTTCCACCGGTTCCTTGAGTAGTTCTTCTACTTGTATGATGAATCGCCATGAAGTCCTTGAGCTCAACTACACTTTCTATCCTAGTCCGAGACTTAGCTATAATAGACTAGAAATCAAGACTTATAGTTTTGATCACTAACATTGACAAACATGCTTGAAATAGCAGCGCATGCGAGTTCGACCGAGCAATGCTCTAACAATAGGATCGGTCACACCAATTACTAAAACTTGTTAACCTACTACAAGGATCGATTACACATCTTGTGATTAGTCCCAACCAAGTTCTAGGATCGGTTACCCAATGACTAGGAATGGTCATACCAATTACAAATATCGATAATACCATCTCATATGATTACTTAGGATCGGCTTCACTAATAAAAGTCGTACCAATACAAAAGTCAGGCCTTGTGAATAATTTTACCAAGATACATAAAAAAGTTATGAGCGGTTATACTAAACACACATATTGGTAATCCAAAGATTTGCAATGAATAACAATACCAATAAGCCTAGCGATTTCTCTTTTGATTCATAAAACAAGTTTATGAATTGTAGTTCCTTTAAACAAATGTAAAACATTGTTTCCTAGGACGGTATCTTCACCCATACCCATACATATAATCACAATATCATTCATACGATTGTGTCGATGTCTTATATACGAAGTTCAAAAGATAGACGTTATACTTCGTATTGTAATTCCTTAATACTATGTCTAACTAGAGTATAATCATTCACAGCTTCGCAGTTATGTTTTCAATATGCACGAATTGAAAGATACGTTAGGAATGAAACGGTTCAAGTTAAATATTATTAACCTCAAGTGGAAGGATGATGTCGTCGTTGTAGCACTTTACTTCTTCACATTCTTCAAGTCTTCACGTAATACTTTTAAGTCTCATATCCTAGTAACTTTCTAGCTAACCTATATGAAGTTGAATCTATTAAATAACCAAGCGACTCTTTAAATGAGTTTTTATTCACTATAATATGACAACCAACCTTGACATACCAGTGCTTGGTGGGTTCAACCGAGCTATGCTATAACAATCTCCCCTTTTGTCAATTTTAGTGACAAAACTCTTACATCATATGGATAAACAAATTACAAGAATTCATTACACATACGCTTGATTCCAAGTTTCAACAGCACAATAACCTGTATGCATTCAATCCATAATTTCCGATGTTGACATTATAATAACAAAGCTAATACTCCGCCTAAAGGTAAGATAGGTAGATTTTCAATCCGCACGTCTTTGTTACTCCCTCTGTAGTTAAGATAACCACAAGTATCAATATGATATGTTACTCCCCCTTAGTCTATGCCTTACTCTTTCATTAGATATAACGTTTAAGCACCATTTTCCTTTCCTTGGTGATACCAAATCACTTGTTTACTCCATATATTTATCCCCATTGTTGTCATAAAATGACAAAGGTACGAGCAAATAAAGGAAAAATCGAAAGGATCTTACAAATCTCAAAAGACTTTCAAAACCTATAAGAGATCAGCACGAGGGTTCCACACACCATTTTAGATAACCAATATCAAAACCGAAACTACAAAGTAATTTTGTTTTGATATGTTAACAAGGAAACAATTGCCTGAAGCAATTTTCCCTAATAGTTTAGCAAATCAAAAATTGACAAAGCACCTTAGTTCTTTTGCTAAACCAATTGTAAAAATACAACCGCTTGTTCGATAAGACCAAAATAAATATAAGAATTAACTCTATTTTTCTCATCAGGTTCTAATTATTCAAGTAATAACTTAGACCTTTCACTTTTAAACAAGACAAGTACTAGGTTAGTTAACTCGCATTTTTTGTTAAGGCATTCAATTAGACTTTAATAACTGAATCCTCCAATTGATAAGTCTAACTAAGATCTGAATTAACTTAGTTTCTCTTATCCGAAATCAAATGGACTAAACAAAAGATCCTGTATTTTTGTTAAGCCAAAAACAATAGATACAAACCAAAATAAATTGACTTGCAAAATTACTTTCCTTAATCGGAAGAAATTGAAACAAATATATACATTACAACACCGCAATTGCACCGAATTTCGTTAAGCAAAAACACTTGATACCCAACAATAAAGAAGATACCAAACCATAAGAAAAATAAAATGTCACAGTTTTTCTTAACCGCAAACAATTGAATCACATAAACAATCCATATACAATAATGGAACATATCAATTGTACCGATATTTTGTTAAGCAAAAGAAAAATATATACAATATAAACATGCTTTTCTTAAACAGGAAAAACGATTAACTAACAAATAAAATCGTTACCTCAATTTCCGCAGCCACTTCTCCCCAAAAATATATATCATTAAGCGCAAGTTCAAATAAGAACTCTCCCCCAGTGTGTTGTCATCCTCTCGCAAGAAATAAAATAACAACAACAAAAGCAACCTTTACCAGAGAAAGGTTGAATCGGTTTTAACTAAGGCGTGCCAATAGCAAAAGTTGAAAACCCGAAACATATATGTTATGCTAAACACAACTTATGTAAACAAAAATTGATATCAATATATTGTGACTTTTCACATATGAGTTTCAATCGGAATACCTTATGATCCTTTGATAAAGCCTACCAACATGGGCTAGAACTTATTCCCGCTAAATCAAAAATCCACACAAATTATAAGGGCTACACCATATGAGATCGAATATTAAGGTTAATGAAAACCTAAATCAGACATCTTATAAAAACTGAAATCAAATAGCAAAAATATAAGCATTCATACACAGGCTATGCAAACAGAAACTATCACATGAAACAAAAAATTACAAAATAATAATTTTATTCATAAATAATAATATTCATAGTTTTATTCAAAATAGAATCAACATATTGAATAGCCCAATTCTAAATAAGAACTTAATCTTATTTTTGTTTTACATGCGTTTTCTGAGATTTCTTTCAGAAGGTTCTCTGCTTCTGTCAGATTTCTTTTATAGTAATCTAAACTCCTTATCCACTCGGCATCATTTCCTTCTTGTTTTATAGGCCACTTATGATTTGCAATACGATGTTCATAGCAAGAGATTCCCATCTTAGCATCAGAAATATCATCTTTGATTAGATCCCTTCTCCCAATAAGTTCCATTGTTCCTTCAAACAGGCTAGGAGCAATGATTTTTGAGAGAGTTGTCTTGATGGGAAAAGAACAATATTCGGAGCACAGTTCAAGCTTCCCTTTTTCAAAATATGTGAAGCTTGACTCGATAATTTTATCAATCTTTTTGAAACAATATTCACATACAACATCACTACATTCTCTTCGCTTCTTGACAAAAGAAATAGTATGTAGTTCTTTCGAAGAAACACAAATCTGCAGAAGTTAATTACATCCAAAATTTTCTCTGTTAAATCTTCCCGACACTCCACATTGTAAAGAGAAGACGTTGTAAAATATCTTTATGTATACCACAGTATCTTGCTATGGTATTCTTGATATTGTATGAGGAAGATCATGACCGAATATGTATATATAACTCTTTCTGAAGGTTCAAGTAGGAAACCTTTAAATTTCGGAAGTAATAATATACAAATAAGCAAAGTCTCCTTTTGATTACTTAAAGATAACTAAAACTCAACTTTAAAAAAACAAAAAATCCCTCTTTTTTTTTTCTAAGAAAAATACATACCAATAAGATTCGACTAATCAGTGATTCCTGATTGACTTTCTTTTTCCTTTTCCACTTTGTAGTATATTGTTGAAGGATACCTTTGTATCGATATCATTGGATATCTTTAGGTCCTCTTTGAGTCTAACAATTAGACGTTCGTAGTTATCTTTAGCTAATATTATAACTTGATTGTTTTCCTTAGTGATTTCTTTAGATGACTCTTTTGTGGTTTTTACTTTAGACTTGGGCATCCACTTGTAGGAGGATATAGGATGGATATATTGTTTCATATCTTGCAACATTACATTTTTCCAAGTCGAAACATCAGATCTTATATTTTTGTTGACAAAGGTATTACCCTTTTTATCATTGCTCCTTTTAGAAATCACTCTTGCAGGACAGAAATGTGAACTATAAGAATAATTATTTTGTATCTAAATTGGACAATGGTGATCTGAGTTTTTGGAAGAAGTAAATTTACCCAATTCTTTCGAAACAAAGGATAGAGCATCCTGCATCTTCCGAATTCTACAACTCCTTTGCATATGACCTTTATCTCCACAATAGTAACAATGCTTATTAAAATGAGTGTAAGTTTTAAGATTACCTTTGTGAGATGTTCTGATATTTTGTGCATGCAGATTCTTAATCTTTGGAGACTCAGTATGATTATTTGCAGTAACATTCTCTTCTAGAATCTCACAAGAGTCTTTGGTAGATCAGGAGCTTTAGAAGTTTTAGGTGGATCCTCTGGAGTGGAAGAACTTGCAGCCTTTACAAATTTTATTTCTTTGTTATTTGTAGGAGTATCGATTCCTTCATATCCCTAGCCACGCGTATCACCATGACTTCTTCCTGTTTCCAACAAAGAAGATAAATTTATTGTGTTATCATTGGGCCTTTTTAGCTTTGCAACTTCCTCCTCTAGAGACTTAATTTTTTCACGAGCATTGACAAGGTCGTCTTCAAGAAGGTTTTCTTTGGAGAGAAAAAACTTATTTTTTTCTTCAAACATTAATTGTTGAAAATTAATCCTTGCTTCAGTTTCAACAAGTTTCTTGTTCAACAAATAATGTTTTCTGCAAAGATTTTCATAATCAAGAGATTTTGAGTTTCGGCTATCTTTGCAGTCTTTAAGAATATATCGAGCATTCTGATATCCCAAATAAAACACAAAGAATTTTTTTCTCAATTTTCTATTTTCTCTGCAAAGTGGAACAAGAAGTCCAACATATGAGGTAGATAGCCTTTTTGTAGAAACAATACCTAATAGTGAAGATAATACATAGATATCTTCTTTTACATTTTGATCAATTTCAGAGTCACCATCATCGAAAATTTTATCAAGTTGTTTTTCAGGGAAAGTTTGCCAGTCATCAGAATCTTTATTATACTGATTAACTTGTTTAGTAGATTCACATGAGATGACTTTATTAGGTATTGATTCTTCACAAATGCTTTCTTCATCTTGCTTTTCATTAACTGAATCATGTACAGGTTCAACCGTGACCATGTTGATTCAAATCTTATAGGTTGGATCGCACCAAACACATATATTATATTTTTTCGTGTTTGCCTGCTTTGATACCAATTGACTAGGGTATCCAAATACACCATAATCTTTTTATTTTAACCTATAAGTCCTCTACCGAATGAGATCGTCTATGGACAGAGTTGAGACAACATGTAAATTCGGTTCACACTTTGTGTGATCGTCTATGGATACGAGATCGAGACAATACAACAACAATATCACTTGTGTGATTGACTATGGATACAAGATTGAGACGATATGACAACAAAGTGTGTACTTGATAATAGGTTCGGAAATAACCGAAACTCTATAGGATCAATATCAAGTATTACGGAGTTAACATACTTGTGTATTTTACTTAATTATAATAACAATTATACTTCGGAAAACAAAGTAAAAGACACAACAATATTTTTTTAACGAGGAAACCGCAAATGCAGAAAACCCCGGGACTTAGTCCATTTTTGAATACTCTCATAATTAAGCCGCTATACAAAATCAAATATCAACTTTGTATAGTTGAGACCAAGAAAACTACCCCTAGCTAATTAGTTCCCTCAGTATCCCTGCGCCTTCGACTTCTAGAGTCACGCACGTGAATATCAAGTCCTTTGGATCGTATCCAAACAGTTTGAGGTCAAAAACGGATCTACTGTTTTTGGTAAATTTGGGTGTGTTGATGAGAAACGAATACAAACCCTAAACAAATGCCTGCACGGGAGTACTTTTAGATTCGAGAGATCAATCTGTAAGACTCTGGACTAAACCAAGAAATGGTCGTTCCAGATTCAATTCGGTCACAAGGTGAAGGAGAAGGGTTGATCTTAGTGAGGGAAGTGAAGAAGGTGTTTGAGATCAGAATTATGAAGGTGTGGCTGTTTATGACTTGTGTATCAGAAAATGGTTTCTGGATACTTGTCTCTGTCTTTCGAAATAGATTGAAAACCTATTTATACAAGTCATTGAGCGCACCCTGATCTCTTAGGAAGTGGAGAAAGTAAAGTAATGGAGAAGTGGGTTTGTGCCAAAGGTAGTGATCATCGTGTTTCCGTTATGAGGGAAAACCCACCACACGTTCGCCCACTACTCTCGTTACCGTTAACTGTCCGCATTTCCTGGCACTTTCTTGTAATGGGACCGTTGCACGCCGCACTCTGTAAACCGCCAGACCAATACCCAAGTATGTATCCCCCAATTTGTGACATGTTTGATGTCTCGAGTGAATGGGTTAAGTCATGTGACTTGCCGCTAAAATTAGCACGTAGTGCTTTTAGGTCAAATAATAAATTATTTGTAAAACCGATACTCGTAAAGCATTGCTTATAATCGATGTATGTAAAGCATCGCTTTCGAATAAGCTTCTGAAAATAATCGATGTGTTAGATGCATCGCTGTTTTTTGAGCTCGATCGAATCAGTCACGGATTGAGCGTCTTAAAAGTAGCATGACCGGACATCTTTGGGTAATCGTTTGAGGACCCTATGGTCGATCTGTCTTTTGGTCGATCGTTCCCTGTGGAGGAGGGATGGCCGGTGAACACAATGCTATTTTGCTAGTTTTCTAAAACTAAATCGACACCATCCAACTAGGCTGGCAAAGTTGGATGGACGAGATGATTTGCGGCAGTTGTATACTGCTATTGACGTAACCTTAGGGTTTAGGGGACGTTCGGCCAACTCTTTTTTGGGCGAGTGATTCAAGGCATCAAGCGCTAGTTAGAGCATGTCGTTCGGTCACGTGTAAACGTGGGCCGACGGTGATCACGTTGACATCTTCGGGGCCACCTGAAATTAAATCTAAGCCTCTCAACTAGGCCGACGAAGATGGATGGTTGTGATCGATTTGCGACAGTAGGGCGTTGCCGCAAACACAATTTTAGGGTTTTCAAACAACGTGTTCAACCTACTTTGGGCTAGTGTTTTGATGCGCTCTGGTTTTTCCATGGACAGGTCGATCGATCATATGCAAAGGTGGGTTGCCAGTGAGCATGCTTACATCTCCTCAGCCAAATAAAATTATATCTAAGCCACTCGATTCGGCTGGTGAAGATGGATGGTCGTGATCGATTTGCGGCAGTAACATATTGCAGCAAACACCAATTAGGGTTTTAAAGCGGTTGCGCCTACCCTAGTTCAATCGAACGATTTGGTATGCGATTGACTTCCCATGAGAAATTCAATTGGTCGGGGATAACATTGGGCCGGTGGTGAACACGCCGGCACTTCCTTAGTCGCTTGTGAGAAAACCCAAGCCGTCCAACTAGGCTAGCGAAGTTGGACGGTCGTGATGCTTCTGAGACCGTTTTGGTCGGTCTAGCTCTTTTGAGCTCTCTTTTTTATAGCGCGATCATCCATGTTTGGGTCGGCATTTGAAGCACTTGCGGATGACAAAAATAGGACTCGGTCGACTAGAGCACTAGTGGGCCCGCCGGTGGTCACTATGGTGATTGCCTAATTCCGTTAGGAGTAGTCTAAGCTTGTTAAATCGCGCAGCAAATCGTGTAGACGTGATTATTTTTGAGACTGATATGGACAGTCTGGATTTCCCTTAAGGAATTTAAACGCGTTTGATCGCGCTAACTTTTAATTAAAAGGTGTGTAAACACGCTAATCCCTCTGTCAGAAGGTGGTGCAACCTATATGAGTACTTCCATGCAGATCTCAATACTGACACTTCGGGAGATTCATGCTACTCTGCTGAGAGTGAACATTTAATCGTCATGTCATGTCAATATTGAGAGTTCGGCTGGGAACAAAGCGTAGGAAAATACTAGGAAAGTCATGCATTAGTGAATAATGCAGGTGGAAGATAAAATTCACAGAATATTTTGGGATTGTTATTGCACACACCATTCTGAGTAAATTTCATATATACAGATATATTGAATTGCTCAATACATATGTGAGCGAAGAGGCTTAAGCACTCATTGCTTTTAAATGGCTTATATTCCTTTGCAGGATGACAACGCATTAAATACAGGGTTTACGATTTTTTCCCTTGAACTAAAAACCACCATCAACACAAACATCAAAGAAAGAATCTGTTTGGTACCCACTTTAATCAACCAATATTGTTAAAGATAAGACGATTCGTTGACAAAGGCTTTTATGTTTAATCTAATAAACTCCTTTGTATGTTTAGATCAATTTATCCAATAACTACCGAAATAGTGAAGTCTAGATTCGCACTCAATTGATATAGATCTCAAAGAGAAATATAGAGAATGCCGATCTCACGTAACTAACCAATCATATCTACCAAAGATAAACTGATACTAGTTGGATCCTATCTGATCAAGGTTTATGCGCTAAATCCACAAGATACAAAAACTAATAAGAATTCTTCTTCGTCTTCAAATCGTCTATTTCCTTCAAATACCTGCACAACAACACTTGAATCCTCTTGTGATAAATCACACACAGAACGGAGTCTAGTAATAATGGATTATCACAAGATGTCATTAGATCTAAAAGCAGTTCTAAAGATCCCGTTGATACTTTGATCTAGTCTGAGTGAATCTTATATCAGAAGAGAAAATTCTCAAGAATAAACAAACTAGCTAGGTCCAATCAAAGTTTCAACAACCGTTAGTCAATCTAATCAAATCGAAAACTAATAACATTGCAATTATCTAGTTTCCTACCAATGGTACTCGTAGAGCTTCTTGATCCAACAAAAGTCATTAAACGAGCTGTTGCAAGAGATTTCACCTAATTAAGATACTTTCCTCTCTGAATAGACGACTCCACCAGAAACAATAAAAAATGAAGTTTGCCTGGCTCTTAGGATAGTTATCTAGAAATGCAAACTTAGGTATTTATTGACCAAGGATCTTTGGACACCAAGGAATTTCCAAAACCGAAAATATTCTCAAGATATGCAATGAATGCCCAAATTCGGTCTTCCTAATTCCAATAAATGTTGGTCTAGTATTTTCCAAAATCTCTCATAGAAAATCTCCAATTAATAAATGCACATTACTAATTTTTATTCTCTAGAGTTATTCATTAATTGCTGGTAATTAGAGCAAATAAAACCAAAAACCTTAATTAAAATATTCTTAATTTATTTCGGCACAGGATCACCTTGATTACCAAGGAATATCTTGGAACAATTAATGATAAAAGTTACTGCTTGTGTTCAAAGTATGTTTACATCTTTACACTGCAAATCCTTATTCCGTATTTACATGGATTTGCATCTTGGAATCGGTTCTACCATACTTCCAAACAAGTTTAGAATTGGTTCTACCATACTTCCAAGCCTACTATGTGATTGGTCAAATTAAGTCAAAATGGTTAGTTGTGATCGGTCATACCAAGTCACATACATGGGTTCAGATCGTTTATACCAATCACTAGGATCGGTTCTACCTATACATGGTATCTACTTGTGATCGGTCACACAATCACTAATTACCAGTTACACCAATTACCAGAATTTGTCACACCAATTACAAGGATCGATCATACCATCTCATGGTGATTACTTAGGATCGATTACACCAATTACCAGGATCAGTCATACCAAATCATAAGTCTAGGTATTGTGATCAGTTATACCAAGATACATAACCGGAGTTAAGATCGGTTCTACCAACTCACACATATTGATCATCCAAAGAATATGCAATAAATAGCCGGACCAATAAACCTATCGATTTCCATTTCGATTCATGAAACAAGTTCATGAATGTACTTCCTTTAAACAAATGTAAAACATATTGTTTTATAGGATGAAATCTTCACCATATTCCCATACATATAATCATAACACTATATACAAGATTATGTCGATGTCATATCTACAAAGTTCAAAAAATAAGCGTTATACTTCGTAGTCTAATTCCTTAAGACTATGATCATACTATTATGATCATGCCTCTCCACTAGGATATAATATACAATATATATACAGTATATACAGCTTCGCATGTTATGTTTTTGGTATAGCACGACTTGAAAGATATGTTAGGAATTGAAACAAGTTCAAGTCAATATTACTAACCTCAATTGGAAGGATGATGTCATCGTTGTACTCCTTCCTTCTTCTCATTCTTCAGGTCTTCGGAGTAATACTTGTATGTCTCAACATTCCTAGACTTTCTAGTCTAACCTAAATGAAGTTAACTTTAGTATTCAATCAAGCAACTCTAGATGAGTTTTGATACTAAAATATGACAACCAAACTTGACATACCAACGCTTGGTGAGTTCGACCGAGCTATGCTCTAACATAAATTGATATTCGGAATCACCAAGTACTCTCACCCGCAAATCAGGTTCACGGACTTTCCTCTCTAAACTTTCTGATTGTGAGAGAAAGAGATATCACTCTGAATATTCTTTCTTGATTGAGATTCATTAAGTTGAAATCTCGTAATTATATTTGAGTTCTCGGGTACAGATTTTCTGGCAAGATTTCTTAATATGGAATGCCCCATCTTTAATTTTCAATGTGTTTTTCGCCAGATTAGAAAAATAAATATCCATATAAACTGATCTATATATGAGAGACTCTCAAGTATTGATCGTACAGAATGTTCAATATATCTTGAACACTTTCGATCCAGTAAAAGAAGTAGTCAAATTTTAAGGATATTTTAGAAAAACGTCGGGTGGTTCTTTCTATCGGAAACACCAGTTTGTTGATGAGTATGCTATTGATCATTAAGATCGAGGGTTATCAACTCACTGAGTAATAATATCGGGGGATCGTCTTCGACCTCCATATATGGCTACAAAAACAAACGAAAGTAATAAGAGTTTACTAACATTAATAGTTGACTAGAAAACAGTAAGGTAATAATTAAATAAATAAAACCTCACACAACAATTTTTCGCCAGCTCTTAATTTTTCCGATAACTTAGGTTGTCAATCCACTGCCCAAATTCCCTTTTAAGCTCATGTACTTCGTTACAGATCTTAATTCAATTTGGTTCATTACGTATTTATTGTACTATATATACACTAGATCTTAACCCATGTTGTAACAGCATGGGCATACATTGGTTTTTAGATCTGGATACAATGATTGTTGTGTTGAGCATGATTAGAAGTTGTTCAGTATGGAATCAAGTCTACACCAATTCAATCTATGATCATTTTAATTTATATGTACACTATTCAGTAACAACTTACTATATGACAACCATCAACTACAATATAATAAATAACAACGTGGAATAATCACCGGTGTGAAATAAAAGAGTACGATAAAAAAAACCATCTAAAATTGGTTTCCGAAAACTAACAAACAGTATTCGAGTACCGCCGACAAACAATATAAATTTTTATGCTAGCATAGCTATGTCTCAAGAAATTAATCATGTCCATAACTCTATTTTAGATTTTTATACTTGTAGGTTGAAATGATAATTAATATCGTCAACAGCTACCAAAGGCTCCAAAGTGAAACATGGCTGTAAGGGCATGGGCACTTCATTTTTGGTAATGCATTAAGCGTGAGGATAAACCTTTCCTTTTGAATAAGCTAAGTAATAACATACATGAGTTTCAAGAAAATGAAGTTAAACATCCCACTACTAATATATTACTACACATCGTCTTGGAACCACACGCGCCCGCAAGAAGCACTCTTCAAGTGCAGTCGATCAAAATAGTTGGATCGTGACCTTTAAAATAATGAAAAAAATTTATGCACTCTTCCACCACATCTTCAAAATGTGTCCTTAACTCTTTGACGAAAGCTAAGGTTGAAACTGCAATAACTGGCTTCTTAGTTGTTGTTTCACTTGTAATGATACAAACCTGCAACACACAAACAATTGCGTCCAAAAAAAAAATAGTTAGGCTATACTGTTTGTCTACCTGTACAAAACGTGAATGAAAATGTTATGCATATGATCCAGTCACGTAAGTTCATTGTAGTCATCAATAATGATATACAAACCACTGTGTCCTTTCTCTAAATTTCTCAGAATATTCAAAAAGCACATCCACAACTCCAATGTGGTCAAATGTTAACAATTCTTGGCTAAGCTAATGATCATATACCATTGTCTGAGCAAGTGAAAGTAGAAGATTATACTTGGAAATGACTAAGCACTACATGTATATGCTGACATAAGTCTGATGCAGTAACAAACTAAAATTAATGCAGTGATAATAATCCACATTCATTTGACCATGCCAAAGAAAACCCCGATTTATAGTTTAACTATTCTACCCCAATCCAAAGAAAAAAAAACAAATTATTTAGAGAAGAAAATAAAAAGTTCGTCATCCATGCCACCTTAGCAAATGATCAATAATAACAAAAACTCTATGCATCATTTAGCTAAAAATTCACATTACCGATCAAGGGGGATCTGCGACTGGACTTTTATCTTGGAAAAGGATAATGAGTCCATTGATGACTTTGTAAAGAGAAAACATATATAGGTGGAAGTGAAGATGTTACACTAAATTGTGTATAAACGAATAGAGGAAGATTTATTTTTACAGCCCACATAGTTTCCTTAATCACAAATGATTTATAGTTCATGTTTGACAAATAAACTTTTAGAACTTATTTATCAGGGGCATAAGAAGATCCCACTTGATTAACTTCAGTTCATCCAGTTGTAACAGCACTCAGTTATATGTCTGACCAGCGGATTCATATAGTAAATTTTTGAAAACAATCAGATACCGGCAGTACAGGTCCTGACATATCTAGTAAAGAAAAATATAAAAAAAAAAACGCCAACGAATACAACAGTTTAAGTATAAAACCTTAATTAACATGCTATTCGAACTGGACAATGTAGTTGTTGTGTAATTCCATAAATTTCCGGCGGATTTGAACTTCGAACCAACCTAGAAGACATCTTAACTTCCACCATCTTTCACACAGTGTGTTTCAGAGATAAACCATCAAGAACCCACAATAGTTAAGATTAAAGTTACTGCTGCCATAACTTTTAGCTTGTAAATAGATAGTCACAAAACTGGAAATGTTTAAGCAAGTGTATTTCATGGAAAACATATTATTGCAATGGATATTCCGTAAGTACGAACTCAAACAACAAACTGTAAGATGCTTAAATGGTGGATCATCTAACAAAATTAAATAGAGGGATTGAGAAGTTAAGGGATTTTTATGGTAATATGTGAAAATGTCCTGATTTGTTGAATGTCGTTAAGAATCAAGATTTCATACATGGATCATTATTTAACTTGATGATTGCAAACATACGAGGAAATTTCTAGGGAATGAGTAACGATACAAAAGTAAAAATACCTGCACCTCGTCCATTTTCTTCATAACTTTATCGAGTATAGCATGCTTATTATCCATCCACGGTGTTGCTACAATGGTTACAAAGAACTGGCGGCATTAGTTTTTTTACCGCACATTAATTGTCCATGGACAGGGTGAAAGGTTTATCATGCCTTAACCATTTCTCATATGTAAGCTCTTCGTAACAAATAAGAACCTGATTCTAGAAAGAAGAACCTGATTCTAGAAAGAACAGATAATGATAACAATCTGAGAGGGAGAGGAAATAAAAGAGATTTTCGCTGTTATAAGCTTCTAATCATATGATCCTAGAAGAAAACCGAATTAAATTTGTAACATACTATTGTTAATCAGCAATAGGAGTTACCGTTTGTAGAATACATCCTCGAATTCCCTACCCTAAATAGACTTCCCACCATCGCTGTCTCCCCGAGGATCTCCAATATATATATATGTATCATAAAGCCTCTGATAATTATCCAGAAGGAAGATTAGATTATCTTAATAAACCATTACTGCAGCCAGTGGTGAGTTTCTCCATAGTTTTTGAGCATTTTTCTGGGTACAGTTTAATGTTAATATCGACAAGTGATGTGTGCGTAATCTGAATCAAAAGGAAAAAACATGGATTATATAAAATAAAAAAAAAAAGTACAAAGAACCCACTACATTCTCCGGAAGATTAATCAATCCAATTTCAACCTGATAGATCCTGCAGAGATGTAAAAATTGACACAAAGTGAGAAGTTCATGAAACATCTTTTGAAAGACACATATGAGAAGGTACAGAGTCCACAATGCAATTTTCGAGTATGGATTTACTCGTCGCCATTTTCTTGGTTGCACTAAAAATATTACTCGATGACAAATCAAAATCGGATAAAAGCCTAGTGAAAAGAATGAGATTACCTTTATGTTTTCCCAGTTTCAGCTGCGTCCGCAAGTTCATAAACTGCATCAAAGTTTTCATAATTTGATCTCATTTGGTCGTTCATAATTTCAACTAAATTTTAGTTATATGCGATTGTGTCCCTAATTATGTCAGAAACTAAACAATTATGAACAAAAATTATACAAATTTAACCACATTATCATTCAACAATGTGCAAAAGTGGTGTACTTTATTTAATTCAGATTAAAGATGAATGCAATAATGATGGGTATATCGATAATGTCGTATGTACGTACTCATTTTGTTCCTCAGCCGATATATGCACCTAATGCATCCAGTAATTCTGAAATTAAAAATGCAACTAATAGTGGATCAACTTAACAAAGAAACTCAATTTGCAATAGATTTCCATGAAATCCATAAATTTACACACAAACAGAGGATTAGATGAGCTCTAATAAAATGCATCTAGTAATTCTGATATTGAGATTCAATTGAAATTAAAGACATATCAAAAGTCCAAACCTGAAAACAAAAATTCTGAAAAATCAACTTAATGCATTTAGTATTTTTTAATTGACCATCCCAAACTTCATCGTGAGATTCAGCACCACCAAGGGTTTCATATTGGGTACTTGGTTGTATCCTTCTTGTGATGATAACAGATGATATTTCAGAAGCCTTCAAAACAAAATGCAATGCTTAATACACTTCAAACCGCCCATAAAAAAACCCATAAAGATATCAAAACTTACCACGTTTACTGAAATCAAAATAGTATGATACTACTTGAGTCAGGATTTAATTGCCAGCTTAAACACAAATCAAATAAAGATAAATGGATTCATTCCTAGAGGTTCCATAGTCAGGGCCGTGGTCAGAACCCAACTTATTTCATAGTAAACCTTTTCAGTAATTATCAGGATGGAAGTATTTGAAAGTCAGTGAAGAAACTATATGTCTCCCTATTTCTCTCTCTATCTTTGTTTTTTAATTTTGTGATGGGACTGATTACCTAAAAATAATGAAGGTCTTGGGTAGCTCACAATGGTAGATAATGGAGACTTCATGATCTTTCCTGAAATTTTTAAGGTTTCAGTAAGGTTCTTACTTGAAGGCAGGAAGTAGAAGAATTCGAGGGTAGAGGATTTAGGATAGCTGTAGAGAACGATTGAGAGCCTAAGGTTACTGATTCGTCTCCCTAAAAACTCAGGCACATGTGCAGAAAAGGGGTTTGGTCTAGGCAACCACGGCCATGGATTTATCTTTCTCAGAATGCTTTCCATTTTTCCATTAAACAGTAGACCCATTAATTCTTGCGGCACAAAATTAAGGAAACAATAAGAGAGATAAACCAAAACCAATGAATCGATTATACCTAACACCCAACATAATTGAGGAGAATATGGAAGAAGAAAAAGCACGGTGCAAGCTCCCGTCGGTGAAGACTGAAATAGAAGAAAAAATTAGGGAAAAAAAACAACAACAGTAATACCCTTCACTAACTTAACCAAAACCTTGAAAAAAATATTTAATCAAAAAGAATAAAGTTTTAATCAATGAATTCATATCGTAAAATAAAAAATGGTTAATTTTATTATTCATAGATAAAGAGAGATAGAGAATCACCTCTTTCTCCATGGATATATCGAGTTGACGATGTTCAATGAGTTTGAAGAACATTTGTCTTATCTTCGGTGAAATAACATTGCCTAAAATCAGAAATTTTCTGTATTCCACTGCAATTGCGTTTGATCCCTATTTTGATAAGATGTTTACGTTATCGAGAGACATTGGAGTGTGGGGGGAGTCATAGCGATTCATTGTATGAAGTGTTGATTGTTTGAGAACCATAAGAAAATATGACGAATAGATTGGGAACCGTTCAATTGACATAATGAAATTCTCTGCAACTCTGATGAAGAAACTAAATGGTCTCGCCTCCCTGTCTCTCTCTTTTTTTCTTCTCTCTCGTTTCCAATCTTTTAACTTAACTATGTTTTCCGTTTGATTAATGGGGAGTGGAAACATCACATTAACCACGTGTATGGAGCATGCTACTATATCACCTCTCAGCCCTAGATTTATCTTTGCCAAGGACAGATCCTGACCACTCTTTACATAGGACAAGTTATCCAAACTGTACTATGTATTCTTGATATATATATATATACATTCATATATATATTTTTATAAGTACTAGCTACAATCACCTTCTGTAGTATCTTCTTCGACTAGTGGATTATATTCGCATCTTCTAGGACGAACACCCGCGAGGTCTACAAAAATTAGTCTTGCACTCTTGCCGGCCCGTGTCTGATTAAACTTCATAATAATGATAAATCGTGACCAGGTATGATAACAAAAACATAATTAAGTAATGCATCCTAGAAACTTCGCGAACGATCGACAACGTAAAATCCGAGAACAAAAGTGTCGTATGAAAATACGAACCCATACTGATCACTATCGCCTCTTCTAGATTCAAGATGTTGTTTTATATCATATAGAGGTTGGAACTTCGTTTTTGCCGAGTCACAATCGCGATAAAACTGTGATGGAGAAATATGGATGAATACAAAAATATGAAAGTAAATAACCATGGATACATGCAATATATGTATAAATCAAGAAACGACTAAAAGTTGAACCCAATTTTTATCTCTGTAAATTAAGAATATTTATTTAAAATAAAACTAGCTTTTACTTGTATCGCCGAACCCGAAATGTTGGGATGAGTATCTGTTGTGGTTTCCTTAATATACTGAAATGCTAGCTGCATGATTCCATCTTCGGTCCAGTACCCATCATGTGGGATTTTCTGGTTTTAGACTGAACACCAATATAAAAATAAAAATAAAGATAAAATATAAAGATTAATATATATTGAAAAGGCGAGGGTACACAAATATACCTCAAGCTAAAACTTTTTTTTACCTATAAGTCCTTTCTCCGAAAGTGATTGTCTATGGACTGAGTCGAGATATACAACTAATCGGTTCACACTTCGCGTGACCGTCTATGGATACGAGATCGAGACAACACAACAACGAAGTATGTTACTTGACAAAAAGGTTCAGACTTAACCAAACACAAAAGGATTCACTTATCAAGTAAATAGGAATTTACGATTGTGTAATTTACTTTAGTTATAATAAAAAAATTATAATGCGGAAATATAAAGTAAATGACACAGCAAGATTTTCTTAAAGAGGAAACCACAAATGCAGAAAACCCCCGGGACCTTTTCCAGAATTGAATACTCTCAGGATTAATCCGCTACACAAAATTACACCTAACTTCGTATAGTTGAGACCAAGCAACTAAACCTATAATTCGCCTAGTTCTGTCTGTATTCCCACGCCTCCAACTTATAAATAAGTCACGTACTTGGAACAATTCGAAACAGTAAAGGAACAACAAATTTGTTTGGTATCAACTCTCTTCAACCAAGTGATATGAGTCGTACAAAGTCTCTTCTATTTATCTTAACATAAACTCTTTCGTAAGGTCCTTAAATCTATCTTATGTTCAATTACCGAAGTAATCATTTAAGATTAAGCCAACAACACTATTAATCCAAGGAATTGTGTTGATGTCGATCTACTCAATTAATCAATCCAATGTATCACAAGGATAAACTGATTATTAATTAGATCCTCTTTTACCGAAACAAGTATTGTGCGCACCAAAGATTATGAACCCACAAATCAGAAATCTTCAATATCTTCTTCGTCTTCAAATCTTCTTAGATCTTCAATAATAACCTGCACACAATCACTTGAATCTCTTGTGATCAATCACGCACAGAACGGAGTCTGTTAACAATGGATTATCACAAGATTGTCTTCAGAATTAACAACAGTCTAAAGATCCATGTTGAAACTCTGAACTAGTTTGAGTGAATCTTATATCAGAAGAGAAGATTCTCAAGCATAAAAAACTAGGTGCAATCATATTTCAACCACCGTTAGTCAATCAAATCAATGAAAACAAAAGATAAACCGCAATTATCTAGTTTCCCACCAACGGTACACGCTAGAGCTTCTCAATCCCAAAGAAGACTTTAAACTGAGCGGATGTAAGAGATTTCGTCTAATTAGGTTACTCTCCTCTCCGAATAGGCGGCTACACCAGTAACAACACAACAAAGAGGAAGCTTGTTGTTATGAAGGATTAGTTTGCTAGAAAGGAAAACTTCAAGTATTTATAGACAAGGAAGTTTGGACACCAAGGAATTTCCAAAACCGAAAATATTCTCAAGATATTCATTAAAGCACAAATTCGATTTTCATAATTCCTGGAAATGCTCTGTCCAAAAATAATGATCGAAATCTCTTAGAAAATCTAATTAGTAAATGCACATTACTAATTCTTGTATTTCCCTACAAAATGAAATTAATAACATTAATTAAAATATTCTTATCTTATTTATGTTTCGATCCTGGGATTCTTTTCCCTTTGCTATTAAGGAATAACTTTGAATAATTAAAGAAATATACATTCACAACACGTGTTCAAAGTATGTCGACATCCTTACTTTGTAAGTTCTCTTTCATACTTACAACTTTGAGACCGATTTGCCACACTTCCAAACAAGTTTATAATTGGTTCATCTGACTTTCAAGAACTATGTGATTGATCAAATAACATTCAATCACAATCATGGGTTTAACGGTTCTACCAAAACAAGTTTCGGTTCTACCTCCATGTGAGTATTGTGCATAGTCACACTAGCTTTCCAAAATTCGGTTGACTAGGTACTAGGATTTGTTCCCCACATATATATGGTATCTAACTTATATGTGTTGCACATGTCCATTGGATCGGTTCCCCTTTGCCTAAAAACGTGTTGCACATGTTCATAGGATCGATTCCCCTTTCTGCTATAAACCTTGTTGCACCTCATACTAGGATCGGTTCCCCTTTCCCATATTTGGTCAGACATAAAATCACAAACCCGATCATACCATCTCAGGTGATTACTTAATATCGGTTTCACTAATAAAAGTCGTACCAATACATAAGTCAGGCATTTGTGAATAGTTCTACCAAGAACACAACAAGTCGTGAGCGGTTATATTCAATCACACATATTTGTTGTTCATGAGATATGCAATTAATAACAAAACCAATAACGCCTGGAAATTTCCTTTTCGGTTCATAAACAAGTTTATGAACTTACTTCCTTAGAACACATGTAAAACATTGCTCCCTAGGATGAAATCCTCACCTCATACCCATACATAATCACAATAGTATTCAAATGATTATGGCGATGTCTTATCTACAAAGTTTAATGGTTAAGCAATAAACCTCGTATCGTATTCCTTAATACTATGTCTATCTAGAGTTCAAATATGCTTCGCAGTTTTGTTTTCAATATGCACGACTTGAAAGATATTTTAGGGAATGAAACAGTTCAAGTCAAATATCACTAACCTCAAGTGGAAGGATGATTGTTGTCGTTGTAGCTCATTGCTTCTTCACATCTTCAAGACTTCGCAATACTTGTAATGTATCATATCCTAATACTTTCAAGCTAACCTATACGAAGTTGACTCTAGTACATAATCAAGCGACTCTTAACATGAGTTTTGATTCACTAAAATATGACAACCAAACTTGACATACCAACGCTTGGTGGGTTCAACCGAGCTATGCTCTAAAAATCTCCCACTTTGTCAATTTTAGTGACAAAACTCTTACATCATATGGATAAACAAATTACAAGAATTCATTACACATACGCTTGATTCCCGATTTTTTTTTTTTGATAAAGAAAATATATTGATTAAATGAAAATCTTACATTTGTCTTTCTCTATTAGTGTAGAGATATATTCTGGAAAATTTTCAGTGAAATGAAAACTAAAAGACTGTTCCCTGGCTTTTTTGCAATGCCATGAGCTGCATTATTACATTGTCTTGGAATTGACTTACAAAACCAAATTTTACTACTATTAAACTTATTTTTAATAAATTGAGTTTTGTTTTTATTGAACCAATGAACCTGTAAATCCTTCCCAGCTATTGAGTTCACCACTGTTTCACAATCTAATTCAAATATCACTTTTGTTGCTCCAATATCTTTCATCTAGACTACAGCTACCTCTAATGCCTTGCACTCAAAGTACTCAGCCCCATAATCTTCTTCCACCTCCTCATTGAAGCATATTCCTTTCACTCCTAAGCAATTCCCTGCAAAATCACGAAGTATTAGTCATATACTTCCTCTTTTAATCTGAGTAATATAAGATCCATCTAAATTAACTTTCAGAAACTCTTTATCTGGAGGCAACCAGATTTTGGTTTGCATAATATTGGTGACAGAACTATTATGAGTATTAAGAAGATGAGCACATTGAGTATATAAGTGATTTATTCTAGTAATGGTTGTCTGCAGATTAGGATTTTTATTTTGGAAAATGACTGAACATCTTTCTTTCCAAACCTGCCAGACTACACACATATACCTGCAGATTAAATCCACTTCATTAAGACACAAAGCAGTAGTTTTAGTAGCTGGGGAATGAAACCAATTTATAATCCAACTGTCAAGACCTGTAAACTCATTTAAAACTGCATCAATATTTATATACATTTCAAACCAAACAACCCTAACAAAACTGCACTCCAAAAACAGATGAGTCATGGTTTCATCATTGGTTTTACAGAAACAACATCTAGTATCAATATCAGGCTTATATTTGAAGATGATGGCTCTAACTGGGAAAATCTTCTTAATACATTTCCTTATAAAAATCTGTACTCTATGTGGAACTTTGAATTTCCACAGATTTTTCTAGACATCACCTGGTATGTTACTATTGGCAACAATAGAATTTACTTCCCTTGTGCTTATAGTATTGTAAGCACTTTTCACAGAAAACTTACCTTATCTATCTGGTTTCCATATTAAAATATCTTCATCTATGGTTGGAATTCTCATACCTAGAATTAGATTAGCACAATCAGGAGAAAAGAGAGTATTAACCACATCAATATTCCATTGTCTGGTACCTGTTAAAAACAAATCACAGACCATATTGTAATTCTCAAAGCTATATGCACCTACAACAGGTACAGGTGGGCTATTTAATCTTATAACCCAACAATCAAGCCAGATATTAATTTTGGTACCACTTCTAAATAACCACATTGTATTTTGTTGCACAATCTCTAGGCCAGAATAAAAGCTTCTCCATAACCAAGAACGCTCATCTTTTAGCTTGTGTAAATGAAGAAAATTCCCATTTATTGAATATTTAGATTTAAGGATTTGATAACACATGGAATCATCATCATTACAGGCTCTCTAAGCTAATTTAGTCAATAGGGCAGTATTAAAATTTTCAAGGTTTCTAAATCCTAGACCACCTAGAGCTTTAGGTACCTGAAGTTTATCCCACCCTATAAAATATATACCTTTAGAATTACTTTCTTTCCCCCGCCAAAACTTTCTCTGAATTGTATCTAATTGACTTATTATATTTTTAGGAATTTTAAAGACTCCCATTTGATGAGTAGGCAGGGCATTGAGAACATGTTTTACCATTGTTGATCTAACTGCATAATTCATGCTTTTTCCTTTCCAAGAGATAAGTCTGGAATTATAACTCTGTAAAATGGACTTTAAAGCTTTTAATTTATCTCTACCCATTAACAAAGTAACACCTAAGTATTTATCAGTATCTTGCAATTCAACAGCACAGTAAACTGCTTACATTCAATCCTTGAAAATGCAACAACGGCATTATAATAACAAATCTAATATTGTCCCTAAGGAAGATAGGTAGATATTCAATCCGCACGTCTTTGTTATACCAATTCATATGACATGTTACCCCCCCTTAGTCTGTGCTTTCACTCTTTTGTTTAGATAAAATGTTAAGCACCAATGTTCTTTTCCTTAGCGATACCAATCAATATAAAATCAATGCCAGTATCACTTGTTTACTCCATATATTTCTCCCCCTTTTTGTCACAAAATGACAAAGAAACGAAAAAATAAAGGACAACAGGAAAAGAATCTTACAAATATCAAAAAAAGACTTGCAACCTGTAGAGTTAGGCAAGAGGGTTCCACACATCATGTTATGATAACCAATATCAAAACCGAAACTAGAAGTAGTTTTATTTTGATATGTTACCAAGGAAAAAACTGTCTGAAACAATTTTTTCAATTTAGTTTAGCAAAACAAAAATCAACTAAGTACCTTAGTCCCTTTGCTAAACCGATTGTTCAAAAACAACCGCTTAATTCGATAAGACCAAAATAAAGATAACTCTATTTTTCTCATCAGGTTCTAATTATCCATAAACTTAGACCTTTCAATTTAAACAAGACAAGTACTAGGTTAGTTAACTAGCATTTCTTGTTAAGGCATTCGATTAGACTTGAATAACTGAAACCTCACCTCGATAAGTCTAACTAAGATCAGAATTAACTTAGTTTCTCTTATCCGAAATCGAATTGGACTAAACAACTCATCCCGTAATTATTTTATTTCGTTAAGCCATAAATAATTCATACAAACCAAATAAATCAACTTGCATAATTATTCACCTCAACCGGAAGCAATTGAAACAACATAAGCATTAAAACACCGCAATTGCACCGAAATTTTGTCAGCCTAAACAATTGATACCACACAATAAAGCAAGATAATAATAGTTTTTCTTAACCGGAACCAATTGAATCACACACATCCACACACACATCATGGAATAAACATCAATTGAAACGATTTTTTTTTAAGCAAAAGCAATAAATATATATGATGTAAACTCAGGATTTTCTTAAACAGGAAAACAATTAACTAACCAGATTGTTACCTCAAATTTCGCATCCACTTCTCCAATATGATTGCATCTTCGTCCAGGGGGAATTGAAATCGAAATATCATCATGTTGTCATCCTTATGCAAGAACAAAAAGAATAACAACAACCAACCTTTACCAGAAAAAGGTTGAAAATCGGTTTTAACAATTGCAAGCAAAAGTTGAAAACCGTCGAAACACATATGCTTTTATGCTAAAACAAAACCGATTCAACATATTGTGACTTTTTCACATATTGTTTCTACCAGAACCCCTCATGATTCTTTGATAAAGCCTACCAATATGGGCTAGAACTTAATCCTGCTAAATCAAAAAGTCACCCAAACCACAAGGGTTCAAAATATATGAGATCGAATATTAAGGTAGTAAAACCGAAATCAAACATCCCATAAACTGAATATTCAAATCAAGAAAATAAACATTCATTCATATGAATTTTCTTCTAGGAATCGGTCGAACCACAAAAGCAAGAGCTATACAAATATGATCAGTAGATATCAACATCATCAACTCAAAATTACCGTTTCTATCAAAAGCTCAAAAATATATATAGAAGGATGAGTAAGGAAAATAAATCTCCCTAAAGATGTTAATTAGTCATATAATAATCGAGAGATCATGTGCTCAGTTTTTCATGTGCTTCCTCACCTTTAAAAAGATTGAGCACTAAGGTGAGCATGCACATTCTAACACAACTAGGTTGTGTTAAGTTGATCCTTGTCTTGTTCGTCATGACTGACTAAGACAGACTCATTATTCTTGACCTCTTGCTTGGTTTGTTTTCTCTTGTTCCATCTCTTGTTTTTCTTCTTTGACTTGTGATGAAGAGCGTCATTATCACAACATCCACTAGTACAAGAGAATTCAGACATGATGTCTTTCTTTAGTCTTTCAAGAAAACGCTTATAATTATTGTCACCAACAATTAACAGCTGAGAGTTATTCTTATGACTAACTTTTGGTCCCTTCTTGGCTATGAAGGACTTCGGGACCCATTTAGAGTTGGGTTTTGCAGGAGCGGCTTTCTCCTTCATACTATTAATATCATTTTCCTTTTGAATATTATGCGAGACACCCTTTCTCCAAATTGGAACATCAGATCTTGTTTTTGCATTTAAAAAGTCATCTCACTTTCTATAATTGGGTCTTTTATAAAACGACCTTGTTGAGTGATATGCAAAATTTGAACTATCATTATAATAATTGTTTTTCTTAAACTTAGGAAATACCGATCTGAGTTCCTTTGAGGAGAAATCTTATCCAATTCGTTTGATACAAAAGAAAATGTATCTTTTATCTTACGAATCTTGCATTCCCATTGCAAGTGTCCTTTAGTACCACAATAATAACCATGCTTAGTATAAAAATACGAAGTATAAGTTTTAATGTTACCTTTTTGTGGATCCTTTTGGATTGGAGCTCGACGATTTTTCTTCATCCTCTTCTTCTTCTTATCTTTGTTCAACTTTGTTGCTTCCTTGACATTAGCAGAAGTGCTCTCTTTGATTGTCGTACTTGAAGAGAATGATTGAACATAATTCTTAGGCTTGGCTGGTTTTACTTCTTTACAAGAAGCACTAGCATTTTTTTCAACAGTGGTAGCCTCTGGTTTAGAAGAATTTTTAGCTTTAACAAATTTTACCTCTTTGATAATATTTGAAGCATCTATTCCCTTATAGCTCAATCCTCGTGTATCACGATGATTTCTACTTGCTTCTAACATTGAGGTTAAATTGTTTGAGCTAGCATTGAACTTTTTAAGGTCCAAATTTTCTTCTTCCAACATCTTGATTTTACCAAGAGCATTAGCTAGATCAGCCTCAAGACGTTTTTCTCGTGATACATATTCCTCTTCTTTTTCTTCGAAACTCTTTTGTTGAGAGTTAATCCTTGCATCAAATTCAGCAAGTTTTTCATCAAGACCCTGTATTTGTTGAGAAGTATCTTCCCTAAACTTCTTGTGATTTTCATACATCCTTTCACATTCAATTTTAATTGCTTTAAAATCATCCTGATTTTTCTCAATTACCTTTTTGTAAATAAGCAATTGTTGTGAGTATTCTTCTTTCAACAAGTTATGCTCTTCATTGAGATTTTCAAACTTTAAAGTTAAATCTCGTTCTCTTTCAAGTGTTTAAAGAAGATCATTAGAACAAATAAGAAATTGTTTCCGATAGGTAAGATACAAAAAGTAATCACAATAGTTCTTAGTCTCAGACTCTTGTGATTCTGCAATAACTTTTCTTGTTAATCAGTTGGGTTATGGTGAGGTGACTAATATTTCTAGGCTGCTCTTCGGGAGTATAAGGTCGGATAATTAGTTGGTTCTTGTTCACCTTGATTTTATCAAAAGACGGAACAAAAACCGAATAAAGAATAAACATATATGTGGGAGACAGATTTGTCTATAAGTCTTCGACTTTGGGTTGTAGCAACTCTTAGTTGTGGGTGAGATCAGCTAAGAGAATTAAGTGCGCAGAATCCAGCATGGTTCTAGAGGCGTAAGAAACGCGACTATACCTTAATCGGTGTGAGACTTGGTTATGGCTCAACTACATTCCAGTCCGAAGTTAACTTGTGGTAGGCTTGAGTGTGTAGCGGCTTAATACAGTGTGGTGTTCAAATCTAGACTAGGTCCCGGGGTTTTTCTGCATTTGCGGTTTCCTCGTTAATAAAATTTCTGGTGTATATATTATTTGTTTTCCGCATTATATTTGTTTATATAATTGAAATATCACAGGTTGTGCATAGTTTAATCAGTTGATAAATCCGACCTTGTTTGTTGGATAGAACATGATTGACACTTGGGCGTTGGTCTTTGGTACCATCCAAGTTATTTCTCATATCAATCAGGCTCGCGGATTCCTCTCTGTTTGATTTGCTGCTTATATTGAGAAAGAGATAAAAACTCTTTAATATAATTCTTGATTGAGTCTTGTTTTTAAGTTGGTGCTATCGGAATTACATTGGAGTGTTAGTTATACCCCCGCTTTTTCATTGTTGATGTTAAATATGCAGTAAGAATTTATTCATGACTAGTTCAATTCAAAAGCTCTTTCCAACAAAAATAAAAGAGCAATTTAAATTTAACTATCTAAAATCTCTTATTAACAATGAAATTTAGACTGATTTAAAATCGAAAATTTGAATTATAATAGTACCAACAGAAGAGAACGGTGAAGAAGGAGATACCGAACGAGTTTAATGTTTTACCATTTTTGTGAAGGTCGAAAAAGAAAAAATTCGGAACTCAAACTGAGTCACGAATACGAAGTGATGTGCGGATATACGGTACGTTATAACTTTTTCCTGTCATTGTTAAGATTGTTAGGGTAAAACGGTAACTACAACAATTCCGTTAGGAAATATGAACTCTGCTAAGTCAACTGTTTGACTTGATAGTCTCTAACAGAGCCAGGTACCAACCCTTAATATTTGAAATGTTGGGCACTAAAGCAATGTGTTGGACATTTATTGGGTACCAAACATTAAATAGCCCTAAATCTTTCTCTTTTCATCCGAATTCATAGTCATCAAATCTAAAATCCATACAAATTACCAACAAAAATATCATACCTAGTCAAATTTAAAAATTCAATACAAAATTACCACATGAGGCGTTCTTTCTTTTATAATAATTAATCCCTCCGTTTCTAGAAAAGAGATACTTTCACTTTTCCAATTTGGCTTATTTTTAGGCTAAAATGAAAAAGTGAAAGTATCTCTTTTCCAAAAACAAAGGGAGTATATTTTAATAAAGGATGTGATAGTAAACATTTTAATAATTATATTTTATATAAATTTTTTAATAATTACTAAACAAAAGTTTAGTCAAGGCGGGTCAACGTCCAGTCCAAGTACCAAACCCTAACATTGGACAAATGTTAGACCAAAGCCTAGTGTTGGTCAAAACCTGAATACCAAATTCCAATTATCCCGGAAAATTATATCACACATGAATATTTATCTATTGAACAAAATTCATAATCAACAAATCTAAAATCCATACAAATTATCAGCAAAAATATCATACATAGTCAAATTTTAAAATTCAATACAAAATTACTGTACGAGTCGTTCTTTCTTTTTCATTTCTTCACTCACTACTAATCTCCACCGGCCTATGTTGAATACAAAATTTTATTCGTTTTACCATTTTGATAAGCTATATATAAAGACGAAAATAAAGTAAGATTATGAGGAGAAAACTATTATATAAAGACAAAATTATTCTTTTTTTTATCATCAACAAAAAGAGCAAAAAAAAAAGAGAACTACTGTCTAGAATTTCTCTTTTTTCATCAAAGAAAAAATAAGAAATGCACCGGAATAGGGTAGGAAGAGTCCACGCATTAACTGATATAAACATTAACGATGCTTCTACACGATTTCTCGGGTACAGTTTCTTTGGCACTCCGGAAATAGTGACTCTAGCACGATGTCTCGGGTACAGTTTCTCTCGCATGATGTCCGTGACACGATTTCTCAGGTACAGTTTCTCCGACACGATTTTTCGGGTACAGATTTTCTGGCACGATTTTTCCATGTGGAATGCCGCATCTTTTATTTTCAATGTGTTTTTCGTCAGATTAAAAAGATAAACATCCATATGAATTGATCTAGACCGATAATTAAAGACTCTCAATTATTGATCGTATAGAATGTTCAGTACATCTTGAAAGATTTCGATCCAGTAAAAGAAGTATTCAAAATTTAAGGATATATTAGAAAAACGTCGGATAGTTCTTTCTCTTGGAAACACCAATTTGTTGAGGAATATGCCACTAATCATTAAGATCGGGGATATCAACTCAGTAATCATTAAGATCGAGGGATCATCTTTGACCTCCAGATAGTAATAAGAGTTTATTAGCATTCGTAGTTGACTAGAAAACAGTAAGGTAATAATAATTAAATAAATAAAATCTCACGTAATAATTTTTCGCTAGCTCTTAATTTTTCTGAATACTTTCGTTGATAATCCATTCCCCAAATGCCCTTTTAAGCTCAAGTAATTCGTCACTGATCTTGAGGTTTCCCTTATCTACACATAGGAATAAGCAACAACGTAAAGAGTTTGGTTCATTCCATATTTACTGTACTACATATATATATATATATATATATATATATATATATTTCTATAATTACTAGATACAATCACCTTCTGTAGTATGTTTTTCGACCAATGGATTCTCTTTGGATCTTCTAGGATGAAGACCCCCGAGGTCTTCAAAAATTAGTCATGCACTCTTGCCAACCTGTTGTTGATTCGACTTCATAATAATGATGAAACCTGGACAACTATGACAACAAAAAAATAACTAAGTAGCGTATAACAAAAGTATCATATGAAAATACAAACCTATACTAATCACTATTGCCTCTTCTAATTTCAAGATGTTGTTTTATATCATCTAGAAATTGGAACTGCGTTTCTGCCGAGTCATGGTCGCGGAAAAACTGTGATGGAGCAATATGGATGGATAGCAAATAAGCAGGGATATGTATAAATCAATAAACGACTAAAAGTTGAACCCACTTTTTAGCAGTGTAATTTAAGAATATTTATTTAAAATAAAACTAGCTTTTACTTGTACCTCCGAGACCGAAATGTTGAGATGAGCATATGCAGTGGTTTCCTTAATATACTGAAATGCTAGCTGCACAATTCTATCTTCGGTTCAGAATCAATCGTGCGGGATTTTCCAGTTTTAGACTGAACACCAACACAAAAATAAAAATAAAGAGAAAATATAAAGATTAATATATATGAAATACAATATAAATATCAACGTTAGTTGTTTATATATGTATATATATATATATCTTTCCAACTACAAAGAGTACACCAAATTGGGTATTTATACCAACAATTTAAAGATTTTTTGTGATTGTAGTCGTGAGATTCTGTTTCAGGTCGTAGCTTCTTCTTTTTTCATGTCAATAAAGTTTAAATCATCTTTTAATAAACGACTAAAAGTTGAACCCACTTTTTACCGTCTTTGTATCCCCTTGTTCATCGAAGGTGGCTTATGCTCAAGCTGAAATAGACCTATGGATATTTTTGGTGATCACGTTTTTCACTGTGCCAAGGATGTTGGGATCAAGTTTCGGCATGACCATGTACGTGACATAATTGCTGACATCTGTTACAAAGCTGGTGTGCCTGCTCGTAAAGAAGTTTCCTTGGTTTTTTGTCGGATGACAATAAGGATTTGCGCCCTGCATATATCCCTGTTCATAGTTGGGAGAATGTCCAAGATGTTTGTATGGATGTTACAGGCGTTTCACCCTTTACAGGTGAAGGTTTTCGTGCTTTTATTCCGGGCCAAGCTATTGTGAATGTTGTTCTGCGCAAACGTACCAAATATTTAGATCAATGTGTTTCGCATGGTTATCGTTTGGGTGTTCTAGCATTTTCCACGTTGGGGGAGCTTGGTGACGATATCTTGTGTTTTTTTAAGAGGTTGAAGAATTGTCTAGTTAGTAATGATGCTAATAGTGGTGTAGATAAATTTCTTTTTTTATAGACTAGGTGTTGCTATTCAAAAGAGTGTTGGCGCCTAGCTTGTTGCTAGGCTGCCACCTAAAGTGTTGTACGGTTAATTTTAAAGAAAAGAAGATTAAATTTAATTAAAAAAATTATTATTATTATTTTTTTAAAAACTAAAAAAGTTCATACAGAAACCTTTCCGTACAAAAAGACAATAGACGTCCTTGAGTTGCTTGGGAAATTTATTTTCTTGTGAACATTGTCATCAAACAACAAACTTACATCTTCGCCTCTCACCTTCTTTGTAAACTGCACCGTGAAGAAGATTATATCACAATAAATCTTTTTCCCTTCATCAGAATTCATAGTTAGCAAATCTAAAATCCAAACAAATCATCAACAAAAATATCATACATAGTCAAATTTAAAAATTCAATACAAAATTACCGTATGAGTCGTTCTTTCTCTCTCATTTCTTCCCTCACTACCGATCTCCACCAATCTATGCTTAATAGCAAATTTTATTTGTTTTACCATTTCGATAAGCTATATATTTATATATAAAGATGAATAGAGAGTGAGATTACGAGGAGAAAACTATTATGTAAAGACAAAAATTTTCTTTTTTGATCATCAACAGGAACAAAAAGAAGAAGAAAACTACAGTCTAGGATTTCTCTTTTTCATCAAATAACAAAGAAGAAATGCATATGAGTGGGGGCTGGAAGAGTCCACGCATTAACGGATATAAACATTTACGATGTTTCGGCATGAATTTTAGGGTACAGTTTCCCTGACACGATTTCTCAGGTAAAATTTCTCCGGCACAGTGGCTCTGGCACGATGTCTCGGGTACATTTTCTCTCGCATGATGTCCGTGGCACGATTTTTCGGATACAGATTTTCTGGCACGATTTCTCAATGTGGAATCTCCATGTTCAATTTTCAATATGTTTTTCGCCAGATTATAAAAATAAACATCCATATGAATTGATCTAGAATGATAATGAGAGACTCACAAGTATTGATCGTGTATAATGTTCAACATATCTTAAATACTTTCGATCCAGTAAAAGAAGTATTAAAATTTTAAGAATATTTTAAAAATACGTCGGATGGTTCTTTCTCTCAGAGACACTAGTTTGTTGAGAAGTATGCTATTGATCATTATGATTGAGGAATATCAACTCACTGATCATTAAGATCGAGGCATCGTCTTTGACCTCTAGATATGGCTACATAAACAAACGAAAGTAACAAGAGTTTACTTCCATTCATAGTTGATTAGAAAACATAAAGGTAATAATTAAATAATAAAACCTCACACAATTTTTTTGCCAGCCCTGATTTATTCTGAATACTTTTGTTGTCCATCCACTGCCCAAATGCCCTTTTAAACTCAAGTAATTCATTACTGGTATTGAGGTTTCCCTTATTTACACGTAGGAATAAGTAACAAGTTAAAGAGTTTGGTTCATTCCATATTTAATGTACTATATATATACATATTTCAATAAGTATTAGCCATAATCACCTCCTGTAGTATCTTCTTCGGCTAGTGGATTATATTCGGATCTTCTAGGACGAACACCCGCGAAGTCTACAAAAATTATTCTTGTACTCTTTCCGGCCTGTGGCTGATTAAACTTTATAATAATGATGAATCGCAACCATCTATGACAACAAAAACATAATTAAGTAATGCATCCTAAAGAAACTTAACGAACGATTGGCAACATAAAATCCAAAAACAAAAGTGTCTTATGAAAATACGAATCCAGACTGATCACTATTGCCTCTTCTAGTTTCAAGATGTTGTTTTATATTATTTAGAGATTGGAACTGCGTTTCTGCCGAGTCACGGTCACGGAAAAACTGCCATGGAGCTATATGACTGAAATAAAATATGTGAAAGTAAATAAGCATGGATACATGCAATATATGTATAAATCAAGAAACGACTAAAAGTTGAACCCAATCTTTATCTATGTAAACTAAGAATATGTATTTAAAATAAAATTGGCTTTTATATGTACCGGCGAATACGAAATGTTTAGATGGGAGTCTGTAGTGGTCTCCTTAATATACTGAAATGCTAGCTGCATAATTCCATGTATTAGTCCAGTGCCCATCATGATTGATTTTTCGGTTTTAGATTGATCACCAATACAAAAATAAACATAAAGAAAAAATATACAGATTAATATATATGAAATACAATGTAAATAGCAACGTTTGATGTTTATATATAAATATGTATATATGTATCTTTCCAAATACAAAGAGTATACCAAATTGGGGATCTATATCAACAGATTAAAAGATTTCTTTGTCATTGTGGTCCTAAGATTCTGTTTCAGGTCGTCAAGTTTTTCTTTTTTTCATGTTGATAAAACTTAAATCCTTTTTATCAAAATAAATAAATAATAATAATAAAAATGACTATAAGAGTTCATATACAAACCTTTTTGTATCAAAGGACAACATACATCCTTGAGTTGTTGGCGAAATTTATTACCATTGCTCTAACATGGTCTTTAAAAACCGATTCATGCTTCTTGTAAATATTTTCATCAAACAACAAACTTACATCTCCGTCTCTCACTTTTTTGTAAACTGCATCATGAGGAAGATTAAATCACACATAAATCTTTCTCTCTTCATCAGAATTCATATTCTGGAAATCTAAAATCCATACGAATTATTAACAAAAATATCATACATAGTCATATTTAAAAATTCAGTATAAAATTACCATATGGGTCGTTATTTCTTTTTCATTTCTTCCCCACTACCAATCTCCGCCGGCTTATGCTTAATACAAAAATTTATTCGTTTTATCATTTTGATAAGCTATATATCGATATATAAATATGAATAGAGAGTGAGCTTACGAGGAGAAAACTATTATGTAAAGACAAAAAATTCTTTTTTGATCATTAACAAGAACAAAAAAAGAAAGAAGAGGACTACAGTTTAAGATTTCTCTTTTTCCATCAAAAACAAATAAGAAATGCATATGAGTGGGGTAGGAAGAGTCCACACATTAACAGATATAAAGATTAATGATGTTTTGACACGATTTCTATGATACAGTTTCTCCGACACGATTTCTCGAGTATAGTTTCTTCGGCAAGATGTCTCAGGCACACTGGCTATGGCACGATGTCTCGGGTGCAGTTTCTCTCGCATGATGTCTGTGGCACGATTTCTCGGGTACGGTTTTTCTGACACGATTTGTCGTGTACAGATTTTCTGGCACGATTTCTCAATGTGGAAGGCCCATTTTTAAATTTCAATGTGTTTTTCGCTAGATTAGAAAAATAAACATCCATATGAATTGATCTAGAATGATAATTGTTGATACATGAAAAATAATTCCCCTTAACCAGGTTAGGGTGCCCCAAAGAGGGGAAAGGCCACACATACAACATGGGGACTTGGGGACTAAGGCCCAAGTCCACCAAAGAAGTATCCATGAGTTGGAAGGGATAATGAAGGAATTAAAAAATAAGAAGAAGGTTATATTAGAGAAGGGATGGCATTAGTAGTAATTAAGGAGGTTTAGGAAACATGGCAAGAAGTCATAAAAAGAAAGGGCTTTCGGAAAGTCTATATAAGAAAGGACAAGGTACAATGTAAAGACAACTCTCCCCCATACTATTCTAAGAAAAGTGAGGTCATTTTGGTAGACTAGGACGGGTAGAACCTAACGAGAATTTCGGTATTAACATTTGGCGACCACACCCGGAGGCTCGTGCCTAGTCTATCACAATGCAGCCGAGCGATACTAACCCAAACGCGACTAGAGGTCAGCTGAATAATCCGCCCCCTAACCTAGAAGGGGAGCGGATAGGGATAGTGGCGAACCCAATCTTACAAGCGAGAAGACCTGAGGCGACGCAGGAGAAGGATAAGCAACTAGAGGGCGGAAGCACGTCACTCGCGCAACCTACTTTAAAGGAAATGCAAAAAGAGTTTGAGGAACACATCCGCAGGGAAAGAGAGTTGAGAAAATTGCTAAAAGAATATAGCAATGAGCAAAGCTCCAAGGAATCCTTAGAAAGCGCCGAGGATAAAGTAGAGGATCACGGAATGATGAGCAGGAGGCAATGGCCAAGTTTTTCGAGACGAACTACAAAGTGGTAAAAAAGAATAACTACGATTTTATGGCAAGACCGTATACCCCTGAGATCGTGGATTATCAATATCCAGAAGATTATACCTCACCAAAGTTCAAAGTGTATGACGGACAAGGGATTACGCGAGAACATCTTAGCCGATTCATCGCTTCTATGAACGATCGAGCCTCTGATGGGAAATTATGCCTAAGGGAGTTCTCAAAGTCATTGTCTGAGATGGCCTTCTCTTGGTATGATAACCTAAAACCCGGAAGCATCAGCTCATGGACGGATCTGTCCACACACTTCCTCAGAAAGTTTTACTCTGCAAAAAGAAAAGTCACAAACATCGACTTGAATAAGTGTAACCAGCGGTTAGGGGAGGACATAGGGAAGTATATCACTCGGTTTCGACATTTCGCAATGGATTTCCATGAGGACGTTAAAGAAGATGCACTAGTGGAGATCCGCGTACGAGGAATTATACCGTGTTTCAAGAAAAGCCTAGTGAACTTCCGATTCCGAACTTTTGTCGAGCTGGAAGAAGCCGCAGCGAAGATCGCCGATTGTGTTGAAGAAAGCAACTCGGATTATGTCTGGCACAACGTAGACAACACTGTCTCAACAACACCAAGGAACACCCGCGCAAACAACAACAAAGAAGGCTGGGGAGCTCAAACAAACCAGTCATACAGGGACCAACCGCTTCCTTCCCCGTTTCCTTACAGTAAAGAGCAGATCATCAGACTCTTGGAGCAGTGGGTAGCGAATAAAGAAATTCATCTGCCTTCAACAAGGGCGGATCCCAGCGATATTCAGAAGAGCAATTCCAGGTACTGTCACTTCCGTCGCAGAGTACAACACCCCACGGTTGACTGCTATAACCTAAGAAGAATATTTCATAAGAAACTGGAAGTGGGCGAAATCGAAATAGGGGATTCCGAGTGAGGAAAAGCAACTCAAAATCAGGTAATGATGCTTTCTCATGATCCCAGCGGAAAAGAATGGCAACCCTGGGAATAAAAGGACGAAGAAGCATGCGAGGTCACCATAGAAGGCTGCGCATTTACAAACACAGATGAGGTTGTTAGAAAATTCACGGGCACAGTGTTGGCCCAGCAGTTTTTTGACTCGCTGGGTTTTAGTGAGGATCAAAGCAGGGAAGCGTCCAAAGCTATTGCAGCAATTGCGGCAGGAAATCCCTACGATTACCTCCCCAAAGAAGCTATCATATTCACAGACGAGGATATTTGCTATCCGGAAGAGCACCTTAGACCCATGTATCTGACCGCGCATATCAATAAGATTCCTTTGAAGAGGGCCTTCATGGATGGGGGCACATCTCTAAATTTAATCTCTATATACACACTAGACCTTCTCGGGGTGCTGCAGTCGGCAGTCAAAATGCGAACCACAACGGTGAAAGGATTCAGAGGACATACTCAGACGACCATCGGGATCGTCCATTTGGTTATGAAGATTGGTCCCATTCGCGGGCTTACCCCTTTCTATGTACTGGAAGACGACACGACGTTCCATGTACTTCTAGGACGAGGGTGGTTACTCAACCATAAAGTGGTAGCGTCAACGTACCATCAGTGTGTCAAGACTAACATAGGAGGAAGGCAATTTCGGATACCAGCAACAAGCCATTCCTTTGACCTGGAAGAAGCTTACATGGCAGATGCGGTTTTTTATGATTTGGCTAAGGAGGTGTATGAAATCCCCGAGGTAAAATTTACCCCGATACCAAAATGGAGTGAGGAAGAGAAGACAGAGCCAACCAAGTCAGTCGTCAGCACGTCCAGAATGACGTTCCCATAGGAAAGAAAGCGGAAACACGAAGATCAACCTAGGTTCCAGCGTTTCTCAAGACCAGATGAGGGGCACGTGTACCACTTATAGCAATTAACCTATGGAGCATCTACAAGCACGCAAAACTTCGACACACCCGACGTAGAGGCCCCCTCAGACGATCAAAACCTACGCGAGCTACCATACAATAAAATTGATGATGAAGAATTACAGGAACTACTTAATGCGAGCACACAACCTACAGAAGAACGGGCTCCTAAAAACCTCACCATGGATGATGTTGAAGAAATTAATATCAGAACAGAAGATGATAAGCGACCGATCATGATCAGTAAAAGTTTGGACGAGAAAGAAAGGTAAGCATTGATCGCCTTACTCAGGGAATACAGAGATGTTTTCGCTTATGATTATGATGAAATGTCGGGTCTAGACAGCAGCCTCGTAGCTCATAACCTTGGGGTGTCTCCTGAATTCCAGACGATAAAACAAAGAAGTAGAGAGTTCCCGAGGGCAACCACCCTCGCAATAAAGGAAGAAGTGGAACGCCTGTTGAAATCCAAGTTCATCAGACCTATTCAGCACCCGACCTGGTTAGCCAAAATCTTCCCAGTGGTGAAGAAGAATGAAAAGATCCGGTGCTGCGTGGACTATAGGGATCTCAATCGGGCCTGTCCCAGTGACGATTTCCCACTGCCCAACATCGACTTAACGCTGGACGCGACTGGAGGCAAGACGCGCTTCTCTTTGGCCAAATAGGATGCAAAGAAGACTGCCTTCCAAACTCCATATGGGAACTTCTACTACGTAGTTATGCCCTTCGGGCTAAAGAACGTCGGTGCCACGTATCAGCGTGCCATGACATCCATATTCCATCATCTACTACATCATATGGTGGAAGTATATGTGGATGACATCGTAGTTAAGACTCCAGAGACTGAGAGTCACGAATCTCATCTAAAGAGGTCTTCGAAAGATGTAGGAAGTACCAACTCAAGATGAACCCGCTCAAGTGCGCCTTTGGGGTTACATACGAAAAATTCTTGGGATTCGTTATAACTGATGAAGGGATTCGGGTGAATCCAAGTAAGGTCGAGGCGATCATGACCATGACACCTCCGACTAATGCCAAATAGATCCAGGCGTTTATAGGGCGGATATCGTATATACGACGCTTCGTGCCTGGTTTGGCTCAGATAATGTCGGCGTTCTTGCCCTTACTAAGGAAAGGGACCGTCTTCAAATGGGAAGAAACTCAACAGGTTGCGTTTGAAAAACTAAACCAGTGCCTCGTCAGCCCCCAAGTTCTCAAACCACCAATAAAGGGAGTGCCTCTTTACTTATACACGGCGTTCACAAGATCAGCCATAGGGGCAGTCCTGGCACAAGATATGGGAGGAAATGAATTATCACCCATCTACTACGTGAGTCGGGTTTTAAGGGACGCAGACATGAGATACCCACGAGTAGAACAAGCATGACTAGCCCTCATCCACGCAACACAAAAATTAAGTCCATACCTCCTGACACATAAGATGATCATTGTGGTCGCGGCAAACCCCATAGCCTATCTCGCCTCTAAGCCCATCTTGACTGGGAGAACGGCCCGATGGCCGTTGTAAAAATCAGAATTCAAACTCGACTATCAGCGACCTAAAGGAGTACGAGGGCAATCCATAGCTGACCTAATGGCTATGTTTCCTGGAGAAGGAGATGACGAGATTCATGACCAGGTGTCGGGAGAGGTAGCTGCCGCTGATATTAACAAGCCTTGGACCATGTTTTTCGATGGATCGTCATATGATACTGTCGGAGGATCCGGAGTAGTGTTCGAAGCACCACAAGGAGAATTGTTTTCGTATTCATTCAAGTTGGACTTTCCTTGTAGTAACAATGTGGCTGAATATGAAGCTTTGATCTTAAGGCTCAGAATGGCAAAGGAGCTCGGCTTGGGAGGCGTCGAAATAAAAGGCGACTCAAGGTTGGTAACTAATCAAGTCAACGGGGATTTCCACGTCAAGGAGCCACATTTAGCTCTGTATCGAGCAGAGGCCCAAAACCTGATAAGTCAGACAGGGTCGACCTTAGATCATACAGGCAGAGGCAAGAATAAACACGCAGATTCCCTGACAACACTATCTAGAAATATGCAATTGAATGATAAGGAGGAGGGCACGGTAATATTTAAGAGGAATGAGTTGCCCGGCACCTGGAAATAAGATATGGCATTCGAGGAGGTGGATGATTGGAGGCGGACTTACATCGACGATCTAACCAAAATGGAAGAGGATCGTGTAATACCTACCCTAACTCTGAAGCAATTCATATTGATCCAAGGATCTCTTTACTATAGAGCAACATGGGGAGCCCTCGCCAGATGCGTAAATAAGAGAGAAGCGGAAAAATACTTCAGGAGCTGCACGCGACGACATGTGGGAAAACTTCAGCGGTTCATCTATACAGAAAGCTTCAGAGGACAGGGGTATACTAGCCTAGTATTCAGCGTAAGCAGCGTCCCTCCAAGACAATTGTGCTGATTGCCAAGACCCACCACAACCCACCGAAGTCTGCACAACCGACGGGTAGATTGGAGACAACCATATGTGGATTTCATCAAAAATGGCAAATTACTCAGTGACAGGTAGGCGTCCCTAAAAATCCAAAAGAAAGCGGCGAGTTTTTTCATGCATGAGGGGATTCTCTACTGCAGAAGCTATAACAATGCTATGTTAAGCTGCTTATCGGACAAGGAGGCCGCTAAAGTAATGACTCGGTACCACAATGCAGAACATTAAGGGATGCGGAAGTTGTTTCTACAGCTCTATGAAGGCGGGTTTTATTGGCCCACTATGGAAAGCGATACCGCAGAACATGTGAGAAGATTCCTCAACTACCAAATACACAAAGACCTAATCAGAACCCCCACCACCCTGCTTCATAGCGTGGTAACACCATGGCCGTTCCACAGTTTGGATTTAGACATTATAGGGCAGATCAACCCGATGTCCTCGAAGCGCCACAAGTACATAATAACCGCCACCGAGTACACTACGAAATGGGTCGAATCGATACCTCTCAAAGACTATGCCGGGGCAACTATTGCAAGATTTATCAGAGAATACATTATTTGCAGATTTGGCGCGCCCATGATTATCAGGGCGGATAATGCAAAGTCGTTTGTAAACAAGGATGTAATAGATTTGCTACGCCAATATAATGTGAGTCTTCATACGTCAACCCCTTACTATCCTCAAGGAAACGGGCAAGCCGAGGTGAGAAATAAGACGTTCATCCGGATATTGAGCAGGATAGTGGAAGGCCACCACAGAGAGTGGCACAAACAGTTCCCGCTCGCGGTATGGGCATATACAATCTCGAAATGGAGTTCCACGGGGGCGTCGCCATATTCTCTGGTCTATGGGGAGGACGCAATTTTACTGGCGGATATTGCAATTCCATCTTCGTGGGTAGCAATGGCTAGCCATACGACACCAGATGAAGTAAGCCGCTTTGCCCATTTAGATACAATAGAGGAGAGGAGAGCCCGGGCGGAACGATTTGCTGAGGCGTACAGGAAGCGCACAACGAAATATTATAATCAGAACGTAAAGGAAAGGAGATTCGAGGTATACGATTTGGTCCTTAAGATTGCTCCTCACATGCAAATAAATTCTAGTGCAGGGAAATTCGCTGGGAAGGACCCTTCAGAGTAAGGAAGGTAGCAGAAAGCGGATATTACAAGTTCGGATGCATGAATGGCACAAAGGTCAAGTCACCCATCAACGGTAAATGGCTAAAGAAGTTTTATGCATAAGCAGATCAATGTAAAACTCTTGTTTCGAATAAAAGCCGATTTTGATATATGATTCTTAACGACTAACAAAGATCGCGGGGACGCCAATGACACCTGATCGATTGACAAAAGGCTGCGGGAATTCCAATGGCCCGATCGGCCGATAAATTTACTAAAGGTTGCAGGAAAGCCAATGACGCCTGATCGACTGACAAAAGGTTGCGGGAATGCCAATGGCGCCCGATCGACTGACAAAAGGCTGCGAGAATGCCAATGGCACCCGATCGGCTGATAAATTTACTAAAGGATGCAGGGATGCCAATGGCGCCTGATCGACTGACAAAAGGTTGAGGGAATGTCAATGGCGCCCGATCGACTGACAAAAGGCTGCGGGAATGCCAATGGCGCCCGACCGGCTGACAAATTTACTAAAGGTTGCAGGAATGCCAGTGGCGCCTGATCGACTGACAAAAGGTTGTGGGAATGCCAATGGCGCCCGATCGACAGATAAAAGGCTGCTGGAATGCCAATGGCGCCCGATCGGCTGACAAATTTACTAAAGGATGCGAGAATGCCAATGGCGCCCGATCGACTGATGGTGAGGTTTTAAAAGAACCTACAACTACACCTGCAAGTATACAGGGTTGTTGTAGATAGGTGGAGTAAGAAAGGGTTTGTCTTCAGGGACAAGGTAGGTGCAGCTTGGAAACTATGGTCTCACTACAACTGATTTCAGAACAAGAAGTAACACAAATAGGGGGTTTTGTTTGCCGATACGTCTAGATGTTGGTTATGTAACACAAAATAGAAACCAAGAATGCATATTAAAGGGCACTAGGGAAATCGAATCCACCACATAATCTCAGCTAAGTCAGTTCAGTTTCAATAATGTTCTTGTCCCTTTTTATGGACACCGGACAAGATGCAAGTCTGCCGTTTATCCAGGGTCTCAATGGATGGATTAATATCAACTAAGCCAACTAACTAATCCCTAGTATTAGCTGTCTTCTCACAGTACAACTAATCACAGATCAATTTGATAACTTAGATAATTAAACTTTTCCTAAGATGGATATTCTAATCGCAATTAGGGTATCTTTCCAAAGCACTAACTGTCTTTTCAGGGTACAATTAGTCAAGGGATCAATAACAGACAATGAAGCATGAATTGCAGCATATTCATCACAGAAGTATTCTAACTACAATGGATGCATGACATACACTGTGAAAGTAAAATGATGAAGAGCTCAGATTATATTTATCCTAAACAAGTAAAGCACAACAAGAACAATATCAGAAACATGAATCAAACTTAGCAGTAAATTAATGGTTTCATCTCAACTCTAGCAAAAGTAATTAGAACATGATGAACACAATATACTACTACAGCTTGGTGCACGGCTAATCCGGGCATATCCAATCTCACACCCAAGACGTCAATTTATACATATAACAACTTCCCCCCAAAACCCCTAAAACAGTGAAATTAGGGTTTACCAAAAATTGAAATTAAGTTTTACCTAATCACTGAAAACACTTGAGAGCTTTGACCCATGCTTCCTCCTCGTCTTCTCCTGCTTTTCCCATGCTGTGATTACAACTCTATTCCGACCTAATTTATCAATTTCACCTCTAGGGTTCCTGACATGGGTGAGGCGTGAAATTGAGAGATTAGGAGGCCATAAAGTTGGTTAAAGTGGTAATAATGATGGGTGTAGTGATGGGTTAGTGATTTGAGAGCTCGAGTGGTGGTGGTTGAGGCGGCAGGAAGTTGGTGGTGGAGCAGGTGGTGGTTCTGCTGTGAAGAGAAGGAAAGGGGGAAGAAGAAGAAGAAGTTGGGTTCGATGGGATTAGGGTTAGGATGTGTTTGGTTTGGAGTGAAATAGATTTGGGTGTTGTGGTGTTGAGCGGGATCATCAAGTTTTGATGATTGGTGAGGGGAATCCGTAGGATGAGAAGATGATGGATTGATCCAACGACGCGATGGAAATGGGTTTGGGGCGATCGTTGGATGTGATATACATCAAAACTGACGGTCCAAGATGGAGTTAGGTACTATGATGTTAGACAGGAACTTCAAAGCTCGATGTACCCTGATGAAGTGACCGTTAGATGATGGAATGGATCCAATCTGACGGTTAAGAAGGGAAACGGGTTTGGGTTTTGAATTTAGGCTTAGGAAATGGATTTGAGTAAGGTTTTTGGGCCTTGGGTATGCCAAGCCCATATCTTCTTTAAGGACAATTCTTCCTCTTCAAGCCCACTTGTAGTTGATCCGGCTCTTCCAAACATCATTCTTCGCTGCCTTTCTGCGGGAGTCTTTGCTGTTAATTTGCTCTTTTCGCTCCGTGAGTTAACCAGGCTTTATTTAGTACCTAAAAATGCAAAATTAATTGAGAAAAGTATTTATTCTTGAAAACAACGAAAACACCGAATATGGGATAAAATGGAGCGTTAATGCACAAATGATGAGTTAAATGCCAATAAAAAGGTGCAAATATATACAATATTTGGAACTCATCAACTGACAAAAGGCTGCGGGAATGCCAATGGCGCCCGATCGGCTGACAAATTTACTAAAGGTTGCGGGAACGCCAATGGCGCCGGATCGAATGACAATAGGCCGCGGGAATGCAAAAGACGCCCGATCGGCTGACAAACTTACTAAAAGACACAGGAATGTAAACGGGGGAGTAGCCGCGTTCTACACACATTCCGACCTACGGATCCCCATCAAATAAAAAATAGGGGAGAGTATGCGCGTTTAACATACTTCCCGCCCTTCCAGTTCCCTGTTGAGAAAAACGGAGGGAGAATAGGTGCGTTTAACATACATCCCGCCCTCCCAACCCCCATTGAGAAAAACAAAGGGGGAGTAAGCGCGTTTCACAAACATCCCGCCCTCCGGACCCCCCATCAAATAAAAAAGAGGAGAGGGTATGCGTGTTTAACATACATCCCGCCCTCCCAGTTCCCTGTTGAGAAAAACAGAGAGGGAGTAGGCGCATTTAACATACATCCCTCCTCCTAACCCCCATTGGGAAAAACAGAGGGGGAGTAGGCGCGTTTCACAAACATCCCACCCTCCGGACCCCCATCAAATAAAAAAGAGGGGGGAGTAGGCGTGTTTCACAAACATCCCGCCCTCAGGACCCCCATCAAATAAAAAAGAGGGGAGAGTGGGCGCGTTTAACATACATCTCGCCCTCCCAGTTCCCTGTTGAGAAAAATAGAAGAGGAGTATGCGCGTTTCACATACATCCCTCCCTCCCAGTTCCCTGTTGAGAAAAACAGAGGGAGAGTAGGCGCGTTTAACATACATCCCGCCCTCCCAACCCCCATTAAGAAAAACGAAGGGGGAGTAAGCGCGTTTAACATACATCCCGCCCTCCCAATCCCCGCTAAAAGAAATGAGGGGGGAGGGGAAGAGAGGGTAAATATGCTTTATCACACGTTTCTACCCAGTTTCCCTGTTAAAGGGGGATGGAATAAGCATATCCTTAATTAAACTCTCACAAATAGAGGAAGAAAAGGAAGGAAGACGGAGTGAAATACACTATATAGAATAAATACCCGAGTACAGAGGAAAGCTAAAAAAAAAAAGAGAACTAATTAAACCTAAAGACAACAAGTCATCTGTCACTCATTTATCGTCTGGTAGTAACTTGCGACAATGATAAATGTTTGCATCTACGGACTGCACCATTAAGAACGCTTCCTCACGCTGATCAATAGCAGTAGCCAATGTATAATCTGCTTCATTAGCCAATTCAGCGAGCTCCTTTATTTCGCTGGGAACCTTTGATTTACAAGCAGTGGCTAACATTTCCTCTCGACCATGATAAATCGCACACATTTTGTCCACCTGCACCACCCGAGAAGCCAACAACATATCTATCTCCCCCCTCAAAAGGACCAAACGCCTCAATTCACCAGGGATATCGAAGGAGCGAACAAGTGCAGAGACCGCTGCAAGGGTTAAAGTATACCCGTGCAAGTGAGGGGAATCCCACTCAGATATAGATAGACGGCAGTCAGCTATGGCTTGATCTATATTGGACATCATCACAACGGACTCTTCAAAGAGCTGATCGGCAGCTTGGCGGATCTTAACTGTCTCGTCTAACGCACGGCGGAATTGGACGTATACGCCCCCCTTCGCTCGAACCCTTTCAGCCATCTGGAATGTATCGTATTGATCAGAAAATTGGGCCCGTTTGGCATCCCTGTCAATCTCCCTCAGCGCCTTGAGCGCTTCAATCTCCGCTTTTACTAGCAAAATCCTTGCGAGTTCCTCCTTTTTATATCGAGGGTCAACAAGCGAGGGTATCGGCGCCAGCGAGAGTATGTAACCATGAAGAACATATGCCATTTAGAGCAAAAGAAAGAAGCAGACAAGTTGGATCTCAAAGAAGCTAAAATTGCATATTTGATAGAGAATCAGGAAAGCATGAACGATTACAACGACCGCAAAATCATGACTGGCACGTGGACAGCATCGAAAAGGAGTCGTACTTCGATAAATATTAAAAATATATATATAATATATATAATAATAAACATATACTAAAAAAAATTAGTCTTCCAATAACGAACGGCAGCGAGCAATGTCTACGTCCAGAGACTCCACCATCAGGCGACTATCGCTGACTTGTACGTCATCCAAGCGCAAATCTTGATCAGCCTTGTGAACTCGTTTAGTAATAGCCTGAATGATCTTGTCCTCGGCCCCAGCCCCTTGGGCAAGTGAAAGGATATCCTCGTGTTCATCATATTCTCTACGTGTTTTGTCTCGGTGGAATGAACGAAGAGTCCACAACGTTCCCGCTTCCTCCATTAGAACAAGCAGACGCGCTAGTTCGTCCTCAACATAAGGATGAGTTACAAGTAAAGTGGTCGTTTTTAAGACCAGAGTGTGACCAAGGAGTGGCCGCATCACTAGGTTGGAAATCCAGAGGCGACAATCTGAAATAGCCCGGTATATTGTAGCCATCATCGCCAAGGAATATGCATACAACTAATTAGCCACGCCATGTGCCGTAGCGGCATCATTCAGGGCGTGTTGAGTCTCTGATGACACCCGACCCGCTGGCTCCGTGTATAACTCGGTTTGATAAGCTTCAGACACCTCCCTAAACTTAGTATTCGCGCCATGCCTGTTAGCAATTCTCCGCTCCCGTAACGCTTCGATTTCAGCCTTCACAAGTAGCAGACGCTTCAGTTCGTCATGCTTGAACATCACAGAGGTTTATGCAGGAATAGATGCTAAGACTAGCACGTACCCATGGAGAGAGTCAGCCATGCAAGTCGAGTAGCCCACAAAAGGAGGAAAAAAGAAGAGATTAAGACATACGATGAGAAGGTACCGGTTGATCATATATATATATATATATATGAGAGATAGACACCATTCACGAGGCAGTAACCGACGATCTTCCCCATGTACAAAGACATGCGTATGTTGACTCAATCATATAAGTGTGACTATAAGGTTATCTTACGACTAACCTCATAGTCAGGGGACTAATATTGATACATGAAAAATAATTCCCCTTAACCAGGTTAGGGCACCCCAAAGAGGGGAAAGGCCACACATAGAACACGGGGACTTGGGGACTACGGCCCAAGTCCACCAAAGAAGTATCCATGAGTTGGAAGGGACAATGAAGGAATTAACAAAGAAGAAGGAGGTTATATTAGAGAAGTGATGGCATTAGTAATTAAGGAGGTTTAGGACACATGGCAAGATGTCATAAAAATAAAGGGCTTTTGGAAAGTCTATATAAGAAAGGACAGGATACAATGGAAAGACAATTCTTCCCCATACTATTCTAAGAAAAGTGAGGTCATTTTGGTAGACTAGGACGGGTAGAACCTAACGAGAATTCTGGTATTAACAATAATGAGAGAATGTTAAATATTAATCCTATAGAAATGTTCAGCATATCTTGAACACTTTCGATCAAGGTAATGAAGTATTCAAATTTTAAGGATATTTTAGAAAAACGTCGGATGATTCTTTTTCTAGGAAACACCAGTTCGTTGAGGAGTACCTTATTGATCATTAAGATCGAGGGATTTTCATTGACCTCCAGATATGGCTACAAAAACAAATGAAAATAACAAAAGTTTACTACTAATCATAGTTGACTAGAAAATAATAAGGTAATAATCAAACAAACAAAACCTCACACAAAATTTTTTCGCCAAATCATGAATTTTTCTGAATACTTTGGTTGTGAATCCACTACCAAATGCCCTTTTAAGCTCAAGTAATTCGTTACCGATCTTGAGGTTTCCCTTATACACGTATAGGAATAAGAAACAATTTAAAGAGTTTGGTTCATTCCATATTTAATGTACTGTATATATATTTCTACAAGTACTAGCCATAATCACCTTCTGTAGTATCTTCTTCGACAAGTGGATTATCTTTGGATCTTTTAGGACGAAGACCCATGAGGTCTACAAAAATTAGCCTTACACTCTTGCCTGCCTGTGGATGATTCAACTTCATAATAATGATGAAACGTGACCAGCTATGATAACATAAACATAGCTATATATTACCTATACAAAAATTAGTCTTCCTCGTTGTCATCTCGCGCGTTTTCGATTATTACCTCGTTGAGGTTAACCATATGATTGTCCGCCGCGTTTACACTAGTACTTGCCCGGTGTGTCATGCTGGACAAGAGACAAGTCTCCTGGTGTGATCGCCAACTATTTTAGGGGTAATTTTGTATTAGGCTAAGTTATCCTAGTCATAGAAAATACTACACCCTTTCCCAAAGAAGTAAGCGAGAGAAGCTCTTTTTCGTAGTACTATTTATCTCCCTTTCATAGTACTATTTATTTCCTAACTCCCACTTTCATGACACATGTCCTTGGAATTCCCTTATTTACCAATATTGTCATTCCTCTCCAAATAACCTTAGACTTCTCTCCAATTCCTCCTTTATCCCTCCATATCCATGGATATGCTCATGGGGACTTGGGCTTAGTCCTCAAGTCCCCATGTCATTCCATGGGTCTGGACCCTTTCTAAGTGTGGCCTCCCTTATCTGTGGGTAATTATTTTTTAGGTATCAACAATAGGCAAAACATTGCACAATTCACTTCTAGTGATCACAAATTATTAGTTGTTGATAGGTTTTTTGATTAATTTACCTAACAACCCTAACCTTTTTTCCTTTATACAATAAGAGAAAGATTCATCAAGCAAAATAAGAAGCTAGATTGTTTATATCCTCCAATATTGTAGAAGCAATAAAACTCGAAGGATAGTGAAACTTGACTTTAAAAAAATTTAACATGTCGCGCTAATTTTTCAGCAGGGTTATTGCATACCCGTATAATATAGTTGCGGGTCCATAATGGGATAACTGCTTAACTTAGCTTTGATATCTAAAATAATAGAAAGGTTTTCCCATGCCAATTTGTAAGCATCATCATTGAAAGTTTCAGCTACAACTTGAACATCCAACTCGAAACACAACTGTTGTAGGCTAAGTTGCTATGCTCATTCCATATCTTCCAGCAATCCAAAGCATTCAGCTTGTTTAGCATTCACATATCTGTCTGCATTAGTGCATTTGGCATGTTCAAATTTCTTGCATAATTACGAAGTATTATACCAATTCCAGATTCATGGCCAGGTGGTGGTTTCCAGAATCTTCAATTAAAAGAGCACAGAGGTTCAACATGAGAGGATCCATTATTTCTCTTCGTGTCTTTACTTGTAATCAAATTTAAGTTCTGTATATTGTACATAACTGCAACATGGTTTGGCTTGACATATCAAAACACACAACAACATATAGCTTTCCAAATTTCCCCTGTTGAAGTTATCTAACAACCCTAACTATCTATAGAATAATTACTAAGATATTTGATTCGCGACTTTAAACATACAAAATAAGTAAACATACTGCATGAACGCAAGCACATTCATAACTTCAGTTTACATCCTTCGCGAATGAGAAAGTTAACTAAAATCCATGGAAAATATATAGGAACTCTATAATAAGAAGTGTCCTCATATGTGAAAGTTGTATAAAAGTGTTGAAGTGCTCATGTAAAAATTTATGTGTCGAAACTTGAAAAACACCCAAAACTATGGAAAAATCTTGTCCAAATTAATTAGACCTTGATAGAGCACTGCTTGGTCAAATTCGTAAGTTTTGATAGGTCAAGCTATGGTAGATTCAGATGATCAAAACTTTATTTTGATCTATAGTCTACTAGAGTCAGTCCTGGACTAGGATGAGAGCATGGTAGTTGAGTACCAGAATTCACTAATAGACCTTGAAGAATGGAGAACATCGGCGTCAACGAAAACTTCATCAGATTAACTATCTTATGTACTCATATCATATACCATTTTATTTATTGATAAATGTAGTATGACTTTAGAATTATGATGAAAATGTCACGAATGATACTTCCTAAAAGTACGGGTCAGCTTCGATATAATGCGAGTTTTTTTCTAATACCTTTCATAAATTGATTATGTATACTTCATAATATGGAAGGTACTTGTACCTCATATATAACAAAACACATTTTCTGTAGCATGGAAGTTTGAATTTCCCAAGTACTATAAGCTCCCAATTCTCCAAGTTTGGTTAACCGGATACTCTGGGTAAATCAACACCTCATGTTGTAAGTAAACCATCTTTAGAAACTCTTGACTTGTGAGATTTCATGTTTGAACTTTATTAAAACAATTATTATTCTTGTATGATCTGGAATAGGAGTGTTGATACTTTTCAATATTTGGGGCACACCACCTCCAAACATGTATATGAGAATGGTGAAAGTGATGGAGACAAAGAAAGTGAAAGACAGTCTCATATTGGTGCACTTGACGAAGAATATGAAGATTATGATAAAATAACTCGATGAAAAAGTGGACAATAATAAATAATAACAATGGTCTATTACAATATAGTTTGAATCAACCTCAAGTAAGATTTTTCCTTTGTATTAGATCCATGATAACACACATATACCAGTTTCATTACCGAATGAATGGAATTATATGCGAATTTATGAAAAAACTTTAGTGAATCTCATCGCCAGAGAATACAGACATAAGACATCTTAGCAAAACGTTGTTGACCCCAACTTTTTTTTCTTTCATAGAGTCATCTATCTTTTGTTAGGAAAAAGTATAAATGCAGGTATTCTATGCAAACTGGATATTGAAAAAGCATTTGACAATGTAAATTGGCATTGTATTGATACTATACTTAGAGACACTGGGTTTGGTGCTAAATATAGGGAGTGGATAAAATGGACACTTGTATCAGCTCAATCCTCAGTCTTAGTTATTGGGACTTCAATAGCCAAGTTCAAGCATTTAAAAGGTTTGAGGCAGGGTGACTCTATGTTTTTATTCGAAATTATGTGAAAAAAGGAAGAAAATGGAGAAATATTTAAGGTGGTTGAGTAGCGATGAAGTAATTTTGTAGAATGAAACGTGTTTTTATTGATTTTCAGTAGTTATATATATTTATTTATTTACTTTTATTATAAAAAAACAATTTATTTTCATATTCGCTGGCTGAAGATATATTAAACTTTGGATATATATGTATAGTTGCAATGTCACTTGAATTAAAGTATTAGAGTCATAAGATACAACGTAATATACTGGATAATAAGATTTGTTGAAATACTTTGTCAAAAATATTGTTCCTAGATTTCGATTTACTTTTAATCAGATAATTTTTTTGGAAAAGTCACTGCATACTAAATTTATATAAAACAAAATAATTTTTACCAGAAAATTCCTTTTCATACAATGACAGGTTTGTTCGAGGACCCTTTGAAAAGTCAGATAGAAAATTTCGATTAACAGTTGTTGATGGTGATTTTTAGCTTAGTGTTAAAATCGTAAAACCTTAGTCAAACAGTGACGTCACACTTTAGTAATAATGTCGCCACTAGCACATTTATTGAACCATTCAACATGTCTGTGTAAAATTATCGAGGCACCTTTTTATGTATATGTCATGCTCCACGGCAGGGCCCTCGGTACTGACTGACATCATCTCTACACATACCAGGCACACATGCTAGCCAAACGTGCCAATGGCATGCTATGCCAGTCACATCTCCGCGCCAAAGGCATGCCAACCATGCCAGCCACATCTCCGCGCCAAAGGCATGCCAACCATGCCAGCCGCACCACCGTGCCAATGGCCTGCCATGCAAGCCACATCTCCGCTCCAAAGGCATGCCAACTATGCCAGTCGCACCACCGTTCCAATGGCCCGCCATGCCAGCCACATCTCCGCGCCAAAGGCATGCCAATCATGCCATCTATACCACCGTGCCAATGGCCTGCCATGCCAGCCAAATCTCCGCGCCAAAGGCATGCCAGCCGCACCACCGTGCCAAAGGCATGCCAGCCGCACCACCATGCCAATGACATCCCATGCCAGCCACATCTCTGTGCCAAAGACATGCCAACCATGCCAGCCACACCACCATGCCAATGACCTACCATGCAAGCCACATCTCCGCTCCAAAGGCATGCCAGCCGCACCACCGTGCCAATGGCATGACATGCCAGCCACATCTCTGCGCCAAAGGCATGCCAACCATGCCAGCCGCACCACCATGTCAACGGCATGCTATGCCAGCCACATCTCCGCGCCAAAGGCATGCCAGCCGGACCACCGTGCCAATGTCCTGCCATTTCGGCCACATCCCCGCACCAAAGGCATGCCAACCATGCAAGCCACACCACCGTGCCAATGGCATGCCATGCCAGCCACATCTCCGCGCCAAAGGCATGCCGACCATGCCAGCCGCACCATCGTGCCAATGGCATGCCGTGCCAGCCACACCTCCTCACCAAAGCCATGCCTCCATGTCGCTGGCTGCCAAATGAAGGGTTGCAACAATAAACGGCCACCCTTCCCTCTGAGATGCAAATCTCGGCCGTCCAAGTTCGCTACCAAACGTGTGGAAACTTTTGGCCCAATGCCAATCACTAATTTTGGCCGCGCCTAAAACTATGCCAAAATCCTAGCTTGGCCGCGCCTAAACCATGCCAAAGCCATGCCGGCCACACCTCCATGTCGTTGGCTGCCAAACCGAAGGTGGCAGCAATCAAAGGTTGTCCTTCCTCCTGAGATGCAGATCTCAGTCGTACAAACTTTCCAACAAACGACTTGTGGAAATATCTTGGCTACGGTGCCAACTCTTGGCCACGGTGCCAAAATCCTAATTTGGACATGCCAAATCCATGCCTCCATGCCGCTGGCTGCCAAACGGAAGGTGGTAACAATCAACGGCTGTCCTTCCTCCTGAGATGCAGATCTTAGCCGTACAAACTTGCCACCAAACGACTTGTGGCAATTTCTTGGCTACGGTGCCAACTCTTGGCCACGGTGCTAAAACTTTAATTTGGCCACGGTGCCAAAGCCCTAATTTGGCCACGCCAAAGCCATGCCGGCCATGCCGCTGGCTGCCAAACGGAAGGTGGCAATAATCAACGGCTGTCGTTCCTCCTGAGATGCAGATCTTAGCCTACAAACTTGACACCAAACGACTTGTGGAAATCTCTTGGATACGGTTCCAACTCTTGGCCACGGTGCCAAAACCCTAATTTGGCCACGCCAAAGCCATGTCGGCCATGTCTCCAAGCCGCTGGATTCCAAACGGAAGGTGGCAACAATCAACGGCTGTCCTTCCTCATGAGATGCAGATCTTAGCCGTACAAACTTGCCACCAAACGACTTGTGGCAATCTCTTGGCTATGGTGCCAACTCTTGACCACGGTGCCTAAGCCCTAATTTGGCCACGCCAAAGCCATGACGGCCATGCTTTATGCCACTGGATGCCAAACGGAAGGTTGCAACAATCAACGGCTATCCTTCCTCTTGAGATGAAGTTTTTATCCGTACAAACTTGCCACCAAACGACTTGTGGCAAACTTTGTCTACGCTGCCAAATCTTTGGCCACGGCACATTCCTAGCTACGCCAATTCTTTGGTCACGGCACCAAACCCTAATTAGCCATGCCAAGAGCATGCGCAAGCCATGCCAGCACCTTGGCCACGCCACCGCTACCAACACATGGTAACCACAATCAAAGGCTAACCACCCTCTCAAGATGCGAAATCTCGGCCATCGAAAGTCACCACCGAACCGACAAGCCTCTCAATATTAACTTGCCAAACAATAGCAATATGCTACACGTTTTCCATGAAAACACTCGAGACATCAAAATATGTCACAAACTGGGGGATGCTCATCAGGGTATTGTTCTTGCGGTTTACAACGTGCGGCGTACACTAGGCCCGTTACAAGAAAGTGTCATAAGAGTGAGGCGGTAATTAAATACATAAAGTAATTGTGAAATGTTTCCTTCATTATGGAAACATAATGTAACACTCTGTGTTTTTAGCATGGCGCATGCTAAAAGATGCGCCATGGCCTTAGATGAAGCTTCATCTAAAGCTTATGTTGCGTGGTACGCGGTAGATTGGCTTAAGGCCAATGTCGCGCCAAAATGGCGCATTATGTTTAGCATTTGGACAAGGGTCAATTTTGCATCATCATGATGCATTAGGAAAGTTGGGTAGGTATCCTTGAGATTGCAGCGTAATAATTGCGCATTACGAAAGTTATCGGCCTAGAGCCAATATCGCACAATCATTGTGCATCAGGCCAGAGAGGGATGGCCGAATGAGTGTTGCGCAATCATTGTACGCAATCATTGCGAAGTAAAGAAATATTTGCGAAGTAAAGCAATCATTATGAAGTAACGCAATCATTGCGAAGAACAGTGAAGCAAGCATGTCAATTTGCTCCCCTAAACATACTTGTAGAAATTCCATTAAGACATATATAGGGAGGGGTACTTGGTAGAAGGTGCATATGCGGACTATGTACCAAGTAAGCTTCATATCTTAGACGGAAGAGTATAAATGATGCCTAAGGCTCATTTATAGTTGCGTAGCCTTGCGAAGAGGGCATTTGATGCTTAGGCATTACTGTGCCATGCCGTGGACGCAATGATGCATAATCATTGTGCATCTTGACGGAATGGCCTACGGACCAGGCTATTACCATTTTTTGCTAGGCTACGGCCTTGCAAACGATTTGGTTAAGCTTCTGTCCCTTCGTGGATGAACTACGCTCTGTGCTTGATCCCTTTAGAGTAGGGAAGGGTACGTAGGCAGACGCAATGAGTTGCAACATTGCCGGTCCAGCACTTGGTCGCTCATATCATCTAATTGCGAGATGATTGTGGCATATTGGCCTCTCATATCATCTAATATCGGTAGCTCGATGCAAGAGATGATTGTGGTCAAGCTTGATGAGGCTTAGTTGCATGCCAGCAAGTGGATGCTCATACTTCCTATCAAGCTACAAAGAGCAAGTTATAGCACGCGCACTGGATTATTTGGAAGTCAAGGACCCGAGTGTCGTAATTTAGCTCAAGAAAAGTCCATTTTGATGGGAACGGCCCAAAGATCAAAACATGTTGACCTATAGATACACATGGTCACCAGAATTTATCCAAATTCATTCGTTTAGGGCCTCAAAAGGCCGTTTTTGTCGTTTTAGGAAGGTTTTCGGTTTTCTTAACAAACCCTTCACGGAACAAGGGTGAGTTGGAACGTTGTGGAAGCTAAGTTAGATGCATCATGCTCCACGAGTATGCCTGCAAGGGAGGATGGACATGCATTTGCCTAGCCTTAAGGCCCCGATCGTAGCTTCATCATGGCGCACCGGGGGAGTTACGGCCTGCGGGGCAACGCGCCAAATGCGTAATTTTCCGGTCCGTCATAGTTGGTATCAGGGAAAGTTCCGAGAAAACTCTAGGGACTTGTGCGGATTGGATTCATTGGCGAGTATTTTCCTTAATGGAAACTTAAAGTTGGAGAGTAGGCCAACTTTTGCGCAGAAAGAGTTTGTAACTGCTTAGCCAGTTACTATGGGAATCGAGTTGAGCTTGATCAAGTAATATAAGTTTTCCTGGACTAAGTGGCACCCCACTTACGAGTGGATATCCGGAAGACCGTCTGGGACGGTGGGTAAACAATGAGACTGATCATCCCCACACATTGGCAACTGGCCAATGGTGTGCGTTGTCAGGCCCGACTAGCATCCCACTTACGAGTGGAAACTTGGATGACCGTCAGGGACGGTGGGCAACTGGAAACTGTTCAGCACAGTACTGTGCTAAAGTATTGTCATTTCGATGACATATTTAAACTTGTGAACCTTAGGGATTCCTGGGTGGTAGTATGGGATGCCATCTAGGATACCTGGTCGAGATATCCTCTTGGCACCGGCCAAATGTGATTCTTGGTATTGTTGTGGGCACTTTTGGATTCCTGGGCAGGCGGGTATGGGACGGTTTCTCAGAAGGTCTAAAATGTTGTTCACGATAACTTGAAGAAACCGGTGATTTCTGAGAATCTGGTATGGGACTTTTGCTCAGGAAATCCAAACCAAAGACATTGTCCACAATAGTTTTTGGTTTTGAATTTCGGGGAGGAAATTCTTTAAAGGCGTGATGGGTATAACACCATGTGTTTTTAGCATGGCGCATGCTAAAAGATGCGCCATGGCCTGAGATGAAGCTTCATCTAAAGCTTCTGTTGCGTGGTACACGGTAGATTGGCTTAAGGCCAATGTCGCGCCAAAATGGCGCATTATGTTTGGCATTTGGCCAAGGGTCAATGTTGCATCATCATGATGCATTAGGCCAGTTGGGTAGGTGGCCTTGAGCTTGCATCATAATAATTGCACATTACGAAAGTTATTGTCCTAGAGCCAATATCGCACAATCATTGTGCATCAGGCCAGAGAGGGCTGGACGAACGAGTGTTGTGCAATCATTGCGAAGTAAAGCAATCATTGCGAAGTAAAGCAATCATTGCGAATGAACACAATCATTTGAAGTAACGCAATCATTGCGATGAACAGTGAAGCAAGCATGTCAATTTTCTCCCCTAAACATATTTGTAGAAATTCCATTAAGACATATATAGGGAGGGGTACTTGGTTGAAGGTGCATATGTAGACTATGTACCAAGTATGCTTCATAGCTTAGCCGGAAGAGTATAAATTATGCCTAAGGCTCATTTATAGCTGCGTAGCCTTGCGAAGAGGGCATTTGATGCTTAGGCATCAATATGCCATGTCGCGGACCCAATGATGCATAATCATTGTGCATCTTGACGGAATGGCCTACGGACCAGGCTATTACCATTTTTTGCTAGGATACGGCCTTGCAAACGAGTTGGCTAAGCTTATGTCCCTTCGTGTATGAACTGCGGTCTGTGGTTGATCCCTTTAGAGTATGGAAGGGTATGTAGGCAGCCGCAATGAGTTGCAGCATTGACGGTCCAGCACTTTGCTTGATGAGGCTTAGTTGCATGCCAGCAAGTGGATGCTCATACTTCCTATCAAGCTAGAAAGAGCAAGTTATAGCACGCGCGCTGGATTATTTGGAAGTTAAGGACCTGAGTGTCGTAATTTAGCTCAAGAGGAGTCCATTTTGATGGGAAACGGCCCAAATATCAAGACATGTTGACCTATAGATCCACATGGTCACCAGAATTTAGCCAATTTCATTCGTTTAGGGCCTCAAAAGGCTAGGGACAGAGCTGCTGCCACCCCTAACGCTTTTACGCCGCCTACCAATCCCAGTAACATAGAAAGTGCTCCTTCAAGTGTTACGCCACTAGTCACCAGGGCCAGAGTTGTTGTTGTCGCCCCTAATATTTCGTTGAGTATGGCACCACCAACCATCACTAGGACTACAATTACTCCACCATCAGGACGAGAAACCGGAGGAGCCGGAGGAAGCCGCCCCTACATCATCATTGCTGATTTGATGGAAAGACAGGAGGTTCTTGCTAGAGCCCAGACTGACATGGATTCGACTCGGAAAGAAGTACTTGTCTTTCTCAAGACCCTAACGGAGCGGCTACCATAGGAGCCGCGCCATCCAGAGTCGATGAGGAACACCTCCAATACCCCTGGCGCCGGCACCTCAGCAGGGCATACTTTTGTAGACGAAGAAACTCACGCCAGAACCCCATTGGAGAGAAATCAACCGTCCAATTCGTCAGGCGAGAAGATTTAGAGAAACTTCTTCGGAATCAAATCAAAAGTGATAATGTAGACATGCATCATCATCAGCATCAACCCCCTTATTCGTCTGAAATACAAAAAATTCCTCTTCCAAGAGGATACGCTTCTCCTCAATTCACCTTATATGACGACACCGAGAATGCACGTGAACATATCTCTCGATTCCTGGAGTCCCTAGGTGAACACGAATATAACCACGTCCTCCGTCTGAGGGAGTTTTCGAAGTCGCTTACCGGAAGAGCATACACGTGGTACAACAGCATCATACCAAACAACATCTCCAACTGAGATGACATGGTTACGACTTTCTACAAAAAGTACTTCTTCGTGTCTGAGAAGGTTACCTTCTCGGATCTAGAAAGGATGTTCCAACGAGATAACGAACATCCAAATGATTTTGTCAAGAGATTCAGGGTTCAAGCGCTAGACTGCCACGACCCAAACGTGACCGAACAATAATTGGTGAATTCCTGCATCGACGGTATGGCTCCCATCTATCGCGCCTTACTAGAGAACCTGCGGTTCCAGACGTTCTCCGAACTCCATGAGGTTTCCAAAAGATCAGCCACGACGGCACCAGCGTTGTTAAAAATAACCAGGCTAATTAGAGGCGAGGACGCACGCAAAACTCGAGGAAGTAGACGTCTCGTCAACAAGCAATACAACACTGGTTCCTCCTCTTTGAGCGTAGTGTACGAAGGAGGTAAAAGTAAGGCCCTAGTGGCAGATCAACATCCTAAGCACTTGGCACCAGCACAACGGACGGCTCCGCCACGGAGGGACGCCGCTAAGGCTCCCAGTCGTCGTCATGAAGCTAGAGAAAACGTCCTGGATTTCCCTTTCTCGATCGAGGAAGTGATCGAACTCTTAGAGGCATGGATCCAGGAAGATGTCATCAGACTACCACCCCCTAGACGCCCACCGACCGAGGCAGAGATGGAGCACCCCTAATACTGCCGCTATCACCGATTTGTTCACCACCCGACCAGTGACTGCAACAGACTAAAGCATATCTTCATGGAGAAGGTAGAGGCAGGGGAACTTCAGTTGGGAAATGAGGGAGTGCATAGAGATCCCCTTCCAGTCAGAAATTACGGAATCTCTGGGGACTCCGTACACGAAACTGTACAATCCATGATGCAGCATGTGTGCGAAATTCTCTACCTTTCCAAGACTCAGCGCCAAGAAATATTCACGGCCCTCAATCGTGTTGTTTCGGGCAAACGACGTTTTCCGGTTACGAAAGCTACGCCAGAAGCCCGGGCTCTTTTCGGGGACGGCGCTGAAAAACACAACTGGGGACTGCTAACCACGACTTATCTAAGGGGCACTGGGCTCGACAACACTTTGATCGATGCAGCCTCTGACTTCAATATCATTACCATCAAGAACCTGAGAGCTGCGGGAATTTTGAAGCAAGAGGCTACCCACTCCCCATTCGTGGTCAAGAATTCAGAAGGAGAAGCGATGAACACATACGGCTACATTAGCCTCGAAATCAAGATGGGAGATGCTATAACGCTTGGCAAATTCCACATTGCCAAAGAACTTTCAAGTTATGACATGATCCTGGGGCGTTCTTGGGTATTCGACAACAAAGCCAAATTGGGAGCATCCCCTCTGCCAGTATCAACGCCCGAAATACTTTCCAACAAGCCGTCCAACCTTCTATTGTATCAAAAACTTACCAATGGAACTCGATCACCGAGGAAAGCCCGTCCGCGCTCGCTCATAGATCCCAAACGCAAGTAAGTCTGGTCAAACAACCTTCTCTGCAACCAGTCACTTCTTCTCTTAACCCGTCGTGGGCACTCGATCCGATTATCAAGACTGACACATTTAAGAGATGTGAGTGGGGTGCTAGGCCCTTTAAACGCTTCACCAAGAATTTGGAAGCTGCAGTCAAAGATGATGGGACCAAGAATCAAACGGTTACACAACACTCAAACTCGTTTCAAATTAGAGACGTGGTAGTCAAGGCGACCTCATTTCAAGTCGGAAACATAACAGTAAGGATGGTTGTTCGAACTGGTTCTTCCGAAGACAGGGAAGATGAGCCATATCTGGTGGCAGACGTCCTCTTAGGCGGTTACTGCAAACTCATCAATGTTGATAAGTTGGAAGGCGTGAATATTCACTCACGATGGCTCAAGCCCTTCAATACCTAAAGCGCTGTGCTACTTTCTCCTCCAGCGTTTTCTTCCTTTAGTATTTCCTTCTGTTATTTCCTTTTCCACTCAATATTTGTATTTCCTCCAAGATGAATGCACCGTTTCCATTCTCAACTAGGTTTTCGATTCCTATTTAAAAAGCATACCTTTCCTTTCTAACGAGTCTTCTGAATCTCAAAGGAAAAACACTAAATAAATCCCGAATCATTAAGAAACCCATTACCTATCAAATCACGACCGGAAAAGCCGAAACCATGCAAAATAAAAAACTTTACTCGCAACTTTGAAGGGAAGAATATACAAGGAATCATCATACGACAGGAAAGGTATGGAATATCAAACAACTTATTTTGATGAAGGTTTTGGACCCTTTCGAAAAAGAGGTTTTATTCACAAAAGCTAAATAAGCGGGATGTTATTTGGCGAAACCCTAACTTTCCCATGAATACAAAGAAGATAAAAATGAGTCTGTGAAACATCAAAGCGGCTACACGCCAAAGAGAAACGGCAAAAAGGGATACTGGTCATCGAAAGCAGACGCCCGGATCACCAACGCCTCTGTCAGAGCCCTTTCCCCAACAATCTTTCGGACAACAAACGTTTCATTCAGAAGTCGCCTCCGTAACAGCAACTCCAACATCCCACCCGGAAACCGCCTCAGCAGCAACAGTTTCCGCCTGTTATCCAACACCCACTTCGACAACCGTCTCAGCATATGCCACCACAGCTTCTCCAACGTCCCTGACAACAGTTTCGGCGTCCACTCCAAAAGCTGCTTCAGTTTCGTTAACCACAGCGACGTCTTCCTCGAAAGATTTTTCAGCGGGCTTTCGAGGGTGTCTCGGTTCATCCGCATCCGAATCAAAGATTATGACACCATCTCGGGCAGGGAAATTAAGCTGGCTCTCCCCTAGAAGTTTCACAGACTCAGTTTTCCGTCATTTCAACCGAGAGGCGAGTTGTTCAACCCTATAGATGGGCTGTGAAGAATTTTCGTTTCCCTGAGGTATCTCAACGCGCTGGCATGCTTCATCATCTCCCCACTTTTCCTCCATGTCCACCAGAGTCATGAAATCCTGAGCATGCATCCGCACTCCACATAAATAGGTGAAAGGCATGCCCTGAATAATTTCGCCAGCTACACGAAACAGAGAATTAATTCTTCCCAATGCCTCCTCATGAGAAGAAAACCAGTTTTCGTCGATCCCAAAGCTTCTCTCCAAAAAGTCAGAGGTACTGTTGTCACTGGAAGATCCCATTATCAACCACAAAATCAAAAAATGGGATAAGTCTCACCCTATCTGCACCAGCAATTTACATGAACAAGAAAACATAGTGAGGAACCAGGAGAAAGCACGAGACGATACCTGTAAAGAGGATAGACGTGATTTCAATACGATCTGTACGAACAAAAGATTCAAGATCGCCTCTTATATTCAGCAGAGCGATGAAATCCGAAAAAGGGAACCTTTCTACCAGTCGTGAATTAAGGCGTGATATCGGCTGGAAAAGATATTTGTATATGCGAGTCAATTGGGGTTCGATAAAAAAAATGAAAATACGTGTTTGGAATATGCTGGCCTGCGTTATCGCTACTGCTCTACTGCCAGCCCCGGAACTTGGAAGCGAAACCGGCAGTATAACATGAGGAGGAGAGCTAATACCTTTCATATGAACGTGATACTTTGGGATATGAATAAGGAAAGGATTTCCTACCCGAGCCACGCATGGAAAGAGGCAACCGGGCCAGCAAGAGACGCCAACATCCTGCGCCACACCAAGCCAGCACCGTGCAAAGCCAACGCCCATCCCAATCTGATCCAATGCTAACAGCTCCATCCCAATCCGATCCAATGCCTACGGCTCCATCCCAAGTCGCACAATACCTGTGACTCCCATTCCAAGCCGACCAACGCCAGCGGCTCCGTTTTAAGCCACACCATGCAAATGGCTTGCCAAGCCAAGCCAGCAACGCCAATAACTCCGCGTTCCCTAGCCTAGCCAAGCTGACGCCAACTATTTGCATCCCATCCAGACACCACCTCTACCACTCCGCGGCCTAGCTAGCAGCACCACGAGGAGAATCTACGCAAATTCACCAACACAAGAATCACGAATTCTCCTTACCTCCCGAAAAAGGTTAGACGGATCTTCCTGACCATCTCTTCATGACTTGTTGTTTCGATTTTGTCCTTGTCTGTCACCATCTTATGCTTACCTCGCAACAAAGCCCCTGTTCCGAGCTAAGCAAGGGACTTAATGTTGATGGTGGTTTTTAGCTTAGGGTTAAAATCGTAAAACCTTAGTCAAACAGTGACGTCACACTTGAGTAATAATGTCGCAACTAGCACATTTATTGAGCCATTCAACATGTATGCGTAAAATTACCGGGGTACCTTTTTTTATGTATATGTCATGCTCCACGGCAGGTCCCTCGGTACTGACTGGCATCATCTCTACACATGCCAGCCACGCATGCTAGCCAAACGTGCCAATGGCATGCTATGCCAGACACATCTCCGCGCCAAAGGCATGCCAACCATGCAAGCCGCACCACCGTGCTAATGGCCCGCCATGCCATCCACATCTCTGCGCCAAAGGCATGCCAACCATGCCAGCCGCACCACCGTGCCAATGGCCTTCCATTCCAGCCACATCTCCGCGCCAAAGGCGGGCGAACCATGCCAGCCGCACCACCGTGCCAATGGCCCGCCATGCCAGCCACATCTCCGCGCCAAAGGCATGCCAACCATGCCAGCCGCATGATAGACACATTTTTGTGTATGAATTGTCCTCAGTGTCTCTATTGCTAGTGCTTGATTTTGTACTTATTATGGTGTTTTTATGTTTGTGTAGGTGTTTTTGGAGAAATACACTTGTGTGGAAAAAGTTGCTCAAAAAGTGCTATTTGGACCCTTGGAGGACATTTGCTATACGAACCCCAGATTTGGCTAAGGGACACCCAAGGTTATGCGTAGCCCAAATTCATCCTCAGCACCTGCTATTCACACCCCAGAAAAGGATAGGGGCACTTCATCTTCAACATTTCAAAAATAAAAATGGCGGGAAAATATTCACTTCACTGGCATAATTTCGATCGAATGTTTGGAGAAGATTTTGTGTGATTCAATCGCTGAAACTTCATGGGTAGTTGTGATATGTCATAACAGAGATAGTATGGGTGTTTGTTTCGATCAAATTTGGCTGGATAACTTGGTTTAATCCAAACAGGTAGTTGGAGGAAAAACATGAGCTTGCACGAGTTGTGAGGAATTTAAACGTGTACTGCACGTGCTTGGAAGAGTTGATCGATATTCTGGAGCGTGAAGAAGGTATAGAAGGAAAGAAATACAGCTGCAGACGCGTAGGAAAACTATTTTTGGAAACAATATGTTTTCGAGAATAAAAGAAATAATGGGATTAAATAAAGAGATTTTGGGAGATTCAATGTCGCAATGATGTATAAATAGGTTCCTAGGATCACATAGAACGAGGAACGAGAGTTTGGGGTCGAGAGGAGAGCTCAGGATGCGTGAATCAAGAGTTTTCAGAACTCTGTTTCTGCTGCTGCACCAAGAACACGAAGAACAAAATACCACAAGAGGCAGTCGTTTATCAACAGTGACAACGACAGCCACACGAGGGTCGCAGAGATACAACAACAACAGTTCTTTTTTATCGTTCTTTGTAACAGTGTTTTGCAACAATTATAAACGTTGCAAACACCCGATTTTCATTATTTTCTCTCCATTTCATCTTTGTAAAAAAAAATTGAGCATGAATCAATATTTTGAGCAAGTTTACACAAATATGAGCTAAACCCATCCTCTGGGGCGACGGAGGAAGCTATTTCGCCAATGAAATGTGGTAATCTCTATTTTATTTAATTTATGCAATTATTATATGATTATTTGCCTTGATAAATAAATAGATAAAATGGTTTTTGTTAAACAATTGTCATTTCAATTGATGGAGCATGCTAGCCTAGGGTTTTGATGTCCCATACTTTCGATTTACAATTGTTATTTCTAAAAAATCAACTTTTGCAATATTAAGAATCAATTTGAATGAAGGATTTGCATAATTATAATTAGAGAATACAAATTACTTTGATATTGGTAATTAGTGGAATCCATAGCCCCAGTCTTCTCCATATTTTTCATATCACTTTTATTTAAGTTTTCTATATTTGTTATTTAAAATTAAGTCTAAAATATGCTTTCACAAGTCTTGAACGAATCTCATTACTACAACAACTTTGAAAACACATCACCGCACTACCGTGCCAATGCCCTGCCATGCCAGCCACATCTCCGCGCCAAAGGCATGCCAACCATGCTAGCCGCACCACCGTGCCAATGGCATGCCATGCCAACCACATCTCCGCGCCAAAGGCATGCCAACCATGCCAGCCGCACCACCGTGCCAATGGCCTTCCATGCCAGACACATCTCCGCGCCAAAGGCATGCCAACCATGTCGGCCGCACCACCGTGCCAATGGAATGCCATGCCAGCCACATCTCTGCGCCAAAGGCATGCCAACCATGCCAGTCTCACCACCGTGCCAATGTCTGCCATGCTATCCACATCTCCGCGCCAAAGGTATGCCAACCATGCCAGCCGCACCACCGTGCCAATGGCATTCCATGCAAGCCACATCTCCGTGCCAAAGGCATGCCGACTATGCCAGCCGCACCATCGTGCCAATGGCATGCCATGCCAGCCATACCTCCTCACCAAAGCCATGCCGGCCATGCCTCCATGTCGCTGGCTGCCAAACGAAGGGTTGCAACAATCAACGACCACCCTTCCCTCTGAGATTCAAATCTCGGCCGTCCAAGTTTGCCACCAAACGCTTGGCAACTTTTGGCTCAATGCCAAGTACTAATTTTGGCCGCGCCTAAAGCTATGTTAGAATCCTAGCTTGGCCGCGCCTAAACCATGCAAAAGACATGCTGGCCATGCCCCTATGCCGCTGGCTGCCAAACGGAAGGTGGCAGCAATCAACGGCTGTCCTTCCTCCTGAGATGCAGATCTCATTCGTACAAACTTGCCACCAAACGACTCGTGGAAATCTCTTGGCCACGATGCCAACTCTTGGACACGGTGCCAAAACCCTAATTTGGCCACGGTGTCAAAGCCATGCCGGCCATACCTCCATGCCGCTGGCTGCCAAACGGAAGGTGGCAACAATCAACGGTTGTCCTTCCTCTTGGGATGCCGATCTTAGCCGTACAAACTTGCCACCAAACAAATTGTGGAAATCTATTGGATATGGTGCCAACTCTTGGCCACGGTGCCAAAACCCTAATTTGGCCACGGTGCCAAAGCCCTAATTTTTCCACGCCAAAGCCAGGTCGGCCGTGCCGCTGGCTACCAAACGAAAAGTGGCAACAATCGACGGATGTCCTTCCTCCTGAGATGCAGATCTTAGACGTACAAACTTGCCACCAAACGACTTATGGCAATCTCTTGGATACGGTGCCAACTCTTGGACACGGTGCCAAAACCCTAATTTGGCCACGGTGCCAAAGCCCTAATTAGGCCACGCCAAATTAGGGCTCCATGTCGCTGGCTTCCAAATGGAAGGTGGCAAAAATCAACGGTTATCCTTCCTCCCGAGATGCAGATCTTAGCCGTACAAACTTTCCACCAAACGACTTGTGGCAAACTCTTGGCTACGGTGACAACTCTAGACCACGGTGTCGAAGCCCTAATTTTGCCACGCCAAAGCCATGCCGACCATGCCTCCATGCTACTGGCTGCCAAACGGAAGGTTGCAAAAATCAACGGCTATCCTTCCTCCTGAGATGCAGATCTTAGCCGTACAAACTTGCCACCAAACGACTTGTGGCAACCTTTGGCTACGCTGCCAACTCTTTGGCCACTGCACATACTTAGTTACGCCAATTCTTTGGTCACAGCACGAAACCATAATTAGCCACGCCAAGAGCATGCGCAAGGCATGCTAGAACCGTGGCCACGCCACCGGCTACCAAAGGAAGGTAACCACAATCAACGGCTAACCTTTCTCTCAAGATGCGAAATCTCGGCCGTCGAAAGTCACCACCGAACCGGCAAGCCTCTCAATCTTAACTTGCCAAACAATAGCAACATGCTACAAGTTTTCCACGAAAACACTCGAGACATCAAAACATGTCACAAACTTGGGGATGCTCATCAGGGTATTGGTCTGGCGGTTTACAGCGTGTGGCGTACACTACGCCCGTTACAAGAAAGTGTCATAAGAGTGAGGTGGTTAGTAAATACAGGAAGTAATGGTGAAACATTTCCTTCATTATGGAAATAACAATTCCAGGCGTTACCCGTTACCGCTTTCTTCCATTTACTCAATTGTTTCCACTTTACGAGACCAGGGTACGTTTTTGTTGCGACTTGTATAAATAGGTCTCACCAATTTCCACCAAACAACAAGTTTTTTGGTCAGGAGAATACAACACTCAGAAATCACTTGTTAGCTTTCCCATCTGCTAGCTTTCCACTTTCTCATACAAGTCGTCAAACAACTACTCTTCCTGAATCAACTATTCTGGTCTCAACACTTTCTTCGCTTCCCTCCCTAGACCAACCCTTCTCCTTCACTTTGTGACCGAAGCAAGTCTGGAACGGTCATTTCTTGGTTTAGGCCGGATTTGTACAGATTGATCTCTCGAATCAAAGTACTCCCTTGCAGTACATTGTTTAGAGTTTAGAATCGTTTCTCACCCACACACTCGAAATTACCAAAATCAGCAAACAACAGTGTTAGAAGCATCTCCTGAATATTAAGGTAGAAGTTAGCTGGGAATTGGGTAGGAAAATTACCACCCGAAAGATGATGTGGACTGTTACATGTACTACCCTCAGAGCTATCCTTATCTCTCTTTCCTCTGCAGATCTTCTTGAATTTATGACCACATCGGAATTTGGCAACCCGTGTATATAAGGTACTGGGTTCAGGGACGGAAGTGACTTGCACCTACCAAATTTAAAATTTCAATAAAATACAGCTTGAGTTTTATGAAATTTCAACATATTGCGAGAAGATTTGTTGAAATACTTTGTCAAAAATATCGTTCCTAGATCCCGATTTATTTTTAATCGAATAATTTTTTTTTGGAAAAAACACTGCATACTAAATTTATAAAAAACAAAATAATTTTTACAGGAAAATTCCTTTTCATAGACCCTTTGAAAAGTCGGATAGACAATTTTGATTAACAATGTTAGAAACATCTCCCGAAGATTAAGGTAGAAGTTAGCTGGAAATTGGGTAGGAATATTACCACCATGAAGATGATGATGTGGACCATCGCATGTTTACCCTCGGAGCTATCCTTATTTCTCTTTCCTCTGCAAATCTTCTTGAATTTGTGACCACATCGGAATTTGGCAACCCGTATATATAAGGTACTGGGTTGAGGGATGGAAGTGACTTGCACCCACGAAGTTTTAAATTTCAACAAAATACAGCTTCAGTTTTATATAATTTTATTTAACATACTGTGGGTGTAAATGATAATGGGAAAATTAAAATTATGGTCACGACGAGTTCAAAATATTAATTGATCGTTTAAATGTTTAAGTATCTTTTGTTTCTTTTTTCTACCAGACAAATTCTTTTTAAGGAAAACTAAAAAAACATGGGAACATTATTACCTCTTGAAATATATCCTTATCAAATTTTTAAAAATACCCTTACCTTCTGAAAAGTGGAAGCAACTATCACTAGTTGCTTCCAGAAATGGACACAACTTTATACAGGTTGTTTCCAGAAAGTGGAAGCAACTTTCTCAAGTTGGCTCCAAAAACCTTCATTTTTACCCCTCGGGGGTATTTGTAATATTCCCACAGAAAACATTGATAGTGGACTAAAAGACAGTGGTGTCGAATTCAAGTGCCGCAATCATCGTCGTTATGATGAAACACAAAATATTCAAGTTATTCTGATATACAATATTGTTGTCGGTACAATTCCTTCGTAGAGATTAATATATTCAGAATGAGGTTTATGGTGCTATCGTCAAACGGGTAAACATGTATACCATAACCATTAGTCCCAGTTGGTCAGAAGTCTGACTCTCAAGTAGGAGGTCAGCGGTTCGAGTCTCCGCTCAAACTAAATTATATTAACTTTAACATGGGTTTAAGAGGACCGAGTTTGCTCAGTGGGGAGTAAGCCGGTGGCTACGCTGCCAGGGGACAGGACGGGCCTGACTTAAAAAAAAAAAAGAAATTGATGTCGAACAAAATTTGTTCGATCCCTACCATAAAAAGAAAAGAAAAAAGCCAAAAAAAAACATATAATCGTGACACCGTCCTTGACCGAGTTATAGCCGTTTATCGGTTATCGGGACTGAAAGCTGTCTAAAAATCTTTCCGTTTGGCTGGGACTAGCCGTTGTAATTGCCGATGTAAAGAGATTCCTCATCGGTCTTCAAGAGGACAGGGGATTTTATCATCTTTCTCCTGACATCAACAGAATGATAAAGATATTGTGATCGACTTAGAGCCGTACACGTCATAAAACAATATGCCGACACATAGACGTCTCAACGCGGGACTCTGTAGTCGGTGCATTAAATACTGTGCGTACTGTACACTAGACACGTAAAACGTACGGACCCATGCTAGTAATATTTACCTTATACGCTAAGGATTGATTAATTATATTTTTATGGAAGATTAATTAATTAATTACAGCATAAGGTTTAACTGAGCGAAGCGTACCAAGTTACTGATTATATTTTAACAGGTATCATAAAGCTAAATCCAAGGATCAAATAACCTGGTGTTTTTTTTTTCTCTTTCTCTTTTTTTCTTTTTTTTTTGGTAAGTTACATGCATTCCAGACTAATTAATTTTGGGAGTTAGTAACCCTTACATCGGAAAGAGTAGAGCCACCTAATATCAGGAGATTAACTGCCAGCCCAACATTTGATTTATCTACTTCTACGACATTGTTTATACAAAAAAGTGGAGTTTTCCTCCAAACGAGGATATCTCTAAAAGACTTGGCTTCCTTTGCCAAAATATCCGCCATATTGTTTGCAGTTCTTGGAACAAAATTAAAACCCAGAAAAATTTTACACAAATTAAAAGTCATTTTAACTTCATCCAAAATAGTTTGATTCTGCCATTCCAGTTGGGAAACTTTCCCATTTAAGTAATCAAACAGGTTCTTGCAGTCGCCCACTGTGAAATCCGTCATTCCTTCCTCCACTGCCCATTGCGCTCCTTGAAGCAATACTAAGGCTTCCGCTTCTTCAGAGGTAGCCGCTGTGATTGGTCCTGCTTTGCCAAGTTCAAAGTCTCCTGCACCATTCCTATAAATTAAAGAAAAACCTGCAGGCAAGTTCAAGGAAATCCAAGTTGCATCTATGTTGAGCTTAGACTGTGATTTCCTAAGTAGAGTCCATTTAAGAGAGTTATTTTCATCCAAAGTTAAACTTCTAGATGAGATATTGTCTTTATACCAAAAGTCCAGGTATCTTTGTATTTCTAAACTTATTTGTGTACTGGATTTTTGTTTTTGTTCAAAGACTCTATCGCATCTTTCCTTCCAGATAAACCAAGCCTTTGTCAACAAGATTTCTATAGGTAGGTTAAGGTTTTTATTCCTCATCCCTTCCTGTAATATTTCTAAGAAAGATGTTGTGCTATGCAAATTCAAAGTAACGGGAGATGGCTCTAGAGCCCATATTGTTTTAGCAGAAGGGCATGTTATAAGTAAGTGTTCTACAGATTCAGCAATATTACAACCAAAAGAGCAATTGGGATGAATGTCATCCATAAATTTAGACAGTTTTAAATTTGTTGAGAGAGCTCCTTGCAAACACTTCCAAGAAAAAATTTTAATTCGTTGTGACACATTTAATTTCCACCAGCTATTCCAGAAAGAATCTGGCTGCCCTAAGTTGTAGTGATTCACATTTCTCCCAGTTAGCTTGTTGTGCATAGATTTCACCGATAATATACAAGATTTAGTGAGAAGCCATCTAAGAGTGTCAGGTTTATCTCTATCTATTCTGGTGTTGATAATCTTCTTAGCTATTGGATCAGGAAACAAACTAAAAATTAAAGTAGAGTTCCACTTCTTAGTGATTAGATCAATCAGATCTTTCACAAGTGTTAAGTGAGAATTAGTAGTGTTTCTAAGACTACTAAGGTTATGTTCCAATGCAAGTATCCATCTGTCATCACAAATATTAGTACTATACCCATCTCCTATTTCCCATATACTATTTTGTTCCACTAGAAGTATACCCTTACTTATACATTTCCAAATCCAAGAACTAGTAGTTGGGATTTTTGCTTTAAAAACAAAGGTATTTCTGAAGTATCTAGGTTTAAGTTGAGCATCCCATAGAGCAGTGGGCTCAGTAAGAAGTCTCCAAGCCAACTTAGCTATCATAGTTAAGTTAAAGTAGCGAGCATTTCTAAATCCTAATCCTCCCTTACTTTTTGGTTTGCAAAGACATGAGTAAGATTTAGGGTAGTAACCCTTATAATCTGTTTCCTTCCCCCACCAAAAACCTCTTTTTAAAGAGTCAACCTTTTTTGTGACTTTCTTTGGTAGAATGAAGCAGCTCATTTGAAAGTTGGTCATACTAGCCAAAGTAGCCTTATTGAGAACCAATTTACTAGCTCGAGACAGAGTTTTTCCCATCCAATTTTGAATTTTCTGTTCCATCTTTTCCACTATTGGATCAAAGAGTTTTATCTTGGCTCTACCTATGAATATGGGTGTTCCTAAGTAAGTGTCCTTTGGATCAATTTTCTTTATCTTAAGAAGTTTACTAATCATTCTTTGGTGTTTAGGTTGTACTTTTTACTAAAGAACACTCCAGATTTTTCAAAATTTATCATTTGTCCCGATGCTTTACAAAAAGAGTCAATGAGAGTGAGAATATTATGACTCTCCTTAAGATCAGCTCTAATGAAAAGCAGGCAATCATCTGCAAAAAAACAGATGAGAAATATGACTACTTTTTGGAGTGATTTGCATTCCATGAATGATTTTCTCCTCTTCACCAGAAAGAAGGAGCCTAGAGAAAATTTTCATACAAATGATAAAGAGATAAGGAGAAAGAGGATCTCCTTGTCTAAGTCCTCTAGTAGGCTTGAAAAAACTTCCAGGACAACCATTAAGCAAGACTGCTATAGAAGAGGTTGATATACATTGATGAACTAAGTTGCAGAAATTAGCATCAAAACCAAAGGCTTTCATAGCATTGATAAGGAAATTCCAATCAACTCTATCAAAAACCTTGGACATATCAATCTTAATTCCCATTCCTGCATGCTTCACTTTCTTTTTCTTAAAGGAATGAATGATTTCCTGAGCAATAATGACATTGTCAGAAATTTGCCTTTTAGAGAGAAATGCAGCTTGAAATGGGGAGATGAAATTATTAAGCAAAGGTTTAATTATATTAGACAAAATTTTATTTATAATTTTATAAATAGTATTACACAATCCTATTGGTCTGAATCCACTAGGGTCTTTAGGATATCTACTTTTAGGGATAAGGAAAATAAAGGTTTTATTGAAATCAGGGTGCAAAGAACCACTAGAGAAGAAATGATGAACAGAGGAAATGACCTGATCTCCTACTGTTTCCCAATTTAGTTTGAAGAAACTAGCTGGGAAACCATCTGGTCCTGGTGATTTATTTGGTTTAAGTTTTTGAACAACAGACCAAATTTCATCACCTGGAGGAACAAAATTGAGGAGTGTATTATCATCTAGAGAAATGCAGGGGGAATATTGGTAAAAAGATTAGAGATAGGCAAAGAAGGAGGAGCAAGAGCAGAGAAAAGCGTAGAAAAATATTCTAACAAAGTATCTTGGATTTCAGGTCTTTTGAAGGTTATTTCTTTGTTACTTTTCCTAATGCATTCTATATTATTCCATTTTCTTCTTTTCATAGTTTTAGTATGAAAGTATTTGGTATTCCCCCCCCCCCCCTAATTGAACCAAATTATCTCTAGATCGTTGTTTAGCTATTGCTTCTTGAGTAGCATATAACTGTTCCAGGTGAGATAATCTTTCCTTAATCTTTTCTTCCTTCTTATGAACATGAATGGAAGAGTTTAAGCTATCTATTTGGGTTAAGACCTTATTAATCTGTTTAGAAGGTAAACCAAAAATACTTTTCTTCCAATAATCTAGATTAGATTGAAGGGACTTAAGGTTCAATGCTAGTGTTTCGGAAGGCGAGTCTCTAATGTAATGATTCCATGAATCTTTTATTGTTTGGACACATGAATGTTCCTTCTGCCAAGTGTCATAAAACTTAAAGGTATATTCTATTTTGGAAAATTTTGTGTCTAAGTTTAAGGCAATTGGGCAATGATCTGATCCTGCTGCTACTAAGTGAGAGAGCTCTGAGTTAGGGAATAGTGAGCTTCAATCTATATTAGATACAACTCTATCTAATCTTTCTTGAATTCTCAGAACCTTCTCTGTGGTTATTCCAAGTGAATTCATAACCTTTAAATCCTATATCTAATAAACTAGCATTGCTCAAGATATTTTGGTATAGCTACAACTGAATTTTTAAATGGTAATCCTCCGCTTTTATCTTCTTGATTGAAGATCATGTTAAGGTCTCCTAATAATACCCAAGGCATTGAGCTCTTTTCTACTTGAGCAGCTATTTCTGTAAGAAAATCCCAAGCTATCTTTCTATTATTAGGGTAAGGGTTGCCATAAAAGCAAGTAAGTAACCATTTTTTAGTTTCAGAATTAGTTTGGACTAGAACATTTATCATATTGGTATTCCAGTGGATAATTTGAAAACAAAATCCATCAACCCAAGCTAAAGCAAGGCCACCTGCTAGACCTATTGGGTTCACTAAATGAGTATTAGGATAATCCTTAAGCAATCTCTTAATTAGATGTTTTTGAGACTTAGTTTCAGAAATGAACATAATATCTGGTTTATCTCTAGTTATCAATTGATTTAGGTGATTTTGTGTGAAAGAGTTGCTACATCCTTGCACATTCCAAGCTATTGTTTTCATTGTTGCAAGAAGACCTTAGGCAAGCAGTAAATTAAATTCTAAAATTAAAGTTATAGGCAAGCGAATGTATGAATCAGTCTGCACTAGAATGGTTCAGAATGAAATCAAATCAAACTAGTAAGAACATATATGCGATTTATAAACACAGGAAATCAGGCATACAATGTATGAAATTCATCAATCAATTATCGATTTAGGGATTTTAAGAAAATAGGGTTACCTGAAACACGACCCCTTGCACAGATGGGGAATCCAAATTGAAGGGCACCGGTGGAACTTCATCTTCTTCCTGTTTTGGCTCCTTGAAGTTAGAGCCATATTGATCAATGTGCAGCAGCTCATCTGAATCCGAAACCATAATATTCAGTCCTTCAGAAGAGGAAGAAGAAAGAAATTCTGGGATAGCAATGTTGAAAGCAGACTTAGGTTGGGTTTTAGGAGATGCAGATGATGAATGTATGATGATATGATTAGAACTAGAATGATAATCAAGCAATGATGGGGAGACAAAACCCCCAGGGGATGGCAAGCTTTCATGATCATCCTCAAAAGAAGATGATGAGAAAGATAACCTTCAATTAACTAAAATTGGCTCGGTGGTTGGGTTCAGATTCGAGCCACTGGTTGGGATCACAGGTTGCACTTGATCTTGAACCAACATATCTTCTATTGGTTCCATAGAGTTAATAATTCGGTGAGTTTCCGAGTTACCCGAGTTTACCGGTTCAACGGACGAGACATCTAAAGAGATGAAATTTTCCGGGATATTGAATGGATAGGTTCGCTTGCCTAGAATTGAAGCTAGAGGCATCTCTTCATCATATGTAACAGGTCCTAAAACTTCATAAGATTGATTCTTAACTTGAGACGAAGATTCAGCCTCTCCCCTCACCGGATGCTGTTCACGGAATAGCTCGTACAAAGTTTCTCTATTTCCAGGAATATCTAGAGATTTTTCCACCGATTCCATGTTACCATGGGCATTAGCATTGTCTTTGGGATTCCATATTGTATTCGGGTGTCATTGAGCCAATACATATCATCTCCCGGAGAAGGAGAATGCATTGTTATATCATAGATATCTTCTAATGGTCGATGTTTTAGAATAGCACATTGGTTAATTTTATGGCCAAAACGAGCACAATGGTTACAGAACCTAGAAGAAAGATTGTGATAAGTGAACACCAATTCTCTAGCAGGATAACAATCTACCTTAACTAGCAACTTCAACAGTAACGGCTTTTCAATGTTAACCCACACTAGGACTCTTGGTTCACAATCAAATTGTCCAGTGCCATTACAGACTTGGATAACAACACCTACTTTGCTAGCTATCATACCTAACCTTTCTCCAATTTTGTGTTCCCTTCCACAGTTTGAGATACTAGCCCATAGAGGAATTTCTTTCACTACATCAGTGGAAATTTGCATACCTGGAGAGGCTGAAGTAGCAGAAAGTACATTACCATACGAGTACCATGGATCATCCAAAGCAATCCATTTCAAGTCTTCTGTCGCACGAAAAGTGATAATCAAGAGATTTGGGTTTGTTTCTCTGATTTGAAATCAAATATAAGACTTTTTCAATCTACATTCCTCGGATCACCACTACGGCTCTATATGAGTTCTATAAGACTGCATGGCCACTCTAAATTGGAGGTTGGACTACACATCATATGGTTAATCTCAAAAAATAGGAATGTACAAGACTATAACACCTGGTTTAGTTTTTTTGTTTTACGGGAAAGAGGCGCAAAACCTCATTCTATCGATTCATTAATAACAATATTCCCAGAACTCTGAGGAACATTTTCCGTTACAAGATTTATGCAGTTTCTAATATAGAGACGGTTCATAATGGCACTTAGAGCCTCTCCTTTCCATATGTGTTCTACAACATTTCTATTACAAAAGGTGGAAATATCTGCTGCTTTCTTGATAATATATCTAGAAGTTAAAATAAAAGTGTTGACTTTAAAGTTAATTACATCATCTGTTTGATTTTCAAATTCAGTACTAATTATATATCTGTGTTTTCTGGCTTCAGTGTATCTTTCCATCAGCAGCCATAAAGTTCCAGTCGAATCACTTTGGAATATGATTTGATATCCACTCCATTCGGTTTCCCATCGAAATGGAGCTTCAACACCTTTATCTTCTAGTTGTTCCCTGGTGTTGCAATATGCGTAGGAGCCCCTAGCTTCAATGGTTGCACCTTCATAGTCGATTACTGTTAGTCCAATTCCTGCAGTAGACAAAGGATTATTCATAGACAGAGCTACATTTATTCTTAGAGTCATGAAGGTCTGATTTGTTTCTGGTTCTCTGTCAAGGATTTGTAAGTTTTCATCATTCATAGGATTGTAGTACAGATTTTGCATGATATTATAATTTGGGCGTGTAACCTCCATTTGTCTATTGATAAACCTTACTATTTGTTGTGTTGTGATTGCACTATTTTGCCTTATTTTCTGGAAAGTGATTTCACATCTTGCTTTACAAATGTTCCAAGATATAAATCCACAAAATTCAGGCCATCCAAGAATGCATTTTCCTTTATTTTCTTCTTTGAACCAAGTATTTAACCATTCATGGAAATCGTTACTATTATCTCTTATGTAGTTCATATCCTAGTTTAAGTGTCTCCAAACCTGTTTCGTGAAGTTGCATTTCATAAATAGATAAGTTAAGGATTCCTCCTCAGTGTTTCAGAGTTTACATTTTGTGTCTATATTTTAAAGAATTGCAGCCATTCTTAAACCTGTCGGGAGGATCGTCTGCGCTGCTTTCCATAAGAATATTTTAATAAAAGGATATGTTTTGAGATTCCATACCTTCCCCCAATCCGTTGGGTCGCTTTCATTAGTACTGTTGATATTTTCATATAAAGAATGAACAGAAAATTTACCTTTATTGTTTAGTTTCCAGGTTGCCTTGTCTTCTTCCTTCTGAGTTGGAATTGGTATGTCCACTATCTTTTGAACTATTTGTGAGTCAAAGCATTTACTTAGTTTTTCTAAATCCCAAGTGTTATTTCTGTTGTTAAGTGACATACCTTGCTTAAGTTTCTCGTTCCCGTTTCTGGTTGCGTTATCGGAGTTGTAGTATTTGGTATCCAATTGTCGTCCCATATGTCAATCATATTGCCATTTCCAAGTTCCAAGTACAATTCTTTTTTATTTGTTGTACTCCACTGTGAATCCCTTTCCAGACCCAACTAACTCCTACACTTGGCTTAGTTTTTGTATGTAAAATGTCATTTTTCGAAAAGTATTTGGCTTTCAAAACAGTACCACACATTGAGTATGTTTTTCCTTAAGTCTCCATCCTACCTTGGCTATCATTGCCAAATTAAAAGTTCTCTATATTTTGAATTCCTAAGCCTCCCTCTTCTAGTGTTTTACATACAAACTGCCAACCTTTTAAATAAACTCCTTTTTTCCCTTTTATATTTTTACCATTTTCGTCTTTTCCCCACCAATAATCTCGCTGGAGTTTTGTTAGAGTTTTGCAAAAAAAAATTGGGGATTTTAAAACAGTTCATTTGATAAACTGCCAAAGAAGAAGTCACATTTTTTACCATAATTGTTCTGCCAGCACTGTTAAGGTTAATTCCTCTCCAGTTATGCAACCTATTTTTCATTTTTTGAACCAGAGGTTCAAATCTTTGGATTTTAGACTTATTAGTAAATAAAGGAGAACCTAAGTATCTATCATTTAAAGGGATACAGTTCACTCCTAATATTTGTTGTACTTCAGACATATTTTCAGGCTCAGTTTTAGGACAAAAGAATACTCCTGACTTACTAAAATTTATTAGCTGTCCCGAGGCTTCTCCAAAAGATTTAAACATATCAACAAAATTTCTACTAGTTTTTGCATTTGCTTTACAGAAGATGATGCAGTCGTCTGCGAAAAGTAGATGACTCACAGGAATATCTTGATATCTTAATGCCTTGAATTAAGCCTTTATTTTCTGCATTCATAACTGTTCTAGATAAAGCTTCCATACAACAGAGCAATAAGTAGGGAGATAGTGGATCTCTCTGTCTTAAACCTCTCGTTGGCTTAAAGAATTCAGTTGGTGAACCATTTAGTAGGACAGATAAGGTGGTACTAGAGATACATTGTAAGACCAAATTAGACTAATTTTCCGAGAAGCCTAATCGTCTCATGATAACGATTAAAAAATTCCATTCGACTCTGTCAAACGCCTTTGACATGTCAAATTTTAAACCCATCAACCCTTTTTTACTTTTGGTGTTACGCATTTTATGTATTATTTCATGAGCTATAATTACATTATCAGCAATCTGCCTTCCCCGAATGAAGGCAGATTGATAAGGACTGATAATTTTTCCAAGCATTACTTTCATCCTATTTGGCATTAGTTTCGAAATAATTTTATAGGAAGTGTTGTTAAGAGCAATTGGCCGAAATTCAGCAGCAGTTGTAGGATTGAGAGTTTTAGGTATCAAAGAAATGAAGGAGGTATTTAGCTCCTTCGCCAGATGACCACTTCTAAAAAAATTCTGGACCATTCTAACTAGATCATTTTCTATGGTCTCCCAATTTTGTTGATAAAAATTAGGTGGGAATCCATTCTAACACCTGGTTTAGTAAACAACATTTACAGGATCATATATGAAGCATTTAGTGTCAGATTCAAGACAGTTCTACTCAAACTGATATGGGAGCATCAAGTTGCCTTTGTTAAAGGAAAACCCATTCACGATAAGGTACTCATTGCTGGAGAATTGATTGATACAAGAATAAGAAGCAAATCTCCAGGTATCTATAAACTAGATACTGAAAAAGCATTTGACAATGTAAATTGTCATTGTATTGATACTATACTAAGAGACACTAGGTTTGATGCTAATTGGAGGGAGTGGATACAATGGCTACTTGCATCAGCTCAATCCTCAATCTCAATGAATAGGAATTCAACAACCAAATTCAAGCACTTCAAAGGTCTGAGGAAGTGTGGTTGTATGTCACCATTTGTGTTCTTAATAGTGGATGAAATTCTCACCATGTTACTAAAGAAAGATAAAAAACTCAACATGATATCAAGAATTCAAATGGGTGCAAACATTAATCTGACTTACCTACAGTTTTCTGATGATACATTAATATTTCTTGATGCATAGCAAAAGAAAGTTGAGAATCTGTTAATGATACTGCAAGTCTATGAGGCCACCAAAGGGTTCAAAGTTAACCAGGAAAAGAGCACTATGATCAAGTATTTAAGATGACCACAAGGTTCAAGATTTGGTTAGAATATTAAAATGCAAGGTGGAGAGGCTGTCATTTAAGTATCTTGGACTACTGGTGGGGTCATCTTTAAAGAAAACAAGTGTATAGGATTTCGTCATTGGGAAGTTCAAGAAAAAGCTTGCAGCTTAAGGAAGTTTTTCAACAAAGATGGTAAGATAACGCTTATCACCCTGCTCTTGCCAGCTTGCTATTTTCACTCTTGCAAATTCCTGCTTTAGTGTAGATGAAAATGTTAAAGATTATGAGATATTTTTTGTGGGGATCAACAGCTGAGAAGAGAAAAAATAACTGGGTATCTTGGGAGAAAATATGTAAGAAGAAAGAAGTTTGAAGCATAGCTATTAAAAACTTGAGATGTATGAATGAAGCATTCTTGAGTAAGTGGAGCTGGAGATACTCTACAGAGAATAGAGCATTGTGGAGAAGGGTTGTACAACATAAGACAAAATCTGAGGAGATTACTCTTAATCCAACAGAGCAAAAACTATCAAATGGTAAGGGGTTTTAGAAAGGCATACAAAAAGAGAAGTGGCTAATGGATACAACCACAAAAACCAAAATAGAAAATGGGCAGTACATCAAGTTCTAGCATGGTATGTGGTTGTCAAACACTCCGTTGTCTATTTTCTACAAGAAAGTATTTAAAATTGCTGATAACAAGGAAGCTAAAGTTGCAGACTTAATAGATGCTGGCAGGTAGAAAATATTTTTGAAGAAACACCTAAATTGAGAGGAGATGCGGAAAATCAATGATTTGCTCAGCACATTGGGAGATACACCTGATTTGGGTCAAGGGGAGGAATCAATGACTCAATTCACAAAAAAAGAAGGGTATCAATGGGTAATATCTCAGCAGAACTCACAAGACTCAAGCTATTTCCCACATAAATGTGTCTGGGTTAGATTTGTTCCTCCAAGACAAAAAAGTGTTTATATGGTCGGTGCTACACAATACAATCCCCACTGATGACAATCTCCACAAAAAAGGTTGTACGACATACATGAACCAAGATGCAGCCTGTGTAATGTTGTGGATGAAGATTTATATCACCTACTTCTACACCATGCCTATACTAAACAGATTTGGGAATACTTCCTAGCTCCATATATGAACAGAAAGACATTTAAACTCACGGTGAAAGAACATCTAGAGGAATGGCTGGACAATAAAGGAAAGAATCGAGGAAAGAAAATATGTCCCATCATCTCTGCAACAATTCTATAGGGAGTTTGAATGGAGAGAAATGGCAGAGTCATGGATAAGAAGAGACATAAAGACAAAGAGGAAATCATAATGAAGTCAATAGAGTGATCTTCAAATGAGGATCCTGTTAGAGCATTTCTCGGTCGAACTCGCATGAGTTGCTATCTTAAGCATGTTTGTCAATGTTAGTGATCAAAACTATAAGTCTTGATTTCTAGTCTACTATAGCTAAGTTTTGTACTAGGATAGAAAGTGTAGTTGAGCTCAAGAACTCCATGGCGGATCATCATACAAGACGAAGAACTACTCAAGGAACTGGTTGAACTTCATCGACAAAAAGGTATGTAGAGACTTGAACTTATCTATCATTCAAAAGTCTATCTACTCTATCTCATATCTTGAGACAAAAGTCGTTTTGCTATATAGACTTTGATTATACACATTTGTTATTTCGAGACGAGTTTAACTCGCCTATATATTTCTCGAAATATGTGTTGGTAAGATTTCTCTTTGGCCAAGTTCATCTTTACCTAGTGACGAAAGTCATGTTATGTTTCAATCACTTTGAAAATTTCTTTGACGAAAAATGGTTTGTGAATAACAACTATATAACGTCCTCTAAGAATGTTTCAATGATTGAAATGAGAGTTTAGATTATATAACCAATGATGGATATAAGCATTGTTGTGGAAACACATATATGTATAAGTCCTTATTCCTTGAACGAAAGTTTACGAACTTTGTTGATCAAGAGAACCGGAACAAGAGCCATGAACTAAGTCCGCGAACTGGCGGAAGTTCTCGACCCGAGAAAATATGCTGGAGTTTGAGAACTCCTTTCGGGAACTTAAGTCCGCGAACCAGTCCGCAAACTTGAGTTAGGTTATATCTAAAGACGATTGTTTGTGAACTCATGTTTATATAAACTATGGAATGCTAATGGGAACCATGGATATAAAGTTCATGAACCGATTCGAGTGAATCAAATTGTTTTTGCTTCGATTGTGTCTTGTGTACTTACATAAGATTTCCTTGCAATTGAACAACTCTCTAACTAGTTCATTTGAGTCATTTGAACTAGTTATGGTGAAGAAGAATATGGTTGATATGAAAGTGCTCATATGGCTAACCATTTGGTTAACTATTTTTTAACCAACAAATATACATGTTTGGGTACGGTTACACAAACCTAGAAACGTGCATTTCATTTGTGTGTGACAAGCTAGGTTTTCGATCTAACGGTTGAAAGATATTAGCTTGAATCTAATCAGGTTTTCATCTAACGGTGAATATTGAATGTTTTGTTACCAAGGTAACATTGATTGCAGACCCTGATTTGAAAGACTATATAAGGGAGAACTCTAGCAACTGGGAAACCTAATCCCCACACCTTACGTGTGATACTAGTTGTGTAAGCTACAGTCGATTCTCCTTTAAACGTTGGTTTCTTCTTCTAAACCAGGTTAACGACTTAAAGACTTCATTGGGATTGTGAAGCCAGATCGATACTACTTTCTCGTAGTTGTGTGATCTGGTCTTTCTATTTCTATCGTACGAGTACAATCGCAAAGATTGGCTTGAGATTGATATCTCCGATAGGCAAGCTATAAAAGTAGTCACAAACATCTTCGTCTCATCGTTTGTGATTCCACAATATCTTCTTTCGTCGCGTCGATTAAGATTATTGTGAGGTGATTGATAATACTAGGTTGTTCTTCGGGAATATAAGTCCGGGTTATCAATTGGTTCATGTTCACCTTGATTTATCAAAAGACGGAACAAAACTCATAGGTATATCTGTGGGAGACGGATTTATCTATTATCATAGACTTTTCTGTGTGATACATATTTGTTTATTAAAGACTTCGACTTTGGATCGTAGCAACTCTTAGTTGTGGGTGAGATCAGCTAAGGGAATCAAGTGCTTAGTATCTTGCTGGGATGAGAGACCTAAGGAGCGCAACTGTACCTTGGATTAGTGTGAGATTGATTGAGGTTCAACTACAGTCCAGACCGAAGTTAGTTTGTAGTAGGCTAGTGTCTATAGCGGCTTAATACCGTGTGTTTTCAATCTGGACTAGGTCCCGGGGTCTTTATGCAGTTGCGGTTTCCTCGTTAACAAAATTCTGGTGTCTGTGTTATTTCTATTTCCGCATTATATTGTTTATCTTTATAATTGAAATATCATAGGTTGTGCGTTAGAATCAATCAATTGGAAATCTGACCTTTGGTTGTTGATTGAAATTGATTGATACTTGAACATTGGTCTTTGGTACCATTCAAGTTATCTCTCTAGTATTTGATAAAGACTCGCAAATTTCTATTTGCTTGAGTAAAGATCAAATCGAGAGATTGAGATATTAACTCTTTGATATACGTTTTTAAGATTGAGTCTTATTGATTCTTGATGATTTTTCAAAAGTTGTTGTAGTGATAGTGGTAAAAAGATTCGTTTCAGACTTGTGAAGGAAATGGAATTTTTAGATTTAATAAAAAATATATATACAAAAATATTAACAATGGTGAGAGGAACTGGGACTAATGATTCGGCCAATCTTCATAAAATAGGGCTCAATGAATTATTCTCGAAAATAATTGCTCAAAACATAAGTTATATGGACTCTTATTTTGCCAAAGTAGATTCTCAAAAAAATTGATTGTAAATGTTAAGCATGGAACATCAAATCACCTAAGCTAAGCATGACCCATCTAATCAAATAACACCCAATTTAATTAAATCATATTTCAATTAATTTTTAATGCAAAAGTCTTAAAAAGAATTAATTAAATTACCCATGTATGAAGCTCGGCCTCCTCCGTCGTCCCAGTGTTGGGGTTTAACTCATCATAATATAAATGCTCTCAAAATAATTATTTATGGCTCAAAAATGGTTCACAGTGATGAAATAAAGAGAAATTGATGAAAATTGGGTGTTTGCAACGTTTATAATTGTTGCAAACACCGTTACAAAGAACGATAAAAGAATATGGTTGTTGTCTGCGTAGCTGACTACGACCCACAGGAACTGGTCGTTGTCACTGTTGAAGAACGACGGTTTTTGGCTGTCTGTTCTTCGTATTCTTCATCTTCATCAATAGCAGCAGCAGCAACAGAGAAAAATGGTGGATTCTTCCTCTGCAGCGCTCTCCTCTCTACTCCCAACTCTCGACCTCCAACTCTCCACCCCTTTCCTAATCGACCCAACATGCCTTTTTATACTCGACATGCATTGAAATATTTCGAGTTAACTCCATATAATTTCTCTTCAAAACTGGCGGATACGAGAATATTTTCTTTCTCTTCTTTGCGTCTTCTAAGCTGTCTTTCCTTTTTTATCCTGGTTTGATAGGGACGAATTTTGTTGAGTAAAGAAGAAAATCTTGTCCCATGCAATACGCATCGAATCAAATATTCGATGAAATATTTCTTCTTTACTGCAGTTCCCTGTTGAGCTCCGTTTCACTCGATCCAGCCCAATTCAATTGATCCAATTGATTAAACTAACGCTGTTTTGCTCTACCAAGTCCAGCCCAAATGATTTACATTGTTGAATCTCTTTAAAACTGCCCGAGAGTTCGAATCCAAAATTCATGCAGACGTGAAAGAATTTCCCACCAAATTCGATTATTTGAAATGTGAAGAAGAAAGGGGGCGCCCCTATCCAACGGTGAGAGTCCGAATAACACGTGTCCTCCGGGGATTTTACCAACTTTTCGAGCCGAATTTTCCAAAAAATGTTTATTTTCCAAGGGTGCCTACAAACACATAAAACACCAAAATTAGTACAAACTCGAGTGCCAACAATATATAGTATTGAGATCAAATTAAACACAAAAATGTTTCTATCAAATACCCCCAAACTTATTATTTGCTAGTCCTCGAGCAAAACTAATAAAAAATAAATAAAACTGAGTTAATCTCGGGAGGGTTTATCAGAGGTGTGCCCACAAAACCATTACTCCAGACCCTAGCTTATCTATGCAGAACCTTGGAAGGCACTAAAGAATCTCCTTGGTTGGCTTACAATCACTGACTACAGGAGGAAGTACCCTGATGCGAAATTCCAATTGTTGTACACGAGTTTACACTCAAGCATACTAAAATTCATATAAAGTGACAGAGCTCTACTCAGATAGTTGCACTATGGACATCATATTCGGAGTGAAACTAATCATATAGATAGAAAAAGGAGATGGAAATAGAAAAATGTAGATGGTTTTGATGTTAACCAAATGATCGATGTTTCACATATCTGTCTGAAGGCCACCGCCAGAATGAACCTATCCTAATGGACTGAGATACTGGTCTGACTAATATCAATACAACTGGCATATACAAGGGAACCAGTGGTCAATAACTTAAATCTAGATCAACAAACTGGCAAATACAAGGGAACCAGCAGTTGACTACACAGAACAATAACCATTTTTTTAAAACTTAACGGCATGAATAGATCTTTTTGATCCAAGCGCATGCTTCTTGTCAGCAGATTACACGATAGTTCCCACGGGTCCTGCATTCCACGCTTGCTTAGGCGACGGAAACAGGGAGAACACACGCATATTGCTATCCAAGTGTTAATACTTATTCCGATTGGTCTAACTGGTCCGGTCTTTTTTCTTTTCTTTTTTTAGTAACTCAGTCACTCTAATTCACCCTAGCAGTGGTAACAACTTGAATCGTGTGCCCCACCTAATCACTTAGAGAAACATAGTTTAAAATGAAAAAATAAAATAAGAATAGAAGTGAAAGGACTCAACGAGATATGGTGAAACTATCATGTTATTACTAACACCTGAGCTCTGTGCTTTTATGAATAGACTCTTTCGATGTTTCCATCTAATCAGATTGGTTCCTCAACTCCTATAACCAAGATGTTCCCATCCACTTAGATTGGTTAGTGCAAACCTTAATAGGCATAAATTTCTAGGCTCTGGAGTTTACTAATTGCAACTAAAAAGTTTCTCCCATACCCCCAAACTTAAATCTAACATTGTCCTCAATGTTCTAAAGATGAAACTAAAAGCATGAACAAGGAGAAACTGTTACCATTTGAAGCGAAAGAGTTAAGGAAAGATATTACCGTGTTGCATGAGCATGGGATACCTCCCAAGAAGTGCTAAGTTTAAAGTCTTCAGCGAGACTTAGGAAAGGATTAGTCAACTCGAACCATAAAGTAACAGTCGAAATAACCGTGGGTCTTCAAAACTAAATAGAGCCGACCAAAGGAAACTGCAATGAACCAAGAAAGTGAACAAGACTAGCATGCCCTTACTTAGTTTCCTGATTAAGAAATTTATATCTAATTGTGGTTCAGGTTCAGTTTCTACGAAAGGGTCTAAATAGAAAATTTTCATTGGCTGCGTTTCTTCATAGGTGGGATCTGAATCATTAGGTCCTAGAGTCTGGAAAAACTCAAATATGATCTTAGAAGCGCACAATAATAACCTAAATAACTGAGGATCCTCTAAGTCAATAAGATTTGACTTATATAATTGACCACAATGAGAGTAGTGGTCATTCTTAAGCAAATGTGTCGATTCTATTTTCCTAAAGCATTTAGGTTTAGTCTCACAACTTAATATTCGACATATTTGAAATATAAACGTTCCCACAGTTGGAAGAAAACTATTTGGTGGGAAAACAAAGTCAATCTGGGGATCATAGCCTGGGCAAACCACATCAACCAGAGGATGGGTTTCTAACGACTGAACTTCTTCCTGGACATCATTAGGTTCGGGAAAACGAGTATGAAGGTAATCTTGTAAAATTGTCGAGGCAGAGATATCAAGTCCTAAATGAAGGTACTTTCTAAGAGTTAAAGGTAAGGCACTAGGAAGGTGATAATCACCCCCAAACTTAGAGTTTTCAGTGTCTCTAGATAGACTAGTTACAATCTCCCTAATTTCTGGATTATTAGATTCTTGAAAATGGTCAATTGATTCTTCTAATTTATTATCAGGTAGTGCATCTTTACTCATCTCTATGGGTATATCTTCTTCATCTAATACTATTGTTTCTAAGTCGCTAGACTCTAAAACAGCATTTTCGGAATAAACCCGTTCCTCTAAACCACTATCGGCTTCGTAATCAAAAGGAAAAACTACATCGTCTAAAACGGTGGTATCCCTAATCAAATCCTCGTCCTTTTGAATAGGTGAATAATCATAAAAATTATTTGGATTTGAACTAGAAACAATATAATCATTATAAAGCTCAATTGGATTAATAGATTCCTGATCACTATGCCTACATATTTCAGATTCTTCATTACTATTATCCTCATCATCATAATAGTACAAAGATGATTGAACCTTATCCAAATAAGTAGTATCTTTTATTCTAGCCTCGTCCTCTAAATTAGGCAAATATTCACTATTGATATCAAGGTTAGAATTAGAAACCCTATTTTGGAAATTTAGATTATTTCGAGCAGCATTAGCCAACTGTTCATTTTCTGCCTCTAGACGTGCCTGAATTTCACTAAGCATAACACTTATACGTTCACCACTCTCGTTTATCATCTCAGAATATCGTGTACACTCTTCTTTTGAACTATTCATTGCAACTAAACGTTTATACGTCCTTTCAATCCATTGTTGGGTCTCTTCTAGAGATGGAACAGGTTCAGAAATATCATAATCAGGAATAGTTTCCAAAAACGAGTAACCAGTACTACAGTGTTCCTGATTTTCTTGCTCGTAAGACCAATTCGCGTGTGGATAGTAATTGGGATCACCATGGTATGAACCATAACCTTGAAAAGGTTGGCGTTCCCAACTACTATTCCCACCATGGTCATAAAAATGATGATGTCCATATTCAAATTCAGATCGATACTCATTGTATTGGCTTCTGTCATACCAGTTCGACATTCTTAATTGCAAGGGAATTCTACACAATCACAAACAAAGCTGACTCGAGCAAATCAAACCTATAGAATTTAGCAAACAAAAAGCATGATGGCTCCACTTAGATTGTTTTCTAGACCAGCTTTTATTCCTTCGAAAAGGAATTCGTTACAATTTGAGCACACCCCTCTGGAATCAATCCGAGCTAATGTAAGTTGAATCGAGGCGAGGGAAGCTTAGTAGAGCTTTGATACCCAAGGCCTCACCGCATTAGAAGGCGGCGCAGTCACGCATTCAACTCACAGAAACCATCATGAACTTTGAAGTGTGCTTAAAGAGCAACCAATATTTTTCGAACGAGTTTCCTATTAATCTCGTTACCCTATTGGTCTCGTTCTATTCCAAATTTTAAAGCTTGGGTTCGCGTTAGGTTTCGATTTCCTAAGGAGGGCAAGAAGGGAGCGGTGATGAAATCCGAACCCTTATCTTGTATTGGCCAGGCCTTGCCCTTTACTAGGAATTTAAAAACAGTCCAAATTCGTCCTCAATCAATGAATCACCTTAAGGAATACAGTAACTCGCTTACAGGAGATTCGCGAGTGTTTCGATGGACTTACCTCCCGTACCAGACGGGGGATGAACCATTGAAGTTGACTCGGGCCACGACTCCTATGTCATGTACGAACCCGAGGGGCCGAGACGATATAGTAATCGTCGTCCTTCCCTGCAAACAGTTTATATATATATTTTATATATAACCCTTCCGTAGGGTTTAAAAAAAATAAATAAAAATAATGTCCCGATTGTCCAGTCCAAAGAAAAGAAAAAAAAATAAAAATAATAATAATAATTACAAAAAAATGGAAAGTCTCTTAAAAAAATAATTCTCTCTTTTTTCTTCTTTTTTTTGCTTTGTCTTTTTTCCTTCTCTTTTAGCTTTAAGCTTTGATTCTAAGGTCTTTAGTATCCAACTTTAAACCTGTAATAAAAAGACACAACCAAAGAGACGTAAAAAGAACAAATGGAATAATAAAAAATAATAAAAACCTAAAAATTCTACCTAAACACAAATCCGCGTCGGCGACGCCAATTTGATTTCAGATTTTTTGATTGTTGTTATAGATAGTGATAAAAGGGTTCGTTTCAGACTTGTGAAGGAATGGAATTTTTAGATTTAATAAAAATATATATACAAAAATATTAACAATGGTGAGAGGAACTGGGACTAATGATTCGGCCAATCTTCATAAAATAGGGCTCAATGAATTATTCTCGACAATAATCGCTCAAAACATAAGTTATATGGACTCTTATTTTGCCAAAGTAGATTCTCAAAAAATTGATTGTAAATGTTAAGCATGGAACATCAAATCACCTAAGCTAAGCATGACCCATCTAATCAAATAACACCCAATTTAATCAAATCATATTTCAATTAATTCTTAATGCAAAAGTCTTAAAATGAATTAATTAAATTACCCATGTATGAAGCTCGGCCTCCTCCGTTGTCCCAGTGTTGGGGTTTAATTCATCATAGTATAAATGCTCTCAAAATAATTATTTATGGCTCAAAAATGGTTCACAGTGATGAAATAAAGAGAAAATGATGAAAATTGGGTGTTTGCAACGTTTATAATTGTTGCAAACACCGTTACAAAGAACGATAGAAGAATATTGTTGTTGTCTGCGTAGCTGACTACGACCCACAGGAACTGGTCGTTGTCACTGTTGAAGAACGAAGGTTTTTGGTTGTCTGTTCTTCGTGTTCTTCATCTTCATCAATGGCAGCAGCAGCAACAGTAAAAAATGGTGGATTCTTCCTCTGCAGCGCTCTCCTCTCTACTCCCAACTCTCGACCTCCAACTCTCCACCCCTTTCCTAATCAACCCAACACGCCTTTTTATACTCGACAGGCATTGAAATATTTCGAATTAACTCCATATAATTTCTCTTCAAAACTGGCAGATACGAGAATATTTTCTTTCTCTTCTTTGCGTCTTCTAAGTTGTCTTTCCTTTTTTATCCTGATTTGATAGGGACGAATTTTGTTGAGTAAAGAAGAAAATCTTGTCCCATGCAATACGCATCCAATCAAATATTCGATGAAATATTTCTTCTTTACTGCAGTTCCCTGTTGAGCTCCGTTTCACTCGATCCAGCCCAATTCAGTTGATCCAATTGATTAAACTAACGTTGTTTTGCTCTACTAAGTCCAGCCCAAATGATTTACATTGTTGAATCTCTTTAAAATTGCCCGAGAGTTCGAATCCAAAATTCATGCAGACGTGAAAGAATTTCCCGCGAAATTCGATTATTTGAAATGTGAAGAAGAAAGGGGGCGCCCCTATCCAACGGTCAGAGTCCGAATAACACGTGTCCTTCGGGGCTTTTACCAACTTTTCGAGCCGAATTTTCCAAAAAATGTTTATTTTCCAAAGGTGCCTACAAACACATAAAACACCAAAATTAGTACAAACTCGAGTGCCAACAATATATAGTATTGAGATCAAATTAAACACAAAAATGTGTCTATCAATTCTCTTAGCGAAATATTGGGTGTGGTTGTTGTACCCTCGCTTTTTTAATTGGTATCAGAGCAGGCAAACACGTTTAAGACCTTACAAGTTTGTGTTTGTAGCGATATGACTCTATGGACAGAGGTGCTATCTCTATTAACATACCACCAGTCTTCGATGGTTCAAACTACCCATGGTGGAAAGTTGTTATGCGTGCTTTTCTTCAAGCTCGTGATTTTCGAACATGGGTACGTGTTGTTAATGTCTATGATCCTCTGGTTAATATAGAAGGCGATGTATCTGTACCTAAGGATGTTGGTAGATATAGTCCAGCAGAAATCCTTGCTGCAAAGAAAAATTCTGACGACTTAGATGCTATCAGACAGGCCATTACCCCAGACCTTCAGCACTATGTGACTACTTGCACTAAGTCTAAATATGCCTGGGATATCTTAGAAACTATATTTGAAGATAATAGATGCGTTTCTAAGAAGCATACCATCGATGGAGGAAACAACGTCAACACTCTCTCCAAAAATATTCCTTTTGGAAAGGTAAAAATTCTTGATCAAAATTATGTTCGGACTTTTACATCCAATGCTTCCGACGCAAGTGAAACCTCTAACTTGTCTTGGGCTGATGAATGTTGATCAAATGGTAATTGATTTGATAAACCATTGATAACAGAAAGGATCAAAGAATTTGTAAAAAGAAGCATTAGATGTGATAAACGTCTCTTGTCAGAATTTGCTGCTAATGATTCTTTGAAAGAAAAATCTTCAATTGTCAACGGTTTGAATACGTCTGATGGATGTGGTGAACCCTCAGATCTTGCAGCAGAAATATCCACATACTCAAGTTTTGATTCAGAATTTGAGTCTGACACAGAGATTTTCGAATTCTTGAATAGAGAGGTTCTTCAGGAAAATCTTCAATTAAAAGATTCATTGAAGAAACTAGAATCATTAATCCTGGTGAAAACTCTTGAGATAGATTGTCTCAATGATGAACTCACCAGAACCATTGATCTAAAGGAAAAAGATATTAAAACTTTTAAGGATGATCTACAAAGATTATCTGGAAGCTCTGACAAAATTTCAGCAATGCTATTTGGTCAGAAGTCCTTTGGAAACACAAATGGTTTAGGATTTAAAGGCAAAACTGCTGGCATTGTCAACCCTGTTGTTTCTATTGATAATGGAATAAAAGTTGACAATTGTGATAAACATAAGTCATTTCAACAAGACAAAGGATCCTTAATTTGTTCTTTTTGTGGAAATGCAAATCATGTTCAAAGCACGTGCTGGAGATTCATAAGGAGCAATAATAAAATCACCAAACTTCAAAAGAACATGCAAAAGATGAATCTGGATAATCAACATGGGTCTCATAAAACCAGTTCTTCCAGAATTAGAAGAGGTAGGTGTAGATGGAGAAAAACGATTTGCTGGTTTTTAAGGAATCGAGGAGACGACCGTGCGGAGGAGATTCCTTGAACCGAGCGAAATGTTTAACCTCACACAGATGCACTGCAAGAAGGGAGTGATTTAAGTTCGAGAGATCAACCTGTAGGACTCTGGCCTAAACCAAGACAATGGTCGTTCCAGAGTCAATTCGGTCACAAGAGAGGATGGGTAGATCTGTAGGAGGGAAGCTGAGAAATGTGTGAGATCAATGGTGATCGAGATTGTAGGTGTGTTGTGTATTCTGCTTAAGAAAGTTCTGAATGATTGAATTTACTCAGTTGAGAGTGATTGCACAGACGATGAGTTCGTGTAGACGAAAGATTGTCTGTATGAACTTGTCGAGAAATTTCTTGTCTATTTCAATCATGATTCAGAGACCTTTTATATCGTTGGAATTGTAAACACCTTGATCCCATGAAGTGTGACAGTTGATGAAGTCAAAGAGTGGGGAAGTGGGAAGTCATATCAAAACCAGTTGCTCATCGTGCGGAGACTTGGTTGATTTCCCATCCACTACTTTGCTAACTCTTCCAACTTATTGCACTACTTGCTCACATTCTCGTCGTGTGTATAAACACACGTACCGTAGACCGCCAGACCAAAACCCTAGTTAATATCCCCCATGTGACACGATTGACATCTCGTGATTGTGGAGTCAATTGCTAACTTTATGGGACGATGAGTCCTTGTATCGTTGAGTCGAACGTGATTTGCAAATGTTCTGAGACTCATGAATTGAACATGTCTGCTGAGACAAAGGTATATTGTCGAATAAATTTTGATAGCTAAAGGGAAAAAATATTGTTCTGAGTCGTTGAATATTGATAGTTGAACCAATATTCCTTGATCTAAGCAAATATTGTTTATCTGAGCATATGTTGCGAATTTGATGAATATTAATGGTTGAACCGATATTCTTTGGTGTGAGCATATGTTGCTCATTTGAACAAATGTTGCTCGTTTGAGGAATCATTGGTAACAGGACCAAGATAAATTTAAAATACTGGCAGCCGAACCGAGTATAATTAATTAGGGTGTTGATCATGGGATCAACATAAAATTATTAGCGTTTGAATCTGGAATTATGAACCTTTGATTCGAAACCCTAATTTTGATCGACTGCTGAATTGATGATAAATTGATGATTTATTGAAAATCATTCATGAAATGAAGGAGGGACCGGCAACATGGGATGATGAATCGACCATGTAGCGCCCAGGTGCTCAAGTGAGCAAAATACCAAAGTCTCTTGAAGACCAGTTGGTGAAAAGATAATTAAATGCTGGTTTAATCATTTATTAAAATAATGCTCGTGTGAGCGTTAGGTAGTAAAACCTGATTATGGAGAGATGAGGGATCGACCAAGGGTTCATGAGACCGGCTCTTGGTGGTCGTTCGAGCAAACTCCCAGTTGTTTGGGAAGAGTTTGGACCCAATATGAGCAATTGAGCAAATTAGGTCAAAATTGTTAAAACACGTGGGACCGGCTCTTTGCAAGCCTCAGGGCCAGCCTTGGTCGGTCAAGGAGACATGCCCATGTCACCATAATGTCCGTGTCTCAGTCCTGAGAGTTTCGATATTTTCCGGTGTGCGTTTGAGCAACATTTTGAGAAAATATGAAGAAATCAGGGATTTTTGCTTAAACCGGGGAATCTTCATGAGATGATGAAATATAATTAATAAAATAAGGGATTGCAATATGTGGGACCGGCCACGGCTAGGGCATGGTCGGCCATCTAGCAAGATCGGTCCCACAACACCTTTCCCAATTTTATGTATTTTCCCCAATGTGAAGGAAATACCATGAAACCGAGGAATTTCATGGGGTTAGGGAATTTCCATAATATTATGGAAATAATAATAATAAAAATAGGGAATCATGAAGTGTGGGACCGGCTATGGAGAAGGCATGTCCGGCGGCCGGCTAAGGAGCTCAGTCCCAGGGCACTTTCCCTAACTTTATAATATTTTTCATGATTTTAGGGAAATATCATAAAACCAAGGAGTTTGTTGAAACCAAGAAATTTGTTGAAATCAAGGAGTTTCCATGAGATGGGGGAAACATAAAAAAATAAAAAATAAAATAAGGGGCGTGTGGGACAGGCTAAGGCATGACCGGCCGGCTAGGTCCCGGTCCCACGAGTTTCCCTAATTTTATATTATTTTTCATGACTTGAGGGAAATTTCATGAATTTAAGGAGTTTTCATGAAACGAAGGATATTTGCTCAAATGAAGAGATTTTCATGAGATCAAGGAAAATAATAAAAATATGATAAAATATAAAATTGGGCATGGGACTGACCACGACACGACCGGGCGGCCGGTGGGCCCAGTCCCCTGGCGCCTCAATTAATATTTTATTATTTATTATTTTCTTCCTATTTTGTATAGGTTCATCGTTCCTTCATGTTTTGGAATGCTCGTTTGTGCATTATTGCCGAGTACACTTGCGCCATTTTGGTCGGGGCTTACTTGATAGCGGCTCAGATGCCCCTACGTTGAACATTTATCACTAACCCGTGGAATTCTGCTGGGAAGAACCACAAATTGAAGTGACGAAATATTACGAATAATCGTAGAATATTGCTGAATATTCAGTTAACGATTATAGATAATTAATTGATGGTTCTATACTAGCAGGCATGCTGTCTAGGAGCATTAATTATCTGAGAATTGAGAAATATGAGCTTGTTGAAACGTCATTACATAGTCAAGAAAAACCTTGTTGCATCCTGAAGACGTTATTGCTCTATAGTAGCAGGAAAGCTGTCTAGGAGCCGTCCAATCATAATGATTCTATATACATGTGTTTTATATAGTCAGGGAAAACATTATTACATCCTGAAGACATTATCGCTCTATACTAGCAGGCAAGCTTTCTACGATCCGTCCAATCGTTCGATTCTATATAAAAGTGATTACTGAAATTGCTCAGTATTCATGAGATATGTCGTTGTCTCAGTTGAGAGATTGCACATCTGCATATGCTCTGAGAGACAGTATTCTCAGTCAGAGGTTCTTGCGACATGAACTTCCATGCTTCAATGAGGGACATAAGCCTCAATACTCATCTGACTGCTGGATCAGGAGTATGTACAATTATGGTTTTACGATTTTAGAATTTGTCGAAAATCCACCATCTACAGTAGGAAATCTGTTTATACAACAAACCTTGATAAACCACTATGTGGTAAACAAGGGGAGCGTTTGGCTCACAACGTCTCTATTAATACCAGAGACGTTTGCATCCTCATCTTTAACTTGAGAAAATGAGGTTTTGCGTCTTTGTGACTCAAGTTTTCTATTTATTTTTGTTAAGAAAATATTCTCCTAAAAATATAGATTATGGATCATTAAACTATACAAGACTTGTTCTTCTAGGGTTTAGACGTTCATAAGTCTATTTATAAAATAGTTTGTAGACTTCCTCCTTCCCTAAAAAGATACAGTTTCATGGCTCCTGTAACTAGGGACACCACAAGAAGGGATGCAGTCGAAGCAGCTAATGTGTATCCGTGTAAAGGAATTTATTCCTCAAAAGTGAAAAGAGTGAAGGCTACAAATAATGGATAAGGTTCTTCCTCTAATTGGTTCTTGTCTTTTTATCAGCTTGATGATAACTTCAGGTACTTGGTGAAAGAATTCATCAACAAAAGAAACGATTTAAAATCTCAAATTGTTTCGTCTTTAGAAAAGTTAATCCACTATGAACAAATGTTATCTCAAACAACAAACATCGTGCGTAAACTAAAAAGAGAACTTAGTGAGTAGATAGATATTTTGAAGATTTAAAGGAATTGAACGATCCCATAATCAATATGTTTTTCAATAATGAGAAGAAATTCTCTGTAGATGCTCTGAGAAAGATCTATAACGACTAGTAAGTCTTCTGATGAGAATTTTCATTTCTTGTTTTTATTAAGAAGAATAACTAGAGTTTGGAATAGACATTATTGTGTTTACACATAGTTATGTCCAACATTTTCATCTTCATGTTTTTTAGGTTTATTTGTTTAAATTCTAAAACTGTTTGGAAGATGATTTTTGCAGTATTAATCTTTATGGTTTTATATATTGCAATTAGTTATCGGATATGTGTGTTTGCGTCCGTGAACTATGATTGTCCCATATCTTGTCAAAAGTAAAGTCTTTTGTGAGTCGATATTCACATATTGATAAAAGAATGATTGGACTTTTGACAAATACAAAAGTTAAGCCTATTATGTCAATTATTGATGGAGGATAGGTTAAAATCTTTTGTTTACAAGGATTATGTCTATTGAATGTCGTTATGCGAATAGTGATGGAAAATAGAATGAATCCTTGTGTATTCCGCAGTATTGATCCTCCTTGATCCATATTTTTTGTATATACTTTGTTGTTCTGTAAGGTGTCTTATGTTGAGCCTTATCGACTAAGTTGATTATTTTCTTATGGTTAGCTTAGTTGTTGCTCCGTGAGGTATTTTATGTCGAACATGACCGATTAAATTGATTACTTTTTGTGATTAGTTTGATTGTGTATTCCAATTATATTAATTATGGGTTCTCTTGTGATTAATCTAATTGAGTATTTTTGAGTCTCCATAAGTTCACTTATGTTGAGCATTTCCGATTAAATTAATTATAGGTTCACTGTTGGTTAATTTAATCGAGTATTTTTGGATTCAAACTCATACTCATATGTGATTTGTTAATTCCGAAGAAATCCTTCTTTTCTTTCGAAATTAAGGTCGCTCTTGTTGTTCTTTCGGGAATGACATTTAATGGGGGAGAGTTCTTAATTGAACATGTGCTTAATTGCCAAATCTTTGTGGGGAGTGCGGCTGTGGAATATTATAGGGGTTATCTTGTATCTTTAAACTCCTTGATGAATGCATTTAGCTTCGAATTTATGATTGCATCTAAACAAGATGAAATATGCCTTCTTTTGGTCATGAAATATCTCTTTTGGAAATTTCATTAGGATCCCGTTCTTGTACCTTTGCCAATTTTATTGACAAAAAGGGAGAAAATTAATATGTAGTTCACACTACAAATACATATGGTTTTTGGATCATTATGTAAGGAGGAGTGGTTTCCATGTGAGACAGAGTATTGACTAAGGGGGGTGATATATATCACCATAGTATTATTGTCAAAGTTGTGATACAATTGAACTTTGATGTTTTGTAATTATACTATGACACTGTATAACAATGATCGAGAATTATGTTTTCTCATTGTTATAACTACGGATTTTTAACAACGATGATGCTGAACTTACAACCTTTGGGATCATTGGAGTACTTGGAAGTGACGAAGATTTCGAGTAATGTTGAAGATTAGACATATGGAATAAGAGCTACATGAGTTTCTTTATATTTTTTGTATTCCATATGTATTGATAGTTTTGTCATTAAAATTGACAAAGGGGGAGACTGTTGAGCATTGCTCGGTCGAACTCGCATGTGTTGCTATCTCAAGCATGTTTGTCAATGTTAGTGATCAAAACTATAAGTCTTGATTTCTAGTCTACTATAGCTAAGTCTCGGACTAGGATAGAAAGTGTAGTTGAGCACAAGAACTCCATGGCCGATCATCATACAAGACGAAGAACTACTCAAGGAACTGGTGGAACTTCGTTGACAAAAAGGTATGTGGAGACTTGAACTTATCTATCACTCAAAAGTCTATCTACTCTATCTCCTATCTTGAGATAAAAGTCGTTTTGCTATATAGACTTTGATTATACACATTTGCTATTGCGAGCCGAGTTTAACTCGCCTATCTATTTCTCGAAATATGTGTTGGCAAGCTTTCGCTTTTGCCAAGTTCATATTTACCTAGTGATGAAAGTCATGTTATGTTTCAATCACTTTGAAAATTGCTTTGACGAAAAATGGTTTGTGAATAACAACTATATAACATCCTCTAAGAATGTTTTAATGATTGAAATGAGAGTTTAGATTATTTAACGAATGATGGATATAAGCATTGTTGTGGATACAAATATATGTATAAGTCCTTATTCCTTGAACCGAAGTTTGCGAACTTTGTTGATCAAGATAACCAGAACAAGAGCCGTGAACTCAGTCCGCGAATTGGCGGAAGTTCTCGACCCGAGAAAATCTGCTGGAGTTTGAGAACTCCTTCCGGGAACTTAAGTCCGCGAACTTGAGTTAAGTTATATCTAAAGACGATTGTTTGTGAACTCATGTTTATATAAACTAAGAAATTTGCAAACCGTGGCTATAAAGTTCATGATCCGACGAGTGAATCAAATCGTTTTTGCTTCGATTGTGTCTTGTGTAATTACATAATATTTCCTTGCAATTGAAAAACTCTCTAACTAGTTCATTTGAGTCATTTGAACTAGTTATGGTGAAGAAGAATATGGTTGATACGAAGTGCTCATATGGCTAACCATTTGGTTAACTATTGTTGGACCAACAAATGTACATGTTTGGGTACGGTTACACAAACCTAAAAACGTGCATTTCATTTGTGTGTGACAAGCTAGGTTTTCGATCTAACGGTTGAAAGATATTAGCTTGAATCTAATCAGGTTTTCGTCTAACGGTGAATATTGAATGCTTTGTTACCAAGCTAAAATTGATTGCAAACCCTGATTTGAAAGACTATATAAGGGAGAACTCTAGCAACTGGGAAACCTAATCCCCACACCTTACGTGTGATACTAGTTGTGTAAGCTAGAGTTGATTCTCCTTTAACCTTTGGTTTCTTCTTCTAAACCAAGTTAACGACTTAAAGACTTCATTGGGGTTGTGAATCCAGACCGATACTACGTTCTCGTAGTTGTGTAATCTGATCTTGTTATTTCTATCGTACGAGTACAATCACAAAGATTGGCTTGAGATTGATATCTCCGATAGGCAAGATATAAAAGTAGTCACAAACATCTTCGTCTCATCGTTTGTGATTCCACAATACCTTCTTTCGCCGCATCGATTAAGATTATTGTGAGGTGATTGATAATGCTAAGATGTTCTTCGGGAATATAAGTACGGGTTATCAAATTGGTTCCTGTTCACCTTGATTTATCAAAAGACGGAACAAAACTTGTAGGTATATATGTGAGAGATGGATTTATCTATTATCATAGACTTTTTTATGTGATACAAATTTGTTTATTAAAGTCTTCGACTTTGGGTCGTAGCAACTCGTAGTTGTGGGTGAGATCATCTAAGGGAATCAAGTGCGTAGTATCCTACTGGGATCATAGACGTAAGGATCGCAACTGTACCTTGGATCAGTGTGAGATTGATTGGGGTTCAACTACGGTCCAGACTGAAGTTAGTTTGTAGTAGGCTAGTGTCTGTAGCGGCTTAACACAGTGTGTGTTCAATCTGGGCTAGGTCCCGGGGTTTTTCTGCATTTGCGGTTTCCTCGTTAAAAAAATTCTGGTGTCTGTGTTATTTCTATTTCCGCATTATATTGTTTATCTTTATAATTTAAATATCACAGGTTGTGCGTTAGAATCAATCAATTGGAAATCCGACCTTTGGTTGTTGATTGAAATTGATTGATACTTGAACATTGGTCTTTGGTACCGTTCAAGTTATCTCTCTAGTATTTGATAAAGACTCGCAGATTTTTATTTGCTTAAGTATAGATCAAATCGAGAGATTGAGATATTAACTCTTTGACATACGTTTTTAAGATTGAGTCTTATTGATTCTCTTAAAATTATATTAGAGTTTGTCCATACAGATTGCTAAGCGAAATATTGGGTGTGGTTGTTGTACCTCCGCCTTTTCAGATCCTTTCCAAAATGGTTTACTAATGTCTCATTTGGAGACTGTATTTTAGTTACAGTTTTTGAGCGTAACTAACAAGGCAATCTAATTGGGCTGAGGCTTTAGGCCTTAGTTTTCTCCTCTTGTGTTCATATTGATGGTAGATTTTTCACGAAGGCTAAAATCGTAAGATCATAATTTTGCATATCTCTGATCCAGCAATCAGACGAGTATGTGAAATTCGTACTTCAGAATTTAAGCGTGAAAGCTCATGTCACGATAATCTCTTACTGAGTGTATAGCCTCTCAGAAAACATATAAATATGCAATCACTAAAGCCTCTCAACCGAGCTTTCAATATTTTGCATATTTCATCAATGTTAAGCAATTTCAGTATTCACTTTCTGTATAAAATCGAGAAAGATTGGACGACTCCTAGATGGATTGACCACTAGTATAGAGCAATAACATCTTCAGAATGTCGCAAATGTTCCCTGACTATGCAGACTAAACATTCAGAACGAGTATGATGCTTAACTACCTCATACTTCGACTTTCGAATAAATATAATGCTCCTAGACAGATTGCCTGCTAGTATAGAGCCATCAATTTAATTAATTCTAGTCGCAATATTCATCAATTGAATTCCTAGAAAATATTCTATCTTCATCATAATATTTTATTACTTCAATTCATGGCTTTTCCCAGCAGAATTCCATGGATTAGTAATAAATATTCATTTTCGGGCATATGGGCCACCACCTAGTAAGCCCCAAGAAAATGGTGCGAGTGTACTTATCAATAATGCATGAACGAGCACCCAAAAATATGCACGAACGAACATCCAAATATATGGACGAATGAGGAAATATGAAAAACTAAGGAATAATAATAAAAAAATTGGGAAGAGGTTTCACGGGACTGGGCCCACCGGCCGGTCCCACACCTCTCCAATTCCTTATTTCATTATTAATATTGTTTCCCTCATCTCTTGAAACTCCATGGTTTAAGCAAAACTCCTAGTTTCCATATTTTTCCAAATATTGCTCAACTTTCCAAAAACCTAGTCCCACGACTATTAGGTTTTCTTTTTATCAGTAAAATTATTTATTTTGTATTTTAAAATAAACTATTGGACGCACGCGCGAGGATATATGGAGACCTATGCAAAATAGGAAAGGGAAGCAAAATAATAATAAAAGAAAAAGAATAAGGGGCGCACGTGACCGGGCTCGACGGACGGCCATGCCCGTGCCGTGGCTAGTCTAGCCTCTCACTTTTACTTTTCATTATTTTTTCTTCCACATCTCTTGAAGCTCCCACGTTCGAGCAAACTCTTGGTTTCCATATTTCTCCAATATTGCTCAAATCTCCAAAAAAGTCAAAAAAGTCCCACGACCGTCTGTGCTTCTCACGAAAAATATTAAAATATCATTATTTTAATATTCTTAAAATTTTAAATGTGCGAGCAAAGTCCTACTTTCTCATTCATGTAAAATTGAAAGTTTCAGTCAAGATCAAACTCTTCTGAAAATCCAAAGTATTGTTCAAACGTCCAACAAAATTACCTAAAATTCTCAAGAATGGACGCGCGAGGGACATGGTGACCGTGCATCACCATGAGCAGACCGTCCGGTTCCTTGGTCATCATGGCCAGCCGGTCCCATGTATTTTATTATTATAATTTAAATAATAATCCATATCTTTCAGGATTCTCCAATAATTAATCCTCATTCATGGACATTCCTCCGCACGCTCGGACATACGTTCACCACCAATGGCCGGCTCTCATGCCCATTGGTTGGTCGATATTTCTTGACCCACATTGGACAACTCTCCATCCAGGGTTCTCCAAAATCAGGGTTTCGAATTTACGATAATTCGATAAATGTAGAAAACTTTTATATGGATCCAGCAATCAATATTTTTAATTAATATTCGATCCTGCTACCAACATTTTTGTTTGCTCGACTGACGAGAGCACCCTCATTGGATGACCATCGACTTAGCCGATCATCCAATACTTCATTGAATGTCCATCCAACTGAACATTCGATTGTCTAACATTCACTAATATTTTAATCCTACTTTTTTATTCGATAATTCATGACATAGTAGATAGGAATGAGCACTCTAGATAACTCATAATTCAGCAACCTCTAATTTCCTGTCGAATGCTCGACATATCAGAATAGGTCCATGATCGAGCAATCTCATCGGACGCGCATCAATCAATATTATCATAACATCATTATTACCTCAACTGGTAAAATGATATATCACAATTCGTCAAGACTCAACGTCTGTACATTATTCTGTCTCAGCAGACACCTTATGCTCAATCCATGAGTCTCATAACATACCACATTTGACCATTATGCTCGACTCATCAAGGCTAAGATTCACGGTCTAGTCAAATCAGCAATTGACCAATTAAATACACGTCTGCCTTGCAGACTCCACATTCATGAGACATCAATCATGTCACATGGGGGGATATTCGCTAGGGTTTTGGTATGGCGGCCTATGGCACGTGTGTACACCCATGATGAGAAATGTGAGTAAGTCGTGCAAGAAGTTGAAGGAGTTAGCAAAGTAGTGGGTGGAAAATTAACCAATTCTCCCACGCATGTTGAACTGGTTTATCCACGATTTTCCACTTTCCCACTCTTTCACTCCTCAACCGTCACACTTACTGGAGATCAATGTGTTTACTATTCCTGCAATATAAATAAGTTCATTATTCCACGATTGAACAAGGGAACTTAAATCAAGAGAACTCAATCGAACTTATCAAAATTCACTGACGTTTCATCAAACTTGTAGAAGTCTCTAACACATACACAATCATTCAATCATCGTTGATCTCACACATCTCATCTTCCCTCCTACAGATCGACCCTCATCCCTCTTTGTAACTGAATTGACTCTAGGACGACCATTGTCTTGGTTTTAGGCCGGAGTCCTACAGATTGATTTCTCAAACTCAAAGCACTCCCGTGCAGTGCATCTGTTTGTTAAAGGTTTAGGCAATTTGCTCGATCGAGGAATCACTCGTCTCTCCACTTTTCCTCAAAAACCAGGAAATTGTTTTCACCCATCAACAATTCACATTTCATTTTAATAAAACTTTAAAAAAATTTCTCAAAAAAAAAGAAGAAGAAAAGCAAGGATTGTAGGATAGACTCTAAAATAGTCCATCCTTAAAAAAAAAAGGCTAGTCGAAGGAGCGTAAAATTCACCTTGAGATAGAGGGATAATATATATAGGAAAACTATTTGCCTTTTTTTCTTTTTTTTTAGTTTCACAAGGCAAACTATTTGCCGTTTCCTTTTCCATTTTAGCTACATAAGGCAAACTGCTTGCTGCATTTTTTTTCTTTCATTTTAGTTGCATAAGGAAAATCATATCTTTTTTTTTCCATTTTAGTTTCATAGGGAAAACTGTTTGTCGACTTTTTTTTTTCATTTTAGTTACATAGGGCAAACTGTTTGCCTTTGTTTTTCATTTTAGTTTCATAAGGCAAACTGTTTGCCATTTTTTTTTAAATTTTAGTTTTATAAAGAAAACTGTTTGCAGTGTACTGAAGACTTTCAGTCACTCCTTCAACTGAAAGAGAATGTATTGAGTTTGGGTGAAAAAGGGTTTCCCTCTACCCATAGTGGGACCAAATTTGACAAGTCTTTCAATTTGAAACAAACTCTCTACCCCTATAGTCCTTGTTCTAATAGGAATACCAGATTACTAGGAACATAATTTTTAAAAGCATACGCTTCGCTCCAAAATTATCAAAAACACTCGGAATCGCTATAATGAAGCGAATCTTACAGAAAGCGCAAGATTCCCTAATAATATTTGCTTCACTGCATTTCCCACCTAAAATTTTGAAATAAGAATAACGAAATATAAAGTTCTGATTCTGAAGGGGGATTTGAACCCCACACCTACTAATCAACGTATAGTATGTCTAAACCAGTGAGCCACAATTTTTTGATATTAATTGGAATTATATTTAATTTATATAAATATTATCTTCTTCAATTTAGTTTTCACACTTAAATTTATATTTATAGACGCTTCAAACATCAACCATGAAAACGACGCTTCACACTTCAACATAAGCTTCACTTGTTAAAAATGAAAAACGAGTCACGCTTCATTTCACGCTTTAAAAAACTTGATCGGGAGGTACCAAAATACATATAAGACAATTTATCTTATAATATGATGAATTTTGATACCGTTTCCAATGATATGGTACCCCATTAACAGCTATGAGAGATTATGGATAACAAAGTATATGGATAACACTAACACTATCTTGGTGCAAACGGTTTTTTTTCTTCTCCCATGTGGTATCTCTTACAGTAAAGGACTGTAAAAAAGAAATTGTGCCAAGCCAGCACATGTATGGCACAACACAACATGCTAAAATTCGAGCCCAACACAACACAACACATGATCTAGCATGACACAGGTACAACACGTTAGCTTAATATGCTATGATGTGTCAGAAAAATATGCACATCAGCACGGCACATCACGTGGCACGTGTAAACACGCGACATAGCGCAACACAGTACGCGAAGAAAGCTCGTTGTAGTATGCACAAAACTCTACGCAATACATCACATTTCATGCATATTTCACAAATCTTTATTTTAGCCAGTTGTTGACATTTTATTTTCGTTATGCTAATTTATTTCCATAACAATACATATACTAATTAAAATATCTCGAGAATATTTACTTTGGAAAACATAAAATAAGTGTACTAGCAAAATACATCACGTCACTACACAATTATTTTTCTGGCACAATATATCACATTACGCCATTTAGCAAAACAGAACACAACATGTCTGAATCTCTGGCACATCAAAAGATTCACAACACAACACGTAGAACGTTAAGCATGTGATTTCGTAGGCTGAGCTGTGCTGGACCAACACATTTTGATTACATCATCACTTGATCACATATTCAGCTACATCAATCAATATTAGATTATAGGACTAGCATCCCCTTCTTTTGTGGTGAGGGCATTAGATATCATTTCCTTGCAGGTAATGTTTTCCTTCTATCAAATCCTGAAAATACTTCTCTTTGGCCATACTATTTGCATGTTCTGTCTCGACATCTTCTTTTTCTAACAATGGTTCCTTTGTTTCTTTCTTTTCTGTTGAGCATTCTTCTCATAACCATTTACTTATCTTATTGTCATTGCCTTAACTTTCATTTCAGAATTAGGACATCTTCATTCAATATCCATTCTTCGTCTTTTCCCATTTCATTTATCAATTTTTTTCCCTATTTTACTAGAATTTTAGCAAGAAGAGACATGACCCTTAGGCCAACATACTTTTGTGTAAAGAAAATGACTTAGGCATTTATATATATATATATATATATATCCTCAGTTTTCCAAAATAATTCTTCATCCGATGCTTGTTACTATCCTATGCACATTTCTCGTTTTTTCTATTATTTATTGTTTGCATCATTTTTCTCTTTGAGTGTTTGTTTTCTTTTTCTATATTGTTTTGCCAAGTTCAAGAACGGGACGTTGTGAGTGTGTTATTCACAATTTGTAACAAATAATTCTACACAGTTGCCATGTGGGGCCATTAGCATCACTTTTTGAGTCGTTACTAGGAAACAATAAATTAAGAAAAATTTACCAAACAAGTGATTTCGTCTAAACCGATATCGGCTTTCTATTAATTATTAAAGATGAGTATGATTCGACAAGTTTTACAGTATTTATTATTTCGACGCTACCATGTATTATTTATGTCTCTTTCTTATAAATTTACAGAATCTCGGACAAATCACCACCTCTTCTGATAATCTTCTTACATTTTACATCGAAGCGGAAACGAACATAATAATGTAATAGCTTTAATCTGAAGGTAATAGATTTAGTTCGGTAAAGGTCGATCGAAAGAATAAACTCTAATAGGATCTGCATTTGTTAAAACCTCGAGTTATTTTTCGATTTAGTGACTTTAATCTTTTATTTTTTTCTTCTTCTTTGTTTTGTTTTTCTGCGTCTTGTTTCTTGTAGGTGAACCAAATTTCATTAATTAAAGAATGAGGTTCTATTCATTAAAAAAGAAAATGTTAATTTTTCTTAATTGATGTGCAAAGTTACACAAATCGACAAACGAAAGAAAAATCGCTCGACCATTCACCATCAATATTATTGCGTCAGTTAGGGGCATCATCAACCATGAAATAAGGTTATACTCATTCGAACGAGCTAAAACTAGAAACACAAAATAAGACTGAATCCAAAACAAAACTTCACATAGTTGTTAATGGGATGTACCAATTTAATGAAGAGGGCACCGAATTACACATAAAACAAAGCCGTTTCTAATTTGTCTTACATGAAAGTGATCCTCTCCACGGTAAACCGAGACACCCTATTAGCGATGTTGAAAACTGCACAGTCTTAAAATCCTGACATTGTTGGCGATCTGATCCGTGACTCAGTTTTATGAGTCTTGTCGGGCGGGTTCAATTTACTCCCCAAGCTGGTAGTAGATGCCTAGAAAATAAAATCTAACGTTCATATGATGGATCCCAAATTAATGATAGCAGTAAGTATGGCCCCCATAATTAAAGTATTGTCTTTATCGACAATGTTTAGAGTGAAAGAAACGGTCTAGTTGGTGACCTCGTGGGTCCGTTATTGGAGGGTAGTGGAAAGAGGGAGATAGGCGTAGTGGTCCGTTGGAGACTTTTGTTCCCCGTCAGAACAGCTACTTTGGGTCCCACTTCTCTTACTCCTCGATCCCCACATCACTCTACTGTTTATTTACCCTCTTCCCCATGATAAAAGCACGACTCCCTCTTTTACTTTCCTCCCCCAATAATCCCTCTCTGTTGTTTCACACCCCACTCTCTCTAAATCGTGTTCAACGTTCAGCAGCTCTCCCTCTCTCAGAAGAAGTCTTTAAAGAGAAATTACAAAGATTTTCCATCAAGTCTTCTTCAGTCTCTTAATTTATTTGAAAGATTTTCTTACCAATTAGCAGCGGTACTCATATAAATCTTAATTGTCAGAGTTTTTGAGAGAACACTCAAAATTAAAACACATTCCGTGCTCTGTTCTTCAAGGAACCAGGGCATGGAACGTCTTATAGTTGTATGTTTATGTGTTTCACTCCTCTCAGTCTTTGCTCTCGCTGGTAAGCGAATTTTAACTTACTCATTTTTTTATTAATCAAACAATTCTCATTAGATTAGATTAGATTTGTTTTGTTTTCAATATGTTTGATGGTTTTCTTAACTGTATTTGCAGATCCAGGAGCAGTTGGAGTTAATTATGGAAGAATAGCAAACGACTTACCATCAGCAGTAAAAACAGTAGAGCTTCTAAAATCACAAGGAATTGATAAAGTTAAGATATATGATACTGATTCCGCAGTTCTAAAGGCTTTATCAGGTTCGAACATCAAAGTAATTGTTTCATTACCAAATGAAAATCTAACAGCTGCAGCAAAATACCCATCTTTTGCTCTCTCATGGGTGCAAAAAAACATAGTTCCATACTACCCACTAACCCAAATCCATGCCATTGCAGTAGGAAATGAAGTTTTTGTAGATCCAAATAACACAACAGATGTCTTAGTACCCGCTATGAAAAACGTTCAATCAGCTCTTGTTTTTTACAAACTAGATTCTGGTATCAAAATTTCATCACCATTTGCTTTAAGTGCATTGCAATCTTCATTCCCAGCCTCATCCGGCTCATTCAAAACTGAATTGATCGAGCCAGTTATTAAACCCATGTTCAATTTCCTTCGAGAAACTAAATCTTACCTCATGTTAAATGCCTACCCATTCTTTGCTTACTCAGCAAATGTTGATGTTATATCTTTAGATTATGCCCTGTTCCGTGAAAACCCAGGTGTAGTTGATTCAGGAAATGGGTTAAAATATACTAATCTTTTTGATGCTCAAGTGGATGCTGTTTATGCTGCCATCAAAGCTTTGAAATATGATGATGTTGATATCGTTGTTACTGAAACTGGTTGGCCGTCTAATGGTGATAAAGAAGAAATCGGTGCTAATCCAGAAAATGCACAAGCTTATAACGGAAACCTAGTGAAAAGAGTACTAACTGGTGGTGGAACTCCATTGAAATCAGAAACAAAGCTTGTTGTTTACTTGTTTGCTCTGTATAATGAGAACAAGAAATTTGGTCCAACTTCAGAGCGAAATTACGGTCTTTTCTATCCCAGTGAAGAAAAAGTTTACGAGATACCATTTACATTGGAACAAGTCAAGACATGGAAGTTAAAGCCAGCCAGTGATCGTAAAGCTCAATCTCAGGCACCTGCAAAGCCTGTTTACAGTGGTGAGTCTGCCGGAAGTAATGGAACAAGTGGGGTTTCGAATTCGTCCTCTGCAAAGGGTCCATTTTGTGTTGCGAATGTGAAATCAGGGAAGGAAAGATTACAGAAGGCTTTAGATTATGCTTGCGGTGCTGAAGGTGGCGCTGATTGTCGTTCGATTCAACCTGGAGCTGCATGTTATGATCCTAACACACTGGGTGCACATGCCACGATAGCTTTCGACTCGTATTATCAGAACAAAGGACGTGCTAATTCAGCTTGTTATTTCGGTGGTGCTGCTTACGTTGTTACTGTACCTCCAAGTGCGTATTTTATCTTTTCTCTTGCACTTACGCTATTATATGCAGCATGCACATGTTACTTTTTCGAAGGAATAGTTTTCTTTTTGCCTCGTAATGCTAGTGCTAGGGAATCTAATGCACATATTAGATGGTAGATATATTTGCTTTCTACAATGCGCAGGTGATGTCAAACCTGTGTCAGTCTTGATGGATTTTCCACTTGGGTAGACTTATTTTACATCACTGCACGTTATAGACAAACATCATTAACGTTAGGATAGTACTAAAACTGTTGCTTAGTCCTTGTCTTTTTATCTTTTCATTATTTGTTAAAGTGTGATGGAGAATTGGTGATATGATCTTATTAAACGGTGACCATGAAAAATAGTGGGGACAAACTGTGGGAGGTCGGTAGAATAGTCCACAGCCATTTTGTAAGAAGTCGTTGCCGTCTAAATTTTGTTTCGTTGTGGCATTTGCAGAGTTAGGCAAGTGTGATCTGACTATGGATAGTGAAGAAGATAACGGTACCAAAGGAGCTGGGAAATTGTTCGTGCAGACCAATAATAAAGAGAACGCCGAGGCTGTTGAAGTGAGCTTATCAAGCCCTAGATTAGTGACATTGTTAGGTAGTGGTACTTTTGATATTAGTTGGGTATTGTTAGTTTTAATGTATTTATCGTTTTAATTCTTTTGTTTAGAGTAGTTAAGAAGGTTTGAGTATGAAGATTAAATGAGAGTTGGTAGTTGTAGTGATCAACTTGTTTTGTAATTAAAGTGAATTCCATTCCATCAATATATTTAATTTGACCTTATTTATTTTTTCTTAATTCAATGTTTTGTCTTTTGAAAAGGCTTGCTAATTTTTGTGGTCACAATATTATACGCTCTTAAATGGAAAATGCTCTTACTTTTTAGAATCGGTAGCGAGTATATGTTCATTAATACATCAGAACCTCCTTATAATATCTGATCCATCGCTTAGTTTTGGTCATGGATATCCCTCATTCCTTTCTTCTAAAGCCAAGTTTGGTGGGTAGGTTAAGGGATAAGATCACAAGTGGTTTCTAAGAAAGGTGAACCTCAAACTCGTTTTCTATATCTTTTAAGAGGTGTGCAGATTGGTATACGAAGAATTCGTCTTAATATAATAAATATAAATATGGGTCAACCTAATAACATGATCTCATTTCTACATGTCCCATGGCTAGCTTAACATTTACTGGTGCGGTGTCCATCGTGATGCGTGAGATAAACTTAAAATAGTATTTTTATCCTAGCGTTTCAAATATATCCATATAGAGAACTGAAGTTAGCAATTGGTGTTTTACAAATGAAAGCTGTATACAACTCGGTTGCATAACTAAGCTGAAATTTCTGCACTGAACAGATATTCGTCCACTCGGGAATTCATGCCGGAGGAAGGTTTCGATATTGTGCCGTGTGATTGGAATTGCGCACAACATTAATGTTAGGATATACGAATTAGGTACAAGATTCAGAAGAGCAACAACTAATGTTAGACAAGCACCTTTTCCCTTGATCTTGGACAAAAGGATTCTTAAACCCAGATACCTTAGTGGCCTAAACGTGTGTGTTCGCTACTTTTTAGTTTTTTCATTACCGATAGCTAATTACAAAACAAAAGCACATGAAGATGGATGAACAATCCTTATTCCTTACTACTGAAATACAAGAGTGGGTTGGGTACTTTGGCAAAGTTCATAAGTAGGACCACAAATAATTCGTATCTTCTTTTTTTTCTTATACGGAGTAGGAAATAGCTTTCCGGGTGTGAAAAGTTATCTCCTATTTGCTAATAATAAGGAATCACATGATCCACTCAAAACCCCTGGGAACAAGAACATGACTTACGAACATGGTAAGAAATAACAATTTCCTCTATTGGACCATTTCCAGAACAACAAATAGTTTAGTGACCAGTTTAGTTTGTTTTCGTCGAAAAGATTCTGTAATCCACCGTGGGAATAATGCTTTGCTTCCTATTTCACCACACCGACACTTCTACCGGTTTTCGGTAGATTAGTAGAAAATGTACCAATACTGCGATTCTTCGTCAAGAAAGGAAGCATTCACCCACTCATGTTGTGACATTGCAAATTGGTATAGTGACCTGTGACAGAGAAAGACAAGTCTCCGGACAATTCCTACGGAATGAACAAACGGCAAAAGTCATTCATATTACTAACAAGGTCTTTTAAGGAACCCGCGATTAGGATATGGAAATTAATTGGGAGATATAGTTACATGACAAAATAGGAATCCTAATATCAAATCTATGTCACCCCTTATGTAATCACTTTTTTAATTCCTAATATAGCCTCACTAATCACGTTTAGTGATTAATAATAATTAGTAAAATCTTAAGTATTTGGGGATAGATTAGTGTGTATTTTTTTGAATTTGTGTGAGGGGGGAGAGTAGAAGGGGGAAAATATTTTTGGGTGAATTTTTTTTTGTGAAAATGGAAGATGATTGTGATGAGAGAATTGCAGCCGCTGAATCTTTAGCTCAACTACAACAACAATCATATCTTCAATCTTCGGTTAATGATAACAACTCACAATTGGAGTTATATGATGAACCAACACCCTTAGATCATGATTTTCGTGAGCATGAAGTGTTTTATGAAGAACCAACCCAAGAAAGTAAACATGTTCAACATACAAGCAACCCCAACACACAGGTAATGCTTCAAAGAGGTCGAAAATTTGATTTTTTTTTTGAAACCGCCATTTTTTTCTCTGAAAAAGCTTGGTGCCGGCATAAACGTAGTATGAATACCACGCCGGAACACCCATACCCGGCATGGTATTCATACTATTTTCATGACGGCACCAAATATCCCCCATTTTGAATCAACTGTCGACGTGGTCTTCAACTACAAAATACATGTCGGCACGCAGTAAACTTTTTACCTACCACCGAATATTCCCTGGAATATTCAAACCGGCATGGTTCGCTCCTAACTTTCCATGCCGGTACCACAAGAAAAACATCCAGGAGTTAAAGATTTTTAAACTTAAGTACCGGCATGCTATAAAAGTTATCGAGAACGCCAGCACAAAATCCCGGCATGGTTTGAAAATTAAGTTCCATACCGGAAGCGTCTACCGACTTGGGACCTAACTTATTTAAGAATGCCGGTACCACTAAAAAAACATCCAGAAATTAGTCACTTTGGTAGTAGTTTTCCTGCTCGGTGTTAAATTTATCGACCATGCCGGCGCCATGTTCCGGCTTCAACACTTGTGGATCGTGCATGCCGATATTATTTTTTCCGGCATTAATATTCATGAAAATACAATGCCAGTAGTTTTAAAAATTAGGTCATCTTTTTAAAGTTTATTTACGAAATGCCGGAACATTATTCTTGAAGGCCGGCACTTGTTTCCGGCTTGGGTTATTTTGGCGGAAGTGTCGTCGAGCATGCCACAACTAGTATAGTAATTTAATTTTTTTGTGAACTAATTCAATTTTCTTTGCATTCATTCCTTAGATTGTTCCCTACATTGATCCAACAAATTCCAAACTGCTTGGTCCGGATACGTCTGAATACTATAAAATACCTCCGGTATATTACCAAACAATACTTTTCACCTAGTTTTTAAAACTTTATGTGGGGATTGCTTGTAATGAACCTTATAACCTTCCATTGTTGTCCTCATGTAGGGAATAAAATCTCCAGAGGAAGCAATTGCTTGGGCAAAAGAGACGGTACTTAAACACATGTGTGTGTTGGCGAGGAATACCAACGTTAAGATTATCGTTTTGAGATGGTTTGTGAGAGAAGTGGGAAATACAATAAGAAGGATATCCATAAGAGAAATGGTTATGTATATCCAAAGAAGACTAATAGGGTATACAAGACTCGTGCGAGGAAGGATGATTGCCCCTTTAAGCTTGTATTCTATTTAATAGACAAAGAAACCAATGAAAAGGAATGAGATTGTACGGTGTGGTTTGGCCATCATAACCACCGGAATCCGAACGATTTTGTTGGTCACTCCCTAGTTGCGAAGCTAAAACCTCATGAATAATGCTTTGCTTCCTATTTCACCACACCGACACTTCTACCGGTTTTCGGTAGAATAGTAGAAAATGTACCAATACTGCGATTCTTCGTCAAGAAAGGAAGCATTCACCCACTCATGTTGTGACATTGAAAATTGGTATAGTGACCTGTGACAGAGAAAGACACGTCTCCGGACAATTCCTACGGAATGAACAAACGGCAAAAGTCATTCATATTACTAACAAGGTCTTTTAAGGAACCCGCAATTAGGATATGGAAATTAATTGGGAGATATAGTTACATGACAAAATAGGAATCCTAATATCAAATCTATGTCACCCCTTATGTAATCACTTTTTTAATTCCTAATATAGCTTCACTAATCACGTTTAGTGGTTAATAATAATTAGTAAAATCTTAAGTATTTGGGGATAGATTAGTGTGTATTTTTATTTGAATTTGTGTGAGGGAAGTGAGAGTAGAAGGAGGGAAAAATATTTTTGGGTGAATTTTTTTTTGTGAAAATGGAAGATGATTGTGAGGAGAGAATTGCAGCCGCTGAATCTTTAGCTCAACTACAACAACAATCATATCTTCAATCTTCGGTTAATGATAACAACTCACAATTGGAGTTATATGATGAACCAACACCCTTAGATCATGATTTTCGTGAGCATGAAGTGTTTTATGAAGAACCAACCCAAGAAAGTAAACATGTTCAACATACAAGCAACCCCAACACACATGTAATGCTTCAAAGAGGTCGAAAATTTGATTTTTTTTTTGAAACCGCCATTTTTTTCTCTGAAAAAGCTTGGTGCCGGCATAAACGTAGTATGAATACCACGCCGGAACACCCATACCCGGCATGGTATTCATACTATTTGCATGACGGCACCAAATATCCCCCATTTTGAATCAACTGTCGACGTGGTCTTCAACTACAAAATACATGTCGGCACGCAGTAAACTTTTTACCTACCACCGAATATTCCCTGGAATATTCAAACCGGCATGGTTCGCTCCTAACTTTCCATGCCGGTACCACAAGAAAAACATCCAGGAGTTAAAGATTTTTAAACTTAAGTACCGGCATGCTATAAAAGTTATCGAGAACGCCGGCACAAAATCCCGGCATGGTTTGAAAATTAAGTTCCATACCGGAAGCGTCTACCGACTTGGGACCTAACTTATTTAAGAATGCCGGTACCACTAAAAAAACATCCAGAAATTAGTCACTTTGGTAGTAGTTTTCCTGCTCGGTGTTAAATTTATCGACCATGCCGACGCCATGTTCCGGCTTCAACACTTGTGGATCGTGCATGCCGATATTATTTTTTCCGGCATTAATATTCATGAAAATACAATGCCAGTAGTTTTAAAAATTAGGTCATCTTTTTAAAGTTTATTTACGAAATGCCGGAACATTATTCTTGAAGGCCGGCACTTGTTTTCGGCTTGGGTTATTTTGGCGGAAGTGTCGTCGAGCATGCCACAACTAGTATAGTAATTTAATTTTTTTGTGAACTAATTCAATTTTCTTTGCATTCATTCCTTAGATTGTTCCCTACATTGATCCAACAAATTCCAAACTGCTTGGTCCGGATACGTCTGAATACTATAAAATACCTCCGGTATATTACCAAACAATACTTTTCACCTAGTTTTTAAAACTTTATGTGGGGATTGCTTGTAATGAACCTTATAACCTTCCATTGTTGTCCTCATGTAGGGAATAAAATCTCCAGAGGAAGCAATTGCTTGGGCAAAAGAGACGGTACTTAAACACATGTGTGTGTTGGCGAGGAATACCCAACGTTAAGATTATCGTTTTGAGATGGTTTGTGAGAGAAGTGGGAAATACAATAAGAAGGATATCCATAAGAGAAAGGGTTATGTATATCCAAAGAAGACTAATAGGGTATACAAGACTCGTGCGAGGAAGGATGATTGCCCCTTTAAGCTTGTATTCTATTTAATAGACAAAGAAACCAATGAAAAGGAATGAGATTGTACGGTGTGGTTTGGCCATCATAACCATCGGAATCCGAAAGATTTTGTTGGTCACTCCCTAGTTGCGAAGCTAAAACCTCATGAATTCGATGATGTGAAGAGAATGACCAAAGCATGTATCAAACCACGAGTGATTTTCAGAGGCTTCAAGGAAAAGGATAAGACGAGCGTTTCTTCTCTAAGTACAATCTATAGCGCGCAAGCAACCATTAGAAAGGTGGAATGGGAAGGGAGGACCGTTATGCAAGAATTTGATAAGATAGCTTGGGATCACAACTACACGCGTATCATTAAAAGAGGACCGGACAACAAGCCACTTCAAATATTCATTGCGCATCCTTTGCTTTCACAATTGGCTTATACATGTTGTGGTATTCTTATGATGGATTGCACCTACAAGACAAACAAATATAACATGACGTTGTTCAACATCATGGGGAAAACATCAGACAAGGTATCATTCACATTGGCTTGGTGTTTAATGAAAAACGAGAGGGATTACAATTATCATTGGGCCTTACGACAATTGAAATTATTGTTCCCGGAAAATCAATTTCCGAGGGTCATCATAACCGATCAAGATGACGCACTAATGAATGCTATATCCGACGTATTTCCGGATGCATAAAATTTCCTATGTACGTATCATATACGTCAAAATGTGACAAAACATTGTCATGATTTGTTTGAACACTCTAAGGCGGATATTAAGAACAGAATTGTTTCTCAACTAGAGGAAGATGTTCGCAAGAAGAAACTATCACCCGAAGAAGAAGAAGATGAAAGAGGAAAGATTAAAGAGCGAGTGGACAAAGAACACGATAAAAATCATAAAAAGTGGTTGGAATTTTTAAAGGATTGGGAGAAAGTTTATTGGTCTCTTACCGAGGATATATATGAAAATAGATTGAACATGTTTAGTGCAAAATATAACGTAGTGTATCCAAGTGCCGTCTCATATTGTCGAGATAAATTATTGGATAAGTTCAAGGAAAAATTTGTGCCTGCATGGAAAAATCGGTATAGACACCACGGGAATGAAGAAACTAGTATAGCGGAGTCTGCTCATGGATATTTAAAGATCTCATCCAATCCGGCCAAGGAAACGTGGTTACGGTCACCGAGGCATTTGAACAATACTTTAAGGCTGATATCGATAGGATCAAGAGGGCTTTTGAGAAAAGCTCAATGGAATGGATGATATCACATTTTCGATATGGTAAATTGCTCCAAGGAATAGAATTCAACATCTCGCAATGGGCAATAAAACATATGATTAAACAAATGGAAATGGAGATAAACTACGGAAAATCGGGTGATGTGTGTATTTGTCTCGACATGTCTTCGCTGGGGCTTCCGTGTCGTCATATGCTTGTGAAACAAAGAAATTATATGAAGCTTACTCACGTGGAAACTCGGCTAGCCGACAAGTATTGTTGAGACAAGTAAGGTTAATTACACGCCCATGGATAGCACAAAGTGAAGAGCCAACAAAGGGAGATCCGCCCGGTAGACCACAAATTAAAACCACGAGGAGAAAACAAAGAAAAGAATTGAAAACAATGAGTCAACGCAAATGTGAAGACCAGGCAAGTAAGAAATGAAACCCAACCGTATGTGAGCTTGTGGAAGCAAGGTTCACGGAAGCACCGGATCAAAAGAAAAGGGGTAGGCCAGTTTTGGAAACGCCATCAAGTCAACAACAAACGGGGAATTCCGTATCCACACCACAAGTCGATGAAGTGCCGGTTCCAAAGAAAAGGGGTAGGCCGAACAAGTTACCGATATCAAGTCAAGAACAAATGACGGATTCCGTATCAACACCACAAGCCGATGAAGTTCCGGCTCCAAATAAAAGGGTTAGGCCGACGAAGGTACCCGCATCGATGGAACAATAACAACAAGCCGAGGAAGCGGATTCCATGCCTAGAGTCGATGTAACGGAGGTTACAAATAAAATGGGTAGTCCTAGGAAGGTACCAACAATGATTGAACAAGGAGAGCATTCCGAAGTCACACCCATAGTCGAAGAGGCGGCTTTGCCTATCAAAAATTAAAGGCCGAATAGGGAACCTACATCAAGTCAAGTACATCAAGCTAAAAATTCCGAATTTACGCCAAAGATAAGTGATAGCAAAGGTAAGCGACCAATGCCTAGTCATAAACAACACGATGGTGAAGTAGTCCCTTTTAAAAAGAGAAGGGGTAGGCCAAGGAAGTACGGACTCCCAACACATACCGAAGACATTGGAAGTGTAGAGATTGCAGAGGATGGAATGGATATAATTAAGCTGCAAATTGGTAATATGAAGGTGTATAAGGATTCCAAAACAGGCAAGACTTATAGATATTACCATACCAAAATATAAGGTTATGTAAACCAACTTCCCGAGTTTATTCGCGAGTATATTGTATATGCGGATGATGTCGATGGAGATGGAAATTGTGGCTATCATGCCGTGACCGAACAATTAGGAATCTTTGAGATAGCGGTTAGTAAAGGGATGACACCATGCCGATACGCTAGAAAGAGTATGGCCGAGCAACTTATTAAAAATAAGAGATGTTACGAACAATTGGTAGATGATGACGAAGGGTTTGATAGTTTGCATGCTCGGGTGTTAGGTCCAGAGCACGAGATGAAGTTCATTCCTACTGAATATTGGATGAAAATGCCGGTTTGTGGGCATCTTGTGGCGGATACATTTAACTGTGTTGTTCATTATTTTTCCCCCAACGAACAAACAACTTATACGCCAAAGTGGCAAAAGTGCGAAGGATCTCTTAAGAAGAGAAGAGTTATCTTGGCGTTCGTGAAGGGAATCATTTCATTATTCTGAAGCTGAAGGAAAATTGTCCATTGCCACCGGTTTTTCCGTTGACTAAAAACAAGGATATAGTCCACAATCACTCGGGGAAATGGATGAAATTGTATGAGGAGAACCACCAATCGTGGGATGCGTTGAAGCTATCAATTAACCTGGAGAAGGGAGAAATTCCTATTCATAAATTAGAAAGTGATGAAGATTAATTTGGAAATGTGTGGTTCACTGCTATGCAACCTTTTGTTTTTTTGGAAGTTTGAGTTGTAATCATTAAACCATATGCTACGACACGCCGACATGAATTAGTTCAAACTTTACAATGCCGGGAAATGATTCCGGCTTAGAAAGTCATTTTTTTTAATGCCGGAAAATCACCATAAGTACACAGAGTTATCAGGTTTAGTGCCGGCTTTGAAATTAACTTCCTAATAATGCCGGAATTCTACACAGATCACTTATGTGTGAGGAAAAGAAAGAGTACCAGCATTGTCGAGAAAAGCGAATCCATGCCGGAATTCTAAATTCCTTTGGTCCGGAAAAGAAATCAGTATATCGTCATTGTCCTTACAATTTCAACCATGCCGGTTCTGATAAATTTTTTTTTGCAATGTTTGACATAGATTTACCAATATAATATGTTCTAAGACAAAAACAAATGAAATCAACATCTCCAAAGTTTCGCAAGACACACAAAATAACATAAGCAAGGACTAGATTGTTTAACAAACCATACGTAAAATTAACATGTTCCAAACCGAAAACAAATAAAACAAAGATGTTCAAAGTTTAGCAAGACATACAAAAAACATAAACCGACAGTAGATTGTTCAAATACATAACTAATACTATAAAAGAAACATTAACAAACTTTATCCATTCACTCGGTCCCTGGCTTCTTGTGAACCCTCTTCTTCGTTTCCTTCCACAAGTCCTTTGCATCTGGATCTTCAACTTTGTCTATCTTTTCCTCGACTGTCTTCATTTTTGCCGGGGTCAGCACCTCTCCTTCCTTGTTCTTGCATTTAAACCAGTTTCCCAATTTTCTTAGCCGCGAACGTTGTTGTCATATTATTCCATTAATATGTTCACTTTTATAAGTTTATATATATAATTCTAATAATAGAAAGTGAACAAGAATTACGTACCACCAACGTGAGGGTATTTAGAAGTACGAGTAAATTAAGTTTTTCAGCAGTTGTGGAGGTAGGTTCTGCTTGTGGAGGCACTGTTTCGATGGCCGGGCATATAATACAAGGATGAGAGTACCTCAAATGACCTATGAGGAAGCTTGGTTCCGACTCGTAACCGTTTTCCACCAATTCCCAACCAACCCTATCCAGCAGTAGTTGTTTTTCTTCCCTTTCATCCCAATGTACAAGTAGAGGAGTTGGTTTGTAAACTACCAGCGTATGTTGTTGATCTGATAGACATTGAGGAAAGTCATGAGAGAATTTGGCATCAGATTTACCCGTAAATTTTTGTTGTTTGTACCCAAGTTGGCGCATCACACGACGAGGGTTATGCATAACAAATCCTTTTGGATGAAACAATGGTCCGTTGTAAAATGCTACATTGTCATGCCTTGCAAAGTGAACTCCTCTTTCGTTCTTATATGGGTCAAACACTACATCTTCGACAGCGATAGAGTCCAAAGCCTCTCTCATGGAGAGTAACCGAGTTCTGTTATTGGGCTTCATTTTATTGTCGAAAACGTATTTCTTATCTACAGGAACCTGTGGTGCCAAACCATACGTTGACGACTCCAAATATTTGTACTCCTTGAACAATGTTGGGAAGTGTTCATAAGCCCATACCTAGGCCAATAAAAATCGTTCCAACGAAATGTATAAGAAAAGAACTAATTGGAAAACAAAATAACTAGTTCACATTACCTGTAATACAGTAAAATTCCCATTAAATTGACAGGTTGTCGCCTTAGAAGATCTACGCATCTCCGCTAATAAATGTGCCAAGAAAGCAGTGCCCCATGAATACTCATGAACCTCCTCCAAGGGATCCAAGTATTGTAAGTGGTTTATATGCACCCTATTACCATTAGTGTCAGGGAATATTGCGATGCCCAAGAGGAACAATAGATAAGCAGCGATAATGTGCTGAATTTGTTCGACATTCAATTCATTGCCCAACGTATGCCCAAACAACTCTCTGAGCTTGTCGACTTTAATAGTCTTTGTCATGGTATTCTTTGACACGTACATATTTGCTTTTGTCGTTGCCTCATCCCAACCAAACAACTTTTTAGTCAGCTCATAGATCTTGGACCATTTTAGGGTCTTACCGTCATCTTCTTTCTTAACTGCTTTTCCAAGGATCTGTAGACCTAATATTCTTTGGGCATCTTCAGGGATAATGGTCATCTCCCCAAAAGGAAAATGCATGGTATCAGTTGAAGAAAAAAACCTCTCCAAGAAGCAATTCGCCGTCACTTGATCAGTGGCCACATAATTTTCTACCGCGGGATACAACCCAGATGCTCTTACTGCCGCTTGAACAGCCCCACACTCCCCTTCCAAATCCAAAGTATCCATTTGTTGATGGCGGCAAACATGGAAGGCTTTCTTGTGGTCCTATCCAAACACACCAAACAAAGTTCAATTCACGGGATGTCATAAATAAACAATATAATAACAAGATGCAAACGTCTTACATAAGTTGAATAGATCCAACGAGCCCAAGAGTCCTCGTAATCGAATAAGAGTTTCGGATGTCTCGGCTGACCCCAGTGTTTGCCATCATTGCGTTCTGGAATCATGTTATATGTTTTTGGGAGGTGCTTTGGTGGGACCTTTTCCTTTTTCCACCGGCTTCAACTTCAGGTTGTCCTAAGCCATGTGAGGATGATCCACCTGCTGGATCAGGAGGTACAAATTTCTCCCACTGACCATCATCATCGTTGCTTGTGTCTGTCTCCGGGGGAATCTCCCGAATCATGACCTTACCACGTTCCGGATCATCTCGACTACGTCGAGGTCGAGAAGACTTAAGTTTCCCTTCATCAACAACTTTTCCCTTTCCTTTCTTCGTTTTTGTGGCTATGGACCTACGTACAAAATGAGATTTAACAAAATAAGAAAATCAGAACCGGCATGGCCGGTGAACATAACGATACTGCCGGCAAATGTTCCGACATTGTAATCTGAAAGGATGATATGCCGGTTTTCAAGTACCGACATTGTATGTAAATAAAATCCTATGCCGGTAATATGGGAATTGTCTACAGAGATTTAACAAAATAAGGTGATCAAAACCGGCATGGATAGTGAACATTACTATACTGCCGGCAGAGGTGCTGGCATTGAAATTTATAAGGTTTGTATGCCGGTATTCTAATAACTTACATGCAACAAAAGGGGGATACAGGACATATAAACCGACATTGTATTCAAATTTAATGGTACGCCGAAACTAAATTTTAATTTCAATTCACTAAATTCAATTTAAAATTTCCTTTTACCTAGTACAAAAAATAAACATGCAAGTTTCAATTTGTGTTTTTTATACTATGAAATAAACACTAAGAATGCTTCAATAAACATAGACATCACTTACCTCATCATCTCTGTTATTTCCTCCTCATCATCTTGTTCAATAGATGCTTCTGATTTCGATTTACCACCAGGATTAGGTTTTGGTTTTTCAGGAGGTTTGCGAGGACCCATTCTTTTTTGGGTTTGAAGAATTGAATGAATTTGGTTCAGAGGATGAAACTAAATAATGGAGTTTAGTGGAAGTTCTTTTGAAATTGCGAAGTGAAAACAAAGAAATTGAAAGATGGAACCATTCCATTCTATAACCATCAATTTTATATAGTAATGGAGTTTGTAACCGTCACATAAATGGAAGTAGGGAGTTTGTAACGGTTACAATGGGGGTAATTGGTGCGACAGTTACATTGGAGAAGAATAAGGAGTTAGAATTAGTTGTCGAACTTTCATAAGTGGAATTAAGGGGTTTGTAACTGCCACATAAATTGGGTTTGTAACAGTCATAATTCCGGCATGGACATATAGTACAATTATATGCCAGCATCCTGACAATAAGTTTAAATTGTGTCTACAATACCGGCACTTGTAACGGTATAGTATTTGGTTCTTTTTCAATGCCGTCACTGGAAATAAACTTAAGGAAAAAAACAACATTAACCACATAATCTTAAGGAAATAAATAACATTAACCCAAACAGGCCCTCATACTAATCTTAAGGAAATTAAATTAGAAACATTAACCACATAAACAACGTTACACATGAAATAAAAGATCTTAAGCTAATTGCAACTAACATCATTTTTCGGGACGAGATTCAAGAAACAAAGCAGCTTCGAAATTCCTAAAAGGCTCTTTTCTCCAATTGGTATATGTGTCCTGAGCTTGATACCTATTCCCTCTGAATCTTGCGAGAAAATCGTTGTATTTGCGACATAATTTTATGAGGGCAATTGTGCGATTCGCTACAAACACATCCCCGTAATCCATTTTGTGTTTCTTACACTTACCGTCCACAAACTTCGGCATATAAGGACCATCCTCAACAAGACCCCAAAAAAGGTTTGAAGGGCGGTGATCTTCCGGGAGATCCGATACTATGTAGTAATTTTTAATCCATTGGGTTTCTTCCTCAACATCCGCTTCTATCTTCGCTTGTTTTACACGTTCATATATCTCTTTAGTTTCTTTGCGATATTTTGCTTTTATTGCTGCCTCTTCTTTTACTCTTTTCCTTCTAAGTATCTCTTCTTCCGTTGCGGCAAGTGACTTGGTGGTTTGCTCCTTCCTTCTAAGTTTTTCTAGTATCATGGGAATTGAGTTGGTGGTGGATGATGATTGATTACCTATCAGAGTTAGTTGGTGATTGATTTGCCATCAGAGAAATGTGTTGGAGCTCACCTTTTTTTTTTTGAGGTATCAACTGCAATAGGTGTATCCACTTTAAATAGATGAGGACATAACGACTCTTTTCCACTTTATCATTCCGGCATTGTCAGTAACTTAGATTCCACGTCGGAAATGGTCTTTACTGGTTTATGGTTTAAAAAAAATAGCCGTCATGCATTGAATGTTCAATTCCGGCAGTTAACGGAAGATGTTCGACCATGCCGGTAGTGTAAACCGACATAGTATTGTATATAAATTCAAAGCCGGAACATGGTTTACTGCACACAGAATTTTGACACCATATTCCAACATAAAATAATATATAGTTTCTATGCCGGAGGTATAACAATATTGAATTATGTTAACGATGTAAGCCGAAACTATAATTTATTTCAAATGTAATACTTGTCGCAGGAAGCACGAATGCACTTAGCACGTGCATCAAGCCTTTAAACCACCTGGTGACCCAAGTGGACGAGTTTAGTCTCGTGAGGGTTTACATAGAGATGTACCCACAAAACCTTAACAAAAACTACCCTAAAAACCTAACCAAATACCACTAAATCTATCAATCTTCTTAAGAAGAATCCGTCTCTGATTCACCCACCTGGTGGTACTCCGTGACTTTGCTTACAATGTGGTTCACGTTGGCATCAAACATGAATGCTTCTCCCTTTTCCTGTAAGTAACGTGTTTTCACGGCTTCATGCTACAAAAAAAACAAAAAAACTTAGTTTGTTACATAAAATTTGAAAAAGAGTGGATTGTGTTGAATTTATCATAAAGATACTTACAAGTTGTTGGGGGGACAATCTATTGCGGGTAGCGTGCTCGATACAATGTTTCATTTTTAGATACTCAACCACCGCATTTGGGATGATGTCGTGTCGTTGCTCGATTTGTTGAGCATTTCTTCCTTTCGGGTTACCGTAATCGTGAATAAATTTGTTAAAAATATTCAACCACATGGAATCCTGCAAGCTTTTATCTATAGTTGAAGGACGTGTTTCGGCGTACCATGCTTGGGTGATTGCTAAGTCTTCCTCGGAGTCGAACGATGCCATTTGTTGTATGTGGGATTAGGTACTATACTTAGCTATTTGTAGATGATTATTCTAGGGTTTAGGGTTTCTAAGTTAAGAGGCTCAAGGAGATATATAAGAACACACGAGTTTTGGGCTTTTGGGTCCAAGTATTAGCTCTCCTTATATAGAGAAAAACCTCAACGACTAGTTTTTCCGAAATCACCCGAACTCCGGCATAGAATTAAATGTGACATAGGATGCCGCCCCCAGTACCGGTATAGTTTACCGTTAGATGTTCATGCCGGAATAACTGAATTTATTCACAGAGAAATATGCAACTATTCCGGCATGGTTGAACAACATGGTTTAGCGCCGGTACGATATAGCGGCATTGCATATATTACTGCGACCATGCCGGTATTTGAAAATGTAAAAAAAAAAACGGCTAGTTTTTTGAAAACTATGACCGTTGGAGATTCATTTCTATATAATACCCCCCATTCCTTTGGAAAAATCAACACAAAGCACCCGCCAAATAACAAAAATCCTTCTCTCAAGAAATAGGTCAATCAAGCACGGTTGAAGTTCACAAGCGATGGAAGATTCATCATCAAGCTCTATTTGCAAAGTAAGTAGATTGAACATTACTAACAATATATGGACAGTTAAAATCTTCACTATTATGACGCATAACTAATATAATCTTCTCTTACAGAATCATCATTGCAGGTGTCGAATTTGCAAGTCACCTTCTCATCTAGCCATGAACTGTCCTTTTATCTATTCGAAGTGTAGAAGCTGTGATGGGACACGCCGGTTTTGGATTGAAAAAACTGATGATGCTGAAAATGGAAGAATGTTTCTAAGGTGTTTGAATTACCCAAAGTGCGATGAGTTTCAATGGTTTGACAAAGCTGTTGAACTAGCAGAATCAAGAGAAAAACACAAGGGCCAATGCAAACCTATCAATGGGTGTGATGGGTGTTATATGAAGGGAAAGGAATATGTTGAAAGAGAAGAAAAACCAATGAAGATGGTCCTTGACAACCCCCTTCCGGACGATGTACTCGAAGAGATTCACGAAAGGTTTAAAGGTTCCGCAATTGTTGAAAAGGGATGACTTACTAAATAGGAGATCATCTTAAACCAAAAGTGCTCCATTACCATGTTTTAGTATGTTTTAATTTAAAGTTTGAAATCTAATGTAATAGATCATCTAGGAATGAAATAAATAGAGCATTCGTAACCTATTTATAAACAATACCGGCATAGTATATTTATCAAAATCCAATGCCGGAATTATGCAAAACTATGCAAGAGTAAGAAAATCAGAATTTCCGCGTAGATTTAATAATATTTTTAATTTCGGAACTACCCATAATCTACACAGAAACTTTGTCATTTTCATCCATTGTGCCCAACATGGTTTTGGAGTAAATTGTTTCGTTCCAGTACAAATGGCGGCATAGAATTTAAATTGATTTTTATGCCGGAACCAATACCGGTGTTGTGGAACTTAAAAATTTGAATGTCGGCTCTTCTCGTGTAAAGAAAACTTACATAGATAAGCTTTTACTAGAAATCTAAACATGTTCAACTAAACCAAACAACTGAATCGTGCTTAAATGTTCTTCATCAAAGTATCATAAACCAAAAGTAAACCAAACAAATAAAGAGTTCAACCACAAACACAACTATAGAGTTCAACAATGTTAGAAATTGTTCAAAACATAACAACCACCATCCAAATAACGGAACACAACTATAGAGTTCATCACTTGGTCTTTTGCTTCTTGGAAACGGACACCTTCCTTCTTTCCCCAAACAAAGTTATATCACTTGGGTCTTCAATTTTACCAAGCTTTTCCACGACTTCCTTCATTTCTTCAAGGGATAGCACCTCTCCTTCCTCGTACATGCAACCTAACATCTTCTTCAACTTGCCAAGCCGACACCGCTAGTTTCATACATACAACACATAATTAGTATATATATGCTAATATAAAATTATGTGTACATTAAACGAGTAAGCAATTAACAATACTTACTAGCAATCCAACGGTCTTATTAAGTTGGGTCATCGTATGTGGTGCCTCTATAGGAGTTGGAACGGGAGGGTTTTTCTGGGGTGGAACTTCGACGTCTTCCGGGCGCACGACAAAAGGATATGACAATTCCAAGTAATCATCAATGTAGGTTGGGTCGGCTTCATCACCGTTGTTCACAGGCTCCCAATTAGTAGCATCTACCAAATGACGTGGTTCCCTATCCCTCCAATGTGTTGGTTCTTGGATCATACTCTACCCTAAACTTTGTGGAACTTGTCATGCACTGAGAAAAATCAATAATGTACCTTTCATGAGAGGATGTCATGCATCTAGGTAATTTCTTGTTTCCAAGTTGCCGCATCACACGTCGAGGATCAGCCATAACGTATCCCTTTGGGTGGAACAAAGGCCCTTGGTAAAGTGCAACGTTATAAAACCACTTGTATTGGCGGTTCTCTCTAGCCTCCTTGTAAGGGTCGAACAGAACATATTTGGTAGTCATCGCGTCCATAGCCAATCTCATTTCTTCCATTCGATGATTGTTACCGGGCTTCAGATGGCTGTTGAACTCGTATCTCTTGGCTCTAGGCTCCTCGGGGTCATCAACGGGAATAAACTTCAAGAAGGGGTTGTCCTTGAGCAATGTTGGGAAATGTTCATAATCCCACACCTATACAAATGTGAAATGATACATATAAAAATCAGTAAATTTTGTTTCTAAATTCATGATAAGGGTACATGTGAACAATATAAATAAGAACATAAGTTTAAAAACACAAATACCTGGAGTAGAGTGAAATTCCCAACAAATTGGTTTGCAACCACCTTAGAGGCCCTTCTCATCTCCGTCATCAAATGTGTCATTGCCACGGTGCCCCATGAATAGGTAAAGACCTCTTCCAACGGATCCAAGTACTGAAGGTAGTTTTCACTAACCTTGTTGCTACTAGTGTCAGGGAATACCCTAGTGCCCAAGATAAATAACAGGTACGCAGCGGTTGTATAACGAATCTGTGCGGGGTCTCATCCATCCTTTAAACTTCTTTCCTTTATATTTTTAAACTTCTCCTTAAGCAGGGTCAACTTGATGGTCTTTGTCCTACTAACCTTAGATGCATAGAAGATTTCCACTGAAGTTTTGTTGTCCCAACCAAGCAACTTGTTAGTAAGCTCGTGCAACTCCGTCCATTCTATCTCAAAAGAATGATCATCTCGTTCTGCAATTAATTTGTCGATAACATCCAAGCCTATAATGTTCTGAGCATCATCAAGGATCAAGGTCGTCTCTCCAAACGGGAAGTGCATGGTATCAGTTTCACCATGATACCTTTCGACGAAGCAATTGACTGTCACCATGTCTGGCTTCACATAATTTTCAACCAAAGGATATAGACCAGAATCCTTTACTATTGCTTGGACCTCTTCATGCTCCTTAGACAAATCCCAATGAGTCGCGGCTTGGTTTCGGCAAACACGCACAGCCTTCTTATGATCCTACAATTAGGAGATAATACGGTTAAGAGATTTTGCATAAATACAAAACAATACATATGCACGAGATATAAATTCTTACATAGGTCCGATATATAGTACGAGCCCACGAGTCCTTGTAACCAAATAGATACCTCGGATCAAAATAAGATGCTCCCCAAATTCTACCACGATCAAGGTCGGGTATCATGTCATCAACATGAGGAAGGTGCGAACTTTTAACTTTAACTTTTTCTTTGCCTTTCCCCTTGCCTTGTGTGGGTTGTTGACTTGGACCACCTTCTTCCACTACTCCTTGGCTTTGGTTTGCTAATTGAGTTGGATCAATCTCATTATCTTCCTCCTCACTTTCCTCTTCATCTTGCTCATCTTCCTCCTCAACTGCTCCGGTAGATTCACGGATTACGAGTTTACTACGGTCACGACCACTCTCCCAAACTTCACCTCTTGTATCAGCCCCCAATCGGATTTTACGACCTTGGTCTTTCCCTCGAGGAGGCAGAGACTGAGGAGTATCAAGACCATCCTTCCTTCTTTTCTTAGTGACAACATCTTTAGCTTTTCCTTTGTTAGTCTCCTTTGCTTTAGCTTCCTTTGCTTTAGATATATTTCAAAAGAAGCAAGAAATAAATATAAGACAACTAACTTTCATTTCTAATACCGGCATAGATACACCACATTACGGCATAGAATCATCACTACCGGCATCCTGAAAAAAATGTCGAACATGCCAGGAGCTAATACCGGCATTGTAAATTCAAACAATTACATGCCGGGAGTAACTACTGGCATTGACAAATAAATTTTTAGGATGTCGGTACACTATCGGAAATTTCTGGATAAGAAAACACCAGTACCGGCAGCTACGTAAAATAAAAAAAAAATGTCGGAACACAGTACCGGCGTTGAAAAAAAATTGTCGAGGACGCCGGTAGTAGTTCTAAAGTTTCTGGATACCAAAACTCAAGTACCGGCATGAAATCTAACCTAAAATGTACGCCGGTACAAATAACAAAATCATAGGGTTTTCTGTTTATTAGAAGCTTACTACCGGCGTACTCGTAAAAGTTCAAATCAATGCCGGTACTAGGTTCAGAAGTGGTGTTCATCCTAAATACAATACTGAAACTAAGTTCCGGTGCGGTCTTCAACCTAAATTAGATGCCGGAACTGACTACCGGTGTGGTCTTCATCCTAGATTGAATGTCGGCACCGATTTTCGGTGTGGTATTCATACGAATTGAGTGCCGAAACTACTGAAACTCAACTGTTTCAGTTAGGGTTTCGTGATTTTGACCTAAACCCATAGCTACAAATCGACTAAAACACTAATTAAAAAGTTTTAAATGACTTACCTTCTCACAGAAGCCATATTTCCGAGTAGTTGATCGTCTGATAACTCTTGTTCTTCGTGTTCTTGCTCTTGAGCAATCAAAGCAAGCCTTTTCTTTAATTTTTGTTGAGCAATCAATTTTGATTTCGATTGGGCATCTGATTTCTTTCTTGGAGGCATTCCTATGGGTTGGTTTTAATCGACGAAGAAAATTTTGAATTAACGATTAATAGAGGATGAAGAAGATGAAGAATTTTTTTTTCGAAACCCTAACCTAATGGGTGCCAGAACTGATAGTGTAGAATGGGGGATAAATGATTTGGTTTTTGATTTTATGTTTTAGCTGAAAGGGTATAACAGTCTTTTCATAATGTTTTTTAATTAATCTAAGGGTATTTTAGTATTTTCGGCCCAAAAAACAACTCTTAGCAGACACCTTTGGTTGGGGGAAGTAATTCATATCCCCAATTAGTTTCCATATCCCGATTGCACGTTCCTTTTAAGCCCGTGCATATGCACGGGGTAGGTGTTTAAATTTGTGAAACACTACACTGGTTCAGTGGAAAATTTTCACATGGCTTATCGATCTAAAATTTCCAGACAAAAAGGAAAAATCTGAAATTTACTCATTTTGCTTTGCTTGGTATAATGTAAAAGTAGGTGGTATTCATAATTTATCAGTGTTCCAAATCTTTTGCAGGCTAAAGTTCTTAATCCTCCACCAATTAATTAATAGTAATCAGCTTCCGAGAGTAAAAAGAAAGGAAATGAGATACTTAGTACCAACTCATAATTGAAAATTCAAAATAAATGAAAAAAACATTAATCAAGTGCCATCCGTAATACTTATTTGGTTTTCTAGCATTACGAAAGTCATGTTTAGTTGCACAATTCCAAAGTGCAGAGATACTCCAAATATTATCCTGCGAACGCAAGAAACCATTATGGATAAACCGTTAAGTAGGAAAGTTTCTAATGCAAGAAGTACAAATATAGTTACCCGGCCAAAACCTCCTTCATTTGTAAACCCAAAACGGGTTCCTTTCTCAATTAAATAGATATTTGTAACTGTTCACAAACAAAACTGAGAACAACATATCAAAATATAAGTTTTCTAGAATTTCATCTGCATAAAACTTTAAAATCAAGTGTAGGAACAAATCAAAAGGAGGATAGATCATTAGTTCTTATTTACACACAAAACGGAAGACAACTTCTTTCCCTTATGACGTTTCAATATCCGTGCTACCAATTCTTCTGCCACACAGGATTAAAAATCGATAGACTATTACATTGGCGTTGGTTTGCTGACACGATGTTTTCTCTGAGTTTATGATGATACAGTACTCAATGAAAAAATATGATGTTTATAACTAATGAAACGTAACATGATTCAACGTTGTTAGTTGCTACCATAGCATTTAATCACATCATTCAGAACTAATCAAGAAATTCTTATAAATGAATCGGACTTACCTAAAAGTGGTGAGAAAGGCTGTTACTGTGGTTTTCTTTTGAGAATCGTATCAAACTTTCGAGATATTTGTTTTGACATGTTCCCCGGATATAAGGGAACTCCAAGTGTCGTTTGGATTTCAAACAACGGAAGTACGCAACCATTGGAAAATTAAGTACTTTGTCATCAGATTCCTATTCCGAATGTGTCTCTCCGAATCTCAACGATTGGATAACGATTTATCCATTCAGATATGACAACTGGTTTCCGACGTGGCCCCTTAATTTGCTTGAGGTTGATTTAGAAGCCGCCACATCAGCCTCAACATCCCCTTTATATAAAGAAGTATTGATTGATTCCGTTGAAAAGCACAAAAATTTGTTTACTCGTTCTAAAGCTTCAACAATGTGTGAGTCTCCAGCTAGCAGAAACGTCCATGTGAGTATCTTTCTTTTTGACCAAATTGCCCGGGTTGAGTGAATAGATGGAGTTAAGGTGAGGGCAATTCCTATGGCGATGTACAGACCAAAGTTTGTTGATCTAGGTTGATGACCAAATAGGTTTCTCCGTTATGGGAAAAGAAGTGGGCGGTTGATCATTAAGAGCCAGGTCACATAACATCCGCCTGGTGTGGAGGTTAAACTCGACATGTGAAGATTAAACCCGGCGTTTGATTCACAAACACTGGCGTGTGATGCACAAATACTGGCGTGAGAAGTAAAATCGCCAATGATTAAATATCCAACGTCCATATTCCCGACGGCTATTATTTTCAAAACCTAAAAATTCCTTCAATTGAATTCATTTTCACTCACACCACTACTATTTCTTCTTCTAAAATTCTTCTTATTCTATAATTTTCAAAGCCCATAATTCCTTCTTCTTAGATTCTTCTAAACCAAAATTTTCTTGATACTATATGAGCAACTTAATAAGAAAAGCGGTCAAGAGTATAAAGCAGAAAAGAGATCGAAGAAATGAACCGATACCGCGGCTTGCCACAAATGTGGATTATTCTCAAAATTGGGAAGCATAGTTTTCTTTGCCGAGTGTTGTTACTGCTCCATCATTAGTCGAAGGTCATGTTTTGGGGCATCAAGAGCAGTGTGAGAGTTTTTATAGAATGAGAGGTGGATTTATGACTTAAAGGCTATTTATGATGGTCTACCCCCTGCACTCTGAGAAAGGGTTGACAGATATGAAGCCTATAAAACACAACAACAAAATTACGAAAGTATTGATAGAAAGGTGGTGGCCGATGACGCACACTTTCCATTTTATGGATTTTGAAATTGGTAAGATTGTTTAACTTAACTTAAATTTTATTTTTAAAATAATTATTAAATAATCAAAAGAATTAATCATAGTTGATAGTATTCTTGTAATAGGAATTACGCCCCTTGATTAGTATTTCATTTATGGGATCCCAAGTGGAGTGGGAGATCCTGTACCATACAACCAAAACGAATGAATATCAAATAATAAATGGCAGGCACTTCTTTCCTCGTTTATGGAATCACATACACGTGAAGATCATAAAGATTTTAAAGGAGGTGGGGTATCATGTTCAGCGTTGAAGTTTTTTCTTAACCAAAAAAAAAAACTCGGAAAATATAGATGACTATCCTGAACTCGAAAAAGTGTTTATCTTATGGGTACTGGGTCATATTTTCTTTCCAAACTCAACTACTGTTTCTCGTGTTGGTTAGCTTGAAGAGTTAAAAGATCTTGACAAACCACCAGATTATGACTGGGGCTTTACAATTTTAGCAGAAATGTACCGCGGGATGGATCAAGCGTCCATTGGTATACCTAACTTCACTGGTTTATGGGGAATTATAGAGGTAAATATCAAAATTATTATTTTTAAATTCAAATAATTTTTATGAGAAAATGTAGATTAAGTCAAAATACTAAAATTACAGAGTAATTTGTAGTATTGGTGGTATACCTACTTCCGTGTTGGTAAACCAATTCTTAAAGACGATACCCATAGATTTCTGATCATTATCTCTCGACCAACTGGGCGAAGGACACTGGCAGCGACGTCTCGGGTTCCAGTTTTGTTCAGAGGTTTCAACAGATGACTCGGAGCCACAAGAATCTTATTGTTCACCCTTACATTAAATTTCCTGAGTATGATGGTAATAATGTACAATGTATTCTTGATTATTCTCTCTGTAGAGTTGTTTTTTACACTCCAGAATTGGATATAGGGGTTTGGTACCTGGGAGAAAGACTGTTGTACCAGTTACATGGTATATATGGAATTGTAATTAACCCACCACCACAGATGCAAACCTCTGCACCAGATTATGATCGACTGAGAATAATCCATTGAGAAAGGTATGAACTAAATACAAAGAGGAATATTCATGAAGGGCAGTATGTCACCTGGTACATGTTGATTGCGAATCCTGTAATTGGGAGATACAACATGCACATTTATGGTTTTGATTTCCCAGGGTTATCATGCCTGGCTCATGATGCAAATATCGTTCCTAGCCAGCCGCCTCCAAAAGATCCATGCTTTATGACTTACCCCACCACGGGTGCAAGTTCTTCATCACCTTCGTCAAATATGCCAGAAATTCGTTGGGAGATTACAAGTATTACTTCACAAGGTGATCCAACCACGATCTCCAAGGCTGCACAAGAACCGATCAAGAATAGTTGTACCGGACTGGAAGCGGAAAAACCGGACCGGAACCGTACAGGTAGTATATAGGGTACAAGTACCGGTTCTGCCAAAATTCTCGGCATGTACTGGATCATATTACATGTTTAATCATATCCGTTGATTTTCTGTGTATCCTAGTCGTTCATGTTAGCTATTTACTTCACTTATCACTCTTAAAATCTTTCATCCTCCTTTTTCCTCCTCCTCCTTCTTCTTCTGTTCTTAGGCGACACCCATAACCAAATCTCTTCTTCTTCAGCAACACCACTGGAATTAAATCGGTTCATCTTTCAATCAGTCAGATATGTTCGTAAGTGACACCACCACCATCTATTAGACTATTACAACCACCAACTCCTTCATCTTCACTTCTTCTTCAGTAATTTCAAAAACTAACAACAAGTCAACATCTGGTAAATTAATTTATTTGATTAATTCGTATAGATATAAATTGACATAAGGTTCTTATTTGTTTCATGTTAGATTAATTTGTTAAATAAGATTTAGTTCTTATTAATTGCATGTTTGATTTAGGGTTTTGTTTGAGATCGATTTGGAATATCGTGGATTGAATCGATTGATTTTGTTGAAATTAAACAACAACAACAGGTAATTGTGAAATGGGTTTGATTTGTTTGATCTTTGTTTTGTTTCTATCAATTGGTTTGGTAAAAGAAGAAGAGAGTTGGGTTTGAGCTTGATACAAGTAATTGGTGGTGGTATGCTGCTCGAATTACAGAAGAAGAGAGTTTGGTTTGAGCTGAAACTGAAGAAGAGAACAAGAAGAAGGTTGTTGTTGAAGGAGGGATTAAACAGTGATGCAGATTAAAAGGGTTTGTGAATGTATGCTGGAAAGAACATGAGGCAGTGCATGAAATAATGAAGTCGAAGTGCAATGAGTTGTAGGTAATGGTGTTGATGTTGTGCTGTTAATGGAGGAGATTAAGATAACAATTGGTGGTATTGGCTGTGAGTTATTGCAGTTTGAAATGATTTTTGCCACAGTTTTAGGCGAAAAAAACAACAAAAAGGGTTGATGTTTCTTCCATTGGTTTGTATAGATGCTTGTTAAGTGATACATATTTTGTTAACTGCAATTTTAATTACGAAATTATGATTGTAATAGGTAAAAACTCGGTACCGGTCTTGTACCAGACCGGTCTTACAGGTACAGGTACAAGTCCAGGTACCGGTCCTAAAAATGACGTACCAGTAAACACCAGGTACAGGGACCGGTTCCATAAGAAAACCAGGTCGTACCGGACCATGTGCAGCCTTAACGATCTTCATTGTTTCCCAAGCTATGAACGTGATTATCCTTATTACAACGTGGTTTCCAGTAATGAATATTTGAAGAGACAACTTAACGATATTTATTGGTTGAATCGGAAAATGGAGGCTATACACTTGGGTGTGTATCAGAAATGGCAAACGGACACAATGTTTGGATTGACTCCAACTGTAAATGGTGATGAACGTTCACAGTATTTCAATTCCACCAGGAGCAACATATCATAGCACGAGAGTGATAATACAGTAGTGGTAGAAACACAAGTAAGACACGATACTTCACCACAAATTGTGCATGTATCTCAACCTCAAGTAATTCAGCCAGATCCTAGGCACGTTTCTTCATCATTCTCGCCCTACAACCCAAATGATGCTTGATACATATTGATCTTTGTACCTTGGTAGCTATTACTCTAAAGGAATAATTCAGAATAATAATAGACGAGAAACTTAGAAAACAGAATACAAGTAGTAATTCGAAGAAAAATATCTTCTCTAGATTATGAACAAGAAAAAGATTACAATTCTCTCTTTGTTACGCTCACAATCTTCACTAAATAGTGGGTTAACCTTAAACTGTTTGCTAAGCTTGCACAAGTATTGTTCCAAAGTTTTCTCTAGGTTTTCTGTGTGTTTTGCTAACAATCAAACCTCTCTATTTATATCCTTCATCGTACTCAGCCGACCAAGGACTTCTATTAGGAACCTATTTCCTAAACTAAAAGTATTTCCATAAAAAAAACTCTTCCCTAACTAGGAATTCTTCCTAAACAAGGATTCCTGTCTAGAATAGTGAAAAAGCGGGGGTCTAACAAAACCACCCAATATTTCGCTTAGCAATCTGTATGGACAAACTCGAATATACTTTTAAGAGAATCAACAAGACTCAATCAATTAAAAGTATATCAACGAGTTTATATCTCTCTTCTTGATTTGATTTACTCAAGCAAGAACTGCGAGTTCTAATCAAATACAAGGAATAACTTGGATGGTACCAAAGACCAATATCCAAGGATCAATCAATATCAATCAACAACTGAAGGTCGGATTTTCAATTGATTGATTCAAACGCACAACCTGTATTATTTCAATTATATAAACAAATATAATGTGGAAATAAAAATAACACAGACACCAAAAATTTTGTTAACGAGGAAACCGCAAATGCAGAAAATCCCCGGGACCTAGTACAGATTAAACACACACTGTATTAATCCGCTACAGACACTAGCCTACTCCAAGCTAACTTCGGTCTGGACTGTAGTTGAACCCCAATCAGTCTCTCACTGATCCGAGGTACAATTGTACTTCCTACGCCTCTGATCCCAGCAGGATACTGCGCATTTGATTCCCTTAGCTGATCTCACCCACAACTAAGAGTTGCTACGACCCAAAGTCGAAGACTTGACAATAAACAAATCTGTCTCACACAGACAAGTCTATCAAAGGATCAATCTGTCTCCCACAGATAAACCCTAAAAGGTTTTGTTCCGTCTTTTGATAATAATCAAGGTGAACAGGAACCAATTGATAATCCGATCTTATATTCCCGAAGAACAGCCTAGAGTTATCAATCACCTCGCAACAATCTTAATCGTATGGTAGCGAAACATGATGTTGTGGAATCAAAAACAATGAGACGGAGATGTTTGTGATTACTTTTTATATCTTGCCTATCGGAGATATCAATATCAAGCCAATCAATCTGATTGTACTCGTACGATAGAAGATGCAAGATCAGATCACACAACTATGATAAAAGTAGTATCGGTATGGCTTCACAATCCCAATGAAGTCTTTAAGTCGTTAACCTGGTTTTAGAAGAAGAAGACCAAAGGTTAAAGGGGAATCGACTCTAGTATGCAAACTAATATAACACCTGAGGTGTGAGGATTAGTTTTGCACAGATACTAGAGTTCCCCTTATATAGTCTTTCAAATCAGGGTTTGCAATTAAGTTACCTTGGTGTTGATGGTGATTTTTAGCTTAGGGTTAAAATCGTAAAACCTTACATCTGACATGACGTCACTGGACCACTAGCGCATTTATTAAATCATTAAACACGCCTACGTAAAAATTACCATGGTACCTTTTTTTCTTTTACATATATATGTGTCATGTTCCACGGTAGAACCCTTAGTATTGACCGACATCACCTTTGTACACCAAACCCTAAATTCTTACACCACCGTGCCAATTGCAAACCATGCCAGCCACGTCTCCACGCCAAGGCATGCCAACCATGCCAGTCGCACCACCGTGCGAATGGCAAACCATGCCAGCCACGTCTCCGTGCTAAGGCATGCCAACCATGCCAGCCGCATGTGCCAATGGCATGCCGTTCCATCCACATCTCCGCGCCAAGGCATTCCTACCTTGCCAGCCGCACCACCATGCCAATGGAAAACCATGCCAGCCACGTCTACGCGCCAAAGCATGCCAACCATGCCAGCTGCACCACCGCGCCAAGGCATGCCAACCATGCCAGCCGCACCACATGTGCCAATGGCATATCGTGCCAGCCACACCTCCGCACCAAAGCATGCCAACCATGCCAGCCGCGCCACCGTGCCAATAGCAAACCATGCCAGCCACGACTCCATGCCAAAACCAGGCCGGCCCCACTACATGCCGCTGGCTGCCAAAATGAAGGGTTGCAACAATCAACGACCACCCTTCCATCTGAGATGCAGATGATCTTAACCGTCCAAGGTCGCCAGCCAACGCATGGTAACCTTTGGCCCAACGCCAAAACCCTATTTTTGGCCACGCCTAAACCCCGCCAAGGCATGCCGACCATGCCACATGTGCCAATGGCATGCCGTGCCAGCCACCTTTCCGCGCCTAAACCATACCATGCGGTCCTTCCCCTCACGGCTGCGAAAACGAAGGCGTGCGACAATCAATGGCCACCCTTCCATCTTAGATGCAAATCTTAACCGTCCAAGGTCACCAACCAACGCATGATAACCTTTGGCCCAACGCCAAAACCCTAGTTTTGGCCACTCCTAAATCACGCCAAGGCATGCCGACCATGCCACATGTGCCAATGGCATGCCATGCTAGCCACCTTGCCGCGCCTAAACCATACCATGCCGGCCTTCCCCTCACGGCTGCCAAAACGAAGGCGTGCGACAATCAACGGCCACCCTTCCATCTTATATGCAAATCTTAGCCGTCCAAGGTCACCAACCAACACATGGTAACCTTTGGCCCAATGCCAAATCCTAGTTTTGGCCACGCTTGAACCGCGCCAAGGGATGCTGACCATGCCACATGTGCCAATGGCATGCCGTTCCAGCCACCTTGTTGTGCCTAAACCATACCATGCCGGCCTTCCCTTCACGGCTTCCAAAACGAAGGCTTGCAATAATCGACGGCCACATTTCCATCTAAGACGCAGATATTAGCCGTCCAAGGTTACCAGCTAACCCAGGGCAACCTTTTGGCTCGACACCAAGCCCTAGTTTTGGCCGCACCCAAACAATGCCAAAACCCTAGATTTTGGCCACGCATATACTAGGCCATATTAAAGCCATGTCGGCCATGCTTTCATGCCACTGGTTACCAAACGAAGGGTTGTAATAATCAACGGCTACCCTTTCTCTCAAGATGCAAAATCTCGACCGTCGAAGGTCACCTCCGAGCCGGCAAGTCTCCCAAGCTCAACTTGCCAAACAACAGCAACATGCTACATGTTTTCCACGAAAACACTCGAGACATCAACACATGTCACAAACTGGGGGATGCTCATTGGTTTTTGGTTTAGCGGTTTACAGCGTGCGGCGTACACTACGCCCGTTACAAGACAGTGTCATAAGGATGAGGCGGTTAGTAAATACAGGGATTAATGGTAAAACACTTTCTTTTATGGAACATCAATTCCAGGCGTTACCGTTACCACCTCCTCCCATTTACTCATCCGTTTTCCATTTCTTACGAGACCAGAGTACATTTCACTTCGACTTGTATAAATAGGTCTTACCTATTTCCACCGAACAACAAGTTCTGGTCAGGAGCATTCAACACTCAGAAAACGTTTGCTAGCTTTCCCATCTGTTAGCTTCCCACTTTATGATGCAAGCCACAAAACAACTACTCTTCCAGGATCAACTATTCTGGTCTCAACACTCTCTTCGCTTCCCTCCCCAAAACCAACCCTTCTCCTCATCTTTGTGACCGAAGCATGTCTGGAACGACCATTTCTTGGTTTAGGCCAGATTTGTACAGATTGATCTCTTGAATCTGAAGTACTCCCTTGCAGTACATTGTTTAGGTTTTAGACTCGTTTCTCACCTACACACCCGAAATTACCGAAATCAGCAGAAACCGTTTTCACCCTCAAACAATTGGAGACCACAGTGGGAGATTTATCTTGCGGTTACAATGTCAACTTTCAATCCTCGATCTCATATTTCGACCCAGACGTCAGGACGGTAGAATCCAAACGACCTGCCCAGGGATCAACGGCTCAGTTACCAGACGGCCCGGTTACCAGTCATGACACGACAAGGGATGACTGGGGACTTTCCACAGTTACGGCGGTGCTTCCCACTAAACTTGGTCTTACACCCGGGAGATTCCTTTTCATCAGGAGACCCAAAAAACCGAGTAAGTCTTGCTAGATAAAATACATGGTCTACTACTTCAAATCTTCACAGGGGAGATAAAAAATCGATAGCCATATTTTTCCCGTGTTTCATGCTTTCTACTATCGCACAACATTCACAATTCCATGACTTCCCTGGGGTACTCATGCCACTTATATTCATACCCAAAAACATCAATATTCTAAAACAGTTCATTCCAAATAATAATCCAAAACCCTCAGGGGTAATACTTGTCTATCAACCCAAAAATCCAGAAAATCAAAACCATAAACCAAGCGCTTTGTTTGCCTTTCAAAAAAAAACAACAGTCATCTACCCGATACCTGCCTACTTTGCATAATAATGATTACCCGTCACTATTCATGAGGTATTCGATGTTACTACGGTGATATTCGAAGAGGAATTGTTTATGACGAAGTGTTTCTACAAGTTTATGAAAGGCATACCCACGGATAGGGTTTACACCAGTTCAGAAGAACAATATTTCTACATATTTATGGAAGGCATACCTATGGATAAGGTTTTCACCAACACAAGAAAACAAATTGAAAGAGAAACGCTGGAATATGCTTGCCCACTTTATTGCTACCGCGCTACCGCTAACACCAGGACGTGAGAACAAAGATACGAGATAAAAAGGAGATCCAACCCCTTTCATACGCATAACATTTTTGGAATTTGAATAAGGAAATGATTTCCTATTTGAGCTACGTATGGAAAGAGGCAACTGGGCACGCAAGAACAAGTCCGCGCCACGCCAAGCCAGCAGTCCGCGCCATATCAAATCCAAGCCAGCGTCCATGCCAAGCCAGCGCCCACGTCAAGCCAGCGCCCAGTCCAAGCCGATCCAGCGCTAACAACTTGCATCTTTCCAGCGCTAGCAGCTTGCATCCTTCCAGCGCTAACATCTTGCATCTTTACAGCAACTTGTATCTTTCCAGCGCAAGCATCTTGCATCTTTACAGCAGCTTGCATCTTCCCTGCGCCAGCAGCTTGCATCCTTCCAGCGTTGCTCTTGAATGCCCAGTAGAAGGGAATCAGCAATCTAATTTCATTACACGAAAAGATCAGGAACGACTTCTCCAAAATCGAAGCAAAGAAAAATCAGCAACCCCCCTGAGTTCACAAAGACTCTTTTCCCTGTCAGGAGATGCATGATTTTTGGGGACTTCGCCCGCAAAATCGTGCAGTCTATGATGAAAAATTTATGTGAGACTCTATATTTCCCCAAGGCATAACGTCAAGGCATATTTTCATCCCTCAACCACACTGCATCAGGGAAGCAGCTGTTTCCAACCAGAGAAGTCGTTCCCAAACCCCAACTTCTCTTGGAAAGCATGATTGATAGATGGAACTGGGGACTCCTAACCATTGTTCGCTTGAAGGGTGTCCAGTTTGACAGAACACTGATTAACGCAGCCGCTCCGCTTCAACATCCTCCAGCAGTGAATCCGCTTCAATGATCACTCTGACAGCCGCTCCGTTTCAACGCTCGCTCCAGTAACCGCTTCGTTTCAGCGTTCTCTCCATAAGCTTCTCCAGGATCCGAAGACGAGGCTTCAGCGTTCGGCTTAAGTTTCAACATCTTCTCCAAGAGCCGAATCTGCTTCAACGATGCTTCTTCCTGCAAAGGGTCGTACCACCACGCTCCCCATGTCAAGGATCATGATTCAGACAACCAATCTTCGTAGTCATGGACAGTTTGCTCACTTACACATCCAGCCAATCCTTTTACTTCCACGGATGCTCGTACAACTTCAGCTAATCCTTTTACTTCCACGGATGCCCAAACAATTCCAGCCAACCTACTTTGTTACCACGACAATGTAGTCTCTTCTGATTACATCTTCTACCAAGAATTGTTGCCACTCATTTGTTGGTACCAGCCAGAGCTTCACCACAACAACAATCACTACAAATATGGAAACATGTAAATCATACTCGAGGACTGAGGATATACACGGAATCCCTTCACTGTCAAAGCTCCGAAGACACAGTCAACCAAAAGGCCATAGCCGCAACAAGGTCATCTACTCTTCAAGGGTGCAACGCAAGAATATCATAGACTCTCTGTCTAGAAGACTCCTTCAACACTTTACGAAGCCGCGGAGGATCCCAATCCTGCTCAGAGGAAAACAACTTCAGAAACTGAAGAAAAATGCGACTGGGGACCTCTTTTCGTAGTCCATCGACGACCATCAAATACTCATGAGATAACTCCAGAGACGCGGCTGAAACATTTTCTTGAAGAAACAGAGGGATCCATGATAAACAACATAACTCTCTCATTCCTACATCTTCGTTATCCAGAATATTTCGTCCATGCTATATCTTGAGCATCCCAGCGTCACATCCACAAGAGTACGATAAGCTTGTATAAAATCACTTGGACGTGGATTCAAGGCGATGCAATGAAAATAGGATACACATGGGGACTACCAGCATGATACGCTTTCACTCCCCTCAACCAGGTTATTTCTGATTTCAACAACATCGCTTTCGAAGTTTCACGAGCCGCAGGAATTTCTCAACACGAAGCCATAAATTACACCGAAGACTTCAAAAGCATGCCACAAATATACATTCACATATTCATCCATGCCATCGGATCAAACGGAAGTATAACTGGGGACTTCTTACCACATCTCATTCCATACGGTAGTCCAAGATTCAGAAGATGGTTCGAAGGATGTCGCTTGGAACAAAGTCCTGGAAGACTTGATAAAAGCACATCGGCAACGGAACGTCTCCCTATTTCATCCGGGGGCGCCAGAAGTTTTCGACCATACAAGCATTCACAACACATCATCATAACAATCAGAAGGTCCAGGCACTGAACAACCTAAAGCCGAGGATGGACCGACACCACAACCACAATCTCCAAGATTAACCCTGGCATGATCGTTGTCGAGCATATATTCCATCCATCCGTCCCAAGAATGCAATGAAGTTTGGTAAATTTTGGAATCCACTGGAGATACACTGCAGACGAAAGCGCGGATACAAACGAGCAACAGAAAACAGAAGAAGGTCAATACCTCTTTTCATACGGACGAAGTTTCTAGAGTTTTGCACAGAATAAAGTTCCCTTCTTGCTCCATGAACGGGAATAGATGACTCGGCGCGACTATGCTACCCCGGGCCCACAACATCCCTCCTGAATTCTTCCTGAGTTTCACTGTCGGGCCGTTTTCACCTCCTAAACGAGCTCAAAACCTAAATATTCCTGCGTAAGGAGATAGGAAATTCTTTTTCGGTCAGATGGAGGGGAGGACCGTCAAAATCCGAGTTCGTACGAGAATTCTACAACGATTTTAGTAAGGAGCGCTAATTAGGGTTTCGGCATCCCAAACCCTGATTTCGACAAAGTTGCCATGCGCCATCACTACCATTTGATAACCGAAGTTCCAGCGTCATCACCATCGTTTGGTAGGCGAAGTTCTGAAACCAGTTTACACCATTCTGCGGAATGAAGACAGTTTCCACCATTCCGCTGACCGAAACCAGTTTCCTCCACTCCAAGCCGACCAACGCCTGCGGCTCCCATTCCAAGCCGACAATCTACATCACCACTTTACGGTCTAGCCAGCAACACCAAAAGTAGAATCTATGCAAGGATGCCAACACGAGAATCACGAACTCTCCTTACCTCTCGAAAAAGTTTAGTCGGGTCTTCTTGACCATCTTTTCATGACTTGTCATTTCGATTTTGTCCTCGCCTGTCACCATCTTATGCTTACATCGCAACAATGCTCCTGTTCCGAGCTAAGCAGAGGACTTAATATTGATGGTGGTTTTTAACTTATGGTTAAAATCGTAAAACCTTACATCTGACATGACGTCACTAGGACCACTAGCGCATTTATTGAATCATTCAACACGCCTACGTAATAATTACCAGGGTACCTTTTTTTTACATATATATGTGTCATGTTCCACGGTAGAACCCTTAGTATTGACCGACATCACCTTCGTACACCAAACCCTAGATTCTTACACCACCGTGCCAATGGAAAACCATGCCAGCTACGTCTCCGCGCCAAGGCATGCCAACCATGCCAGCCACATGTGCCAATAACATGCCGTTCCAGCCATATCTCCGCGCCAAGGCATGCCAACCATGCCAGCCGCACCACCGTGCCAATGGCAAACCATTCCAGCCACGTCTCCGCGCCAAAGCATGCCAACCATGCCAGCCGCGTCGCCGTGCCAGCCACATCTCCGCGCCAAGTCATGCTAACCATGCAAGCAGAACCACCGTACCAATGGAAAACCATGCCAGCCACGAATCCGCGCCAAAGCATGCCAACCATGCCAGCCGAGCCACCGTGCCAATGGCAAGCCGTGCCAGCCACATCTCCGCTCCAAGGCATGTTAACCATGCCAGTCGCACCACCGTGCCAATGGCAAACCATGCCATCCACGTCTCCGCGCCAAGGCATGCCAACCATGCCATCCACTTTTCCTCGCCAAAGCATGCCAACCATGCCAGCCGCGCCAATGGCATACCATGTCGGCCACCTCTCCGCGCCAAGGCATGCCAACCATTCCAGCAGCACCACATGTGCCAATGGCATGCCGTGCCAGCCACACCTCCGTGCCAAGGCATGCCAACCATGCCATCCGCGCCACCGTGCCAATGGAAAACCATGCCATCCACGATTCCATGCCAAATCCAGGCCGGCTCCGCTACATGCCGCTGGCTGCCAAAATGAAGGGTTGCAACAATCAACGGCCACCCTTCCATCTGAGATGCAGATCTTAGCCGTCCAAGGTCGCCAACCAATGTATGGTAACCTTTGGCCCAATGCCAAAACCCTATTTTTTGCCACGACTAAACCGCGCCAAGGCATGCCGACCATGCCACATGTGCCAATGGCATGCCGTGCCAGCCACCTTGCCGCGCCAAAACCTTACCATGCCGGCCTTCCCTTTACGGATGCCAAAACGAAGGCGTGCGGCAATCAACGTCCACCCTTCCATCTTAGATGCAAATCTTAGCCATCCAAGGTCACCAACCAACGCATGGTAACCTTTGGCCCAACGCCCACGCTTAAACCGCGCCAAGGCATGCCGACCATGCCACATATGACAATGGCATGCCGTGCCAACCACCTTGCCGCGCCTAAACCATACCATGTCGGCCTTCCCCTCACGGCCTCCAAAACGAAGGCGTGCGACAATCAACGGCCACCCTTCCATCTTAGATGCAAATCTTAACCGTCCAAGGTCACCAACCAACGTATGGTAACATTTGGATCAACGCACAAACCCTAGTTTTGGCCTCGCCTAAACCGCTCCAAGGCATGCCGACCATGCCACATGTGCCAATGGCATGCCGTGCCAGCCACCTTGTTGCGCCTAAACCATACCATGCCGGCCTTCCCTTCACGGCTTCCAAAACGAAGGCTTGCAATAATCGACGGCCGCATTTTCATCTAAGACGCAGATCTTAGCCGTCCATGGTTACCAGATAACGCAGGGAAACCTTTTGGCTCGACGCCAAGCCCTAGTTTTGGTCGCGCCCAAACAATGCTGAAACCCTAGCTTTTGGCCACGCCTAAACTAAGCCATATTAAAGCCATGTCGGCCATGCTTTCATGCCACTGGATACCAAACGAAAGGTTGCAATAATCAACGGCTACCCTTCCTCTCAAGATGCAAAATCTCGACCGTCGAAGGTCACTACAGAGCCGGCAAGTCTCCCAAGCTCAACTTGCCAAAAAACAGCAACATGCTACATGTTTTCCACGAAAACACTCGAGACATCAACACATGTCACAAATTGGGGGATCCTCATTGGGTATTGGTTTAGCGGTTTACAACGTGCGGCGTACACTACGCCCGTTACAAGACAGTGTCATAAGGATGAGGCGGTTAGTAAATACAGGGAGTAATGTTAAAACGCTTTCTTTTATGGAACATCAATTCCAGGCGTTACCGTTACCACCTCCTCCCATTTACTCATCCGTTTTCCATTTCTTACGAGACCAGAGTACGTTTCACTTCGACTTGTATAAATAGGTCTTACCTATTTCCACCGAACAACAAGTTATGGTCAGGAGCATACAACATTCAGAAAACGTTTGCTAGCTTTCCCATATGTTAGCTTCCCACTTTCTGATGCAAGTCACAAAAGAACTACTCTTCCAGGATCAACTATTCTGGTCTCAACACTCTCTTCGCTTCCCTCTCAAAAACCAACCCTTGTCCTCCTCTTTGTGACCGAAGCAAGTCTGGAACGATCATTTCTTAGTTTAGTCCGGATTTGTGCAGATTGATCTCTTGAATCTAAAGTACTCCCTTGCAGTACATTGTTTAGGGTTTAGACTCGTTTCTCACCCACATACCCGAAATTACTGAAATCAGCAGAAACCTTTTTCACCCTCAAACACTTGGTAACAAAACAATCAATATCCACCATTAGATGAAAACCTGATTTAGATTCAAGCTAATGTTTTTCAACCGTTAGATCGAAAACTTAGCTTGTTACACACATTTGACAATGCACGGTTCTAGGTTTGTTAACCGTACCCAAACGTATGCACTTGTTGGTTCGACAATAGTTAACCAAATTGTTAGCCACATGAGCATTCCATATCAACCACGTTCTTCTTCACCATAACTAGTTCAAATGAATTCAAATGAACTAGTTAGAGAGTTGTTCAATTGCAAGGAAATCTCATGTACCACATAAGACACAATTGAAGCAAAGATGATTTGATTCACTTGAATCGGTTCATGAAATTTTATAGCCATGGTTTGCAAACTGCATTCCTTAGTCTTTTTAAGTTTAAGTTCAGAAATCATCTTCAGATATATAACCTTCTCAAGTTCGCAGACTAGGTTCGCGGACTTAAATTACCGGGCAGAGTTTACAAACTCCAACATAAATTCTCAGGCATGAGAACTTCGCCGGTTCGCAGACTGGGTTCTCGGACTGAGTTCGCGTACTTAGCTTCACATAAGTAGTTTGTCAACTCCAGCAGAAATTCTCGGGTTTGAGAACTTCGTTAGTTCGCGTACTTGGCTCACGCAATTCTTCCGGTTCTCTTGATCAACAAAGTTCGCAAACTTTGGTTCAAGGAATAGGACTTATACATAAATGTGTTTCCACAACAATGCTTATGTCCACCATTGGTTATGTAATCTAAACTCTCATTTCAATCATTGAAACATTCTTAGAGGACGTTATACAGTTGTTACACCATTTCTCATCAAACCAATTTTCAAGATGATTGAAACATATCATGACTTTCGTCACATGGTAAAGATAAACTTGTTTAAAGCGAAAATATTACCAACTCTTATTTCGAGATATAGATAGGAGAGGTATACTCGGCTCGAAATACCAAATGTGTATAATCAAAGTCTATATATATAGCATATGACTTCTTGTCTCAAAGAGTAGGAGATAGAATAGATAGAATTTTGAGTGAAAGATAAGTCCGAGCCTTCACATACCTTTATGTCGAGAAGTTCCACCGGTTCCTTGAGTAGTTCTTCTACTTGTATGATGAATCTCCATGAAGTCCTTGAGCTCAACTACACTTTATATCCTAGTCCGAGACTTAGCTATAATAGACTAGAAATCAAGACTTATAGTTTTTATCACTAACATTGACAAACATGCTTGAGATAGCAACGCATGCGAGTTCGACCGAGCAATGCTCTAAAAATCTCCACCTTTGTCAATTTTAGTGACAAAACTATCAATACATATGGAATACAAAAAAGATAAAGAAACTTTAGTAGATCCTATTCCACATGTCTAATCTTCAACAATCCTCGAAATCTTCGTCACTTCCAAGTACTCCAATGATCCCAAAGGTTGTAAGTTTAGCATCACCGTTGTTGAAGATCTGAAGCTATAACAATGAGAAAACATAGTTCTCGATCATTGTTATACAGTGTCATAGTATTATTACACAACGTCAAAGTTCAATTGTATCACCACTTCAACAATAATACTATGGTGATATGTATCACTCCCCCTTAGTCAATACTCCATCTCACATGGAAACCACTCCCCCTTACACATTGATCCGAAAACCATATGTATTTTTAGTTTGAACTACATATTAATTCTCCCCCTTTTTGTCAATGAAATTGGCAAAGGTACAAGAACGGGATCATAATGAAATTTCTGAGAGAGACATTTCATGACAAAAGGAAAAATACATACCAACTAATTTAGATGCAATCATAAAGCCTAAGCTAAATGCATTCATCAAGGAGTTTAAAGATACAAGATAACCCCTCTAAAATTCCACAACCGCACACCCCTCAAGATATGACCATTAAGCACAAGTTCAAAAGAACTCTCCCCCATTTGATGTCATTCCCAAAGGAACAACAAGAACGACCTTAATTTCGAAAGAAAAGAAGGATTTTTTATTGGACACAAAAAAACATGAGAATGATTTCCTATATCCAAAAACTCAATCAAATTAATCACAAGTAAACCCATGATTAATTTAATCGGAATACGCAATCAAATTAAACACAAAAATTAATCAATTCAATTGATTATGCTCAACATAAGAGAACTTATGGAGACACGAAAATACTCAACTAGATTAATTACAAGAGAACCCATAATTAATCTAATCGGAATACACAACCAAACTAATCACAAAAGTAATCAATTTAATTATCATTTGTTTTGCTCGACATAAGAAAACTTACGGAGCAATAAATAAATGACCAAACAAGATGATTAATTTAGTTCAATATGCTCGACATAAAATATCTCACAGAACAAAAACTAAGCTAGAAATAATCAACTTGGTTGTATAGTTCTCAATATAAGATACATTACGGAGCCTCACAGTAATACATAAAATATGGATCAGGGATGATCAATACTGCGGAATACACAAGGATTCATTCTGTTTTTCCATCACTATTTGCATAACGATATTTAATAGACATAATCCTTGAAAACAAAAGAGTTTAACCTATATTCCATCAAATATTTGACAATATAGGCTTAACTTTTGTATTTGTCAAAAGTCCATTCATTCTTTTATCAATACGTGAATATCAACTTACGAGAGACTTTACTTTTGACAAAGTATGGGACAAACATAGTTCACGGATGTGAACACAAATATCCCATAACAAATTACAATAAATCATAAATATTAATACTGCAAAACATCATCCTCCAAAAAGTTTTTAGAATTTAAACAAATAAACCTAAAAAAGAACAAGAAGATGAAAAATAATAACTATGTGCAGTCACAATCATTGTTATTCCAGCACTAGTTATTCTTCCAACGGGTCAAAATAATTATGAGACAACGGGTCTTTGATCTTGTGAACAACAACATTCATTGCAACATTAGAGAGATGATTCTCTTTGCGAAGATCATTGATGTAAGAATTTATGAGACCAAGGTCAGCAGTAACCTTTTCCAACTCAGTTTTCAATGCATCAAGATTTTTCAGAGTAACAATGAGCTCTTGTTTTGCTTCCCCAAAGTACTTAAGAAAGTCATGAACAACTTCAGCAGAAATCATATCATCCTTTTCAGCATCCTCATGAACGTAGGAAAAATAACATGAAGAGTTAGGATGATCTTCATCTACAAGGGTTCTTTTCTTCTCGGACTCAATAACAAAACCTTTGTCAAGGAATCCCCTTGAAAAACTACCATAGCAAGATGAGGAAGAAGACGACATTCTAAACAAACCCAGAAACCAAACTAGAGTATCCGAACGTGACTTTTGAAACTCAATAATTCGGATATTTAAGGGTTTCTTAGGGAAGGAATATTTTTAGGGTTTACAAACAGTTGTCTCGTGCCGGAACGGGTATCCGTGCGAAGACAAACTTGACCCACGGAAAAATTCAAACAAAAGTTTTATTTTAATAAACACAAAAAATACTTTAAGCAATCATTTCTGCAGACTAGTAGTTTGGCTATAGACGATAAGAAGATAACTTCACTAATCAGAAGTAGTATGCTTAAGGTATACATGAAAATGACACATCTTACTCAACATGATTTTTATGAGGAAGTTCTTTACCCCTTGTGATTAATTAGCACAAGTATGAGCTTTAAGCTCATTAAAATATTTTTGTTTATGATCAAGTCTCTTTTTCCTCCTGAATCTAGAGAGGGATTCCTTTTTATGTGATAAATTATCAGAAAACTTACTGTCGTCAATATACGAGACATAGTTTGAGTTCTTACCAGAAGAATTTTGGTTTGAGGAGGAAGATAACCTATTGACGAATTCTTTATACCCTTTAATTCTCTCTTTCAGATTATCTCTCATTTCATCAATTTTTCTTCTTTCTTCTGAACTTTCTTTCTTACCAGGGGAAGAGTTATTTCCAGAGACCATAACTCGATCTTCCTTTAGACGATGTTTATTAAGACGTCTGTTTTGTTCTTGAGTGTTCGAGGAACTCGTTGAACTGACTTTCCCGGTAATATACACAGGGTAGGTACGAAAACCAATTGGTTTAGTCATACGAATGTCAGTTACACCCTTAAGAATTAAGTCTAAGGTGTGTTGAAGTTGGACAAAGGAGTTTTTCTTCATCCTAGAGGTTCCCTTTCGCTTAACAGAACTCTTTGTCTCACAAACAAGACATACTTTCTGATCATTCGAATGATTAGATAGTACAGTCTTAATATCCTCGTTAGAAGATTTTTTCCTTCCATTTGATGTGCAACATCCTTGAGTGATAGATACTTCAGGCACATCCGTTTTACCAGAAGGGGCTTCCGTTTTTACTTCTGAGCATAAAGCCACTTTAGTTGTGTCAGAAGTATTTGGCATATTGGATTTCTTTGAGCATCCTTGAATAGAGAGCTTATTCAAGCGATGTTCAATTTCCAAGGCATCCTTTTTGAGACTAGCCTCAAGGGTCGTGCACGAAGACTAATCTTCAGCATTACCTTCGGATTTGTAATCACTTACTACACCAATAAGATTATTGACATGGTGCTTCAGCCGATTAAATCTATCAGCTTGAATTCTAACAAGATTTAGAATCAATTCACTCTCTTTAGCTGAATCCCGTTCATTGTCAGAGAATCTCTCTTTTGAAGGGTAATCGGGATCACACATGTCTATGTTAGTCTGTCTCGTCAGAACACAAGGTTCGTCTATATTCCATATTGAAGAAACTTTCTCTTTAATAGAATTTGACGAGATAGAACTTTTATTTCTGGCGACACGTTTATCAGAGATAGTACTCTTGTCCATAGAGTCAGATCGCTACAAACACAGACTTGTAAGGTCTTAAATGTGTTTGCCCGCTCTGATACTAATTGAAAAAGCGGGGATCTAACAACACCACTTAATATTTCGCTTAGCAATCTGTATGGACAAACTCGAATATACTTTTAAGAGAATCAACAAGACTCAATCAATTAAAAGTATATCAACGAGTTTACATCTATCTTCTTGATTTGATTTACTCAAGCAAGAACTGCGATTTCTAACCAAATACAAGGAATAACTTATGGTACCAAAGACCAATATCCAAGGATCAATCAATATCAATCAACAACCGAAGGTCGGATTTCCAATTGATTGATTCAAATACACAACCTGTATTATTTCAATTATATAAAAAAATATAATGCGAAAATAGAAATAACACAGACACCAGAAATTTTGTTAACGAGGAAACCACAAATGCATAAAACCCTCGGGACCTAGTCCAGATTAAACACACACTGTATTAAGACGCTACAAACACTAGCCTACTCCAAGATAACTTCGGTCTGGACTGTAGTTGAACCCCAATCAGTCTCCCACTGATCCAAGGTACAATTGTACTCCCTACGCCTCTGATCCCAGCAGGATACTGCGCACTTGATTCCCTTAGATGATCTCATTCACAACTAAGAGTTGCTACGACCCAAAGTCGAAGACTTGACAATAAACAAATCTGTCTCACACAGACAAGTCTATCAAAGGATCTGTCTCCCACAGATAAACCCTAAAAGTTTTTGTTCCGTCTTTTGATAATAATCAAGGTGAACAGGAACCAATTGATAATCTGGTCTTATATTCCCGAAGAAAATCCTAGAGTTATCAATCAACTCACAACAATCTTAATCGTACGGTAGCGAAACAAGATGTTGTGGAATCACAAACAATGAGACGAAGATGTTTGTGATTACTTTTTATATCTTGCCTATCAGAGATATCAATCTCAAGCCAATCAATCTTATTTTACACGTACGATAAAAGATGCAATATCAGATCACACAACTACGATAAAAGTAGTATCGGTCTGGCATTACAATCCCAATGAAGTCTTTAAGTCGTTAACCTGGTTTTAGAAGAAGAAAACCAAAGGTTAAAGGAGAACCGACTCTAGTATGCAAACTAGTATCACACATGAGGTGTGGGGATTATTTTTGCAGAGATACTAGAGTTCCCATTATATAGTCTTTCAAATCAGGGTTTGTAATTAAGTTGCCTTGGTAACAAAGCAATCAATATCCACCGTTAGATGAAAACCTGATTTAGATTCAAGCTAATGTTTCTCAACCGTTAGATCGAAAACGTAACTTGTTACACACACTTGACAATGCACGCTTCTAGGTTTGTTAACCGTACCCAAACGTATGCACTTGTTGGTTCAACAATAGTTAACCAAATGGTTAGCCATATGAGCATTCCATATCAACCACGTTCTTCTTCACCATAACTAGTTCAAATGATTTCAAATGAACTAGTTAGAGAGTTGTTCAATTGCAAGGAAATCTCATGTACTGCATAAGATACAATTGAAGCAAAGATGATTTGATTCACTTGAATTGGTTCATGAACTTTTGTAGCCACGGTTTGCAAACTGCATTCCTTAGTATTTTTAAGTTTAAGTTCAGAAATCATCTTCAGATATATAACCTTCTCAATTTTGCGGACTAGGTTCGCAGACTTAAGTTACCGGGCAGAGTTTACAAACTCCAGCAGAAACTCTCGGGGTATGAGAACTTGGCCGGTTCGCGGACTGGGTTCGCGGACTTAGCTTCACGCAAGTAGTTTGTCAACTCCAGCAGAAATTCTCGGGTTTGAGAACTTCGGCAGTTCGCGGACTTGGCTGACGCCATTCTTCCGGTTCTCTTGATCAACAAAGTTCGCAAACTTTGGTTCAAGGAGTAGGACTTATACATAAATGTGTTTCCACAACAATGCTTATGTCCACCATTGGTTATGTAATCTAAACTCTCATTTCAATCATTGAAATATTCTTAGAGGACGTTATATAGTTGTTACACCATTTATCATCAAAGAAATTTTCAAGATAATTGAAACATATCACGACTTTCGTCACACGGTAAAGATAAACTTGGTTAAATCGAAAAGATTACCAACTCATATTTCGAGATATAGATGGGTGAGGTATAATCGGCACGAAATACCAAATGTGTATAATAAAAGTCTATATATATAGCATACGACTTCTTATCTCAAAGAGTAGGAGATAGAGTAGATATACTTTTGAGTGATAGATAAGTTCAAGTCTTCACATACCTTTTTGTCGAGAAGTTCCGCCGGTTCCTTGAGTAGTTCTTCTACTTATATGATGAATCGCCATGAAGTCCTTGAGCTCAACTACACTTTCTATCCTAGTCAGAGACTTAGCTATAATATACTAGAAATCAAGACTTACAGTTTTGATCACTAACATTGACAAACATGCTTGAGATAGCAATGCATGCGAGTTCGACTGAGCAATGCTCTAACAGATAGGATTCTTCCCTCATTTTAGCTTAAACTGTTTGCTAAATGAGTACGGATACACCTGTATCATGGGTCCCCCTTTTAAGAACTTGAACTCCTGTGAGAATTAAAGATGAAGGTTAGGGAACTCGAGAGTCCCCTTTTCCATATTAAACCACTTGGCCTTGCTAGAAACTTGACCTTTACATCCAATTAGAAAAGCTTCCTTCTCTCCTTGTCGTGTTGTAGTCACTCTTCACTCCAATATGCAGTCTTCCTTGAGTGGTTCCTCTCTATAAAACCATAAGTCTTCTACTCGTTGTAAGATCATAGTGTCGTCACCATCATCATCTAGTAATGGTGGCTCAAACAACTTCAAGTATTCGGCATTTATAACCAAGTACATTCCTAGATAAGGTGGTAGATCTAGACGAAAGGCATTGTCACCAATCTGATCGAGAATACGAAACGGTCCATACCTCAATGGCTTCAACTTATTACCTTCCCCATTTAGTCATTCCTTACCTAATTTTAACCATACCAAGTCACCAACACCTAAGTTACAAGGCACAAGATGCTTGTCATGCTTTGCTTTGTATTTGGCTTGTGACTTATTTAATTGCGCTTCAACAACTGCGTGAATCTGAGATATATTCTCCAAGAACTTTTGTGACTTTTGTCGTTCACTTCCTTCCTCCCCCCACCCACATTGAGGTGTCACTAGAAAATACTAGATCGAAAGGGCTAGGTGGTGAGTAACTATAGCACGTCTCGAAATGAGAATTCCCTGAAAAACTGTGAACAGATCTATTGAAAGCAAACTATAGATACGGTAAACTCTCATCCCAAGTTTTAGGATGCTTAGAATTATATCCCCTTAACATGTGAACCATAGTCATGTTAACCACTTCTGTTTGTCCGTCTGTTTATGGATGAAAAGATGTACTCTTCTCAACCTAGTGTCTATCATCTTCCATAAAGAATCCCAAAAATGACTAAGGAATCGACTGTCCCTATCAGAAATAATCTAAGTAGGTAAACCAAAATGCTTCCACACATGCTCAAAGAAGAGCTTTGCTGCACCGGCTCCCGTTACCGTCTTTGTACATGGAATTAATGCAATCATCTTGCTGAATCGGTCGACCACAACGAACAAGTAATCATAACCAGACTTGGTATTTGGTAACCCACCAAGAAAATCCATAGAGATACTTGATAGACACATTTTTGTGTCTAATTTGATCTCAATACTATATAGTGTTGGCACTCGATTTTGTACTAATTTTGTTATTTTATGTATTTATAGGTATTTTTTGGAAATAAATATTTTTGGAAAATTCGGCTCGAAAAGTTGATTTTGGCACCCGGAGGACACGTGTTATTCGGACTCTCGCTTTTGGATAAGGGGTAACCTAATTACTAAGGGGCACCCCCAGGACACCCTCTTCTTCATTTGAATTTCGATTTTGGCGGGAAAAATATTCATAACACAGGAGAATTTTCGATCGAAGAAATGAAGTAGTTGTAGGTCGATTCAATGGCTGAATTTTGGCAGAAAGATGTGATTTAGCCTAAGGAAGATATTTTGGGTGTCGAATTTGATCGGAATTGGCTGGAAATATCGATTTAATTCTCGAGCTCAAAACAGAGCTACACGGAGTGAACACGACCTGTACACGGTGTTGTTTGTGTTTTGGTTGTGCATGGAAGTGTTTTGGAGGAGTTGGATGACTTATGAGGCATGTATAAGGCTAACTAGAGCGTGCAGGATCAAAGTTTACGTGTGTAGAAGCCAAAAATGGAAATTATTGTTAAATATGGGCAGCGAGCAATGACGGGATTAATGGGAGATTATACGGTGTTATGGTCGGATATTTTTGTTCTAAAACACTATAAATACAAGGCTAAAGAGTTGAGAAGGGTTGGAGAGTCTTTGGGATAGTTTAGGAGTCGAGAAGAATCAATACAAGAGTACACAGCGAAAAGCTTCCTGCTGGTGCAAGGAAGAACACGAAGAAGATTAGACAGTAAGAGAAAGTCGTTGAAAAGTGTCGCTTAAGTGCGACAGTTTCCAATTCCTTTCTCGCGACTTAGGAACAACAGCACTTCTGTTGTATCGTTTTTTTGAACGCTTTATATGCGTCGCAAACACTGTTGTAAACCGTTTTTCTCCATTTTCTCTTGATTGTAAACAACTTTTGAGTATCAATGAATCAATTTGAGAGGTTTTTCATCATGAGTAGCTAAACCCAATCCCAGGGGTGACGGAGGAAGCCGTTCTTCCAAAAGTTATGTGGTAAAATTTATTTAAATTTATTTATGCAACTCTTTTATGATTAATTGCACCGAATAAATATGGAGTAAATGATTTTTATTAATCAATTGTGTTTTCTCTTGATGGAGTATGCTTAGTAAATTGCTTTTGATACTTCATGCTCGCGATTAACAATGGATGTTTTCAAAATCTAATTTAGGCAATGATTAGAATCACAATTTCCTTTTATTGGAGTTATATTGTCTAGAATTGCATGATAAGAACTGTTATTGAATCACATAAATTTTGGTGGATGGTGGAATCCTGACCCCCAGTAAAAATTCTCTCCCATATTTTGTTAATATTGTGCATATAATTTTATTTATTTAAATCTAGAAAAAAGTTACCTTCACAAGTTCGAAAGAACCTAGTTTTTACCACTATCTACAACAACATTTGAAAATACATCAAAATGGCGCCGCCGACGCGGATTTGTGCTTAGGTAGAGTTTTTAGGTTTATTTTTTTTATTATTTGTTCCTTTTTACTTTGTCTTTTGTCTTTGATTTACAGGTTCGAAGTGGAGCACTAAGGACTTGGAGAGGAAAAAGCTTAAAGCGAAAAGCGAAAAGAGAAGAAAAAAAAGGACAATTTTAGGATTTAATTGTTAATTTTTTTTTTTTTAGAGTGTGTGAGGAAAACTGTATTTTTTTATTTTTTTTGGACTTTGGACTTTAAACAATTGGACTTATTTTTTTTAACCCTACGGAAGGGTATTATTATTAAAAAAAAAAATAAAAAAAAAATTATTATATAAACTGTGTGCAGGGAAGGACGACGATTACTATATCGTCTCGGCCCCTCGGGTTCGCACACGGCATAGGAGTCGTGGCCCGTGTCGACGACAACGGTTCATCGCCCGTCTGGTACGGGAGGTAAGTCCAATCGAAACACCCGCGAATCTCCTGCAAGCGGGTTACTGTCTGCCTTAAGGTGATAATTGTTTGAGGACGAACCGGACTGTCTTTATTTTCCTAGTAAAGGGCAAGGCCTGGCCAATACAAGATAAGGGTTCGGATTTCATCACCGCTCCCTTCTTGCCCGCCTTAGGAAAACGAAACCTAACGCGAACCCAAGCTTAAAATTTGGAATAGAACGAGACCGATAGGGTAACGAGCTTAATAGGAAACTCGTTCGAAAAATATTGGTTGCTCTTTAAGCACACTCCAAAGTTCATGATGGTTTCTGTGAGTTGAATGCGTGACTGCGCCGCCTTGTGATAGCGGTGAGGCCTTGGGTATCAAAGCTCCACTGAGCTTCCCTCGCCTCAATTCAACTTACTTTGACTCGATTGATTCCAGAGGGGTTTGCTCAAATTGCAACGAATTCCCTTTCGAAAGATAGAAGCTGGTCTAGAAACAATCTAAGTGGAGCCATCATGCTTTTTGTTTGCTAGAAATCTTTAGGTTTGCTTTGGTGGAGTCGAGTCGGCCTTGTTTGTGATTGTATAGAATCCCTCTGTAGTTTATATTTCTTCGGTGATGAATCCTTTTGAGGAGACGCCACCTGCGATGACGTTGCGAGAATATATGTCTAGAAATTCTCGTTATCAAGAGACGTCTTCGGAAATGACTCTTGGTGAATATATGCGTGGGCAGCGATATATGGATACTCCAACTTTTATTGAGGAATCACCTCTAATGATCTATGAGAAATATTATAAACATAGACCATGTAGTTTGGAACAAAGATTGAGAATTCTTGAATTTCAAAAATTGTATCATGATGATGAGGATAGTGATGATGAAGAATCTGAAATGTGTGGGAATAGTGATCAGGAATTTGTTACCCCAGTTGAGCCTTATAATGATTATATTATTTCTGGTTCAGATCCTAATAATTTTAAAAATTATTCACCTATTCAAAAGGACGAGGATTTGACTAGAGATACCCCCGTTTCAGACGATGTAGTATGTCCTGTTTACGAAACCGATGATGGTTTAGAGGAACCAGTTTATCTTGAGATCGAGTCAAACGATTTAGAAACAATAGTCTTAGATGAACTTGTAGAGATTAGCGAGGATGAACCTGACTTAGAAAAATCAATTGCCGACCTAGAAATTAGGGAGGTTATGACCAGTCTATCTAGAGACGCCGAAAACTCTAAGTTTGGGGGTGAGTATCATTCTCCATGTGCTTTAACTCTTAGTAAGGTCCCTCACTTCGGACTTGACATCAATGCCTCACCCATCTTACGAGACTATCTTCATAATCGTTTTCCAGAACCTAATGATATCCAACAAGAGTCTCAACTGTTAGAAACCCATCCTCTGGTTGATGTGGTTAACCAGGAAATAATACCAAGATTGATTTTGTTTTCCCACCAAATAGTTTTCTTCCAAATGTGGGAACATATAGATTTCAAATGTGTCGAATATTAAGTCGTGAGACTAAACCTAAATGCTTTAGGAAATTAGAATCGACACATTTGCTTAAGAATGACCACTACTCTCATTGTGGTCAAATTTGTAAGTCAAATCTTATTGACTTAGAGGATCCTCAGTTATTTAGGTTATTATTGTGCGCTTCTAAGATCATATTTGAGTTTTTCCAGACTCTAGGACCTAATAATTTGGATCCAACCTATGAGGAAATGCATCCGAGGAAAATATTTTATTTAGACCCTTTCATAGAACCTGAACCTGAACCACAATTAGATATAAATATCTTAATCAAGAAACTAGATAAGGGCATGTTATTCTTGTTCACTTTCTTGGGTTATTGTAGTTTCCTTTGGTCAGCTCTTTTTCGTTTTGAAGACCCACAGTTATTTCGACTGTTACTTTATGGTTCGAGTTGACTAATCCTTTCCTAAGTCTGGCTGAAGACTTTAAACTTAGCACTTCTTGGGAGGTAACCCAATCTCATGCAACCCGGTAATATCCTTCCTTCACTCTTTTGCTTCAAATAGTAACTGTCTCTCCTTGTTCATGCTTTTAATTTCATCTTTAGAACATTGAGGACAATGTTAGATTTAAGTTTGGGGGTATGGGAGAAACTTTTTAGTTGCAAAAATAAACTCCAGAGCCTAGAAATTTATGCGTATTTAGGATAGCACTAACCAATCTAAGTGGATGGAAACATTTTTGTTTTAGGAGTTGAGGAACCAATCTGACTAGATGGAAACTACAGAGTCTATTCATAAAATCACAGAGCTCAGGTGTTAGAAATAATGATAGTTTCGCCATATCTTGTCGAGTCCTTTTCACTTTCTATTTTTAGTTTTCTTTTGTTTCAAGTGATTTGGTGGGGCACACGATTCAAGTTGTTACCTTTGCTAGGGTGAAATAGAGTGACTGAGTTACCTTTTCAAAAAAAAAAAAAAAAAAAAAAAAAAAAAAAAAAAAAAGAGAAAAAGACTGGACCAGTTAGACCAATCGGAATAAGTATTAACACTTGGATAGCAATATGCGTGTGTTCTCCCTGTTTCCGTCGCCTAAGCAAGCGTGGAATGCAGGACCCGTGGGAACTATCGTGTAATCTGCTGACAAGAAGCATGCGCTTGGATCCAAAAGATCTATTCATGCCGTTAAGTTAAAAAAAAAAAATGGTTATTGTTTTATGTAGTCAACTGCTGGTTCCCTTGTATTTGCCAGTTTGTTGATCTAGATTTAAGTTATTGACCACTGGTTCCCTTGTATATGCCAGTGTGTTAATATTAGTCAGACCGGTATCTCAGTCATTTAGGTTAGGTTCATCTTGGCAGAGGCCTTCAGACAGATATGGGAAACACCGTTCACTTTTCAACCATCTACATTTTTCTTTTTCCATCTTCTTAATCTTTTCATGTGATTAGTCTGACTCCGAGTATGATGTCCATCGTGAAACTATCTTAGTAGAGCTCTGTCACTTATATGAATTTTAGTATGCTTGAGTGCAAACTCGTGTACATCAATTGGAATTTCGCATCAGGGTTCTTCCTCTAGAGTCAATAATTGTATGCCAACCAAGGAGGTTCTTTAGTGCTTTCCAAGGTTCGGCGTAGATAGCTAGGGACTGGAGTATTGGTTTTTGTGGGTACACCTCTGATAAACCCACCCGAGATTAACTCGGTCACTTTTCAAGAATAATTTTTGTTCGAGGACTAGCAAATAATAAGTTTGGGGGTATTTGATAGACACATTTTTGTGTCTAATTTGATCTCAATACTATATAGTGTTGGCACTCGATTTTGTACTAATTTTGTTATTTTATGTATTTATAGGTATTTTTTGGAAATAAATATTTTTGGAAAATTCGGCTCGAAAAGTTGATTTTGGCACCCGGAGGACACGTGTTATTCGGACTCTCGCTTTTGGATAAGGGGTAACCTAATTACTAAGGGGCACCCCCAGGACACCCTCTTCTTCATTTGAATTTCGATTTTGGCGGGAAAAATATTCATAACACAGGAGAATTTTCGATCGAAGAAATGAAGTAGTTGTAGGTCGATTCAATGGCTGAATTTTGGCCGAAAGATGTGATTTAGCCTAAGGAAGATATTTTGGGTGTCGAATTTGATCGGAATTGGCTGGAAATATCGATTTAATTCTCGAGCTCAAAACAGAGCTACACGGAGTGAACACGACCTGTACACGGTGTTGTTTGTGTTTTGGTTGTGCATGGAAGTGTTTTGGAGGAGTTGGATGACTTATGAGGCATGTATAAGGCTAACTAGAGCGTGCAGGATCAAAGTTTACGTGTGTAGAAGCCAAAAATGGAAATTATTGTTAAATATGGGCAGCGAGCAATGACGGGATTAATGGGAGATTATACGGTGTTATGGTCGGATATTTTTGTTCTAAAACACTATAAATACAAGTCTAAAGAGTTGAGAAGGGTTGGAGAGTCTTTGGGATAGTTTAGGAGTCGAGAAGAATCAATACAAGAGTACACAGCGAAAAGCTTCCTGCTGGTGCAAGGAAGAACACGAAGAAGATTAGACAGTAAGAGAAAGTCGTTGAAAAGTGTCGCTTAAGTGCGACAGTTTCCAATTCCTTTCTCGCGACTTAGGAACAACAGCACTTCTGTTGTATCGTTTGTTTTGAACGCTTTATATGCGTCGCAAACACTGTTGTAAACCGTTTTTCTCCATTTTCTCTTGATTGTAAACAACTTTTGAGTATCAATGAATCAATTTGAGAGGTTTTTCATCATGAGTAGCTAAACCCAATCCCAGGGGTGACGGAGGAAGCCGTTCTTCCAAAAGTTATGTGGTAAAATTTATTTAAATTTATTTATGCAACTCTTTTATGATTAATTGCACCGAATAAATATGGAGTAAATGATTTTTATTAATCAATTGTGTTTTCTCTTGATGGAGTATGCTTAGTAAATTGCTTTTGATACTTCATGCTCGCGATTAACAATGGATGTTTTCAAAATCTAATTTAGGCAATGATTAGAATCACAATTTCCTTTTATTGGAGTTATATTGTCTAGAATTGCATGATAAGAACTGTTATTGAATCACATAAATTTTGGTGGATGGTGGAATCCTGACCCCCAGTAAAAATTCTCTCCCATATTTTGTTAATATTGTGCATATAATTTTATTTATTTAAATCTAGAAAAAAGTTACCTTCACAAGTTCGAAAGAACCTAGTTTTTACCACTATCTACAACAACATTTGAAAATACATCAATACTCTCCCAAGTCCTTGATGGTATTGGTAATGGTAGATATAACCCACGTTTCCTGTTGGAAGGTTTAGATGTGCTACACAACTTACACCCTCTAACCAAATTAGCCACATCATATTGCATCTTTGGCCAAAAGACATAACAACAAATGTTAAGAAGAGTTTTATTCATCCCACAGTGTCCAACAACTCGGGATGTGTGTGCCTCTCTCAACCATTGTAAACGATCTCCATCTTATGGAATGCAAAGTAACTGAACCTTGTATAAAAATCCATCTCGGAGTTCAAACTCGCCTTTCAAACCATTATTTACACCTTCTTGAATTCTTTGCTAGATGCGTATGACTCTGCATACTCTTGAGGAACAACCGAATGAATTCTCACGGCCACTATTAATGCTCGGAATGGTGGACGAGACAACATATCTGCCAACTTGTTTGTTACTCCCTTCTTGTACTTAATGAGAATGTTGAAACTCATCAAGTAAGACATCCACTTCATGTGTCGGGCTTGTTATAGCTTCGTCTGTGCATGTAGATAATCCAATGGTTTGTGATCTGAGTGTACCACTACTTCTTTACCTAAGAGATATACTTGCCAATGCTTGATACACTGATATAAAGCATAAAATTCTTTGTCATAATGTGCGTAGTTCTTAATAGCACCTGTGAGCAATTTTGAATGGTAATCCACTGGCTTACCATCTTGTAACAACACTCCTCCCAATGCATAGTTAGAAGCGTCAGTCTCAACTTCAAAAGTACGCTGTAAGTTAGGAAATCCCAATACTGGTGCTTCTGAAATATTTTTTTTTAATAACTGAAAAGCGTCTTCATGGGTTTGCTTCCATTCAAACTTTGCCTTGGCTCCCGTAAAATCATGTAATGGTCCCGCAATATTCGAAAAATGTCGGATAAATTTACGCAAGTATGTGCAAGCCCCTAAGAAACTCCTGATTTCAGTTACAGTACTAGGTCTAGGCCACTTAGTAATCACTTCAACCTTCCTTGGATCAATCTTCCGTTTTCCACCACCAACAATGAATCCAAGGTACACCAACTCCTTCTTTCCAAACTCACACTTCTTTACGTTCAACTTCAGTTGGCCTTCATGTAGCACTTTAAACACCTTCTCAACGTGAACGAGATGCTCTTCCCAAGTTCTGTTGTATATTAGGATATAATCCAAGTAAACAATCACAAAATCTTCTATAAAAGGTCGTAACAAATCATCCATCAAATTCATAAACGTCGTTGGAGCGTTACACAAACCAAAAGGCATCACCAACCATTCAAACAAGCCTTGTTTGGTTTTGAAAGCAGTCTTTCATGTATCATCTTCTCGGATTCTCATTTGGTGGTATCCAAATTTGAAATCCAACTTTGTAAAGACTCGAGTTTTTTCCAACTGATCCATCATGTCGTCTATCCTAGGTAAAGAGTAACGATTCTTGATTGTGATCTTGTTTAATGCTCTATAATCAATACACATACGCCAGTTCTTTGGAACCAACAACACCACTGATCCATAAGTTGAAGCACTTGGCACTATTATTCCTAATTCTAGAAGTTCCTGGACTTGTTTCTTGATCTCATCAGATTCCTCGATGGCCGTGCGATAAAGACCTACATTAGGTAGAGAACTCTCCCCGGTTAACATGATCTCATGCTCCACACTCCTCTTTGGCGGTAATCCTATGATATCTGAAAATAAATCCTTATACTTCAACTTCAACCTTTCTAGGTCGCCTTCTTGTTGAGAAGTCAAGGCTGCTAAACATATTATACTCGGCTCCTCTACAAGAGAACGGATCACAAGGAGAATGAATTTTGTTCTAGCATTCACCAACCGCTTAGCCTGAGTGGTTGTGACTCAAGAGGAGAATCTATAGCCCGAATCACAAAACTATCCCATATTTGGTAAAGGTATACTTTTGTTCCCTCCTGTGTAGAGTTGCATCTCTATCCCATAGGTAAGGACAACCTAGTACTACCTGGAAGACATCCAAAGGAACTACGTCCCATGTAACTTCTTCAGTATATGACTCATCTAGTGCAAGTTTAAACGTGCACTGCTGTGAAACTTGTAAGCCCCTTTCCTTTTGAAGCCATCCTCAAGGGTATGGTTTTGGATGTATGATAGTCTTCAATCCTGCACCAAATAATTTGAAAGTAAATTCTTCTGACTTCTCGGGTCAATAACAACATCAACTAGTGATGTTTTGACTTGCATCTTCACTGTGAAGAGTCGCTCCCTAAGATCATCTTTTGAAGGTCTTTCTTTTTCCCATGTCATAAGAGAAATCTTTGAATTGGGTTCCGTAATTCCGTGGACTTCTTTTGGAGTTCAAGCGACTAGTGCTGCCTTCTTGGCTTCTTTCCTCTGCAACCCTTTAGGATTTAGATGAGGGTTCTTAACCCAACACTTGTCGATGACGTGACTTGTTCGCTTGAAATGGGTGCAAGTCAAACCTTCCTTGTTACTAGACTTCCCTTCATCTTTGCTCCTTTCACCTCCTTTCATAGTGGTACCTCTAGATTTCACCTTAGTATTTCCCTTTGAATCAGATTTCTTAAGCCTGCTTTCAATGGCATTAGCTTTTATACTTTCTTCGGAGATTATATCCACCGAAAACTTCTTCAACTCCTTCTGTATATACTCATGGAACCCGGAAATACATTTCATATAGATAATATAATCTCCCAAGTATAAATCCAAAATCATAGCTTGATTCTGAAATTCCGAAGTATATTCTTGCACGGTTTGGTTGTAGGTCTGCTTCAAGTTGTACCACTTGAACCATCTCTCCTCAAGGGCCAACCAGATAAAACTGTTTCCTTACAACTGTGTTGAATCTTTTCCACGACAATACTTCCTTACCTAGGTTTTTTCTTTGATAAGATTTTCACCAGGCTAGAGCATGCTTTTGTAGCTTCAATGCCGCGAAAGCAATATTTTCCTTTGAACCATATTCAAAAAAAAGAAAAATACGTCTCTAGACGTTCAATCCAATCATCCAATTTTTCTACATAGACACTCCCATCGTAAAGTGGAATATCAACACGAAAATCAATTTTCAGATTCTTACCATGAGGTTTAGTTGATGTAGGACTTTTAAGAAACCCACTTTTCTTCTTTTCTTTATCCTCATCTTCTTTTTCTTTTTCTTCTTCTTCATCCGAATCGTCTTCTTCGGAATCATCTTTTTCCGAAGCTTCAGGTGAAGGTGTAATTTTTTTTTTCGTCTTCGGCTTGAGTGTATGAGAATGAATACATTCACTCATATCCTTAAGGGTAACTTGGATTGACTTCATGTCTGTTTGCGGCGTAGCCACCTTTTCTTCCATAGTTTGTGGTTCGCTTTTTTTATGTTCGTCATCTGACTTCGTCAACGTTGATCCTCTTGTCTTCTTAACGTCTTCTAGATTCTCGAGTACCTCACCAAGATTTATGTAGAGAGATCTAGTGAAAACCATAAACCACAGGGATTTACCCTAAGAACTAACCTTGCTCCTGGTACCAGCTTGATACGTATTGATCTCTGTACCTTGGTAGCTATTACTATAAAGGTGGAATTCATAATAATAATAGACGGAAAACTTAGAAAACGGAACACAAGTAGTAATTAGAAGAAAAATATCTTCTCTATATTATGAACAAGAAAACGATTACAATTCTCTCTTTGTTACGCTCACAATCTTATCTAAACAGTGGTTTAACCTTAAACTGTTTGCTAAGCTTGCACAAGTATTGTTCCAAGCTTTCTATAGGTTTTATGTATGTTTTGTTAGCAACCAAACCTCTCTATTTATATCCTTCATCGTACTCACCCGACCAAAGACTTCTATTAGGAACCTATTTCATAAACTAAGAGTATTTCTTTAAACAAAACTCTTCTCTAACTAGGAATTCTTCCTAAACAAGGATTCCTGTCTAGAATAGGATTCTTCCCTCAGTTTAGCTTAAACTGTTTGCTAAAGGAGTACGGATACACCTGTATCAATGCTTGCTACACTGTTACACCACCACCACAACAACAAACATCTTATATGCTTGGAGGACCGAGTGCTTTCCAATCGCCTAGTGTTCTTCAACCAGTTTTTTCCTCTTATGGAAATGTAGCAAGTATGTTGGCAAGTGGGGATACCCCATGCCTTGCACAATGTCTGACTCCATGCCCCGAAGATAACGATGAGCGAGTTAACGATGAGCGACGTTATAGAGATTGTAATTTTTAATTTTGCTAAATTTATAATTCTAGTGTTAATCAATTAATAGTACGACAGTTTGTTTAAATGAAATTACATATTAAATTAGCTCTGCTGAATTACATATGTTTAAGATTAAGCGTTTTACATAGCTTCACTGATGAGAAGTACTCGGTGGTGTTAGAGCACAGCTCGGTCGAACTCACAAGCGTTGATATTTCAAGCTTGTTTGTCAAGTTTAATTGCCAAAACTATAAGTCTTGATTTCTAGTCTACTTATAGCTATGTCACGGATTAGGATAAAATGTGTAGTTGAGATTTAGACTTCATAGTGTTCATCGATTGAAGACGGAGAACTACTAAGGGGAGCTTGTGGAACTTCATCAAAAAATGGTATGTGGAGTCTTGAACTCGTCTATCATTCAGAAGTCTATTTCTATTTTATCTCATATTGAGACAAAAGTCGTATAGCTATTATACACATTTGATATTTCGAGCTGAGTTTAACTCGCTTACATATTTCTCGAAATATGTTTTGTCAAGCTTTCGCTTTAACCAAGTTCATCTTTATTTTTGACGAAAGTAAAAAGATAATCATGTGAAAATCGCCTGGTAACATCTTACATGATTTGTATGAGACAGTCATTTGATGTAGACTCAGAATGTTTCGTATTGATCTATTGATCACTTGAAAATTGCTTTGAAACAAATAGTCTGTGTGAGACATCTATTCCCGTCTTCTAAGAATGCTTCAATGATTAGCATGGAGTTTAGAACAATTAACTGTTGATTGGATATAACATAGTATGCATACTTGTATGCTAACTGTTGCAAGTTATTCCAAGTCCGGGAACCATAGTATGCATACCCGTATGCGTACTTGCTTGATAGTTGAAGTCCGTGAACTTAGTATGCATACCCGTATGCATATTGGCTTAAAAGTTCAAGTCCTGAATTCAACTGAGTTTGGTCATGAAAGACAGTATGCGTACCCGTTCGTGTTAGAGCATAGCTCGGTTGAACTCACCAAGCGTTGGTATGTCAAGTTTGGTTGTCATATTTTAGTGAATCAAAACTCATTTAAAGAGTCGCTTGATTATGTACTAGAGTCAACTTCTTATAGGTTAGATTGAATGTATTAAGATATGAGACATTACAAGTATTACATGAAGACTTGAAGAAGCAAAGAATCAAGGTGTTAGAGCATTGCTCGGTCGAGTTCGCATGCGTTTCTATCTCAAGCATGTTTGTCAATGTTAGTGATCAAAACTATAAGTCTTGAGTTATAGTCTACTATAGCTAAGTCTCGGACTAGGATAGAAAGTGTAGTTGAGCTCAATAAATCCATGTCGATCATCATACAAGACGAATAACTACTCAAGGAACTGGTAGAACTTCATCGAGTAAAAGGTATGTGGAGACTTGAACTTATCTATCACTCAAAAGTCTATCTACTCTATCTCCTATCTTGAGACAAATGTCGTTTTGCTATATAGATTTTGATTATACACATTTGCTATTTCGAGCCGAGTTTATCTCGCATATCTATTTCTCTAATATGTGTTGGTAAGCTTTCGCTTTGGCCAAGTTCATCTTCACCTAGTGACGAAAGTCATGTTAAGTTTCAATCACTTGAAAATGGCTTTGACGAAAAATGGTTTGTGAATAACAACTATATAACGTCCCTCTAAGAATGTTTCAATGATTGAAATGAGAGTTTAGAATATATAACAATTGTTGGATATAAGCATTATGTGCTAGCACATTGTTTGTGGGTGAAAACGGTTTCTGCTGATTTTGGTAGATTCATGTATGTGAATGAGAAACAAGTCTAAACCCGAAACAATGTACTGCACGGGAGTACTTTTGATTCGAGAGATCAATCTATACAAATCTGGCCTAAACCAAGAAATGACCGTTCCATACTTGCTTCATTCACAAAGTGAAGGAGAAGGGTTGGTCTTAGGGAGGGAAGGGAAGAAAGTGTTGAGACCGGAATCGTCGTTCTGGAAGAGTGGGTGTTTTGTGACTTGTATCAGAAAATTGGACTTCCTAGCTGAATGAAAAGCTGTCAGGTGATTTCTGAATGTTGTATTACTCTCCTGACCAAAAACTTCTGCTTTGGTGGAAATAGGTGAGACCTATTTATACAAATCGCAACAAAACGTACCCTGGTCTCGTAGGAAGTGGAAGTGATTGAGTGGTGGAAGAAGAGAGTAACGGGTAACGCCTGGAATTTATGTTTCCATAATGAAGGATACGTTTCACCATTACTTCTTTTCATTACTAACCGCCCCGATTTATGAAACTTTCTTGTAAAGGGCGTATTGCACGCCGCACGTTGTAAACCGCCAGACCTATACCTGATGAGTATCCCCCAGTTTGTGACATGTTTGATGTCTCGAGTGTTTTCTATGGAAAACATGTACACTTTGCTACGTGTGGCGAGCCAAAATCAAGAGACTTGCCGTAGGAAAATAGCATGTGATGCTATTAGGCTTGTCTTGACTGGTCGTCTGAAACTTGCCACAAGTCTGCCAGTTCGGTGGAGAACTTGGATGGCTGAGATTGCATCTCATCAGGAAGGGTAGCCGTTGATTATGGCTACCTTCTGTTGGCGCCTGATGATGGCATAGTGGCACTTTGAGCGCGCGCCAGTGGGATTGCGGCATGGATGGCATGACCAAAGTTGGGACTTTGTGTCGTGGCCAGAATTTGGGTTTGGCACTGTGGACAAAGTTAGGGCTTTAGCACTGTGGACGAAATTAGGGTTCTGGCACTGTGGCCGAAAGTAGGATTCTGGCACTGTGGCCGAAAGTAGGATTCTGGCACTGTGGCCGAAAGTAACCAAAAGTAGGGTTTTGGCACCGTGGCCGAAATTAGGATTTTGGCATGTTCGGCATGCCGATTGGCGTGTGCACTTGGCATGCGCGTCTGGCATGCCGATTGGCATGTGCGCCTGGCATGTTTGGCATGCCGATTGGCATGTGCGCCTGGTATGCGTGTCCGGCAGGTTTGGCAAGCCGTTAGCATGTGGGCATGGTTTTGGGAGACCAACTTTAGTAGGGCAAGTTTTCTGGTTTCGCACCCGATAATTCGTGGCGGATTACTTGCTTAGTTGCTTTGAGCATAATTTCGACCAGTGGGGTCAAATTGTATTGCGCAGGGCGCAAAAACCCTAATTTCTGCAAATTAGTCAGGTTCATGAGCCTTTTGTGAGTTATCACAATAATTGGCTGGATTTTGTATGCTGCCATAAAAATCCTTGTTTACAGAATGAAGCATGCTTTCCGTATGAGCATATTGTGCAATGGCCTTAGCTTTGGTACTTGGAGGTTCATGCTACTCTGCTATGAGCGAACATAAATCCGTCATGCCATACCGATGTTAAGGCTTCTGCTGGGGAACATTGCACAAGAAAAGTACTCAGCAGGTTCCGGCATTTGTGAGTAATGCAGCTAAGAGCTTATACACTCATTAGGCTCTATACTAGTGAACAATTCATTTAGGAGCTTGAGTCTTGTATTGACGAGGTGACGAAATTTGCAGGTCATCCGGGATGGTTGCTACATGTCCAGTCTGGATAAATTTCATGTAAATATATTAAACCGGTTCAATAGGTGTGCCGGTGGAGAGGTTGACACTCATGGCTCCGTTTCCTTACAAAGTGACGTCACATCAGATGTAAGGTTTTATAATTTTAACCCTAAGCTAAAAACCACCATCAACATTAAGTCCCCTGCTTAGCTCGGAACAGTGGCATTGTTGCGGGGTAAGCATAAGATGGTGACGGACAAGGATAAAATCGAAACGACAATTCATGAAGAGATTGTCAGGAAGATTTGGCTAACCTTTGTCGAGAGGCCTGAGGAATCTGTGACCCTTGCATTGGTGGCTTTGCATAAATTAGGCTAGGCCGGCCGTTGGCTTGGTCACGGAAGTGCGGAGATGGTGTGGCTTTGAACGGATAAGATGGCGTTGCTTTGAACGGCTAAGATGGCGTCGTTAGCTTGGTTTGGCCGTGGTACTGCTATCTTGGCATGGAGCCGTTGGCGCTTGGCTTGGGACGCGGAGTTGTTGGTTTGGCTTGGCCGGGCGCGGGTCCGGTTGCCTCTTTCCATGCATGGCCCCAAAATAAGAAACCTTCCCCTATTCGAACTCCAAAAGGTGTCATGCCTATAAAAGGCGTCACCCCTCCTCTTTACCTCGTATTAATGGTTTTATTTCCACATCTTGGTGCTAGTGGCAGAGCAGTAACAATAAAGTAGGCGAGCATATTCCAGGTATGTATTCTAGCGTTTCTTCTTTAGCTCGTTCTTTTGTGTTGGTGTAAACCCTAGCAGGTATATCTTCCGTAAGTTTGTATAAATACTTCAGTATGAATGATGCCTCTTTACCAGTAGTACCGCAGTAATGTTAGCCACCTCATTAGTAACGACGAAAACGAATATTATGCAAAGTAGGCATGCATGGGCGGATGACTGATATTAATTCTTTTCCCATGAAAACCTAGCTTTAGGGTTTCCCTTTTCTTTTGCGGTCGTGAGCATAACTTCCGTGGTGGGATGCACTCTTCCCTTTTATCGAGAGCACACATGTTCTAGACACGGCTCTGGCTAACGGCGTGTTTTTCGCGGCAAAATACGGCTTGTTGAAGCAAGCATCAGTCCCCATTCCTTCGGCTATGCGTGTTCCTTTTGGCCATGTGTGCTATGACTTGTGACCAAAATAAATTGGCCTGTGACCAAAATAGATTCTCCGCCGTTGATAAAGTAGGCTTCATGCACTCTCCTTTTTTATTAGTAACTTTTCTTCGTTTTGCTCCGTTGTAGTTATTTTGAAGGCAAAAGCAGCATAAAAAAATTATGTTAGGATGTCACCTGAAGATAGTCCCGCCGCCATGTCGAAAAACGTTAGCAACTCCAAACCCAACATGAGCGACGAATTTTTTTACAAGGTCCGCCACAGTTAAGAGAAACCATCCCAAATATGTGGCTATCCTTCTGGGTGGTTCAGAAAATGAAGGAGACGCCCCATCGGTTCGGCCAGGGCGCGTGATACGATTTTGTCTTCAGAAAAATGAGTATACTACTTCTCCTATTGACTTTAGGGCTTGTCAGAGTCCATTGTGCTCTTTTGAGGAGTGGATGCGGTTCATGATAAATCAAGACCGCGTAAAAGATAGTCTGACCAGGGCGCAAATCCTCTATGCAGTCATGGCTTCTGCAACACTTCAAATCAGAAAGGACATCGTGGGTTTGGTCGCTTTCATCTCCAGATGGTGTCCGGACACTCATACGGCCATATGCAGGTGGGGCGAAATGACTATTTCTTTAGAGAGTGTAGCCGTCCTGCTGAATCTTCCAGTAATAGGGAATCTTGACATCACCTTGTCTGATGAAGAAGAAGAAATGCGCGTCACTCTTGTTGCTAAGTCGGCAGGGTTTGTTCGGAAAGATTACGAAATGAAGTGCTTCTACAGTTGGTGGGTGTCTGAATGGTTCTCGAAAGACTCAGAGCCGGATCAAATGAACAGTACACTCCACATTGCGGCATTTCTGGCTCGGCCATACAAGCATCCACATCATATCATCATCGCAATCAGAAAATCTAGGTACCAGATAACCTAAAGTCAAGGATGGATCAACAACGCAACCACAATCTCCAAGATTAGCCATGACATGATCATTGCCGAGCATGTATTTCATCCATCTATCCCAAGATCGTAATGGAGTTTGGTAAATTTTGAAATCCACTGGAGAGATTAGATACTCATTCTTCTGGAGTCAGAACCTTATTACACATTCTGAAAAAGATCGATGTAAGGCCCCAAAGCTTTTCTCCGGTTTTATTCAACCCATTAGAGTTTGAAAGTATAAATATTTCACTTAAAATAACTCAAGGAACCCAAGTTAGAATGTTCTAAATATTCTGAGTCTGCCCAAGTTACAAAATAAGGTTTTTATAAGGCACTTGATAGCCCCGACCTATGTAAGGGTGTCAAAATAAATGTGCATGCAACCCTCCACGTCACTATGCATGTGGCGAATTTGTGTGGAGTGAGTCAAGGGTAAACCGGTCACTCGTTTAATCAAATGTTAGGAAATAGAAAACTTAAAACCTTTGTTTCTTCTTCATTTTTCTAGGAAGTGTTAATCCTCACTTACGGAGAAGAGAAACCTTAGAACTAGAGAAGAGAAGAGCTTGGAATGATTGTGAAATTATAGCATGAAGAGTTGTATGAATGTGAAACTTCTCCTTTCCTCTATTCTCTTCTTTCTCTCGAATGATTTTTGGGTTCATCTTTCTCAAACCAAAATCGTGGATAAACCTTTCTAGAGATTGGTGAGAATAGGGGTGAGTTAGAGAATCGTCAAAGGAATTGTTGTTGTTGGTCTGCATGCAAAGAACAATAGGTAATTCGTAAGGAACATGAATTTCATGTATAAATACCTTGATTTGAGAAGTTTGAAATTAGGGTTCTTCATGATTTGGGGTTTTTAATACAAACCACTCTTTAAATCAACATTTTGATTGGGCACTTTGATATATTGCTTAATTTTTGTTTAACAAGCTCTTGGTGATGAATTGCATGATTTGATTATAATTCAACTTTATGAACCCTAGAATCTTAGTTTTAATTTTAATGATATATTTAAAACCCACGGGTGGAATGTTATGAATTTTAAGTATGTCGTTCTTCATTATCTCATGAGAGTATGGTAAAAATTTTAGAAAGATCAGACAACATTGAGTACCGAAATCAACAAACTTATCATGACTGCCTTCAGCAGGATTAAAATCCTGAACACCTACTCACAATGGGTGCATCTCATTTTCTGTATATCCGATTGAGTTGAAATTTTAGTATGTTGTTCATACAGTATATGTGACATGCTGTAAAAATTTCGTAAGGATTGGATAATTTTAGGTACCTGAAAGAACAAGGGAATTCCAGCTGAATTCTGTATTTCGGTATTGAAACCAGTAATGTTGTAGTGTATGAATCTCTTTAATGAACCGTTAGAACTCAGTGAATTTTGGATATGTTATTTAAGGACATGTCAGGAATACTCGTCTACAATTTCAAGATGATCGGACATGGGGAAGTTGTATAAACGTCTGTAGTGCAGAGAAGTTTTTGGACAGGATTTATACAACATGGTAGAGATCTTGAGATTGAAAAGAGGAACTTAGGCTACATACACTTCTATGATTTTTGGATATGATAAACCCATTTTTGTTATGATTCATCTGTTAAAATTTCAAAAGAAATGGATCATGGTAAGTACCCCAAGCCATGGATGTTTCTGTTTGAATTGTGAGTCGTGATTGTAGTTTATAGATTGGAATTAAATTCGGTAACAAAATTTAGAACACAAGTCCAATTAATTTGGGATAAAATGTTTCAAAAGGATACAGTAACCTTTTGGATTTACGGCTGACTAAATTTGCTTTTGATCACAGGGTTTATGTCTACATTAAATTGCATGTACAGTACTAGCTAGCTATTGTGGCATTTGTTAAATATTGGAGTTATGAATGGTGTTCCGACCTACTTGTGAATTAATTAAGAAATTAAGGGTGTTGGTTTGTTTAGTTCAAAACTAATATGTATGTGAATCTAATGAAAGCTCGATGTACTAGGCTAAATGGAAATGAAATTAGTTATGTTAGGCTTATGGAATGTGAAAGTGCTAACTTCTGTGCATTAGCAATAGTGACTTGTTTATCTTGCCTTTTAATTAATTTGATTAGTATGAGTTCGTGTTGGTTATGTTAATTGGATTAATTTTGAGAACTCGATCTAGATTGGAAAGACATTGGTGCTGAACTTAAGTTTAAAGTAGATGGGTTCTTAAATTATTTTGTGTGTTTATCATGTGTACTTGAACTACGGTCATAAAGATGCTACGACGAGATGTCTATAATTTGTTGGGACTGTTTTGGTAATAATAGTTACGGGGGCTAAATACCATTTACAATGATGAATCCATGGACATGGGAGTGTATATTTTTACTTGTGTCTTAGCATGATTAGTTCTCCAATCGTATTGGTTATATTATTGCTGCTTAGTGGCAGACAAAAAAAACATCAATCTGACTCGACCCTGCTCAGGTTTAGTATGAACTATAACTTCCTTCTTACAGTCAAAGTAGCTCTTTTATAAATTACTTTGGACTTGATTTTGAGTTATAAATTGAACAAGGGTGTACAAGATTCTTCATGGATCTTTATTACATACTTAGTAATGTAATATCAATGATGGTAGCTATTTGTAAATGAAGATTGAGAATTATGTCTGTCCATCTGTTGGTTCTTGACAACTTCTAAAATGTTATTTTCCTAGCTTCTATTGCCCTGCGACTATTTTGGTTGGTAACCAATTTGATTCTAGTAGATGAGAAATGTGATATTCTTATTGCTAGGCTAAGATTTATATTGTGAAAACCTTGTTATTTCAGTATTTTGTTGGATTCGGTGTATCAGTAAATGATGGCACATAGTTCTTAAACAGGGTGATACCATTTTTGTTTGTATTACATTCTAGACTGGCTAAGTTTGGTTTTCTAGAAAATCCCGGCATATCTCATTTTGATGTTGCCCAGTATATTCCTTTTGGACCTAGTAGTGGACAATAATTTGTTTCATAGTCATTGGTGGCACTTTGAGAAACTATTAGGCTATGAGGGGCTAGCTAATTAACTAGCAAAATTCCTTAAATGTTAGATTTTGGTTTCTAATGATTTGTGAAAATGTTCTGGTAAAGGATAAATGAACTGGTGGTGGTTGCAGTTGATTGTGGGAAGAAGTTTGAACTATGGTTTACATTACATTTTCCCCCTTGACTTTCAGATGTTGTACCTTATGTTGCTGTAGCTTTGAAATTGGTGTACCACTTCTTTGTTTTTCCAGTGTTAGCACAGACTCATGTCTTGAAATATCCACTTATATGACTGTTGTATTTTAAGTTATGTACTTAACATGGATGTGCTGCGAAACTGTAGGTGATGTGACAAGTATGAGATAGTTGTTGTTGGGGAATTTCATAATATCTATACTGCTATTTAATGTTAGAGATGGTTACTGTGCAGTAGCAGTTCATATCATCTAAGTAAGAGATAATTGCTACTCTTAAAAGTAGTTCATATTATCTAAATAAATTAGTGACGAACTACGGTCGTGCTTGATCCCTTCGAGCAACGGAGAGAGTACGTAGGCAGCCGTTATGCGGTTCAGCACAAATCTACAGGGTTGCTCATATTGTCTGGGAAGGGTTGGTTGCTGCTTGGCAGTTCATACCATCTACTCGGAGATGATTGCAACCTTGGCAATATATATCTCGTTGGTAGAGGTAGGTAGTTGCAGCACTGGTTGTTCATACTACCTAGTAAAGAGATGATTGTTGTCCCTCGGAGATAACTTTACAATCCATAAGACAAGAGATGATTATTACTGCTCGAGGTAATTCATATCATCTGTCTAGGCTTGTGAGTTAACAATGGTTGTTATCATGAGAGGTAACTTACATGATTTGAGAAGGATGGTTGCTGCATATGATGGCAGTTCCTACCATCGACCTTGAGATGATTGCTAGCTGTTTGAGAAGTTCATATCATCTAAGAAAGATAGTCGGCTGAGCTTGAAAGAGTATTGTGAATTGCTAGGCCAGAATTGGCACCCCACCTACGAGTGGTAACCCGGAAGACCGTTTGTTTGATAACGGTGGCTGGTATCGGACTACCCTGGGATTGAATTACCGTTTGTTTGATAACAGCGCGTTCTGTCAGGCCTTAATTGGCACCCCACCTACGGGTGGCAACCCGGAAGACCGTTTGTTTGATAACGATGGCTGGTATCGGACTACTCGGGAAAGAGACATTGTGTCTTCACAGTAAAAACGATGGAAATCAATTGCCGGTTTAAATGACCCTTCGTAAATTTGGTTTCTTTAGTGGCGTATCGAGAAGTCAGGGCTTGCCAAGCGGGTCGTAACCCGACCCTTTGAAAGCGAAAATTTTCTGGTGCGTCACAATCGATGGTACTGCTGGGTGGATACATGCGAGAGCACCTACCTTGAGTTCTCCTGGCTTGCCTTGCTGTTGATTATAACTATTGGAGACTGCTTTGTTGCCATTAATGCCCGCTCTACCACCGCTAACAAATGATGGAGAGGAGCCAGATACCGCAGATGAAAGCACGAAGCCGGATGAACAACAAAAAAAAGAAGAGGGTCGATACTAGGGGTGTCAACGGGTCCGGGTCCTCCCGGGTATCACTAGACCCGGACTCGTACCCTACTTATAATGGTCGGGTCCGGTTCCTAACGGTTCCGGGTCCGGTTCCTAACGGTTCCGGGTCCGGTTCCTAACGGTTCCGGGTCCGGTTCCTAAACTTGTGGACCCAGAACCGAACCCGTTTAAATACCCGGGTACCCGAAGGTTCCGGGTACCCATTGGGTCTTAATAAAACTATTTAAAAAACCTCAAAAACTTAATATATTTCTCTTTTTGGCTTGGATTTAAATAATTTTTATAAAAATTTATTATTATTTCTTATTAATGTACTAAATAAAGATTAAATGTAAGAGAAAAATTTAAATGAGTAAAATATCAAAGCTAAAACTAGCAAAAATACTTGTAATTTTGCTAAAAATATGAATAAAAGAATGAATAAACGGGTACCCGATACCCGCGGGTACCCAACGGGTATTACCCGTTTGGACCCGTTTAAATTCGGGTCCAATCGGGTAATTACCCGTCGGGTACTAAGTAGCTAATGGGTCCAACTTTAGGACCCGGAACCGGACCCAAATATACCGGGTCCGGGTAATGGGTACCCATTGACAGCGCTAGTCGATACCCCTTTTCATACGAACACCGTTTCTAGAATTTGAACAGAATAAAGATTCCTTATTGCTCCATGAACGGGAATAGATGACTGGACGCGCCACATTCATGCTCCACAGCCGAACAAGTAGTGTGCCAATACCTCCGCTCCATGACCGAACCAGCAGCGCGCCACGAGGGACACCAGTCACTCAACCTGCAACGCTCCATGGCTCCAACACTCTGTGGTTAAGTTAGCGCCAACGCTCCAGCATTCCGCGATCCAGCCAACAAGCCTTCCAAGTGCCATATCCATTGTTCCGCGGAATGAAGCCAGTTTCCACCATTCCGCGGACTGAAGCCAAGCGTCATATCCGCATGTTCCGTGACCTAACCAACCAGTGCCGTTCCGCGGGCCAAGTTGTCGCACAATCTCCGCGCGCTCCACCAGACAAGCAGCGCCATTTTCGCCTGCTGCACAGTCTAGCAAGCAACACCATGACTCCAGCACCCCGTGATCGAAGCTACACTATCTCTTCCCATTCTGCAAAAAACACCGGCTTCGTCTTCACTGTTTGATAGCCAAAGTCCAAAGTGTTGTTTCCACCATTCCACGTACATAGCCAAAGCGGCGCCACCTTAGCCGTTCAAAGCAGCGCCGTCTCCACTTGCCAAAGCGGCGCCATCTTAGCCGGTCAAAGCAGCGCCGTCTCCACTAGCCAAAGCGGCGCCATCTTAGCCGTTCAAAGCAGCGCCGTCTCCACTAGCCAAAGCGGCGCCATCTTAGCCGGTCAAAGCAGCGCCGTCTCCACTATCCCAAGCTAGCACCATTAGTCCGCGTCCCAAGCCAACGCTCCAGAGCTCCATCTTCACCGCTCCACGGCCAAGCTGGCACTACGCCAACTCCCCATGGCTCTATCTTCACCGCTCCACGGCCATTCCAAGCAAGTCATGCCATTGGCCATTCCAAGCTAGCCACGCCATTGGCCCTTCCAAGTGAGCCATGTAGTCCACCATTCCAAGCTAGCAGCGCCAACGGCTTCATGGCGGAGCCAAGCCAAGCCAGCAGCGCCAACGGTTCCAATGACCTAGCCAGCACCAACAGCTTGCATCCTCCCAGCGTTAGATTCTTTGCTCGATAGTCGATGCACCTGCATCCTTCTCAGCGCCAACTTTTCCGCTCTTGACAAGTGTCATCCGCAGCGCAAACCAACTCCCACCGCGTCCTAACCAATTCCCTAGCCAGCAGTGCGTGAACCATTCCCTAACCAGTATCCAAAGACGCCGCACTGGTGCCAACATCCCAAGGCTAAGACGAATTTATGCAAAAGCCGCCAACACAAGGATCACAGATTCCTCATGCCTTCCGCCAAAGGTTAGTTGAATTTCCTTGGCAATCTCTTCACGTCTTTCCCTTTCGATTTTACTCTTGTCTGTCACCATCTCATGCTTACCACGCAACAATGCCACTGTTACGTACTAAGCAAGGGACTTAATGTTGATGGTGGTTTTTAGCTTAGAGTTAAAATCTTAAAACCTTGCATCTGACGTCACTCTGCAAGGAAACGGTGTCGTGAGTGCTAACCTCTCCACCAACATATTTATTGAGTCATTCAATATATTTACATGAAATTTATCCAGACTGGCGACTGTAGAAACCATCCCAAACAATCTGTAAATTTCGGCACCTCGCCAATACAAGACTCACTGAGTAATTTCCTGTGCTATGTTCCCCGGTAGAACCCTTAATATCGGTATGGCATAAAGGATTTGTGTTCACTCACAACAGAGTAGCATGAACCTCCAAGTACCAAAGTTAAGGCCACCGCACGAAATGCTCAGACGGAAAGCACACTGCATTCTGTAGATAAAGATTTTTGTGGAAGCATACAAAATCCAGCCAGTTATTGTGATAACTCATAAAAAACTCATAAACCCGACTAATTTGCAAAATTTGGGTTTCGCGCCCCGCGCAATACACTAGACCCCGTTGGTCGAAAAACTATGCTTAGCCAAACTAGGCGATTAAATCCTCCACAGCACACTGGAAGTGTGGCCACGCCCTAGCTTGCCGGCCCCACTTCCCATCGACCAATCAGGTCTCTTCAAATCCGCCACACTTACACAAAAGTATAGCTACGCCCATGCTTGGCCGGCCCTCTTACATTAACCAATCAGGTTGCTTCAAACTCGCCACAGGGTTGAAAAGGAGGAAACCACGCCAGATGGTCACAGAGCCAATTGGCTTCCCAAAACCCGCGCCAAATGCGCATATCAGTCACACATGCCAATCGGCATGCCAAACATGCCAAGCGGCACGCCAAACGCGTATGCCAGGCATACATGCAAATCAACATGCCTAACATGCCAAGCTCGCCAAACGCACATGCCAGACGCACATGCCAATCGGCATGCCAAACATGCCAAACAACATGCCAAACGCGCATGCCAAGCGCACATGCCAATCGACATGCCTAACATGCCAAGCTGCCAAACTCGCCAAACGCGCATGCCAGGCATACATGCCAATCGGCATGCCAAACATGCCAAACTCGCATGCCAGGCGCACATGCCAATCGGCATGCCTAACATGCCAAGAAGAATGCCAAGCTCACCAAACGCGCATGCCAGGCGCACATGCCAATCGGCATGCGAAACATGCCAAGCAGCATGCCAAACTCGCCAAATGCGCATGTCAGGCGCACATGCCAATCGACATGCCTAACTTGCCAAAACGCGCATGCCAGGCGCACATGCCAAACGGCATGCCATATATATGCTAATTAGGGTTTCGACATGCTAAACCCTAATTTAGACAAAGTTTCCAGGCGCCGACAGAAGGTAGCCATAATCAACGACTATCCTTCCTCATGAGATGCAATCTCAGCCATCCAAGTTCGCCGCCGAGCTGACAGACTTGTGGCAACTTTCAGGCGACCAGCCGCCTAAAACTAATGGCCATGGCTACGCCAGGCGCCACTTGCACCATCGTGCCACTGGCATGTACGAGCCATGCCAGCATGCCGCATTACCACTGGCGTGCACCAAAAACGCCACTGCGCCATCTTCAGGCGCCAACATAAGGTAGCCATAATCAACGGCTACCCTTCCTCCTGAGATGCAATCTCAGCCATCCAAGTTCGCCACCGAGATGGAAGGCTTGTGGAAAGTTTCAGGCGACCAACCAGGACGAGTCTACTAGCACCACATGTTATTTTCCTGCCCCTTGATTTTAACTTGCCAGACGTAGCAAAGTGCTACATGTTTTCCTCGAAAACACTCAAGATATCAAAACATGTCACAAACTGGGGGATACTCATTAGGGTATTAGTATGGTGGTTTACAACATGCAGCGTGTAATACACCCGTTACAAGAAAGTGTCATAAAGGGAGGTGGTTAGTAATGGCAAGAAGTAATGGTAAAACGTATCCTTCATTATGGAAACATCAATTCCAGGCGTTACCCGTTACTCTTTTCTTCCACCACTCAACCGTTTCTACTTTCTATGAGACCAGGGTACGTTTTATTGCGACTTGTATAAATAGGTCTCACCTATTTTCCACCAAAAACAAGTTTTGGTCAGGAGAACAATACAATATCCAGAAATCATCTGATAGATTTTTCATTCAGTTAGGCAGTCCAATTTTCTGATACAAGTCACAAAACACCCACACTTCCAGAACGACGATTCTGGTCTCAACACTTTCTTCGCTTCCCTCCCTAAGACCAACCCTTCTCCTTCACTTTGTGACCGAAGCAAGTCTGGAACGACCATTTCTTGGTTTAGGACAGATTTGTACAGATTGATCTCTCGAATCAAAAGTACTCCCGTGCAGTACATTGTTTAGGGTTTAGACTAATTTCTCATTCACACACACGAACCAAAATCAACAGAAATCGTTTTCACCCACAAACACCTGGCATGTTTGGCATGACGATTGGCATGTGCGCCTTGTTAGAGCATTTCTTGGTCGAACTCGCATGCGTTGTTATCTCAAGCATGTTTGTCAATGTAAGTGATGAAAACTATAAGTCTTGATTTCTAGTCTATTATAGCTAAGTCTCGGACTAGGATCAAAAGTGTAGTTGAGCTCAAGGACTTCATGGCGATTCATCATACAAGTAGAAGAAATACTCAAGGAACCGGTGGAACTTCTCGACAAAAAGGTATGTGAAGACTTGAACTTATCTATCACTCAAAAGTCTATCTACTCTATCTCCTACTCTTTGAGACAAGAAGTCGTATGCTATATATATAGACTTGGATTATACACATTTGGTATTTCAAGCCGAGTATACCTCACCTATCTATATCTCGAAATATGTGTTGGTAAGCTTTTCGTTTCGATAAAGTTTATCTTTACCTAGTGACGAAAGTCATGATATGTTTCAATCATCTTGAAATTTTCTTTGAAGAGAAATAGTGTAACAACTATATAACGTCCTCTAAGAATGTTTTAATGATTGAAATGAGAGTTTAGATTACATAACCAATGGTGGACATAAGCATTGTTGTAGAAACACATTTATGTATAAGTCCTATTCCTTGAACCAAAGTTTACGAACTTTGTTGATCAAGAGAACCGGAAGAATGGCGTGAGCCAAGTCCGCGAACTCAGTCCGCGAACTGCCGAAGTTTTCAAACCCGAGAATTTCTGCTGGAGTTGACAAAATATTTGCGTGAAGCTAAGTCCACGAACTCAGTCCGCGAATCGGAGAAGTTCTCATTCCCGAGAATTTCTGCTGGAGTTTGTAAACTCTGCCCGGTAACTTAATTCCGCGAACCTAGTCTGCGAACTTAAGAAGGTTATATATCTGAAGATGATTTATGAACTTAAACTTAAAAAGACTAAGGAATGTAGTTTGCAAACCGTGGCTATAAAAGTTAATGAACCGATTCGAGTGAATCAAATCATCTTTGTGGGTGAGATTAGCTAAGGGAATCAAGTGCGCAGTATCCTGCTGGGATCATAGGCGTAGGGAGTACAACTGTACCTTGGATCAGTGGGAGAATGATTGGGGTTCAACTACAGTCCAGTCCGAAGTTAGCTTGGAGTAGGCTAGTGTCTGTAGCGGCTTAATACAGTGTGTGTTCAATCTGGACTAGGTCCCGGGGTTTTTCTGCATTTGTGGTTTCCTCGTTAACAAAATTTCTGGTATTTGTGTTATTTCTATTTCCGCGTTATATTGTTTTATCTTTATAATTGAAATAATAAAGGTTGTGCGTTATATCATCAAATTAGAGTAATCCAACCTTTGGTTGTTGATTGTCATTGATTGATCCTTGGATATTGGTCTTTGGTACCATCCAAGTTATTCCTTGTGTTTGATTAAAGACTCGCTGATTTTTATTAGCCTGAGTAAATCAAAACAAGAGAGAGATATTAACTCCTTGAGATACTTTTACCTAGATTGAGTCTGACCGTCTAGTTGATTCTCTAGAAAGTGTTTCGGAGTTAGTCCATACAGATTGTTAAGATAAATATTGGGTGTTGTTGTTAGACCCCCGCTTTTGCAATTGGTATCAGAGCAGGCAAACACGTTCAAGACCTTACAAGTCTGTGTTTGTAGTGATCTGACTCTATGGATAGAGGTACTATCTATATTAACGTACCACTAGTCTTCGATGGCTCTAATTACTTATGGTGGAAAATTGTTATGCGATCTTTTCTTCAAGCGCGTGATTTTCAATCATGGGTATATGTTGTTAATGGCTATGATGCTCCCGTTGTGGCAGTTGGAGATGTAAGCGTTCCCAAGAATATTGGTGAATATAATCCTGCCGAGATACTTGCTGCAAAGAAAAATTCCGACGGTTTGAATGCCATCATACATGACATTACACCAAATCTTCAGCACCATGTGTCAAATTTCACTAGGTTTAAAGATGCTTGGGATATCTTAGAAACCGTATTTGAAGGTAACTCCAGTGAAAAGGAAGTTAGGCTTCAAAACCTTAATTCCGATTGGGAGAACCTTCGTATGGCAGATGAAGATACATTTGATGAGTTTAATCACAGAGTGTCTGAAATTGTTAATGCATCTTTTGCATTGGGTAAGACTATTCCTGAAAAGGACATTGTGATGAAAATTCTCAGATCGCTGCCATCTAGATACAAGTCTAAGAAGCATGCCATCGTTGAGATAAATAACCTTGATAATCTTTGCAGAAACACATTGGTTGGAAAGCTAAAGATCTTTGATCATGAGCATACATCCAAAATCGGAAAGGATGTTGCCTTTAAAGCACATAAGAACACTAAGTTACTTGATAAAAGTAAAAGTGTATGTGTCTCTGAGGATGATCAGTTTGAGGGAGATTTTTCGGATGAAGATCTTGACAAATCAGTCTCCTTGATCACAAGACAGTTTAGGGATCTTCTATTGAAGAGAAGTAAACAGTTTTCAAGAGACAAACCTAGGTCATCAGATAAACCTCACAATCGCGTCCCTCCTAAAAACAGGGATGCTGACGAGGATGACGACGAGGATATGCCACAGTTCTTTAAGTGTAAAGGTTTTGGTCATTTTGCAAACGAGTGTCCAAATCGTAGAAAATACAATGGGAACAAAGGTCTTGCTGTAACACTTGATGAGATGTCTGAGATCTATGATTCTGATGAAGATAGGAAATCAAGTGTTGGTCTTCTATGTGAAAACATTGATTTTGATAATTGTAGCAATACATATATCAACCTTGATGGTTTCTATGAAGAAGAGAATCCAATCAAGCTGGAAGAATCAATTGACCCATCCTTTGGAAACTCTGTTTGTAATGTTTCAGGATCTACTATGTGTCTGGCTGCTTTCACACCACATATGCCTGAATACTATCCAAGTTTGACGTGCTCGTTTTGTTCTCAGAAGGGTCATGAACTATCAAGATGTTACAAGTACAAACATCAAGTGAGGCACGCCAACAAACTTCAACGAAGAGCAAATTGATTGGCAAGGAAGCTTAAACTTGCTCAGAAGACTGCTGAGGTATGTAGGATTTTATCTTCGTCTAAGAAGTTGGTTTCCAAAGACAACATAAGACCATTAGAGAAGAAGGTATGGTAAAATCGCTTTGATAGACAGAAGTCAGAGGATTCCTCTCAAAAGAAAAATGATGGACAAATTGTTGTTCACCACAACACAAATTAATTGTGTTGTTTGGTAAATCTTGTCTCATGTTCCCGATCAAAAGAGATAAGATTGTGTACCGCTCAGTCTTTAAGAAAAGTTTTTTTTTCTTAGGTTTGTTTTTCCTGTCTATCAAATAAAGTAAAGGGTTATTATCGACAATTCTACTCTTTATAGGGTTTATAATTGGGCATCCACGAACCTGTTTAAAACTTGTGAACCCTACATTCCCTTTTCCTCTCTGACATCCTTTATATCTTAAGACTGCTTGAGGAGATTGTGAATTCCACTCACAAAAACCAGTTGTTTATAACTGTTCTCTAAGCATCATGTCTTTGGATGGGAAAGATGTCAATATGATTGTTAAGCCATCAATCAAGGAAAAAGAGAAATCTCCAGTAACCACTTCCTTGAAAATAAAAAGGAGGAATACAAGAAAGCCAAGAGATGTCCCTTCTAATTATCAGAAGTTTTATGATGTTCTTGATGAGTTGGAGGAAGTAAGAAAGGAGATTAGTGAAATAAAGGCTTGCGTTTTATGATCTTTGGAAATTCAGAAGGCCCTGGTTCGACATCATCAGCTAAAACGATTTGTTGGTATTGACTCCTTCCTCCACGAACCTTATATTCCAATGGTTGTTGAAGACAAGGAGTTCGGGAATGATAAGGAATTTCTCAAAGACATTGTTGCCTAGTATGTCTTCTTTTTGTCTTAGTTGGAAGAATAACCAGTGCTTGGAATAGCAATGATTATGACTACACATAGCTATTATTTTTCATCTTCTTGTTCTTTTTTAGGTTTATTGGTTTAAATTCTAAAAATATTTGGAGGATGATGTTTTTGCAGTATTTAATCTTTATGATTTGTTATATTGCAATTTGTTATGGGATTGGTGTTTACGTCCGTGAACTATGTTTGTCCCATACTTTGTCAAAGGTAAAGTCGTTCGTGATCGGTATTCACATACTGGTAAAAGAATGAATGGACTTTTGACAAATACAAAAGTTAAGCTTATATTGTCAATTATTTGATGGAAGATAGGTTAAAATCTTTTGTTTTCAAGGATTATGTCTATTAATATCGTTATGCAAATAGTGATGGGAAGATAAAATGAATCCTTGTGTATTCCGCAGTACTGATCATCCCTGATCCATGTTTTATGTATTACTGTGAGGCTCCGTAATGTATCTTATGTTGAGCACTATACAACCAAGTTGATTTTTTAGCTTAGTTGGTGTTCCGTGAGGTATGTCATGTCGAGCATATTGAACTAAATTAATCATCTTGTTTGGTTATTTAGTTATTGCTCCGTAAGTTTTCTTATGTCGAGCAAAACAATTGACAATTAAATTGATTACTTTTGTAATTAGTTTGGTTGTGTATTCCAATTAGATTAATTATGGGTTCTCTTGTAATTAATCTAGTTGAGTATTTTCGTGTCTCCATAAGTTCTCTTGTGTTGAGCACAATCAATTGAATTGATCACTTTTTGTGTTTAATTTGGTTGCGTATTCCGATTAAATTAATAATGGGTTTACTTGTGATTAATTTGATTGATTTTTTGGATATAGGAAATCATTCTTATGGTTTTTGGTGTCCAATAAAAATCTTTCTTTTCTTTCAAAATTAAGGTCGCTCTTGTTGTTCTTTCGGGAATGACATCAAATGGGGGAGAGTTCTTTTGAGCTTGTGCTTAATGGTCATATCTTGAGGGGTGTGCGGCTGTGGAATTTTAGAAGGGTTATCTTGTATCTTTAAACTCCTTGATGAATGCATTTAGCTTCGGCTTTATGATTGCATCTAAATTAGTTGGTATGTATTTTTTCCTTTTTTCATGAAATGTCTCTCTCGGAAATTTCATTATGATTACCTTTGCCAATTTTATTGAAAAAAAGGGGGAGAATTAATATGTAGTCCACACTACAAATACATATGGTTTTCGTATCATTGTGTAAGGGGGAGTGGTTTCCATGTGAGATGGAGTATTGACTAGGGGGGGGGGGGGGTGATACATATCACCATAGTATTATTGTTGAAGTTGTGATACAATTGAACTCTATGTAATAATACTATGACACTATATAACAATGATCGAGAACTATGTTTTCTCATTGTTATAGCTTCGGATCTTCAACAGCGGTGATGCTAAACTTACAACCTTTGGGATCATTGGAGTACTTGGAAGTGACGAAGATTTCGAGGAATGTTGAAGATTATACATGTGGAATAGGAGCTACTAAAGTTTCTTTATCTTTTTTGTATTCCATATATATTGATAGTTTTGTCACTAAAATTGACAAAGGGGGAGATTGTTAGAGAATTGCTCGTTCGAACTCGCATACGTTGCTATCTCAAGCATGTTTGTCAATGTTAGTGATCAAAACTATAAGTCTTGATTTCTAGTCTATTATAGCTAAGTCTCGGACTAGGATAGAAAGTGTAGTTGAGCTCAAGGACTTCATGGCGATTCATCATACAAGTAGAAGAAATAATCAAGGAACCGGTGGAACTTATCGACAAAAAGGTATGTGAAGACTTGAACCTATCTATCACTCAAAAGTATATATACTCTATCTCCTACTCTTTGAGACAAGAAGTCGTATGCTATATATATAGACTTGGATTATACACATTTGGTATTTCAAGCCGAGTATACCTCGCATATCTATATCTCGAAATATGTGTTGGTAAGCTTTTCGCTTCGAACAAGTTTATCTTTACCTAGTGAGGAAATTCATGATATGTTTCAATCATCTTGAAAATTTCTTTGAAGAGAAATGGTGTAACAACTATATAACGTCCTCTAAGAATGTTTCAATGATTGAAATGAGAGTTTAGATTACATGACCAATGGTGGACATAAGCATTGTTATGGAAACACATTTATGTGTAAGTCTTATTCCTTGAACCAAAGTTTGCGAACTTTGTTGATCAAGAGAACCGGAAGAATGGCGTGAGCCAAGTCCGCGAACTCAATCCACGAACTGCAGAAGTTCTCAAACCCGAGAATTTCTGCTGGAGTTGACAAACTATTTGCGTGAAGCTAAGTCTGCAAACTCAGTCCGCGAACCCAGTCCGCAAACAGGCGAAGTTCTCACTCCCGAGAATTTATGCTGGAGTTTGTAAACTCTGCCCGGTAACTTAAGTCCGCGAACCTAGTTTGCGAACTTAATAAGGTAATATATCTGAAGATGATTTCTGAACTTAAAATTAAAAAGACTAAGGAATGCAGTTTGCAAACCGTGGCTATAAAAGTTCATGAACAGACTCAAGTGAATCAAATCATCTTTGCTTCAATTGTGTCTTGTGTAGTACATAATATTTCCTTGAAATTGAACAACTCTCTAACTAGTTCATTTGAACTAGTTATGGTGAAGAAGAACATGGGTTATATGAATTGCTCATATGGCTGACCTTTTGGTTAACTATTGTTGAACCAACAACTGCATACGTTTGGGTACAGTTAACAAACCTAGAAATGTGTATTTTCAAGTGTGTGGAACAATCTAAGTTTTAGATCTAACGGTTGAGAAATATTAGCTTGAATCTAAATCAGTTTTTCATCTAACGGTGGATATTGCTTTGTTACCAAGGTAACTTAATTGCAAATCCTGATTTTAAAGACTATATAAAAGAGACATCTAGTATTATGAAAAACTAATCCTCACATCTTACGTGTGATACTAGTTTGCGTGCTAGATTCGTTTCTCCTTTAACCTTTGGTTTTCTTCTTCTAAAACCAGGTTAACGACTTAAAGACTTCATTAGGATTGTGAAGCCAAACCGATACTACTTTTATCGTAGTTGTGTGATCTGATCTTGCATATTCTATCGTACGAGTACAGTCAGATTGATTGGATTGAGATTGATATCTCCGATAGGCAAGATATAAAAAGTAATCACAAACATATTCGTCTCATTTTTTGTGATTCCGCAACATATTGTTTCACTACCATACGATTAAGATTGTTGTGAGGTGATTGATAACTCTAGGTTGTTCTTCGGGAATATAAGACCGGATTATCAATTGGTTCATGTTCACCTTGATTATTATCAAAAGATGGAACAAAACCTTTAGGGTTTATCTGTGGGAGACAAATTGATCATTTGATAGACTTGTCTGTGTGAGACAGATTTTTTTAGCTTGAGTCTAATCAGGATTTCATCTAACGGTGAATATTGAATGCTTTGTTACCAAGGTAACATTGATTGCAAACCCTGATTTAAAGACTATATAAGGGAGAACTCTAGCAACTGGGAAACCTAATCACCACACCTCATGTATGATACTTGTTGCGACTAGAGTCGATTCTCCTTTAAACTTAGGTTTTTCCAAAACCCAGTAGGTACATGACTTGAAGACTTCATTGGGATTGTGAAGCCAGACCCAACTATTTTCTCTGTAGTTACATGTTCTGATCTTGATGTTTTCTATCGTGATTGAATACTATCTTCTGTAAGATTTGCTCGAGATTTAATCTCTGATAGTCAAGATAAAAAGTAGTCACAAACATATTCATATCATCGTTTATGATTCCGCAATATCTTGTTTCGCTACCATACGATTAAGATTATTGTGAGGTGATTGATATTACTAGGATGTTTTTCGAGAATATAAGTCCGGTTGATCAATTGGTTCCTGTTCACCTTGATTTATCAAAAACAAAACAAAACTCATAGGTATATCTGTGGGTGACAGATTTATCTATTCAATATATTTTTCTGTGTGATGCAGATTGGTTTATCAAGTATCCGACTTTGGGTCGTAGCAACTCTTAGTTGTGGGTGAGATCAGCTAAGCGAATCAAGTGCGCAGAATACGGCGTGGTTCTAGAGGCGTAAGGAACGCGAATAAACCTTGATCAGTGTGAGATTAGTTAGGGCTCAACTACATTATAGTCCGAAGTTAACTTGGAGTAGGCTAGCGTCTGTAGCGACTTAATACAGTGTGGTGTTCAAATCTGGACTAGGTCCCGGGGGTTTTCTGCATTTGCGGTTTCCTCGTTAACAAAATTTCCGGTATCAGTGTTATTTCTTTTCCGCGTTATATTTGTTTATATAATTAAAATATCACAGGTTGTGCGTAAGTTCAATCAATTGTGAATTCAACCTTTGGTTGTTGATTAAATTGATTGACACTTGGATATTGGTTTTTGATACCGTCTAATTTATTCGTTATATTCAATCGGGCTCGCAAATTCCTATTTGTTTGATTGCAGATTGATAATAAATTGAGATATAACTCTTGGATATATTTTTCTTAAGATTGAGTCTGACTGTCTAGTTGATTATCTTTAAAGTATATTGGAGTTAGTCCATACAGATTGCCTAAACGAAATATTAGGTGTGGTTGTTAGACTCCCGCTTTTTCAATTGGTATTAGAGCAGGCAAACACGTTTAAGACCTTTTGTGTTTGTAGCAATCTGACTCTATGGACAGTTGTGCTATCTCTGACAGACGCATCTCAGAGACAAAAGTTTTGTTTCTGTGAAATCTATTAAAGAGAAAGACTTGTCTATCTCACAATAGATGAACATTTTGTTCCTACGAAACAGACAAGTATTGATATGTGTTACCCTGATTATCTTACTGACGAATCTGATTCTGAAGTAGAAATGGAAGCAGCCCGAGAGAGTGCAGCGATTCTAAAACTTGTTAGAATCCAAGCAGTTGAAATCAATAGGCTGAAACACAAGGTCAATACAATGGTTGGTATGGTAAAAGATCGTGATTCCCAACTAAGGATCCTTCGTGAGGAAAATGTTGTAGTTTGTTCATCCCGAACCTTACTCGAGGCTAAACTCAAGGAAGATGCCCGTGAAATTGAATGACAATTGAGTAGTCTATTCAAGATAAAGGATATTCTAGGGAGTCTGTCATAACAACTACTTGTGACTCTGCTGTGGTATTAGAAAACATGACTAATACTAATCATGCTTTTCTAATGAAACCAACTTCAGAAGCTAAACTGCAAACCCTTCCTATTGCTAAAGAAGTGTTTGGTTCTTCCAATGATCATGTATTTACCACTTCCTATGGAAGGAAGAAATCTTCCAACAATGTCTAATGCTACACACTCTAATCACTCCGGTGATCAGAAAGTATGTCTTTTTTGTGATTCAATGGGACATGTTCAACGGAAGAGAAAACTGAAGCTGAATGAAAATTACTTTGGTCGACTTCATCACACATTAGATTTAATACTCAAAGGTGTAACTGACATTCGGATTTCTAAACCTATTGTTTTAGTAATCTCCCTGCGAATTCTTCCAGGAAAGTCAGTTCAATATGCTCATCAAACGTTCGGACCAATTGTAGCATCAATACAAATTCTTCAATGAGATTTCAGAAAGGTTCTTCTCAATCTAATGTGAAGAATGATGTTCAAGATGTAAAAAAGGTACCAGTAGGTGGAAGCAACATTGGAGATATGAAGGACAACCTTAATCTGATAATTGAAGGATACAAGGATCTTATCAGTAGGCTGTCAAAATCCTCCATAAAAAATTCTTCTGGTAAGGATTCAAACTTACTCTCATACTTTGATGATAGTAAGTTTTATGATACTTTCTCACATCACAAAGGGTTTCCTCCGAAAATTAAAAAGAAAAAGAGGATCAACCATGGACTATATTCATTTGATGAGCATAAAGCTCATATTTGTGTTAATTAATCACAAGGGTTGAATTCTTACTCACAAAAATCCTGTTGGGTAAGATTATCCAATAATCAGGTATACTTATTGGTAAAATGCTTTTTGCTTAGTTGAGCTATTTTCTTATCATCCATAGCTAAACTATTGTCTACAGATGAGCTTTGCCTAAGTATTGTTTGTGCCTCGAGAATCTCATTGATTGCCTTCTTTTTATTTTGAAACAGTTTTTATTGCAACTAAGTTGCCTGCTACTCTTGTGCTCTAAAATTTTCTCTCTGTGGAAACATAAAATTTATTGAGCCAAAAATTGTGAAAGAAAATCTTCACGTAGCAAAATTTTGTTGTATTCGTTTTACCTTGTAAAAGGGTACATTATGGTTTTAGTTTTGTTTCTCTTTTGGGTTCGAGTTGTATTTGTACGGGTGCCATTATTTTACTTGTCACAAACTTTTTTTCAGAAACCCTAAAATTTACCGTCCTTAAGACACTATTTAAATACCAAACCTATCGAGTCACGTACGCGTACTCTAGGTTATTTTCTTTTTGTCAAGAATGTCTTCACCTTCTCGCACTTGTGATTTTGCAAGAGGTTTTCTTGATAAAGGTATTGGTTTCGAGTCCAAAGGGAGGAAGAAAAGAACCCTAGTAGAAGTTTGTGGTCAAAATCCTGATACCTCATGCTACTATGCCTATTCTCATCAAGATGTTGAGAATGATGAGATGGTTTCGGCCGAAGTGGTTCATGAGTTTCTTAAATACATTGAGGAAGCAAAACTGCAGCTCATTGATACTATGAAGGGTCTTGATGTGTTAAGAACTGAGTTGAAAAAGTTTAACTCTGACCTTATTCTCATGAAAATACATGTTAAAGATATTCTCAATGAGGATATCTTCTCTGAAGAAGCAACGGATGCTGTCAATCACAAGCTCAAATGTCTCAAGACTCGTGAAGTTTCCGGAAAAGCTCTTTGATTTCAGTTCATGATCGGTTTTGATGGTTTAGGAGTATATCGATTTTTAGCTTGTTGGTTTTTATTTTGTCCAGGAAACTTCTTATCAGAATTTATTCTTGTGTTTTAAGAAGGATAAATAGGGTTTAGAATAGCCTATGTACTGTGATTACACATAGCTAACGATTTTCATCTTGCAATATTTTTTTAGATTTATTTATTTAAATTCTAAAGTTTATTTGGAAGATGATTTTGCAGTATAATTTTTATTGGTTTTATATATTGCAAATATTGTTACGAGATATGTGTGTTTGCGTCTGTGAACTATAATTGTCCCATATATGTCAAAAGTTAAAATATATTATGTCGTTATGCAAATATTGATGGAAAATAGAATGAACTTTTGATGTCAAAGATTAAGTCTATTGTGTCATTATGCAAATATTGATGAAAAATAGAATGAGTGTTTGTATATTCCGCAGTATTGATCTTTCCCGATCCACTTCTATGTGACAGTACTGTATGGATCCGTAAGCTCTCTTATGTTGAGAATTTCCGATTAAATTAATCATGGGATCTCTTGTGGTTAATTTAATTGAGTTTTCTGGATAAAAATTCATGTTACACATAATTTTTTAATGTCCAAAGAAATCCTTCTTTTCTTGTAAAAGTAAGGTCGCTCTTGTTGTTCTTTCGGAATGACATTTAATGGGGAGAGTTATTAATTGAACTTGTTCTTAATTGCCAAATCTTTTTGCAGAGTGCATCTGTGGAATATTGTATGAGTTTTCTTGTATATTCATAAACTCCTTGATGAATACACTAAGTTTCGACTATGTGAAATCATCGAAACAAAGTTGACATGTTCTCTTTTAGTCATGAAGTATCTCTACGAGAATTTCATTATGATTACGCTAGTTTTCGTACCTTTGCCAATTTATATAGACAAAAAGGGGGAGTAAAAGTAAGGTCTCTCTTGTTGTTCTTTCGGGAATGACATTTAATGGGGGAGGGAACTGAACTTGTGCTTAATTTCAAAATCTTTGTGCGGAGTGCAGCTGTGGAATATTGTAGGAGTTTTCTTGTATCTTTATAAACTCCTTGATGAATACACTAAGTTTCGACTATGTGACATCATCGAAACAAAGTTGACATGTTCTATTTTAGTCATGAAGTATCTCTATGAGAATTTCACAATGATTCCGCTAGTTTTCGTACCTTTGCCAATTTATATAGACAAAAAGGGGGAGAATTATTGTCTAGTTCACACTACAAATACATATGGTTTACGGATCATTATGTAAGGGGGAGTGGTTTTCATTGTGAGATGAAGTATTGACTAAAGGGGAGTGATACATATCACCGTAGTATTATTGTCAAAGTTGTGATACAATTGAACTTTGATGTTGTGTAATAATACTATGACACCGTATAACAATAATTGAGAACAATTGTTTTCTTATTTTTATGGCTACGGATCTTCAACAACTATGATGCTGATTTGAACACGTTCAGAATCACAGGAGTACTTGGAAGTGACGAAGATTTCGAGTAATGTTGAAGAACCAAGGAAATCAAGCACTTGGATGAGAGAAGCTACAAAGTTTATTTATTTTGTAATCCATATGTATCGATAGTTTTGTCACTAAAATTTACAAATAGGGAGATTGTTAGAGCACTGCTCGGTCGAACTCGCAAGCATTTGTATCCCAAGCTTGTTTGTCAAGTTTAGTTTCCAAAACTATAAGTCTTGATTTTTAGTCTACTTATAGCTATGTTTCGGATTAAGATAAAATGTGTAGTTGACCTTTAGATTTCACGACGTTCATCGATTAAGGATGAAGAACTACTAAGGGGAGCTTGTGGAACTTCATCAACAAAAGGTATGTGGAGACCTTCACTCAGAAGTCTATTTCTATTCTATCTCCTATTGAGACAAAATTCGTATAGCTATACAGACTGTACTTTATACACATTTGATGTTTCGAGCTGAGTTTAACTCGCTTATATATTTCTCGAAATATGTGTTGGTAAGCTTTCGCTTTGATCAAGTTCATCTTTTATTCTTGACGAAAGTCAAAAGAGTTTCGTATTGATCTATTGATCACTTGAAAATTGCTTTGAAGCTAATAGTTTGTGTGAGACAGTTACTCCCATCTTCTAAAAATGTTTCAATGATTAAAGTGGAGTTTAGAACAATTGACCATTGATTGGATATAACACAATATGAGTACTTGTATGCTAACTGTTACAAGTTACTCCAAGCCCGGGAACCATATTATGCATACCCGTATTCGTACTGGTTTAACAGTTAAAGTCCGGAACTTAGTATGCATACCTGTATACGTACTGGCTTAACACTTCAGGTATAGGAATTTAATACGTGTACCCGTTTGCATACTAATTCAATTGAGTTCGGTCGTGAACGACAGTATGCGTACCTATTTACATACTTGAGTAGGTTAAGTTCTAAAATCGGTTTATTCATTGTAGATGGGGAAAAACGAGACGCCGGTTTTTGGGAAATTGAAGAGTAGAGCGTGCTGTCGAGACTCCTCAGCCGGGCAAAATGTTAATCCTCACACAGATGCACCGCTGCAAAGGGGGTGCTTAGATTCGGGAAATCAATCTGTATGACTCCGGCCTAAACCAAGACAATGGCCGTTCCAGAGTAAATTCGTTCGCAAAGAGGGAGATGGGTTGATCTGTAGGAGGGAAGCTGAGAGTTGTGTGGGATCGGTGATGATCAAGGATGGTGGGTGTGTTGAAGGTTTCTGCAATATTGTTGAACTGCTGAAGTTGAGTTCTGTGAATAAGTATATATCGATTTGTTGACGGGTAATGATGATAATCGATGATTGATGATATTCTATCGATGATATTCTATCCTTATGTTGTCCTCAATTTAGACTTATTTATATTGCAAGAATGATGCACCACTAATCCCTGTAAGTGTGACGGTTTCTTGAGTGAAAGAGTGGGAAAGTGGGAGATCGTGGTAAAGTCAGTTTCATGTCGTGCGGAGACTTTACTGATCGTGCACCCACTAATTTGCTAACTCCTTCAACCGTTTACACGACTTACGCACATTTCTCATTGTGGATGAATCCACGTGTCGTAGACCGCCAGACCAAAACCCTAAGTGATATCCCCCATTTGTGACGTGATTGAGATTTCACGAATCGTGGAGTCTGCAAGGCAGACGTGTATTAGTTGGTCAGTTGTTGACTGATTCAGACTGTGAGTCTAATTTTGTTGAATCGAGCATAAGTGGTGAATGCTCGGCGATTCATGGATTGAACATGTAGTTCTCTGAGATGTCAATGAATTACTGACTAGAGACTGAGCAAGTATTGCTCAACTCGACGAATTGCCGAATATTGAGAGTCTGTCGACCAACTGAGCAAGTATTGCTCAATTCGACGAATTTGATAATTTTGGTGTGCCACTGAGCAAGTGTTGCTCAATTCACCAAAACACTGAATATTGATAATTTGACGTGCAATTGAGCAAGTGTTGCTCAATTCGACAAACTACTGATGAATTACCGAATATTGATGGTTGGATCAATATTCGAGCAACTGAGCAAGTATTGCTCAATTCAAAGAATTATTTACTGGTATCGTGACCCAATAAAGTATTAATCAAAAATATTGGTGAATTACCGAATATTATTAATTTGGATGTTGATTGCCGAATCAACATAATTTTGTGTTTGAACTTGCTCAGAATGGTGATTCGTTGAGCGTTTGTTCGAAACCCTAATTTTTTGATCAATCCTTCAACAATTTGTGAATTGATGTAAATTGGTCATGAGTGAAGAGGGACCGACCACATGGGATGATGAGCGTCCATGTGATGCCCAATGCTCGAGTGAGAACGCACCAGGGTTCTCAGTTTGAGAGTTGGTGAAAGAACGATGATTAAATGCAGGTTTCATCATTTATTGAAATATTGCTGGATTCAGCGTTAGGTGACAAACCTAGGTATGAGATATGAGGACCGACCAAGATAGCATGGGATCGGCTCTTGGTGGTCACGGGACCAGTTGTTGGTCATTTGAAGGATTCTCCAGTTGGTTGGAGAGAGTTCGGGCCCAATATGAGTAATTGAACAAATTAGGTCAGAATTATGAAAACATGTGGGACCGGATTTGTGCAATCCCTAGGAATGAATCTGGTCGGTCATGGAGGCATGCACGTGTTACCGTGGTGTCCGTGTTTCCATAATGAGAGTTTCAGTATTTTCTGATGCACGTTCGAGCAACATAGTGAATTTTCAGAAGAGTTTCATCTTGACTGAGAATTCTCGATTTTTGTTGGAATAAGCATGTATGCTCAATTCATCAATATTTTGAAAATATGAAAATAAAAGTGTTTTAATATTTAAAATTATCGTGAGAGGCTAGCCAGTCGTGCGACTATGTTGGCTTTTGTTTTTTCGTGATTTGAGCAATATTTGAGAAAATATGGAGAAATCATGAATTTTGCTCAAACCCAGGAGTTTCATGAATTGAGGAAAATAATAATTATGCAAGATTAGGGATTGCAACGTGTGGGACCGACCATGGTTAGGGCATGGCCGGCCGGCTAGGTTGCCCGATCCCGCACACCTTTCCCTATTTTATTATTTTTCATGAATCCTTGAAGTTATGGAGAATCCTTGAAGTTATGGAGAATCCACGGGTTTTTTTTGAAACGGAGGAGTTTCGTGAGATTAGGGAATAATAATTATAAAAAGATAAGGATTGTGAGGTGTGGGACCGGCCACGGCTTAGGTATGGCCGAACGGTTAGGTTTCCCGGTCCCGCACACCTCTCCTTATTTTAGAATATTATTTCGTGAATCCACCAAGTTATGGAGAATTCACGAGTTTTGTAAAAACAAGGAAAGTTGCTAAAACCAAGGAGTTTTCATCAGTTCACGAAATAACAAAAAATAATGGGAGAGGCACGGACCGACCATGTCTAGGGCATGGCCGGCCGGCCGGCTGGTGGGCCCGTCCTTGGGCGCCTCTTATTATTTTATTAATATTCATTATTTTCTCCTGTTTTGCGAAGGATTCCTCATTATTTCATATTTTTGGACACTCGTTCGTGCATCCGGGTGCTAGTCGTGCATCATTGTCGAGTACACTCGCACCATTTTTGTGGGGCTTACTCAGTGATGGTCCAGATGCCCGGTTGTTGGGTATTTATTACTGATTTATGAAATCCAGTGGAGAATAACTCATGAAACTGAGTAATAAGATGAGTAGTTATTTATTATCAATCCATATAATCAGCAATGGATTGGACTATGGATTCAGAATAATAAAATGATAATTTCATCACCATCTCATGAAATCGCAGATTTGATCATAAAATCGGAGTAATGAAATGAGCGGTGATATTACCATTCCATGGGACCATGGTGATTCGACCATGAAATCGGAGTAATATCTATTACCATTTTATGAGATCAGCCGTGGATTCGATCATGAAATCGGAGTAATAAAATAAGTGGTGATATTACCATTTCATGAGATCAGCCGTGGATTTGACCATGAAATCGGAGTAACATCTATTACCATTTCATGAGATCAGTCGTGGATTCGATCATGAAATCGGAGTAATACATTTATATATTACCATTTCGATCATGAAATAGGAGTAATGAGATAAGATAGATTATCTTCTAGGAATTTAATGGTGAATATGACCTAGAATTTAATCTCTTGCATTTAGTTAGTAAATCAGCGAGTGTTGCTAATGTCCCGAAGACGTTTTTCCTTCTCAACATTTCATGTATGGAGGACCGCCTGAGTCTATACACGGGTCTCTCTACATAGTCAGGAACAGTGAGTATCACCGTCCTGAAGACGTTATTGCTCTCAATCTTACGGAGAACCGCCCAATTGTTCTTCTATGTAGAGGCAAATTCCTCTATGTAGTCAGCGAACAGTGAGTGTCACCGGCATCCTGAAGGCGTTAAGCTCTCAATCTTACGGAGAACCGCCCAATTAGGTTATTCTACATAGAGGCTATGATGAAATTCCCGGTGTCGAACGCTCGGGAGAGACCTTTCGAGCGACATATGCATCATACTTCGTAAAACACGAATCGTCACATGGATCCCTGAAGCCGTGTCAGAAACATGCAGTATCATGATTTTACGGTTTTGACCTTTGTTGAAAATCCACCATCTACATTCATGAACAAATACTTTTATATAATAAGAAATGCAATCTTTTGCAAACCGTGGATATAATATTCATGAATTGATTCGAGTGAATCAAAATCGAATTTGCTTCAATTGTGCCTTGTATACTTCTATGAGAATATAAACAATTGAACAACTCTACAGCTAGTTTCATTTGAGTCATTTGAACTAGCTGCGATAAAGATGAACAAGGTTGATATGAAAGTGTTCATATGGCTAACTTCGGTTAAATATTGTTGAGACAACCATGTGTACACATTTAGTTGGAGATAATTTATTGGGTGTGGTTGTTAGACCCCCGCTTTTTCATATTTCATCATTATTCTTGATGAGTTTAGTTTGAGACAATTTATTTGTTGGAAACTAAATATTAAGTCAAAAAAAATGATCAAGTGAAAATTTCCTTGAAACATCTTACATGATTTGTGTGAGACAATCATTTAATGTCGACTTGGAAAGTTTCGTATTGATCATTCGATCACTTGAAAATTACTTGAAGCTAATGGTATGTGTGAGACAGCCATTGTCGTATGGATGTTTTAATGATTGAAATGGGAGTTTAGAACAATTAACCATGTCTGGATAAAACACGGTATGTATACCTAGTATGCGAACTATGTGGTTATAATTCAGGTCCGGGAACCTTTTTTGCGTACCTAGCATGCGAGCAGTTTCACCTGTAAAGGTCCGAGAACCTTGTTTGCGTACCTAGTATGCGAACGGTTTCACTTGAGTTAGGTCCGGGACAGCTGTTTGCATACCTGGTTTGCGAACGGCTGGACAAGGCCAAGGTCCGGAGCTTTTTTTTGCATACTTGGTTTGCGAACACAGTGGTTAAGTTCAAAAATTGGTGAAGTATGATTCTCATACTCATGAACTAAACATTTATGAATTAATTAATGCAATCTTTGCAAACCGTGGCTTGATGTTCATGAATTAATTCTTGTATAAGTATTTTGTACAATTACGAATCAATCCGATTTTGTTTCAATTTGTTCATATATATCTATGAAATAGTGAACAATTGAACAAATCTGTTTTGAAACACAATTAGATTCATTTGATTATCTTTCATGATTTATAGATCATCATATTTGATCTAGAAGTGTTAGATGAATGTGGTTAAGACAAAAATGTTCATATGGCTAACTTTAGTTAATTGTTATTGAGCCAATTCAATATACACGTTTAGGTACGGTTACCCATTCTCAAATGAAGGTATATTTCATTTGTGTGTAACAAGATAAGACCATCTAACGATGTAGATTGATTACTTTATTTTTAAGCAGACTTAGCTTGAATCTTAAATCATGAGTTCATCTAACGGTGAATATTGAATGCTTTGTTACTAAGCTATCTTAGCTTTGATTGTTACCAAACCTTGATTTGAAATATTATATAAGGGAGAACTCTAACAACTGTAAAACCTAATCCCGGCACTTTACTGTGTCCTAGTTGCAAACTAGAGTCGATTCTCCTTTAACCTAGGTTTTTCCAAAGCCATATTAGGTTAACGACTTGTACACTTCGTTTGGGATTCGTGAAGCCAGATTCAACTATTTTTTCCGCAGTTTCGTATTCTAATCTTACTTGTTCTATCATGTTGAGTACTATCTTCTTTAAGATTTTCTTGAGATTTATCTCCAATAGGTAAAATATAAAAAGTAATCACAACAGTTCTTTGTTTCAGACAATTTTTATTCCGCGGTAACTTTTTCTATTAATTAGTTGGGTTATTGTGAGGTGATTGATATTTCTAGGCTGCACTTTGGGAGTATAAGACCGGAATCAATTGGTTCCTGTTCACCTTAATTTATCAAAAGACGAAAAATAAACCGAATAAAGAATAGACATATCTGTGGGAGACCGATTTTTTTATAAGTCTTCGACTTTGGGTCGTAGCAACTCTTAGTTATAGGTGATATCAGCTAAGGGAATCAAGTGTGCAGATGACGGCTAGTTTTAGAGGCGTAAGGAACGCGACTGTACCTTAATCGGTGTGAGACTTGGTTAGGGCTCAACTACATTCCAGTCCGAAGTTAACCTATAGTAGTCTAGTGTCTGTAGCGGCTTAATACAGTGTGGTGTTCAAAGCTGGACTAGGTCCCGGGGGGGTTTCTCCATTTGCGGTTTTCTCGTTAACAAAAATTTGGTGTCACAGGTTGTGCGTAGTTCAATCAGTTGATAAATCTGACCTTGTTTCTTGGATATAACTTGATTAACACTTGGGCATTGGTCTTTGGTACCGTCCAAGTTATTTCTCATATCAATCAGGCTCACGGATTTCTATATGTTCGATTTGCTGATTGGATTGAGAAATAGAGATAAAGCTCTTTGATATATCTCTTGATTGAGATCACTTTTAAGTTGGTGCTCTCGGAATTATATTGGAGTTTGTCCATACAAATTTCCGAACGAATTATTGGGTTTGATTGTTATACCCCCGCTTTTTCAATTGGTATCAGAACACGCAAACACGCTAAAACCTCATAAGTATGTGTTTGTAGCAACCTGACTCTATGGACTGAAATGTTATCTCTATAAATATACCGCCAGTCTTTGATGACTCGAATTACTTATGGTGGAAATTGTTGTGCGTACGCTTCTTCAAGCGCGTGATTTTCAATCATAGGTTCATGTTGTTAATGGCTATGATCCTCCATTAGTTACAGTAAATGGTGTAATTGTTGCAAAGGATATTGGTGAGTATGATCCTTTCGAGATTCTCGCTTCAAAGAAAAATTCTGACAAATTTAATGCTATCATCCATGCCAATATCCCAGATCTTCAACACCATGTGACTACGTGCACTCGGTCTAAAGATGCTTGGGATATCTAAGAAACCGTATTTGAAAGGAATATCTCTGAGGAAGAAGCTAGGATTCAAAACCTTTGATGAGTTTAATCACAAAGTGTCTAAAATTGTTAATGCATATTTTGCATTGGGTAAGACTATTCCTGAAAAGCACATTGTAATGAAAATTCTCAGATCGCTGCCAGCTAGATACGATTCTAAGAAACATGGCATCATTAAAGGATATAACCTTGAAACACTTTCCAAAAATACTCTTGTTGGAAAGCAAAAGATTTTTGATCTGGAACTAAGTAAAGGAGAAAAAATTCAGGTGTCTTGCAATTCTGCTGCTACACATGATGTAAATTCTCTAGGTCCTGAATTGATTGATATGAAGGATGAGAATTTCCTTAATTTGAATCTTTCATTTTTTATGCAACAGTTAAAGAAAACTCTTAGACGGAGAAAGAGAAAGTTTCGTAAAAAATCTTTTTCATCAATCAATGAAATGGATAGGAAAGTTCGCAAAGACTATGATAATGGAACTTGTTCCAGGTGCTACAGATATTGTCATCATATCTCTGGTTGCCCTAATAAAGAGGTTATTGAGAAAACCAAAGCATGGATGGAAACTTTTGACTACTGTCCCGAGGAAGAAGCCTGTGAAAGTTCTCTCACTTACTTTGATGATTATCACACCTGTCTCTTCAACAGTTGTGATCATTCCATGATAAACAATCTAACTTCCACATAAGAGTAAATTGATCTCTTGACCAAAGATCTGTACTCGATGAAAAGTATGTTTCAACTAAATAAGGAAGACTGGATTAAAAGGATTGAAAATCTGGAATGTCAACTAAAAAAATTAAGACAAAAAAATGCGATATCTCGTAACCGTGATCACAAGGAGAATGATCGATTCACTTTAAAAAACTTCTTTAAACCCAATCAGCATACTACTCCTGAAAACATGTCACGTTCAAGTTCTTCTTGGAAAGAGAAAGACGTGATCAAATACAAGGGCACAATAAATCCTAAGTCATCCTTGTGTAAAAACCAGGATCACTCAAATATGATTGCACAAAGGTTCCTGAAAAATATTCTTATGTTAATTTTCTATATCAGAAGAAAAGAATAAAATCTTATAAGAAATTAACATCACTTTCGAAAGAGATATTCAGAACCATTCATAGTTTGCAAAATTCGATAAACAGAACATTCAGAACATTGTGAGAAAGAAAGACATCTCCTTATGGACTTCCCTCCGTAAAGATAAATCTGAGACAAGGAATAAAGAAATCATCCTCTTCTCTTGAGAAACCACCCGATCCTTTACTGGATGGGAGAAATTACATTTTGTAATAGTTTTTAAGATTGTTCTTGTTTTCCCCCTGAACAAGGACCATAATCTCCAAGAGGGGTGTGAAAAAGGTTTCCGATGCATCATAATCTACTCTCATGATTAACTTGTCTTTCTATCTCCTTCTTGTGCTATAAATTCGTTTATTGAGCTAAGAACCGGTCTTGTGTTTCTGTTCGTGAAATTGGCTTACGCACATTCTTGATATGTGTACGGTTTTTCTAATGAAGTCCTTTTGGGATATGTTAGAGCATAGATCGGTTGAACCCACCAAGCGTTGGTTTTCAAGTTTGGTTGTCATATTTTAGTGAACCAAAACTCATTTAAGAGTCGCTTGATTAATGTACTAGAGTCAACTTCGTATAGGTTAGCTTGAAAGTATTAGGATATGAGACATTACAAGTATTGCGAAGACTTGAAGAAGTGAAGAAGTAAGGAGCTACAACCACAACATCATCCTTCCACTTGAGGTTAGTGATATTTGACTTGAACTGTTTCATTCCCTAAGATATCTTTCAAGTCGTACATGTTGAAAACAAAACTGCGAAGCATGAACTCTAGATAGACATAATATTAAGGAATACAATACGAGGTTTATTGCTTAACCATTAAACTTTGTAGATAAGACATCAACATAATCGTATGAATGCTATTGTGATTATGTATGGGTATGAGGTGAGGATTTAATCTTAGGAAACAATGTTTTTACATGTGTTTTAAGGAAGTAAGTTCATAATCTTGTGTTGTGAACCGAAAAGAAAATCTCCAGGCGTTATTGGGGTTGTTCTTCATTGCATATCTTATGAACGACCAATATGTATGATTAGTATAACCGCTCATGACTTGTTTGTGTTCTTGATAAAACTATTCACATGAGGCCTGACTTATGTATTGGTATGAATTTTATTAGTGAAACCGATCTTAAGTAATCACTTGATGGTATGATCGAGTTTGTGTGTATAAGGACAAACATGGGTAAAGGGGAACCGATCCTAGTAAGAGGTGCAACACATACAAAGGGAATCGATCCTTGTATGAGGTACAACAAGGTTTATATCAGAAAGGGGAACCGATCCTATGGACATGTGCAACACGTTTTTAGGAAAAGGGGAACCAATCCTATGGACATGTGCAACACATATGAGTTAGATACCATATATATGTGGGGAACCTATCCTAGTACCTAGTCAACCAAAGTTTGGAAGGCTAGTCTGACTATGCACAGTACTCACATGGAGGTAGAACCGAAACTTGTTTTGGTAGAACCGTTAAACCCATGATTTGTGATTGAGTGTTACTTGATCAATTACATAGTTCTTGAAAGTCAGATGAACCAATTCTAAACTTGTTTGGAAGTGTGGTAAATCGGGTTCAAGTGAGTAAGTATGAAAGAGGACTTACAAATAAAGGATGTCGACACACTTTGAACACGTGCATTAATGCGTATATTTTTATTGTTCAAATATATTCCTTAACAGTGAAGAAGGAATAGAATCCCAGGATCGAAATTAAATAAGTTAAGAATCTTTTTATTTAAGGTTTTTAATTATATATAGAAAATAAGAATTAGTAATGTGCATTTACTAGTTAAAGATTTTCCAAGGAGATTTTCGATCAATATTTTGGACAGAGCATTCTCAGGAATTATGAAAGCCGAATCTGGAAATTATTATTGAATATCCTGAGAATATTCTCGGTTTTGGAAATTCCTTGGTGTCCAAACTTCCTTGTCTATAAATACTTGAGTTTGCATTTCTAGCAAACTAATCCTTCGTGACAGTAAAATTCCTCTGTTGTACTGTTACTGGTGTAGCCGCCTATTCAAGAGAGTAACCTAATTAGGCGAAATCTCTTACGTCCGCTCAGTTTAAAGTCTTCTTTGGGATTGAGAAGATCTGTTAGTACCGTTGGTGGAAAACTAGATAATTGCGGTTTATTATTAGTTTTCGATTGATTTGATTGACTAACGGTGGTTGAAATTTGATTGCACCTAGTTTTTTTATGCTTGGGAATCTTCTCTTCTGATATAAGATTCACTCAAACTAGTTCGAAGTTTCGACAGGGATCTTTAGATTGTTGTTAGTGCTAAAGACGATCTTTTGATAATCCATTGTTAACAGAATCCGTTTTGTGCGTGATTGATCACAAGAGATTCAAGTAGTTGTGTGCAAGTGTTTATTGAAGATCTAAAAATATTTGAAGACAAAGAAGAGGTAGAAGATTTCTGACTTGGGTTTATAAATCTTTGGTGTGCACAATACTTGTTTCGGCAAAAGAGGATCCAATTAATAATCGGTTTATCCTTGTGGTAGATTGGATTGATTAGTTGTGTAGATCAGCATCAATACATTTCCTTGGGATTAAAGGCATTGATTGCAAAATCTTAACGATTACCTTGGGTGATTGAACATAAGATAGATCTAAGGACCCGACGAAGGAGTTTATGTTAAGATAAACAGAAGAGCCTTTGTCCAACTCATATCACTTGGTTGAAGAGAGTTGATACCAAACAGATTTGTTTTTCCTTTACTGTTTCGGACACGAACCAAAGGAATTGTTCCAAGTACGTGACTTGGTTACAAGTAGGAGGCGTGGGAATACAGACGGAACTAGGTGAACTATAGGTTTAGTTACTTGGTCTCAACTATACGAAGTTGGTTTATTTTGTATAGCGGATTAATCCTGAGAGTATTAAATTCTGGACAAGGTCCCGGGGTTTTTCTGCATTTGCGGTTTCCTCGTTAACAAAATCTTGTTGTGTCATTTACTTTATATTTCCGTATTATAATTGTTATATTATAATTAAAGTAAATTACACAAACGTTAATTCCTATTTACTTGATAAGCAATCATATTGTGTTTCGTTAAGTCCGAACCCTTGTATCAAGTAAACATACTTCGTTGTTGTATTGTCTCGATCTCGTATCCATAGACGATCACACGAAGTGTGAACCGATTTGTTGTATTGTCTCGACTCTGTCCATAGACAATCATTTCCGGAGAAAGGACTTATAGGAAGGAAAAGTTTTAGCTTGAGGTATATTTGGGTACCCTCGCCTTTTCAGGGTATCCAAAATTATGTTAGGGTTTTGGTTAAAGGTCTTTTTTGGGAACTTATTCCATATCTTCTTCTTTTTTTTGTTTGAAGATTTTGTTCCTTAACAAGCATTTCATTTACCTTTTTATCATATACACATCAAATCTTTCCAGTAAAGAAGATGATGTTTGTATTGTTCTCTTTCCCTCTAAGAAAATTCGTTTTGATTCCTCTGATAGTGAGATATGTCAAGAAAAACGCGATTCCTCATCTAGTGTGAATTCCTTTATCTCTCATTTTGATAAGCTCTCACTAACTATGAATCTTGTTCTGGAATAAGTACGTTCCTTGAAGAGTGAACTTGAATCTTCAACCAAAAGACTTGAGGACAAGATGGAATATCTCGATTCCAGGATTGATCTAATCGAAGATGAGCTTGATGAATACAGGGAATATGAGAAGAGTCTTCAAGTAAGTGAAATGTCGTTTGTTTCTTATTAAAATAATGTCTAGGAAACTTCTTATGAGAATTTATTCTTATGTTTTAAGAAGGATGACTAGGATTTGGAATAACAAATATTGTGATTACACAAAATTTCAACGATTTCAACTTGCAATGTTTTTATATTTATTTATTTAAATTCTAAGTTATTTGGAAGATGATTTTGCAGTATTAATCTTTATTGGTTTTATATATTGCAAAAATATTTTATGCGATATGTTGTGTTTACGTCCGTGAATTATGATTATCTCATATGTTCAAAATTAAGTCTATTGTGTCATTATGCAAATATTGGTGAAAGATAGAATGAACTTTTAAAAATTCTGCAGTATTGATCTTTCCCTGATCCACTTTTATGTGAAAGTACTATATGGCTCCGTAAGTTTTCTTATGTTGTGCATTTCCGACTAAATTAATCAATAAGGTGTTCTTATGGTTAATTTGTTCGAGTTTATCGGATACAAATCCATGTGGTTTGTTAATGTCCAAAGAAATCCTTGTTTTCTTGTAAAATTAAGGTCGCTCATGTTGATCTTTCGGGAATGACATAAAATGGGGGAGAGTTCTTAATTGAACTTGTGCTTAATTGCCATATCTTTGTGGGGAGTGCGGCTGTGGAATGTTGTAGGAGTTATATTGTATCTTTTATAAACTCCTTGATGAATACACTAAGTTGCGACTATGTGAAATCATCGAAACAAAGTTGATATGTTCTCTTTTAGTCATGAAGTATCTTTTTGAAAATTTCATTATGATCCCGTGGTTTTCGTACCTTTGTCAATTTGTATTGACAAAAAGGAGGGGGGGAGTGGTTTTCATTGTGAGATGAAGTATCGACTATAGGAGAGTGATACATATCGCCGTAGTATTATTGTCAAAATTGTGATGCAATTGAACTTTGATTCTGTGTAATAATACCATGACATTGTATAACAATGATTCAAAACATCCGTTTTCTTATTGTTATGGCTACGGATCTTCAACAACAATGATGTTGAGTTGAACACGTTCAGAATCGCTGAAGTACTTGAAGCAGCGAAGAAGAGCCAAGGATACCAAACATGATGGACGAGAAGCTACAAAGTTTATTTATTTTGTAATCCATATGTATTGATAAAATTTACAAAGGGGGGATTGTTAGATCACTGCTCGGTCGAACTCGCAAGCGTTGCTATCTCAAGCTTGTTTGTCAAGTTTAGTTGATCGAAACTATATACTTGATTTCTAGCCTACTTATAGTTATGTATCAGATTAAGACAGAATGTTAGTTGAGATTTAGACTTCACGGGGTTCATCGATTGAACATGAAGATCTACTGAGGAGAGCTTGGAGGAACTTCATCAACAAGAGGTATGTGGAGACTAAAACTTATCTATCACTCATAAGTCTATTTTATTATATCTTTTAATGAGAATAAGTCGTATAGCTAGATAGACTTTTACATTATACACATTTGATATTTCGAGCTGAGTTTATCTCGCATATCTATTTCTCGAAATATGTGTTGGAAGCTTTTTCTTTATTAACTATGTTCATCATTATTTTTGACGAGTTTAGTTGGAGATAATTTATTTGTTGGAAACTAAATATTAAGTCAAAATATGATCATGAGAAAATTTCCTTGGAACATCTTACATGATTTGTGTGAGACAATCATTTGATGTTGACTTGGAAAGTTTCGTATTGATCATTCGATCACTTGAAATTACTTGAAGCTAATGGTATGTGTGAGACATCCATTGTCGTCTTCTAAGGATGTTTGAATGATTGAAATGGGAGTTTAGAAAAATTAACCATGTCTGGATACAACACGGTAAGCATACCTACTATGCGAACTGTATTGTTATAATTCAGGTCCGGGAACCTTGTTTGCGTACCTAGTATGCAAACGGTTTTACCTGTAATGGTCCGGGAACCTTGTTTGCGTACCTAGTATGCGAACGGTTTCACTTCAGTTAGGTCCGGGACAGCTGTTTGCATACCTGGTTTGCGAACGGACGGACAAGGCCAAGGTTCGGAGCTGTTTATTGCATACCTGGTTTGCAAACACAGTGGTTAAGTTCTAAAATCCGTTAAGTATGATTCTCATACTCATGAACTAAACATTTATGAATTAAGGAATGCAATTTGCAAACCGTGGTTTAATGTTCATGAATTGATTCTTGTGTAAGTACTGTGTATAATTATGAATCAATCCGATTTTGTTTCAAATTATTCGTATATATTTCTATGAGATAGTGAACAATTGAACAACTCTATTTTGTAACACAATTAGATTCATTTGATTATCTTTTATGATTGATTGATCATCATATTTGATCTAGAAGTGTTAGATAAATATGGTTAAGACAAAAGTGTTCATATAGCTAACTTCGGTTAACTATTATTGAGCCAACTCAATATACACGTTTAGGTATAGTTACCCATATCTAAATGAAGGTATATTCATTTGTATGTAACAAGCTAAGACCATATAACGATGGAGATTGATTTATTTATTGTTAAGCAGACTTAGCTTGAATCTTAAATTAGGAGTTCATCTAACAGTGAATATTGAATGCTTTGTTACTAAGCTATCTTAGTTTTGATTGTAAGAGATCCCTGATTTGAAAGACTATATAAGGTAGAACTCTAGCAACTAGAAAACCTAATCCCCGCACTTTCCTGTGTCCTAGTTGCAAACTAGAGTCGATTCTCCTTTAACCTAGGTTTTTTCAAAACCTTATTAGGTTAACGACTTGAAGACTTCATTTGGGATTCGTGAAGCCAGATCCAAATATTTTCTCTTTAGTTGCGCATTCTGATCTTACTTGTTCTATCGTCTTATCTAAGACTTGCTCGAGATTTATCTCTGATAGGTAAGATATAAAAAGTAATTACAACCGTTCTTCGTCTCAGGCTCTTGTGATTCCGCAATAACTTTTTCAGTTAATCAGTTGGGTTATTGTGAGGTGATTGATATTTCTAAGCTTCTCTTTGGGAGTATAAGACCGGATTATCAATTGGTTCCTTCTCACCTTGATTTATAAGACGGGAAAAAAAGGAATAAAAGAATAGAAATATCTGTGGGAGACATATTTGTTTATTAGTCTTCGAATTTGGGTCTTAACAACTCTTAGTTATGGGTGAGATCATCTAAGGGAATCAAGTGCGCATAATCCGGCGTGCTTCTAGAGGCGTAAGGAACATGATTGTACCTTAATCGGTGTGAGACTTGGTTAGGCCTCAACTATATTCTAGTCTGAAGTTAACTTGTAGTAGGCTTGTGTCTGTAGCTGCTTAATATAGTGTGGTGTTCAAAGCTGGACAAGGTCCCGGGGGATTTTCTGCATTTGCGGTTTCCTCGTTAACAAATTTTTTGGTGTCTGTGTTATTTCTTTTCCGCATTATATTTGTTTATATAATTGAAATATCACAGGTTGTGCGTAGTTCAACCAGTTGATAAATCCGACCTTGTTTGTTGGATATAACTTGATTGAAACTTGGGCATTGGTGTTTGATACCGTCAAAGTTATTTCTCATATCAATCAGGATCACAGATTTCTATATGTTCGATTTGCTGATTGGATTGAGCAGTAGAGATAAATCTCTTTGATATATCTCTTGATTGAGCTCGCTTTTAAGTTGGTGCTCTCGGAATTATATTGGAGTTTGTCCATACAGATTGTCGAACGAATTATCTGGAGTGGTTGTTATACCCCCGCTTTTTCAAAACTAGATTATTACATTATTATTTTAGTTTTCAATTATTAATTTGATTGACTAATGATTTTTGAGTGCACCTAGTTTGATTATTCTTGAGAGCCTTCTCTTCTGACATAAGGGTCACTCAAAATCAAAGTATGGATGGGATCTTTAGAACCATTGTCGGATTTAAAGACATCTTGTGATAATCCATTATTAGAAGACTCTGTTATGTGTGTGACTGATCACAAGAGGATTCAAGTTTGTGTCGTGTAGGTTATTAAGAAGACAATTGAATATTTGAAGACAAAGAAGATTTTCCTATTAGTTTTCGTATCTTGTGATTCGTGCACACATCTTGATCGGCTGGGATCTAACTAAATCTTTTTTTATCTTTGCAATACGTTAACTCTATCAATGATTGGTATGTACAATATCTTATATCCGAATCTACAATAGCTCTATGTTTCTCTCTAAATCGATTCGAAACATTCCTGAATAACATCAATGACTCATATCACTATTCCAGAATATTTTTGAATGATAAAACTTGCATCATGATTTTGATTGCGAACAATAAATTGTCCTTAATCGAAATTCATCAAGTGTGAATAATTTTCATTAAGCTTAGTCATATTTCGAGGACTAATTACAAAATAAACTTGACTCGAAATTCTTGATATGCTTATTATAGTCTAATTAGTTATGCGACATAGTCTCATAGATAAAAAGATGAATATAACTTGAGAAGTATGTGGTTCAGTCTTCACTTACCTTTTGTTAAAGAAATTATTTAAAAGCTCTGCCTTCAAATAGTAGAACGCAATAATGATTGAAGTGATGTCCGTTTCTCAACTACACTTTTATCCTAATCCGAGACTTAACTAATTGTAGACTAGATATAGTTTTGACAACTAAATTTGACAACAAGATTGAGATAGAAACACTTGTGAGTTCGACCGAGCAATGCTCTAACAATCTCCCCCTTTACCAATTTTAATGAAAAAACTATCAATACATATGGATAAAAAAAATAAAGCTTTAAAAGCTCCTCGAATCCATTATGCTTGATTTCTTTGGTTTCTTCAACTCCTTGAATTCTTTGTTACTTCAAGTTGCAATGATTCTGAACGTGTTCAACTCAGCATCGTTTTTGTTGAAGATCTGTAGCGATAAGAACTTTGAAAACAAATATTCTCAATCGTCGTTATACAGAAACATAGTATTATTATCTTCTCCAAAGTTCAATTGTATCCCAACTCTGAATTAATATTACGGTGATATGTTTCTCCCCCTTAATCAATACTTACATCTTTTGCATAATAGGTGAAACCCATAGATTTTTAATTCACTCTCCCTTACATAATGATCCGTAAACCATATGTATATATTGTGAAACTACTAAATAATTCTCCCCCTTTTTGTCAATAAAAATTGGCAAAGGTACGAAAATCATGGGATCGTAATGAAAACAACCAAAAGATACTTCAGGTTTCCAAGGTGGTTACAGATCAACTTTATTTAGATGATATCACATAGAATACTTAGCGCCCATTTAGGAAATTTAGGATACAAGCATCCACTTTAAATTCCACAGCCACACGCCCCACAAAGGTATAGCAATTAAGTACAAGTTCATTTAAGAACTCTCTCCCATTTGATTTCATTCCCAAAACAAAAACATGAGTGACCTTTCTTTATGAAAAAAAAAAAGGATTTTATCGGACATTAAAAAATCATACGGATTTGTATCTTTAATACCGACTTAAATTAATCTCAACACCAGTTACGAACAAAGAGATAATTTTAATCGGTATGACTCAACATAAGAAAATCTTACGGAGTGTATGTTGCAATAATAACACAAAAATGTGATCACAGGTAGATCAATACTGCGATAAAATTTCTCATTGATTTTGTTCTATTTTCAGTGTATAAAAAACATAATAGATTTAACTTTTGAGCATATATGAAATATCAGCTCGATTCACGAAACTTAAAGGCACATATATTTCATAAGACTTTCGCAATAATTAAACCAATAATGATTACACACTGCAAGTTCATCTTCCAAAAACTCTAGATTTTAAATAAATAAATCTAAAAACATGCAAGATGAAAAACGTTTGAAATAGCTTGTGTAATCACAATTTTTGTTGTACCAAACCCTAGTTATCCTTTTCAAAAGTAAGAAGAAATTCTTACAATAAGTTTCCTAGAAAATAAGAAATCAAAATAAGAAGAATTATAATTCATACGTAGTATGTGACTTGTGTTTTGAAAGAACCAAGATTATCATATGTTTTTCCAAATTCCTAATTAATGAGCATGAGATCCCTTTTGGAAGCACAAAATTGTTTGAACACCACTTTGATGTCACTTATAATGTTTCCAACCAAATCCCGGGACATCTGAAGCGGTCTTGACCCTGTATGCTCTTGAGAAAAGTAACATGATATGGTTACAGGATTATCATAAAACTCAACAATACATGCGGAACCAACATCTTCCATATTCTTGTTATCTTCCTTTGTGTTGTTTGAAAACTTAGAAATATTCATGGTTTGTGAACGTTCACGAGTTATTCCAGCACTTTGTATATATGATAAGGTAAGCATACCTTAAATATATACAGATATCGCGATTTCTAGGTTAAGGAAACTGAGGGAAGATAGATCCTTCTGAAGAGATTTTAACTCATAGGTCCGAACCGGTTTGGAAACTCACACGCATATAGGTCCGTGAACACATGATTTGTGACCAGACTCATTTAAGTATACCAATACAATCAACCTTGTTCTTAGCTTAATAGATAGAGATCTAGAGCATAAGAGGTATTTGATACCAAGAAACTTGACCATGAAAGAGTAACCTTATGAAGAAATAAAATACAAAAAAAAATGTATCCAAAATAACATACACTAAGCATCAAGAAGGAATGAGTTACCTTTCTTGAGAAGATTGTGCGTCCTCCAAAAAATTCACTACAGGAGTGTGGTAGGGTAAAAACCGATTCTGCTAAAAATATGGGTGTGTCGATGAGAAACAAATTCAAACCATAAAAAAATGTACTTCACATGAGTACTTTAGATTCGAGAGATCAATCTGTAAGACTCTGGACTGAACCAAGAAATGGTCATTCCATATTCAATTCGGTCACAAAGGAAGGAGAAGGGTTGATCTTTGGGAGGAAAGCAGAGAAGGTGTTGAGATCAGAATGATGAATTTTGTATGATGTAGTTGTTTATGACTTGTATCAGAATGTAGAACATGCTTGCAGAGTGTAAGTTGTAAGTTCCGGATGTTTTCTGAGTACTTGTATTAATGAACTCTTGTTGGTTGAAATATATTGAAAATCTATTTATACAAGTCATAGTCGAACACACCCCGATCTCATAGGAAGTGGAATTAGTTGATTAATGGATAAGTGGGGATCGTTTAAAATGATGAAAACCACGTTCCTACTATGAGGGGAAGACTGGTCGGGTTTACACCCACTACTTCTCTATTGCCACTAATTGTACGCCTTTCCTGACACTTTCTCATAATGGGCGTATTGCACGCCGCATGCTGTAAACCGCCAGACCAATACCCTGATGAACACCCCCCAGTTTGTGACATATTTTATGTCTCGAGTATTTTGTAGAAACTATATAGCAAGTTATATGAGGAATGGAACAAGTGCTACATGATAGTTGCTAAGTGAGTCTTGCTTGCAATACCTAAATATTTCGACCAATCACGTTCAAGCTAGGCAGTCGGCAGTCATATGTGATAAGTCAAGTCGTGAGACTTGCCGCAAAAAATAGCATACAATGCTTTTAAGTTAAATAATTAAATTATTTGTGAAATCGATATTTATAAAATATCATTCGTAATCGATGCACCTAAAGCATCGGTTTTGATCAAGCAGCTCAAAAAATCGATGCTCATGAAGCATCGTTGTTCAGAGCCTGCTTTAGTTGGTCGCAAACTTAAAAGAAGCGCGTTCAGCCATCTTTGAGTAGCTTCCAGGATCTATCCATGTAAGTTAGAGATGAGGTGGTCGGTCCTTATAGAAGAGCAATGGCTGGTAGCCATTTTGACATCCCATTGGTTGGCCCAAATTGGATCTAAACCGGTTAAATTATCTAGCCAAGTTGGATGGTTGGGATGATTTGCGGCAGTAATTGATTGACGCTGAATTTATTTAAGACTTCTGTAAGCTGCGTGACTAGCCTACTTTGGCCTATATGATTCAGAGCACAGCGCGTAGGCTAGAAACGATGTGATTGGTCGTAGCCAAAGACGGGCCGCCAAAGACCATAAAGGAATCTCATTGGTCGACCTAAATTAGATCTAAGCCGATCAATTCGGCTGGCCAAGTTGGATGGCCCTGATTGATTTAATACTTCCATGGGTCGTCTTGACCTATTAAGATCCTTTTCAGGTCGCTCGACTAGCCTACTTTGGCTAGCAATTGTGAATGCTGGCTGCGGGCTTGGAGAATTCTGATTGGCTAAAATAACAGAAGGCCCGTCGGTGAGTATCTTGGAGCTTATTTGGTCGCGCCAGGAGGAGGCTAAGTTTGATAAAACGGTCGGCTAAGTCGTACGGCCGTGTTCGTTTTAAGACTGACATGGACAGTATATATTCAATTTCTTATAAGCGCGTCGTCCAACCAACGTCCACCTTTAATTAAAAGTGTAGGCTAAGAATTTGGAGCGATTTGATTGGTCGGTGGAAAGAGGGGCCCGGAAGGCAGCAATTCAGGGCATGGCCGTCGGCCAAGGGAGGCGCCAGCTAAGGAAAACTGGCCGGCCAACCGACGCGGCCGCGCCCCTTTTGCTGTTGCCTTCATTCGTCGCAATTTTCTTCTATTTTTTGTTTTCCAACTTTTGGTAGGAATCTACTCCTACTAGTTCCATGATGGATCAATTTTCTAGTTTACGTAGGCTTGGTTTCGACCAATAGGGATCGAGATGTTGCGCAGACCGCAAAACCTATTTTTTTGTAAATTGATAAAATTATGTTAGAAAAATTGAATTTTGCGAGATGACGCAAAATTAATCAAATTTGGTAAATTTTGCGCGTTGATACAAAATCACTAATTTTTATCTCAGAGAGCAGCGCAGCTTGCGTGCCTCTGATTGAGTACTTCTTAATCCTGACACTTCGGGAAACTCATGCCTCTCAGCTGAGAACGAACATTAATCGTCATATCATGTCAATATTAAGAGTTCAGTTGGGAACATAATATAGCGTAAATACTCAGCAAGCCATGCATTAGTGAATAATGCAGGTGGGAGTTTAACAAAATTTACAGAATACCTGGGATTTTTGCAACCAACATTATTCTAAATAAATTTCATATATAAGTATACTAAATTGCATACATATGTAAGCAAAGAGGAATGGGAACTCATCATTTTAAATGACTTTATTTCTTTGCAGAACGATAATACATTAAATATAGGGTTTTTGATTTTAGCCCTGAACTAAAAACCACCATCAACAAGGAGGAGGCACAATTTACCATAATCAAGTTATGTTATGGTACGCATCCGTAAAATTCCCATCATGAACAACAAGATTCTTTGGGGAGCTTCCTTGTTTTGCACCTATTATATCTTTAGCACGGTTCGTATTACTAAGGGAAAAGAAGGAAGAACTCTTACATGTATCCAGCTTTTTCCTTGTCTTCCTAATTTTCTGTAATTGGTTAATATGTTTTTTGAGATCAGAAACAGTATGATCAACCCTTGTCTGATGGTTCAAAACTATGTGGTCATGTATTTCTGAGATGGATTTCTTCGACATCATTTTCTTCCCATTATTCTCTCCAAGATTTCTTGAAGCGGAATCAGAATGACTAATTTTTATGATAATCTTTTTCCAATTGTGAGCACAGGATCTTGTCTTTGTCTTTACAAAGTTTTCCTTTTGATAATTGAAAAAGCGGGGTATAACAACCACACCCAATATTTCATTCGACAACTTGTATGGACTAAACTCCAATATAATTCCGAGAGCACCAACTTAAGAGTGAGACTCAATTAAGAAATATATCAAAGTTCTTTATCTCTATTTCTCAATCCAATCAGAAAATCGAACAGATAGAAATCCGTGAGTCTGACTGATATGAGAAATAACTTGGACGATACCAAAGACCAATGCCCAAGTGTCAATCAAGTTATATCCAACAAACAAGGTCGGATTTAACAACTGATTGAACTATGCACAACCTGTGATATTTCAATTATATAAACAAATATAATACGAAAAAAAAATAACACTGACACGAGAAATTTTGTTAACGAGGAAACCGCAAATGCAGAAAAACCCTGGGACCTAGTCCATATTTGAAAACCATACTGTATTAAGCCGCTACAGACTCTAGCCTAATACAAGTTAACTTCACACTGGAATGTAGTTGAGCCCTAACCAAGTCTCATGCTGATTAAGGTACAGTCGCGTTCCTTACGCCTCTAGAGCCACGCCGGATTCTGCGCACTTGATTCCCTTAGTTGATCTCACCCACAACTAAGAGTTGCTACGACCCAAAGTCTAAGACTGTTAGAGCACTTCTTGGTAGAATTCGTAAGCGTTGCTATCTCAAGCTTTTTTGTCAAGTTTAGTTGTAAAAACTATAAGTCTTGATTTCTAGTCTACTTATAGCTATGTCTCGGATTAGGATAGAATGTGTAGTTGAGCTTTAGACTTCACGGTGTTCATCGATTGAAGACGAAGAAATACTAAGAGGAGATTGTGGAACTTCATCAACAAAAGGTATGTGGATACTTGAACTCATCTGTCACTCATAAGTCTATTCTATTCTATCTCCTATTGAGACAAAACTCGTATAGGTATATAGACTTTACATTATACACATTTGATATTTCGAGCTGAGTTTAACTCGTTTATATCTTTCTCGAAATATGTGTTGGTAAGCTTTTTGATTTAACCACGTTCATCATTATTCTTGACGAAAGTCAAAAGATGATCATGTGAAAATCACATGGTAACATCTTACATGCTTTGTGTGAGACAGACATTTGATGTAGGCTCGGAATATTTCGTATTGATCATTCGATCACTTGAAAATTTCTTTTAAGCTAATAGTTTGTGTGAGACATCTATTGTCGTCTTCTAAAAATGTTTTAATGATTAAAATGGGAGTTAAGAGCCTATGTATGGATACAATACGGTTTATGTACTTAGTGTACGAACTGTTTTGACGGAATTCAGGACCAGAAGTTTGCATACCCGTTCGTAAACTTATTCAACTGTTTAAGTCAGGGTATTTAAATTTGCATACCCGTTCGTAAACTGATTTAACTGTTGAAGTCCGGGAACCAAGTTCGCGTACCCGTTCGCAAACGGTTTCAACTGAATTCAGTCCGGAGCTAAATTTTGCATACCCGTTTGCAAACTGTCGGCTTGTGACCAAGAACTAAGTTCGCGTACCCGTTTGCAAACTTAAGTGGTTCAAGTTCTTAAATCGGTTATATATGATTCCATACTCATGAACAAATACATTTATAAATTAAGGAATGCAATCTTCGCGAACCGTGGATAAAATGTTCATGAACTGATTCTTTTGAATCAATACGATTTTGCTTCAATTATGTCTTGTATACTTCTATGAGAATATAAACAATTGAACAACACTATGAGCAACACAATTATATTCATTTGATTATCATTTGATGTAGAACTGTTAAGATGAACAAGGTTAAGAGAAAAGTGTTCATATGGCTAACTTCGGTCAACTATTATTGAGCCAACTCAATTTGTGTGTAAAAACTAAAGACCATCTAACAGTGGAAAGATATTGGCTTGAATCTTGAATCAGGTTTCATCTAACGACGAATATTGAATGCTTTGTTACCAAGGTAACATTGATTGCAAACCCTGATTTGAAGACTATATAAGGGAGAATTCTTGCAACTGGGAAACCTAAACCTCACACCTCCTGTGTGATACTAGTTGCGACTAGAGTCGATTCTCCTTTAACCTAGGTTCTAAAAACTATTATAAGTTAATGACTTAAAGATTTATTTGGGATTCCGAAGCCAGACCCAACTATTTTCTCTGTAATTGCTTGTTCTAATCTTACTTTGTTCTATCGTATTGAGTACTATCTTCTCTAAGATTTGCTCAAGATTTCTCTCCGATATGTAAGGTATAAAAATTAATCACAAAGCTTTCGTCTCATTCTTTGTGATTCCATAATAACTTGTTCTACCACCATATAGTTAAGTTATTGTGAGGTGATTGATATTTCTAGGATGTTCTTCGAGAATATAAGAACGAATTATCAATTGGTTCCTGTTCACCTTGATTTATCAAAAAACGGAACAGAAACTTCGTAGGTATTTCTATGGGAGACATATTTTTCTATTCTAACAGACTTTTATGTGTGAGACAAATTTTTTTATCAAGTCTTCGACTTTGGGTCGTAAAAACTCTTAGTTGTGTGTGAGATCATCTAAGGGAATCAAGTGGGTAGAGTCCTGCTGGGATTCAGAGACGTAAGGAACGCGAGTGAACCTTAATCAGTGTGAGATTGGTTAGGTCTCAACCACATTCCAGTCCGAAGTTAACTTGTAGTAGGTTAGAGTCTTTAGCGGCTTGATACTGTGTGATGTTCAAATCTGGAATAGGTCCCGGGTTTTTCTGCATTTGCAGTTTCCTCGTTAACAAAACTTATGGTGTCTGTGTTACTTATTTTCCGCATTATATATTTTTTTTATATAATTGAAATACCACAGGTTGTGCGTAGTTCAATCAATTGGTAAATCCAACCTTTGGTTGTTGATTGTAACTAATGATACTTGTGTATTGGTCTTTGGTACCATCCAAGTTATTTTTCATATTGATCCGGCTCACATATTCCTAAATGTTCGATTGCAGATTGATTTGAGAAATAGAGATATAACTCTTGGATATATTTTTCTTGATTGAGTCTGACTGTCTAGTTGATTCTCTTGGAATTTTATTGGAGTTATTCCATACAGATTGCCTAAATGAAATATTATGTGTGGTTGTTATACCCCCCGCTTTTTCAATTGGTATCAGAGCAGGAAAACACGTTTAAGACCTCATAAGTCTGTGTTTGTAGCAATCTAATTCTGTGGATAGATTGTCTCATTTTACAAAAATAAAAAATGTCTTCCAAAGTTTTTGATTATGCCAACTGTCTTGGGCTTACCTCAAATAATAACTCCTTGGATGATTCTTTCGAGTCCCGAGGTTGAAAAAATTTTCTATCAGATTATGATAACATTCGCTTTGATGAGACAATTGACACTATGTCAGACGCTGAAATGGAACTCATCAGAACATTAAAAAAATCTGCTGAGATTATTGATTTTCAAGATTCTAAAATAAAGTCTCTTGAAGAAAAACATGCTCAGCTCATTGATGAACTCGAGAAGTTTCTTGGTCGATAACGGGAACTTTACAATATTGTTGAGTCTTTCTCTAACAATATCGAAAACCTTGTTCAAGAAATTACCCTACAGCGTGAAAAAATTAGTCTTCTTGAAGATATTGTTACAGAATATTCAATTACAGAAAAATGTTTGATCGAGACTCATTCATCAGATCTGAACAACATTCGTGTTGAAAAAGAGAAACTGGTCGCATCTCTTCTCATAGCCCAAGAACAGTGCAATTCCTTGAAAAAGGAAAACTCTGTCTTAATGAGCAAATCTTCTTCTGTGCCATTCTATAATTCTTACGAGAGATTACAGTACATGAAGTGAAAATATGAGGGTACCCAAATACACCACAATCTTTTATTTATCGACCTATAAGTCCTCTACCGAAAGTGATTGTCTATGGATATAGTCGATACAATGCAACGAATCGGTTCACACTTCGTGTGATCGTCTATGGATACGAGATCGAGACAATACGACAACAAGATAACTTGTGTGATTGACTATGGATACGATATCAAGACAATACAACAACAAAGTATGATACTTGATAATAGGTTCAGACTTAAGCAAACTCTATAGGATCACTATCAAGTATGTACGGAGTTAACGTTTGTGTATTTTACTTCTAATTATAATAAAACAAATATAATTATGAAAATAGAAAAGTAAAAGACACAACAAGATTTTGTTAATGAGGAAACCGCAAATGCAGAAAAACCCCTGGACCTAGTCCAAAATTGAATACTCTCATAATTAAGCTTCTATACAAAATCAACACCAAGTTCGTATAGTTGAGACCAAGCAACTAAACCTATAGTTTACTTAGTTTCTTCAATATCCCTGCGCTTCCGACATTCAATAAGTGCACGCACTGGAACAATTCCTTTGGATCGTATTCCAAACAGTAAAGGAACAACAAATATGTTAGGTAACAACTCTATTGATTCTTTAAGATAAAGATATCTCAAGTCGTATGCAAAGGCTCTTCTGTTTAATCTAATAAACTCCTTTTCCTGGTTAGATCAATCCAATCTCTATTACCTAAGTAATAAGATCGGATTTGTAACAATCAAAACAGAACTCAAGAGAACTATTAGATGTTACCGATCTCACGCAACTAATCAATCGAATAAATCTGATTCTAGTTGGATCCCAGCTGATCAAGGTTTGTGCTACACAAAGATATGAGAAACCAATAAGAAATCCTCTTCGTCTTCAAAACTTCTTTAATCTTCAATTAAACCTGCACAACAACACTTGAGTCTCTTGTGATGAATCACACACAGAACGGAGTCTGTTAACAATGGATTATCACAAGATGTCTTTAGAACTATAAACAGTTCTAAAGATCCCGTCGAAACTTCGATCTAGTTTGAGTGAATCTTATATCAAAAGATAAGATTCTTAAGAATAAACAAACTAGGTGCAATCAAAGTTCAACAACCGTTAGTCAATAAAATAATCGAAAAGTAATAAACTGCAATCTAGTTTCCCACCAAAGGTACTCGTAGAGCTTCTTGATCCCACATAATTCTTTAAACGAGCGGTCGTAAGAGATTTCACCTAATTAGGGTACTTTCCTCTCTGGATAAACGGCTCAACCAGAAACAACAAAAGGATAAAGTTTGCCTGGATCTTAGGATAGTTTGCAAGAGATACAAACTTAGGTATTTATAGACCAATGATGTTTGGACACCAAGGAATTTCCAAAACCGAATATTCTCAAGATATGCAATAAATGCCAAAAATCGGTTTTCATAATTCCTGGAAATGCTTTGTCCAATATTTCTGAAGTATCTCAATAGAAAATCTCTAATCAGTAAATGCACATTACTAATTTTTATTTTCTAGAGATATGCATTTAATTGCTGGTAATTAAAGCATATAGAACTAACAACCTTAATTAAAAGATTCTTAATTTATTTCGGACCGGGATATCCTTGAGTTATTAAGGAATATCTTTGAACAATAAAAGATAAGAGTTATTGTTCGTGTTCAAAGTATGTTGACATATTTTATTTTTAAATCCTCTTTCATATTTACAATCTTGGAATCGATTATACCACACTTCTAAACAAGTTTAGAATTGGTTCATCTGTATTCCAAGACAACTATGTGATTGATCAAATATCAAATCACAATGATGGGTTCAATCGGTTCTACCAATCACAATGATCGGTTCTACCTTAATATGGTTTACTTGTGATCGAACACACAAGTTACCAGGACCGGTTACGTCAGTTACCCGGATCGGTTACGTCAATTACCAGGACCACTTACCATATACTCATCGTATAACTTGTGATCAGTTATACAAGTCACTAGGATTGGTTACACCAATTACTAGGACCGGTTACACCAATTACAAGGATCGATTACACAATTCTTTTTTGATCGGTCACACCAATTACTAAGATCCGGCGCACCAATTACAAATATCGATCATACCATCTCAGATGATTACTTAGGATCGGTTCCACTAATTAATAAAAACTAGTCATACCAAATCATAAGTCAGGCACTGTGATTAGTTATACCAAGATACATAACAAATTATGATCGTTTCTACTAACTCACACATATTGGTAATCCAAAGATATGCGATGAATAACAATACCAATAAGCCTGGCGATTTCCCTTTCGATTCGTAAAACAAGTTCATGAATGCACTTCCTTTAAACAAATGTAAATTTTGTTTCCTAGGATGAAATCTTCACATTTACCCACACACATAATCAATTGTGTCGATGTCATATGTACGAAGTTCAAAAGATAAGCGTTATACTTCGTATCCTAATTCCTTAACACTATGATCATGTGATCATGTCTCACTACTAGAGTATAATCATTCATAGCTTCACAGTTATATTTTCAATATAGCACGACTTGAAATATACGTTAGGAATGAACCAGTTCAAGTCAATATTACTAACCTCAAGAGGAAGGATGACGTCGTCGTTGTAGCTCGTTACTTCTTCATGTTCTTCAGGTCTTCGAGTAATACTTGTATGTCTCATAATCCTAGAGTTTCTAGTCTAACCTATACGAAGTTTTCTCTAGTACATAATCAAGCGACTCTTAGATGAGTTTTGGTTCACTAAATATGACAACCAAACTTGACATACCAACGCCTTGGTGGGTTCAACCGAGATATGATCTAACAATCTCCCTCTTTGTCAATTTTAGTGACAAAACTCTTAATACATATGGATAAACAAATTACAAGAATTCATTACACATACGCTTGATTCCAAGTTTCAACAGCACAATAACCTGCATATATTCAATTAGTAAATGTCGTTGTTGACATTTGAATAATAAAGCTAATACTCCCTCTAAAGGTGTAGGTAGATTTTCAATCCGAACGTCTTTGTTATTTCCCTTTTGTAGTCCAAATAACTACAACCATCACATAAGGTATATTGTGTAGTATTTCTCCCCATTTGTGAATACAACAATATGATATGTTTCTCCTCCTTAGTCAATGCTTTACTCTTTCGTTAGATATAACGTTTAAGCATAATTGTTCTCTCCTTAGTGATCAAATCACTTGTTTACTCCATATATTTTTCCTGTTTTTTGTCACAAAATGAAAAAGGTTCGAGCAAATAAAGGTCAAACCGAAAGGATCTTACAAATATAAAATATTTGTACAACTTATAAGAGTTAAGCACAAAGGTTTCACATACCACTTTAGATAACCAATATCAAAACTGAAACAACAAGTAATTTAGTTTTAATATGTTATCAAGGAAACAATTGCCTGAAGAAATTTTCCCTAATAGTCAAATTGACTAAGAAACTTAGTTCCCTTATTAAACCGATTGTAAACATACAATCGCTTATTTCGATAAGACCAAAATAAAGATCAGAATTAACTTTATTTCTCTCATCATGTTCTAATTATTCAGAAAATAACTTAGACCTTTCGCTTTAGACAAGACAAGTACTAGGTTAGTTGACTAGTATTTCACTTTAGACAAGACAAGTACTAGGATAGTTAACTAGTATTTCTTGTCAAGGAATTCGATTAGACTTGAATAACAATCCTTCAATTTGATAAGTCTAACTAAGATCAGATTAACTTAGTTTCTCTTATCCGGAATCGAATTGGACTAAACAAATTATCTCGTATTTCGTTAAGCCGTAAACAATACATACAAACCAAAATAAATTGACATGCACAATTATTTTTCTTAACCGTAAGCAATTGAAACAACATCGACATTATAGCACCGCAATTGCACCGAAATTTCGTTAAGCAAAAACACTTGATATCAAACAATAAAGAAGATACCAAACAATAATTCAAATAAATTGACACAGTTTTTCTCAACCGGAAACAATTGAATCACGCACACACATCCATACACACATAATGGAATAAATATCAATTGTACCGAAATTTTGTTAAGCAAAAGCAAAATATATGCAATATAAGCAGGCTTTTCTTAAACAGGAAAATGATTAATTAAAAAATTCGTTACCTCAGATTCTGCATCCTCATCTCCCCAGAAAGATATATCATTAAGTGCAAGTTCAAGTTAGAACTCTCCCCCAGTATGTTATCATTCTCTCGCAAGAACAACAACAAAGAGAAACCTTTACCATAGAAAGGTTGAATCGGTTTTAACTAATGCGTTCCAAAAGCAAAAGTTGAAAACCCGAAACACATATGTTAAACACAACTCATTCAAACAAAAATTGATTCAACACATTGTGACTATTACATATGAGTCTCAATCGGAACACCTTATGATCCTTTGATAGAGCTTCTTGATCCCACATAAGTATTTAAACGATCGGTCGTAAGAGATTTCGCCTAATTAAGGTAGTTTCCTCTCCGGATAGACGGCTCCACCAGAAACAACAAAAAGATGAAGTTTTCCTGGCTCTTAGGATAATTTTCTCTAAATGCAAACTTGGGTATTTATAGACCAAGGATGTTTGGACACCAAGGAATTTCCAAAACTTAATTATTCTCAAGATATGCAATAAATGCCCAAAATCGGTTTTTATAATTCCTGGAAATGCTTTGTCCAATATTTCCGAAATCTCTCATAGAAAATCTCCAATTAGTAAATGCACATTACCAATTTTTATTTTCTAGAGATATGCATTTAATTGCTGGTAATTAAAGCATATAAAACTAACAACCTTAATTAAAAGATTCTTAATTTATTTCGATCCGGGATCTCCTTGAGTTATTAAGGAATATCTTTGAACAATAAAAGATTACTGATTTTGTTCAAAGTATGTTGACATCTTTATCTTTGTAAATCCTCTTTCATATTTACAATCTTGGAACCGATTATACCACACTTCCAAACTAGTTAGAATTGGTTCATCTGTATTCCAAGACAATTATGTGATTGATCAAATATCAATTCACTAATCATGGGTTTACGGCTCTACCAAACACAAGGATCGGTTCTACCATCATATGGTTATTCGGACCGGTTACATCAGTTACCAGGATCGGTTACGTCAATTACCAGGAGTGGTTACCATATACTCATGGTATTACTTGTGATCGGTTATACAAGTCACTAGGATCGGTTACACCAATTACTAGGACCGGTTACAAAGATTACAAGGATCGATTACACCAATTACAAGGATCGATTACACAACTCTTTTGTGATCGGTCACACCAATTACTAGGATCGGTCACACCAATTACAAATATCGATCATACCATCTCAGGTGATTACTTAGGATCGATTACACTAATAAAAGTCATACCAATACATAAGTCAGGCACTGTGACTAGTTATACCTAGATACATAATAAATTATGATCGGTTCTACCAACTCACACATATTGGTAATTCAAAGATATAAAATGAATAACGATACCAATAAGCCTAGAGATTTCCCTTTCGATTCATAAAACAAGATCATGAATGTACTTCCTTTAAAAAAATGTAAAAATTGTTTTCTAGGATGAAATCTTCACCTTTACCCATACACATAATCACAATATCATTCATACGATTATCTCGATGTCATATATACGAAGTTCAAAAGATAAGAGTTACATTTCATATCCTAATTCCTTAATACTATGATCATGTGATTATGTCTTACTACTAGAGTACAATCATTCACAACTTCGACAGTTATGTTTTCAATATAGCACGACTTGAAAGATATGTTAGGAATGAAATAATTCAAGTCAAATATTACTAACCTCAAGAGGAAGGATGATGTCGTCGTTATACTTGTTACTTCTTCACATTCTTCAAGTCTTCGAGTAATACTTGTATGTCTCATAATCATAGACTTTATATTCTAACCTATACGAAGCTGTCTCTAGTACATAATCAAGCGACTCTTTAGATGAGTTTTGATTCACTAAAATATGACAACCAAACTTGGCATACCAACGCTTGGTGGGTTCAACCGAGTTATGCGCTTACATGAAGAAAAATACTCCAAAGTGTCTGCTAAGAAATGTTTACATAACTTGCAATCTTCCAACAGGGCTATGAGTTTAAAACAGGTTCCTTCCGATGTCTCTCTTCTACGAAGATGTTCTTTCTGCGGGAAAAAGAAATCATTATGATTCACATTGTTTTGCTAGAAAGAAACAAATTAATGATCTTTAAAATCTACTTCTTTTTGCTGTTGATAGAGTTAATTGTCTGACGACATATACAATGAATTTCATTCCTACAGAAAACTAGAATTCTCATCCACAAGGTTTCCAAAGTCACTATTTTATAAATCCCTAGAGGAATTGTGTCCCTCTTAATTATGTTAATTACGTTACAAATGTACACATTCCCAGTGTTAATGAGAATAAGTTTGGTAGACCTAAGTCTAGGAAATGGAATTCTCAAAATTATAACCCTCTGGAACCAACGGACGGAAGGTAAGGATACTCAAAAAGGTTTATGTCTTATTCCTTTGGGATAAGAAACAACGGAAGGAATGTAAGGAATACGAGGCTCAAACATTCAGATGGTATTTACACCTCATCTCTCAATATTCATGGTGGGATTACATCTCAATTACCTACTTAGCTCTAGGTAATTTCATCCTTGATCTAACTTGAGAGTTGCAAGGATGATTTTTTGCGAGATGCTCAAGTCTACTATAGGTTACCATTGGTCTTTTGTTTGATTTAGTTGTTTTCTTCTTTTGTGAATGTTGAGTCATTTGTTGATTTCTAGTAACTAGTATCTTTTCCATATGCTCTGATTTAAAGTAAATCTTTTAATTTTTGAGCTATGAAGCAAAAAAATATTTGAAAACAGAGTGTATTTCCTTATTTTTTGGAATTTTTTTTATCCATTAACCTTCCATATCTGGTCCACGAACGTCCGTCTCTTACTTAGGTGTTCTTCTAGGGTTTTCTTAACAAGGGTGTTCTTCTCTTGTTCATAAACATGTATATATTATATTGTTTTTTATTTCCCTATAAAAAAAGAATTTTTTTTGGAGAACTCCTCAATACCTCAAGAAGTGGTGAATCTTGAGATGGAAGAAAACATTAAAGGATGCGATTCGGTTCAAGAACTTGTCTTGAAAGAGATGATTGCAAGGAAAGAGTACAACTTCTGGATTGGTGAATCTGTCAAAGATTTAATTCTTTTTCAGAATGACTCAAAGGTCGAATTTGCAATTCTTCAATTGCGAATAAATCATCTCATTGATGGTCAGACCAAAATCCTTGAAAACATAAATGTCTTGATACGGAATCAGAAGAAACTCATCGTAGACTGCATCAAAGCTAGGCATCTTGCCCGTATTTTTGATCGAAAAGTAAATGTTCTAACCCATGAACATGGAGTCTCCACGGAGTCTCCACGGTCAAAAGAATCAAGGATATCAATGATACCTTTTATGATGGAGCCTTCCAAAGGTATGAAGTTATCAAAGAAACTTGATAACTTCTTATGAGAAATTATTCTTGTGTTTTAAGAAGGATAACTAGGGTTTGGAACAGCTTATACTGTGATTACACATAGCTATTGCCGACGATTTTCATCTTTCAATGTTTTTAGATTTAATTATTTAAATTCTAAGTTATTTGCAAGATGATTTTGCAGTATTAATCTTTATTGGTTTCATATATTGCAAATAATGTTATGGAATATGTGTGTCTATGTCCGTGAACTATGATCGCCCCATATATGTCAAAACTTAAGTCTATTGTGTCATTATGAAAATATTGATGGAAAATATAATGAACTTTTGAATTATATGTCAAAGACCAAGTCTATGGTATCATTATGCAAATATTGATGAAAAATAGAATGAATCTTTGAATATTCCGCATTATTGATCTTTCCCTGATCCACTTCTATGTGAAACTACTGTGTGGCTCCGTAAGTTTTCTTATGTTGAGCATTTTCGATTGAATTAATCATTAAGGTTCCCTTGTGGTTAATTAAATTGAGTTTTATGGATACAAATTCATGTTTCGTGTGATTTGTTAATGTCCAAAGAAATCCTTCTTTTCTTGTAAAAGTAAGATCACTCTTATTGTTCTTTCGGGAATGACATTTTATGGGGGAGAGTTCTTAATTGAACTTGTGCTTAGTTGCCAAATCTTTTTGGGGAGTGCGGTTGTGGAATATTGTAGGAGTTATCTTATATCTTTATAAACTCCTTGATGAATACACTAAGTTTCGACTATGTAAAATCATCGAAACAAAGTTGATATGTTCTCTTTTAGTCATGAAGTATCTATTTGAGAATTTCATTATGATCCCGCTAGTTTTCGTACCTTTGCCAATTTATATTAACAAAAAGGGGGAGAATTATTTTGTAGTTCACACTACATATACATATGGTTTACGGATCATTATGTAATGGGGAGTGGTTTTTATTTTGAGATGAAGTATTGACTAAGGGGGAGTGATACATATCACCGTAGTATTATTGTCAAAGTTATGATACAATTGACTTTGATGTTGTGTTATAATACTATGACATTGTATAACAATAATTGATAATAATTGTTTTCTTATTGTTGTGGCTACGGATCTTCAACAACTATGATGCTGAGTTGAACACGTTCAGAATCACTAGAGTACTTGGAGTAACGAAGAATTCAAGGAATGTTGAAGAACCAAGGAAATCAAGCATTTAGATGAGAAGCTACAAAGTTTATTTATTTTGTAATCCATATGTATTGATAGTTTTGTCATTAAAATTGACAAAGGGGGAGATTGTCAGAGCACTGCTCGGTCGAACTCGCAAGCGTTGTTATCTCAAGCTTTTTTTTTTCTAAGAAACTATCTCAATCTTGTTTGTCAATTTTAGTTGTAAAAACTATAAGTCTTGATTTCTAGTCTACTAATAGTTATGTCTCTGATTAGGATATAATGTGTAGTTGAGGTTTAGACTTCACGGCGTTCATCGATTGAAGACGAAAAACTACTAAGAGGAGCTTGTGTAACTTCATCAACAAAAGGTATGTGGATACTTAAACTCATCTATTACTCAGAAGTCTATTATATTCTATCTCCTATTGAGACAAAAGTCGTTTAGCTATATAGACTTTACATTATACACATTTGATATCTCGAACTGAATTTAACTCGTTTATATCTTTCTTGAAATATGTGTTGGTAAGATTTTTTCTTTAACCACGTTCATAATTATTATTTACGAAAGTCAAAAGATGATCATGTGAAAATCACCTGGTAACATATTACATGATTTGTGTGAGACAGTCATTTGACGTAGGCTCGGAATGTTGCGTATTGATCATTCGATCACTTGAAAATTGCTTATAAGATAATATTTTGTGTAAGACAGCTATTGTCGTCTTCTAAGAATGTTTCAATGATTTAAATGGGAGTTAAGAGCTAAAACCCATGTCTGGATACATTACGGTTTGTGTACTTAGTGTAAGAACTGTTTTGACGAAATTCGGGACCAGAAGTTTGCATACCCGTTCGCAAACTTATTCAACTGTTTAAGTTAGGTACTTAAGTTTGCATACCCATTTGCAAACTGATTTAACTGTTGAAGTCCGGGAACCAAGTTTGTGTACCCGTTCGCAAACGGTTTCAACTGAATTCGGTCCGGAGCTAAAGTTTGCGTACCCGTTTGGAAACTGTCGGCTTGTGACCAATATCCGGGAACTAAGTTCGCGTACCTGTTTGCAAACTTAAGTGGTTTAAGTTCCTAAATCGTTTATGTATAATTTCATACTCATAAACAAATACATTTATAAATTAAGGAATGCAATCTGTGCAAACTGTGGCTAAAATGTTCATGAACTCATTCTTTTGAATCAATACGATTTTGCTTCAACTGTGTCTTGTATACTTCTATGAGAATATAAACAATTGAACAACTCTATGAGTAACACAATTAGATTCATTTGATTATCAATTGATCTAGAAGTGTTAAGATGAATAAGGTTAAGAGAAAAGTGTTCATATGACTAACTTCGGTTGACTGTTATTGAGCTAACTCAATATACATGTTTAGGTACGGTTACCCATATTTAAATAAATGTTTTTTTTATCATTTGTGTGTAACAAGATAAAGACCATCCAATGTGGAAAGATATTAGCTTGAATCTTGAATCAGGTTTCATCTAACGGTGAATAGTTGATTCTCCTTTAGCCTAGGTTTTTCCTGAAACCATTATAGGTTAACGACGTAAAGCTTCATTGGATTTTGAAGCCAAACCCAACTATTTTCTATGTAGTTGCGTGTTCTGATCTTACTTTGTTCTATCGTATTGAGTACTATCTTCTCTAAGATTTGCTCGATATTTATCTCCGATAGGTAAGATATAAAAAGTAATCACAAAGCTCTTGGTCTCATTCTTTGTGATTCCACAATAACCTGTTCTACTACCATATAGTTAAGTTATTGTGAGGTGATTGATATTTCTAGGCTGTTCTTCGGGAATATAAGAACGGATTATCAATTGGTTCTTATTCACCTTGATTTATCAAAAGACGAAACAAAAACTTCATAGGTATTTCTGTGGGAGATAAATTTATCTATTCTAATAGACTTTTCTATGTGAGACAAATTTGTTTATCAACTCTTTAACTTTGGGTCGTATCAACTCTTAGATGTGGGTGAGATCAACTAAGGGAATCAAGTGCGTAGAGTCTTGTTGGTATTCAGAGACGTAAGGAATACGACTGTACCTTAATCAGTGTGATATTGGTTAGGGATCAACTACATTACAGTCCGAAGTTAACTTGTAGTAGGCTAGAGTCTGTAGCGGCTTAATACAGTGTGGTGTTCAAATATGGACAAGGTCCCGGGGTTTTTCTTCATTTGTGGTTTCTTCGTTAACAAAACTTTTGGTGTTTGTGTCCTTTCTTTTCCGCATTATATTTTCAATATAATCGAAATATCACAGTTTGTGCGTAGTTTAATCAATTGGTAAATCCAACCTTTGATTGTTGATTGAAATTGATTGACGCTTGAATATTAGTCTTTGGTACCATCCAAGTTATTTCTCATATTGATACATCTCACAGATTCCTATATGTTCTATTGTATATTGATTTGAAAAATAGAGATATAACTCTTGGATATATTTTCCTTGATTGAGTCTGACTGTCTACTTGATTCTCTTGGAATTATATTGGAGTTAATCCATACAGATTTCCTAAAAGAAATATTGGGTGTGGTTGTTAGACCCCCGCTTTTTCAGAGACTTATAAACAAATCTGTCTCCCACAGATATGTTTATCCTTTATTCTTTTTGTTCCGTCTTTTGATACAAAGATCAAGGTGAATAGGAACCAAATAATAATCCGGTCTTAGACTCCCGAAGAGCAGCCTAGAAATATTAGAGGTGACCTAACTGATTAACAAAAGAAGTTATTGCGGAATCATAAGAGTCTGAGATGAAGAATTGTTGTGATTACTTTTTATATCTTACCTATCGGGGATAAATCTCGAGTAAATCTTAAAGAAGATAAAACTAAATATGATAGAACAATTAAGATCAGAATACGCAACTATAGAAAAAATAATTGGATCTGGCTTCACAAATACCAAATGAAGTCTTCAAGTCGTTAACCTAACAATGGTTTTGGAAAACCTAGGTTAAAGGAGAATCGACTCTAGTTTGCAACTAGGACACACGAAGGTTTCGGGATTAGGTTTTCCAATTGCTAGAGTTCTCCCTTATATAGCCTTTAAAATTAGGGTTGCTTACAATCAAAGCTAAGATAGTAAGAAAACATTCAATATTTACCGTTAGATGAATTCCTGATTTAAGATTCAAGCTAAGTCTGCTTAGAAATTAAGAAATTAGTTTCCGCCGTTAGATGGTCTTAGCTTGTTACACACAAATTAAATATACTTATATTTATATATGGGTAACCGTACCTAAACGTGTATATTGAGGTTGGCGCAATGACAATTGTTACAGCACTGCTCGGTCGAACTCGCATGCGTTGCTATCTCAAGCATGTTTGTCAATGCTAGTGATCAAAACTATAAGTTCTGATTTCTAGTCTACTATAGCTAAGTCTCAGACTAGGATAAAAAGTGTATTTGACCTCAAGAAATCCATGGCGATCATCATACAAAACGAAGAACTACTCAAGGAACTGGTGTAACTTCATCGACTAAAAGGTATGTGGAGACTTGAACTTATCTATCACTCAAAAGTCTATCTACTTTATCTCTTATCTTGAGACAAAAGTCATTTTGCTATATAGACTTTGATTATACACATTTTCTATTTCGAGCCGAGTTTATCTCGCTTATCTATTTCTCGAAATATGTGTTGGTAAGCTTTCGCTTTGGCCAAGTTCATCTTTACCTAGTGACGAAAGTCATATTATGTTTCAGTTACTTGAAAATGGCTTTGACGAAAAATAGTCTGTGAACAAGAACTATATAACGTCCTCTAAGAATGTTCCAATGATTGAAATGAGAGTTTAGGTCATATAACCATTGTTGGATATAAGCATTGTGTGGTAACACATATATGTATAAGTCCTTATTCCTTGAACTAAAGTATGCGTACTTTGTTGATCAGGAAAACCGGAACAGAGTCCGTGAACCCAGTCCGCGAATTGTCGGAGGTTCTCTTCCCGAGAAAACCTGCTGGAGTTTGTAAACCATTTACAAACTTATTCCGGGTAATTAAGTCCGCGTACCTATTCCGCGTACTTAGGTTTCTTATTTTCTAAAAACAATTATTCGTGAACTTATATAAACTAAGGAATGCAAGTTTGCAAACCGTGGCTATAAAGTTCATGAATCGATTCGAGTGAATCAAATCGTTTTTGCTTCGATTGTGTCTTGTATACTTCTATAAGATCTAAGCAATTGAACAACTCTCTAACTAGTTCATTTGAGTCATTTGAACTAGTTATGGTAAAGAAGAATATGGTTGATATGAAAGTGCTCATATGGCTAACCATTTGGTTAACTACCGTTGAACCAACGAATGTACATGTTTAGGTACGGTCACACAAACCTAAAATCATGCATTTCATTTGTGTGTAACAAGATAAGTTTTCGATATAACGGTTGAAAGCTATTAGCTTGAATCTAATCAGGTTTTCATCTAACAGTGAATATTGAATGCTTTATTACTAAGCTAACATTGATTGCAAACCCTGATTTGAAAGACTATATAAGGGAGAACTCTAGCAACTGGGAAACCTAATCCCCACACCTCCTGTGTGATACTAGTTGTATAATCTAGAGTCGATTATCCTTTAACCTTAGGTTTCTTCTCGAGACCCTGTAGGTTAACGAATTGAAGACTTCATTGGGATTGTGAAGCCAGACCGATACTATTTTGTTGTAGTTGTGTGATCTGATCTTGTTGTTTCTATCGTATTGAGTATAATCTTAATGATTGGCTTGAGATTGATATCTCCGATAGGCAAGATATAAAAGTAATCACAAACATCTTCATCTCATCGTTTGTGATTCCACAATATCTTCTTTCGTCGCATCCATTAAGATTATTGTGAGGTGATTGATAATATTGAGCTGTTCTTCGGGAATATAAGTATGGTTTATCAATTTGTTCTTGTTCACCTTGATTTATCAAAAGACGGAACAAAACTCGTAGGTATTTCTATGGGAGACAGATTTATCTATTATCATAGACTTTTCTGTGTGATACAGATTTGTTTATTAAAGTCTTCGACTTTGGGTCGTAGCAACTCTTAGTTGTGGGTGAGATCAGCTAAAGGGATCAAGTGCGTGGTATTCTGCTGGGATCAGAGACGTAAGGAGCGCAACTGTACCTTGGACAAGTGTGAGATTGATTGGGCTTCAACTACAGTCCAGACCGAAGTTAGTTTGTAGTAGGCTAGTGTCTGTAGCGGCTTAATACAATGTGTGTTCAATCTGGACTAGGTCCCGGGGTTTTTCTGCATTTGTGGTTTCCTCGTTAACAAAACTTCTGGTGTCTGTGTTATTTCTTTTCCGTATTATATTTTGTTATATAATTGAAATATCACAGGTTGTGCGTTTGAATCAATCAATTAGAATATCCAACGTTTTGTTGTTGATTTACATTGATTGATACTTGAACATTGGTCTTTGGCACCGTTCAAGTGATTTCTCTTGTATTCAATTGGACTCACAGATTTCTATTTGCTTGAGTAAGAAGTGAATCGAGAAAGAGAGATATAACTCTTTGATATACTTTATTAAGATTAAGTCTAGTTGATTCTCTTTAAAGTATATTGAAGTTAGTCCATACAGATTTCTAAGCGAAATATTGGGTGTGGTTGTTGTACCCCCACTTTTTCAATTGGTATCAGAGCAGGCAAACACTTTTAAAGGCCTTAAAAGTCTATGTTTGTAGCGATCTGACTCTATGGACATAAATTTTATCTCTAGAAATGTACCACCAGTCTTCGATGGCTCAAACTACCTATGGTGGAAAATTTCTATGTGTGATTTTCCTCAAGCTCGTGATTTTAAAACAAGGGTACGTGTTATTAATGGCTATGAACCTCCGATTAATATAGACGGTGATGTACCTATACCGAAGGATATTGGTAGATACAACCTAGAAGAAGTTCTTGCTGCAAAGCAAAATTCTGACGGCTTAAATTATATCATACATGCCATTACCCCAAATCTTCAGCACCATGTGACTATCTGCACAAAGTCTAAAGAAGCCTGGGATATCTTAGAAATCGTATTTGAAGGAAATACCAATGAGAAAGAAGCTAGACTTCAAAACCTAAGTTCTGATTGGGAAAACCTTTGTATGGCAGATGAAGAAACGTTTGATGAGTTTAATCACAAAGTGTATGAAATTGTTAATGCATCTTTTTCATTGGGTAAGACTATTCCTGAAAAGGATATTGTTATGAAAATTCTCAGATAGCTACCATCTATATACGATTCTAAGAAGCATGCCATCTTTGAAGGAAATAATCTCGCAACGCATTCCAGAAATACTCTGGTTGGGAAGCTAAAGATCTTTGATCATGAGCATACGTCCAAGTCTAGTAAGGATGTTGCTTTAAAAGCACTAAAGAACTCTAAATTACTTGATAAAAGTAAAAGTGTCTGTATCTTTGAAGATGATCTTTCCGAGGCCGATTCATCAGATGAAGATATTGACAAGTCAATCTCGTTGATCACAAGATAGTTTAGGGATCTTCATTTGAAGAGAAGTAAACGGTTTTCCATAGATAAATCCAAGTCATTAGATAAACCTCATAATCATGTTCCTCCTAAAAATAGGGATATTGATGAAACTGATGACGAGGATGTGCCTCAGTGCTTTAAGTGTAAAGGCTTTGGTCATGTTGCAAATGAGTGTCCAAATCGAAAGAAATAAACTGGGAACAAAGGTCTTGCTGCAACTCTTAATGAAATGTCTGACAATTATGATTCTAATGAAGACGAAAAATCAAGTGTTGCACTTCTTTGTGAAAATATTGATTTTGATAACTGTAGCAATACAAACATCAATCTTGATATTCTTTCAGAAGAAAACTCAATCAATCTGGAAGATAAAATTTACCTTTCTATTGGAAACTCTGTGTATAATGTTTCAGGTTCTACTATGTGTCTTGCAGCTTGCACGTCTCAGATGCCTGAACTATATCCAAGATTGACATGCTCATATTGTTCACTCAAAGGTCATGAACTATCAAAGTGTTACAAGTACAAACACAAATTGAGACATGTCAACAAACTTTAATGAAGAGCAAATCGTCTAGCAAACAAGCTTAAACTTGCTCAGAAGACTGTTGAAGCATGTAAGATTTTATCTTCGTCTAAGAAGTTAGTTTCCAAAGATAAAACAAGACCATTAGAGAAGAAAGTATGGTCAAATCGTTTTGATAGAGATAGGTATGTGGATTCCTCTCAAGAGGAACATGGTGGACAAATTGTTGTTCACCGCAACACAACTTGATTGTGTTGATTTGAAGATCTTGTCTCATGTGCCTGATCAAAAGAGACAAGGTTATGTATCTCTCGGGCTTTAGGAAAAGTTTGTTTTCTTCTTTTCTTAGTTTTTTTCTCTCTTTGGAATTCTCTGTCTAAAGGAGGGTTACTCTCGACAATTCTACTCTCTCTAGGGTTCAGAATTGTACGTGCACGAACCTGTTAAAAAGGTTGCGCAACCCTACACACTTTTTTCCTTCCCTGGAACCTTTTCTTATCTTGAGACTACTTGTTGAGTTTAAATTATGATTTCCTCTCACAAACCCATACGTTTATGGATACTCCAAGCACTATGTCTTCTGATGGAAAAGATGTTTATATGATTGTCAAGCCATCACTCATGAAGGAAAAAGGGAAATATCTGTTATCTCCGATATTGAAAAGAAAAAAAAGGAATGTGAGGAAGCCAAGAGTTGTTCCTTCAAATTCTCAGAAGTTTTCTGATGTTCTTGAAGTGTTGACAGAGATACGTAAGGAGATTCAACAAATAAAGGCTTTTGTGTTCAATACTCATGAGATTCAGAAGGCCCTAGTTCGACATCAGTCAAGAAGGTTTATTGATATTAACTCCTATCTTCATGAACCTTATGTCCCAATGGTTGTTGATGACAAGGAGTTCGGGGACGATAATAAATTCTTCAAAGGTCTTAATGTCTAGTAAATCTTCTTATGAGAATTCTATTCTTGTTTTATTTAGAAGAATAACTAGAGTTTGGAATAGTCATTATTGTGATTACACATAGCTATGTCCAACGTTTTTATCTTCATGTTTTTAGGTTTATTTGTTTAAATTCTGAAATTGTTTGAAAGATGATTCTTGCAGTATTAATATTTATGGTTTTATATATTGCAATATGTTATAGGATATGTGTGTTTGTGTCCGTGAACTATGAGTGTCCCATACTTTTTCAAAAGTTAAGTCTTTCGTATGTCGATATGCATGTATTGATAAAAGAATGAATGAGCTTTTGACATTACAAAATTTTGAAGCCTATTATATCATTATTGATGGAAGATAGGGTGAACTTTTGTTTACGAGGATTATGTCTATTGCATGTCATTGTGCAAATAGTGATGGAAAATAGAATGAATCCATGTCCATTCCGCATTATTGATCTTCCCTGATCCATATTTTATGTATATACTGTGCGGCTCCGTAAGTTCTCTTATGTTGAGCATTTTTTATTAGATTAATCATGGGTTTTCTTGTGGTTAATTTAATTGAGTATTATTTGTATTCAAATTCATATTCGTATGTGATTTGTTATGTCCAAAGAAATCATTCTTTTCTCTTGAAATTAAGGTCGGTCTTGTTGTTCTTTCGAGAATGACATTATATGGGGGAGAGTTCTTAATTGAACTTTTGCTAATTGCCAAATCTTTGTGGGGGTTGCGGCTGTGGAATAGTATAGGGGTTATCTTGTATCTTTATAAACTCCTTGATGAAAGCTGTTAGAGCATTGCTCGGTCGAACTCGCATGCGTTGATATCTCAAGCATGTTTTTCAATATTAGTGATCAAAACTATATGTCTTGATTTCTAGTTTACTTATGACTAAGTCTCGGTCTAAGATAGACAAGTGTAGTTGAAGCTCCAGACTCCATGGCGATTATCTTACGAAGACGAAGAACTACTTGAGGAACCAGTGGAACTTCATCCGACTAAAAGGTATGTGGAGACTTGAACTTATCTATCACTCAAAAGTCTATCTCTCTATCTCCTACTCTTGAGACAAAGTCGTATAAGTATGATAGTTTTCATACATACACATTTGCTATTTCGAGCCGAGTTTACTCGGTTATCTTTTTCTCGAAATATGTATTGGTAAGCTTTCGCTTTAACCCTTTTCATCTTTACCCGTGACGAAAGTCACGATGACGTTTCAATCTTGAAAATAGCTTTGATGACGATAGTCGTGAATAACAATTGTTATAACATTATAGAAGAATGTTTCAATGATTGAAATGTAGAATTGAGATTACCATCTATGGATATAAGCATATATAGTGTGTTCTCACATTAGTGTATAAATCCATGTGCCGGAAGCCAAGTGCATGCATATGTGTGCACGCGGTATTGGTAAAGGAGAAAGGTTGAGTACGCGTACCCACGGAAGTTTTCATACCAAAAATTTCTGCTGGAGTTTGTAAGTTTGCAAACTAGTAAACCAGTCACCTTAGGTACGCATACTCACAGAAGTTTTCGAACCGAAAATTTCTGCTGAGTTTGTAAACTCAAATCCGGTAGCTAAGGTACGCATACCCGTACGCGTACTCAAGCTGGTGATATCTCAAATCGGTAGTTCATAAACTTAAAACAATAAATTATAAGGAATGCAATCTTTGCAAACCGTGGCTATATTTTTCATGAATTGATTCAAGTGGATCAAACCGATTTTGTTTCAATTGTGTCTATGAATAAAGACCTAAGAAATTGAACAACTCTTAAACTAGTTCTTATGAGTCATTTGAACTAGTTATGAGAAAGATGAATACGGTTAATATGAAAGTGCTCATATGGCTAACCATTGGTTAACTATTTGTGAACCAAGTAAGTGTACACGTTTAGGTACGGTTACTCAAACCTAAATGAATGCATTTAATTTGTGTGTGTGACAATCTAAGTTTCGATCTAACGATTGAAAGATATTAGCTTGGTTGAATCAGGTTTTTCATCTAACGGTGAATATTGAATGCTTTGTTACCAAGGTAACTTAGATTGCAAACCCTGATTTGAAAACTATATAAAGGAGACATCTAGCATATGGAAAAACTAATCCCCACACATTCTGTGTGATACTAGTTGGTTTTGCTTGAGTCGATTCTCCTTTAACCTTAGGTTTCTTCTCGAGACCCTGTAGGTTAACGACGGAAAGACTTCATTGGGATTGCGAAGCCAGACGAAACTACTTCTCTTATAGTTGAGCGATCTGATCTTTCCTCTTTCTGTCGTGCAAGTTCAATTATAAGATTGGCTTGAGATTATATCTCCGATAGGGCAAGATAAAAAAAATCACAAACATCTTCGTCTCATCGTTTGTGATTCCGAAATATCTTGTTTCGTTTCCATACGATTAAGATTATTGTGAGGTGATTGATAATTCTAGGCTATTCTTCGTGAATATAAGTCTGGGTTATCGATTGGTTCATGTTCACATTGATTTCTATCAAAAGACGGAACAAACTCGCAGGTTTATCTGTGGGAGACGGATTTATCTATTATCGTAGACTTTTCTGTGTGATACAGATTTGTTTATTAAAGTCTTCGACTTTTGGTCGTAGAAACTCTTGGTTCTGGGTGAGATCATCTAAGGGAATCAAGTGCGTAGTATCCTGCTGGGATCAGAGACGTAAGGAGCGCAACTGTACCTTGAATCAGTGTGATATTGATTAGGGTTCAACTACAGTCCAGACCGAAGTTAGTTTGTAGTAGGCTAGTGTCTGTAGAGGCTTAATACAATGTGGTGTTCAACCTGGACTCGGTCCCGGGGTTTTCTGCATTTGCGGTTTCCTCGTTAACAAAATTCTGGTGTATGTGTTATTTCTATTCCGCATTATATTTTGTTGTATAATTGGAATATCACAGGTTGTGCGTTGTATCGATCAATTGTGAAATCCAACATTTGATTGTTGATTGGAAATTGATTGATCCTTGGATATTGGTCTTTGGTACCATCCAAGTTTATATCTCTTGTATTTAATCAAGACTCGCAGATTTGCTTGAGTAAGAATTAAATCAAGAGATAGAGATATAAAACTCTTTGATATACTTTTCTATTGATTGATTCTATCTGTCTAGTTGATTCTCATAAAAGTATATTAGAGTTTGTCCATACAGATTGCTAATCGAAATATTTGGTGAGGCTTCTGCTTTATGATTGCATCTAAGTAGGTTGATATGTGCTTGCTTTTGGTCATGAAATGTCTCTATGGAAATTTTCATTAGGATCCCGTTTTCGTACCTTTGCCAATTTTATTGACAAAAAGGGGGAGAATTAATGTGTAGTTCACACTACAAATACATATGGTTTTCGGATCATTATGTAAGGGGGACTGGTTTCCATGTGAGATGGAGTATTGACTAAGGGGGAGTGATACATATCATCATAGTATTGTTGTCGAAGTTGTGATACAATTGAATTTTGATGTTGTGTAATAATACTATGACACTGTGTAACAATGATTGAGAATTCTTGTTTTCTCATTGTTATAGCTACGGATTTTCAACAACGATGATGCTAAACTTACAACCTTTGGAATCATTGGAGTACTTGGAAGTGACGAAGATTTCGAGTAGTGTTGAAGATTAGGCATGTGGAATAGGAGCTACAAAAGTTTATTTATCTATTTTTGTATTTCATATGTATTAATAGTTTTGTCACTAAAATTGACAAAGGGGGAGATTGTTAGAGCATTGCTCGAACTCGCATGTGTTACTATCTCAAGCATGTTTGTCAATGTTAGTGATCAAAACTATAAGTCTTGATTTCTAGTCTACTATAGCTAAGTCTCGGACTAGGATAGAATGTGTAGTTGAGCTCAAGAACTCCATGGCGATCATCATACAAGATGAAGAACTACTCAAGGAACTAGTGGAACTTCATCGACTAAAAGGTATGTGGAGACTTGACCTTATCTATCACTCAAAAGTCTATCTACTGTATCTCCTATCTTGAGACAAAAGTCGTTTTGCTATATAGACTTTGATTATACACATTTGCTATTTCAAGCCGAGTTTATCTCGCTTATCTATTTCTCGAAATATGTGTTGGTAAGCTTTCGCTTGGCCAAGTTCATCTTTACCTAGTGACCAAAGTCATATTATGTTTCAATTACTTGAAAATGGCTTTGACGAAAAATAGTTTGTGAACAACAACTATATAACGTCCTCTAAGAATGTTCCAATGATTGAAATGAGAGTTTAGATTATATAACCAATGTTGGATATCAAACAAGATGATAATTGAATCTAAATACTTGATTATCATTAATTCTGGCCCCACAAAAATCTGACGTGGATAACTCTGATGAGAGTTTTACAAAATGGAGCTTTCTCATTGAATGTGTCCCCACACAAGTAATACTAAATACTAATTGTTACACCTTATTTACACCTCCAACTTACCCCACTCTCAGAACCTTAACCTCCCACTTTATCGACCACCTCCCGTCTTCAACTCATCTTTATTTAGGTTGTAACTGACAGAAACCACAACATCTGGAAATCAAAAACCAACTTAGTTCAGTTCTTTCATTTTTTTCCCTTATCCCCAGCCACAGCCACTGTAATCAAAACTAATTACTTCCTTACAGAAAGAGAATCAAAATCTTAAGGCAAACTGGGTTTTTTAATCTCTCACAGTTTTGTTGTTTCAAAGTCACTCAAATACTCTCGAAACATCCGACCTGATAATGATAACAATGATGAGTGGAGATAGCTTAAACCACGTTGTTGATCAGAGATACAAGACTGAGTTCAACAAATTCATTGCTAGAGCCAAAAGAAACCACAATATCTGCACTGACGGAGTCTCCAAACCTGGAGGTATGTAATTTTCCAGGGGTTTTCTTCATTTATGGACTTTCAACAAAATTTTAATTGAGATTGGAAATTGCTAGGTTAAAATTTGTACATCAATATCAAAATTGAAGATTTTTTTTGAGGGTTTTGTCTTTCAGATGAAGGGGAGTTTGTGAAGAGCTATTTGTATAGGAGACATGGATAGAAGTTTCAAAAAAATTCTCTAAATTTGAGGTATCCATTCTCTTTCTCTGTCTTTCACTAATGAACATTTGGAATTTTAACTTCAAAATTAATTTAGTTTTTGATTATGTTGATGACGAGTACAAATCTTCCCCAAAAATTCAAAATAGCAATAGTTGACGCTCATGTCTCATGTGTTAAGCGAGGGAAGTGACAGATAGTCAAAATTTTAAATATCTGATTTTGATCGTTATTTGAGTGACTGCAAGTCTGTTTCAAGGAACATGAGTCAAGGGTGTAAATGAGGATGCAATAAAGGAATCTATAGGGGAAATAGAGTTACTACAGATATATCTGCCACAGAGGTGAACCTATGGCAGAAAGGAAAAGAAAGCCAAAGCGGCCAAACCAGAAGAACAGCTGTGCAATTGGATAATAATGTTCTAAAGCCTAGAGTATTTGATAAAGCCGAATGGTGCCTTTCATTTCTAAGACGACAATTTATCTTGGAATTTCATGTGGAGCAGGTTAATCATTAATGTATTTCTGTTATTCTTTTGTTACCTGATGCATAGGTATACCGCAAGATAGTTCCACATTCCTCATCGTGTAATACGTTGGTTGAATATATATCATTTCCTGTTATGCTAATTTATTTTTTATCTTTTTGTTTCAGCTGGAAGGACGATTTGAAACATAGGCGAAGACATGTTTAAGTATATCAAGTCGTCATCCTGAGCACTGACAATTGCTATACAACGGTACAATTTATGATCCATTGACGGAGGAACTTGACTGTTTGTGCTTTGATATGTATAACCGTAGTTAATAGTACTAATATACTTCTATTTATTACTTTTTCCATTTGAATTACCAATTGTTAGTTCATCAATTCATCTGGCTTAAAGTGTTCATTAATATTGTTTTGGATTGTGTTGATGACGAATACAAATCTTTGCCTGAATCTTTTTTTTTTTTTTTTTGCGTGTGTGTGAAGGTAAGCAGAGATGGAATTCGCGTGGATTCAAATACTTATGCAGTTCACAAAGAAGTCCAATGTTTATCTAATTCCGGTGTTGATCACGGTAAGTCATATTCTCCTGATGTCATTCGTTTTATTAATTTGTTTCAGACATTTCGCGTACTGTTTTCTAAAAAAACAGGTATTGCAATAGTTAATGCTCAATTTAATTGTTGCTAGAAGGTTGAGTATTGATACAGAGCTTCAATCAATTGTATCCATCATCATCCATTCCTGAAGCTGATGTGGAAGCTTTCAGTAAGGCTCACTGGTGACCTCTTTTCGTAAGCAGCTTTCAGTGAAGCACCTTCAGTATTCTAAATCACCTATTAGAAGTTGCAGGTCGTGAGTCGTTTCATATTTATTTATTGTATCTTTTTGTTTTTGGTATAGAAATTTTATGCGTGGACTTCATGGAGAGTTTCCAGAGAAGTTAAGAAATTTGAAAATGCCATAATTGCTACCTGGATAATACGTTAGGTGCTGCATATTCTTTGTACTTATCAAGATTCGTAACATTCATACAGATGCGTTGCAAGAACACGGTGTAGAGTTCATGCCTTTCTGATTATCCTTCTTCCTCACATTGAGTGCTAATTGAATGTTTGAGTAAGCAAAGTTTAACTCCAGGGTTGATTCATTTCAAGTTTATGTAAATCATCTAAAGCTATATGTTCAAATATACCACATAATATTTGTTTCGACTTGCCTAATCGTTTTTTTTTTCATTTAGTTTTGGCATACTATCACTTGCCCTCTATGCTCAGCTAATAGAGCTCATGCATTCTAACCATGTGGTTGTGGGTTCAATTATCGCAGACGACATACTCCAGATTGATGCATAAAGTAGGAAATTTTTGACATTGCTTATAACAAATCCTTGGAATTTGCTAAAGTAGGTTCCTAAAGGTCAAAGTTTTTGAACTTCGGGATTTTTAATTTGAAAAACTATTGCTTATATTCTTTGATCTTAGATTTGATCAACTAATAATAATATACGAAGTTTTCTTCCAATTTGTATCCTCATAAGCCGGTTATTTGCTTCTGTTGCTTTATTCTAAAGATTTATTTTTTGAAAAATGGAGACAATTAAACATTCTCTTCCAAAATCAATCTTCTGTAATTCCACAATATTCCGCGTCTAGATTAAATTTAATTAACAATTGCGTTTGCAAACATAATAAAAGAATGACATTCATAGATTAAATGGGTAGAGAAATTGGGGGATACTTTTCTTTGCCGTCAGCACTGATTTTCAATACCGATTGCAATCCTCCAAATGTAGTTAATTAAATTCCCATTCAAGGGAATCACTATAAGTAAATAGCACTGTTGATTTTCAATTTTCCTTCCGAGCTCTGTACATGCCTTTAGACTTGAGTATGTGAACGGTCTACAGAAGTAACCATCGAAAGCCGCGAAAATAGATGTACATTATGATGAAAAGTACACCCGGTGCGAAGCACGGGTTACTATCTAGTAAGCATTGTGTGGAAACACATATATGTATAAGTCCTTATTCCTTGAACCAAAGTATACATACTTTGTTGATCAGAAAGACCGGAACCGAGTCTGCGAACTGTCGCAGGTTCTCTTCCCGAGAAAATATGATGGAGTTTGTAAACCATTTACAAACTTATTCCGGGTACTTAAGTCCGCGTACCTAGTCCGCGTACTTAGGTTGGTTATTTTTTAAAAACGATTATTCATGAACTTATACTTATATAAACTAAAGAATGCAAGTTTGAAAACCGTGGCTATAAAGTTCATGAATCGATTCGAGTGAATCAAATCGTTTTTTCTTCGATTGTATCTTGTATACTTCTATAAGATCTACGCAATTGAACAATTCTCTAACTAGTTCATTTCAGTCATTTGAACTAGTTATGGTAAAGAAGAATATGGTTGATATGAAAGTGCTCATATGACTAACCATTTGGTTAACTACTATTGAACCAACGAATGTACATGTTTGGGTACGGTTACACAAACCTAAAATCGTGCATTTCATTTGTGTGTAACAAGATAAGTTTTCGATCTAACGGTTGAAAGATATTAGCTTGAATCTAATCAGGTTTTCATCTAACGGTGAATATTGAATGCTTTGTTACTAAGCTAACATTGATTGCAAATCCTGATTTGAAAGAATATATAAGGGAGAACTCTAGCAACTGGGAAACCTAATCCCTACACCTCCTTTGTGATACTAGTTGTATAAGTTAGAGTCGATTCTCCTTTAATCTTAGGTTTCTTCTCGAGACCCTGTAGGTTAACGACTTGAAGACTTCATTGGGATTGTGAAGCCAGACCGATACTACTTTCTTGTAGTTTTGTGATCTGATCTTGCTGTTTCTATCGTATTAAGTACAATCATAACGATTGGCTTGAGATTGATATCTCTGATAGGCAAGATGTAAAAGTAATCAAAAACATCTTCGTCCCATCGTTTGTGATTCTACAATATCTTTTTTCACCGCGTCGATTAAGATTATTGTGAGGTGATTGATAATACTGAGTTGTTCTTCAGGAATATAAGTCTGGTTTATCAATTGGTTCATGTTTACCTTGATTTATCAAAAGACGGAACAAAACTCGTAGGTATTTCTGTGGGAGACAGATTTATCTATTATCATAGAATTTTCTGTGTGATACAGATTCGTTTATTAAAGTCTTCGACTTTGGGTCGCAGTAACTCTTAGTTGTGGGTGAGATCAGCTAAGGGAATCAAGTGCGTAGTATCCTGCTGGGATCAGAAACGTAAGGAGCGCAACTGTACCTTGGATCAGTGTGAGATTGATTGGGGTTCAACTACAGTCCATACCGAAGTTAGTTTGTAGTAGGCTAGTGTCTATAACGGCTTAATACAGTGTGTGTTCAATCTGGACTAGGTCCCGGGGTTTTTCTGCATTTGCGGTTTCCTCGTTAGCAAAACTTCTGGTGTCTGTGTTATTTCTTTTCCGCATTATATTTTGTTATATAATTGAAATATCACAGGTTGTGCGTTTGAATCAATCAATTAGAATATCCAACCTTTGGTTGTTGATTTACACTGATTGATACTTGAACATTGGTCTTTGGTACCCTTCAAGTGATTTCTCTTGTTTCCATTAGATTCGCAGATTTCTATTTGCTTGAGTAAGAATTGAATCGAGAAAGAGAGATATAACTCTTTGATATACTTTATTAAGATTGAGTCTAGTTGATTCTCTTGAAAGTATATTAGAGTTAGTCCATACATATTGGTAACCGAAATATTATGTGTGGTTGTTGTACCGCCACTTTTTCAATAGTTAACCGAAATTAGCCATGTGAATACCTTTGACTTAACCATATTCATCTAACACTTCTAATCCAAATATGATGATCAATTAATCATGATAGATAATCAAATGAATCTAATTGTGTTTCAAATAGAGTTGTTCAATTGTTCAATTTCTGACATAAATATTCATGAACAAAGTGAAATGAAATCGGTTTGGTTCGTGATTGTACAAAGTACTTATAAAGAATCAATTCATGAACATTAATCCACGGTTTGCAAAGTTAATTTGCATTCCTTAAATCATAAATTTTTTAGTTCATGAGTATGAGAATCATACATTACCAATTTTAGAACTTAACCACTGTGTTCGGAAACTAGATATGCGAACAGCAGCTCGGACCTTGGCCTAGTCCAGCCGTTCGTAAACCCGATTCGCGAACAACTGTTCCGGAACCAACTCAAGTAAACCCGTTCGCATACTTGGTACGCAAACAAGAGTTCCAGACCTTCTCAGGTAAATCTGTTCGCATACTAGTTACGCAAACAAGAGTTTCGGACCTGAATCATCACAATACAGTTCGCATACTGGGTATGCATACCATGTTATATCCATACATGGGTAATCGTTCTAAACTCTTATTTCAATCATTGAAACATCCTTAGATGACAACAATGGTAATCTCACACATACCATTGGATTCAAGTAATTTTCAAGTGATCAAATGATCAATATGAAACTTCCTGAGCTAACACCAAATGACTGTCTCACGCAAATCATATAACAAGGTAATTTTCACATGATCATCTTTTGTCTTTAGTATTTAGTTTCCAACAAATAAATTGTTTACAACTAAACTCGTCAAGAATACAATGAACATAGCTAAAGCAAAAAGCTTACAACACATATTTCGAGAAATAAATACGCGAGATAAAATTGGCTCGAAATATCAAATGTGTATAATGTAAAAGTCTATATAGCTGTACGACTTAGTCTCATTAGAAGATAAAATATAATAGACTTCTCAGTGATATATAAGTTTTAGTCTGTAGTATACAAGGTTTAACTACAATATGAAGAAGGTGATAATAGCAGCAAGCTGCTTTCTCTCTGAAGAATCAGAGCCTAACTTTCAATTTTGAAAGAAAATAAGTTTTTCATTGATGAACTCAGATTTACAATGATTGGGTATTTAACCCTCCAATCGAGAAGAAGCAAATCAATGACAGAAGTTACATCAAGAATAAAAACGGAACTCGAAGAAATATGTTCTAACACACTGCCTACTCACTAACTATGTTGACGTTGACTCGGTGAGTTACAGACTTAACTCAGTGACTGACTCGGCGAATAGTCATAGGAATATGACATTGCCCTCCCCTTCAAAGATCCTTGTCCTCAAGGATAAAGTCTGGAACTTGAGCCTGAATATGAGCAGTGTCCTCCCAAGTAGCGTCCTCTCGAGTAGAGTTAGACCATTGAACAAGAATTTGAGGGACAAATTGAGTACCTCTGAGTTTAAATCGAGTGTCTAAGACAACAACTGGTTCAATGATAAAGTGTCCTTGATTATCCACCACAGGCAATATAGGCATAATAGAAGCTTGGAGACCAATTTTCTTCTTTAGTTGAGATACATGGAAGATAGGGTGAATTCTGGACCCAACTGGAAACCGCAATTTATAAGCCATTGAACCAATTCTATGAATCACTTCAAAAGGGCCAAAGTATTTGGCAGAGAGATTGAGGTTTTTTCTGATGGCCACCGAAGACTGTCTGTATGGTTGAAGTTCGAGGAACACCATATCTCCCACTTCAAACTCTTTATCCAAGCGTTTTTGGTCAGCATCAAATTTCATTCTGGCCTGAGCTTTAGTGAGATCTTCCTTCAAAATCTGCAACATTACATCCCTCTCTTGCAAATAATTTTCAACGGAAGCAACTGTAGTGGAAGCAACAATGGGAAAGATGAGATGAGGGGGTTGATAGCCATATAATGCCTGAAATGAGGACATCTTCAAACTAGTGTGGTAGTTGGTGTTGAACCACCATTCAGCAAGATCCAACCACTGAGTCCATTGTTTAGGGTTAGAGCTAGTCATACATCTGAGATATTGCTCCACACAACCATTAGTTCTTTCAGTTTGTCCATCTGTCTGTGGATGGTATGCAGTTAAGAGTTTGAGAGTAGTGCCTAGGGTATTGAATAATTCCTGCCAATGGCTCACAAAGATTTTGTCTCTGTCACTAACTATGGAGCAAGGTAGGCCATGGATCTTGAACATGTGATTGAGAAATTCCTTGGCTACTGTTATAGCTGTGAAATGGTGGCTCAAAGGAATAAAATGGTTGTGTTTGGTAAGTCTGTCTACAACTACCAAAATGACACTCTTTTTATTTGACATTGGGAGGCCCTCAATAAAATCCATAGAGATGTCTTGCCAAGCTCTTTCTGGAATTGGTAAGGGATGTAAAAGACCAGCAGGGAAAAAAGTATTTCCTTTGTTGCATTGGCAGACTTCACAAGTGGCTACAAACTGTAGTATATCAAGCTTCATTTTTGGCCAGAAGAAATGAGTTTTGGCTCTATGGTAGGTACCAAGCATGCCAGAGTGTCCCCCTATTACAGAAGAATGCAATGATTGAAGAATATATTGTTTAACTCCATTACCTGAGCCAATATAGATTCTGCCTTTGAATCTCAGAATGTCATGAGAATAAGAAAATTTAGGATGATCTGGAGAGACAAGTAAGGCTGCAATCTGTTGTTGTGCTACACAGTCCCCTTCATAACTAGAAAGGACATCTTATGCCCATTGAGGAGTGCTAAGTGACATAACATTGCAGGCAGCAAAATAAGTTGGCAATCTTGATAATGCATCAGCAACTGTGTTCTCTTGGCCTTTCTTGTACCTGATAACATAGTCAAATCCCATTAATTTGACCATCCATTTTTGTTGAAGAGTAGTGGATATTCTTTGGTCCATTAAATACTGAAAGCTCTGGTGGTATGTATTGATAATAAACTAACTGTGTGAAAGATAATATTTCCATTTCTGAACAACCATGAAAATTGCTAGAAATTCTTTGTCATAAGTGGATAGGGCAAGTGCTTTAGATCCCAAAGCTTTACTGTAGAATGAGAGTGGTCTACTTTCTTGCATGAGAACTTCCCAAACTCCTCTATCACAAGCATCAGTTTCTAAGGTGAACTGCTTGGAAAAGTCAGGTAAAGCCAATACCGGAGCTTGAGTCATTGCAGTTTTGAGATCAGTGAAAGCTTGATGTGTTGTAGGTGACCAGTGAAAGGCATCTTTCTTAAGCATATACGTGAGTGGCTTTGAAATTGTACCATAGCCCTTGATGAATCTTCTGTAATACCCTGTGAGCCCCAAAAACCCTCTCAATTGCTTCAAGTTGGATGGTAGAGGCCAAGTTTGCATAACAGAGATTTTTTCAGGGTCAGCTGCTACTCCATTTGCAGAAATGATATGACCCAAATACTCCAACTGTGGCTGAGCAAAAACACATTTAGAGAGCTTTGCATATAATGAATGTTGTCTGAAAATTGAGAATGTCTGTTGCAAGTGAAGAACATGCTCCTCTAAAGAAGAACTGTATACCAAAATATCATCAAAAAATACTAAGACAAATTTTCTCAGAAAGGGTTGAAAGATGTCATTCATGAGAGCTTGAAAGGTTGCAGGTGCATTTGTGAGGCCAAGTGGCATGACTCTAAAATCATAATGACCATGGTGAGTTCGAAAGGCTATTTTGAAGATATCAGGGCCAAAAACTCTGATTTGGTGGTAGCCAGATCTTAAATCTATTTTGGTGAAGATAACAACACCTTTCAATTCATCTAATCATCAATCAAAGGAATAGGGAACTTATCCTTAATAGTGATGTCATTGAGTTTCCTATAATCAATACAAAACCTCCATGTGTCATCCTTTTTTCTCACAAGCAAAATGGGAGAAGCAAAAGGGCTATTGCTGTGTTGAATGAGGCCTGCAGATAGCATTTCTTGAACCATTTTCTCCACAACTGATTTATGTATATAAGGGCATTTATAAGGTCCTTGAGCAGTGGGTGGAGAGTTAGGCTTAAGTGGGATTTTGTGGTCCAAGTTTCTGGATGGTAGTAGTGTAGTGGGTTCTGCAAAAACATCAGAAAAAGCATCCAAAACTGTAGAAATTAGAGGAGGTATAGGGGTGGAAGGAGGTGAAAAAATGGCAAAAAACTGGCCAATTAGGGTGGGGGTGTTACTTTTGATAAACTTGCGCAAGGAAGAGCCAGAAATAATATTAAGAGATGGCTTAAAAGAACTTCCCTGAAGTGTGATGTAAGCACCATGATGTAGGAAGGAAATCTTCAGCTGAGCAAAATTGAAGGTAACATCTCCCAATTGTTGTATCCAATCAGCTCCCAAAACCATGTCATATCCCCCTAATGGTAGAAACCCTCAAGTCAGAAGAAAAAAGATGACCCTGCATTTCCCATCGGAGATGGTGACACACACCATTACTGGTTATGCTCTCTCCCTTTGCCACTGTGACTAACATATGTCCTGTGGGTGAAGCATGAATGTTGAGTTTATCAACAATGCGAGAGTCTATAAAGCTATGAGTGCTACCCGTGTCAATAAGAACTATTATGGGTTGTTTTTTGTAAATGCCCTGCAATACGAATTGTATCATGAACTACATGGCTTGTTAAGGCATGGATAGATATCTCAATAGGAGCCTCACTAGAAGAAGGATAAGTAACCTCAGTAGTGATAGGTGTCTAAAATACCTAATTTTATATCTAGTATTTATGCTTTCTTTGCTATTATTCTTGTGAACTGCATCTCTTATGTTTAGTTTTGAGTTATTAGGTGCAATGGAGTCTTTGGGAGCAAAAGAAGGAGAAACCATCCATTTGGAGCGAAAAGAGCAAAAAGATCAATTGGCGGGCGAAATAAATTTGGAGCCAGCTAGGTTGCGCAAGAAAGAGGTGATGAACGAACTGTCAGTTTCTCAAAACCGACAGTTAAGCAAGAAAGAATAGGATGTCAGTTATCTGGAACTGACAAGCCAAATATCACTTCAGTGGCCCTTATCATCACCCGTGGGGTGCCAATAACCGTCCCAACATTTCTAACCCTAAATCGAGAACATTACTTCCCAAATCATTTTCTCTACCTGGGAGTAAATAGGCAGAGACAGAAATGGAGGCAGCTTCAAATTGAGAGAGATTGGGAAGGAAATCGAGCTATTGTTGCTCGAATTGATGAGAGAGGCCAAATCGAAGATAAAATGGGGATGGCTACCGTTCTGTTCAGCCGAGAGAAGAATCGGATTCAGGTGAAGAGAGGGTTTTGAGTTTAATAATTGATGTTGTTGCCTGTGAATTAACGGAGGTTATGGAGAAGAGATCTGGTTCTGTAATGATTAAGAGAAGATGGGTTCAACTCAGATTTGAGTTTGAACCGAGATTTGAAGATGGGTTCAAATGATTCAGTGGATGGTGTTGTAATGGCTTCTTGGAATGAAGAAGATGAACAACATCCGTTGTTGCTGAAATGGAGATATGTTGTTGTTGGCTCAGAATTCAGAGACACCGGAGGGGTGATTAGAGCTGGTGGTTGTGTTGTCTGCTACCAATTGCAGTTGAAGGCACTGCTGTGTTGTGCAGTGAGTTGGAGGTGCTGAAGCTGATGGTATTAAATTCGAGCTGCAAAGGGTTGGTATTGTTGTGCTTTAGATAGTAGTAACTGGGTTATGCTTTGAAGCCAAGAGAATGGAAGAATGAGAAATTGGCAGTAAAGGGTTGCAAGTCTGTTAAGGTCAGGATTTGATTTGAGTATGAGTGTTTGTTGCTGCAGTGCAAAATGGAAGAAGATGGTGGACTGGAGCTGTATGCAGGTGTGAACAAGAGGTGCAATGCAGGTTTGCCAGAAGAGTTGCGGCTGAAGCTGTCATGCAATTTCTAGTGTTTGTCGCAGGCTAAACTTGTTGGTGTTGCTTCTTGAGTTCATTACAGGTGGTGATGCTGAGATTAGAAGGATTGATAAGCTGAGTTACAGGATTGAACTACAATGGATGTGGTTTGTCGGCTGAGTTGCAGCTGTAATAAGGCACTGGTCGATTTGCTGGTGCTGGTATTGAATGAAGTTGCAGGAAATTGAAATGCCAAATGGTGGATATATTGCTGCTGCTGGAGGAATTGTCTGGAATGTATGAATGTTATGCAAGAAGGCTACAGGGAGGTTGTGATGAATGAATGTGCAGGGCTGGATCTGTTACAATGGAAGAAACAGAAAGGGTATTACTGCCATGGTCACAATGGCTGTATCAGTATGTGTGATGGAGATGTTGCATTGCAGGTGCTGGTGCTGGTGCTGTTGTGCAGTGGAGGTTGAACTGAAATTGGATGGTCGCAGTTGGTTTGTGGCTCGGATTTGAGATTATGTGCCTGCTGCCATGTTGGCTTTACAGAGAAGTAGTGATACGAGTAACTGATAATGCTTGGCGTCTATGAATGAATGGGTTGTTGCCGGAATTAAGTATGCAGGGAGAAGTTGGGAATGTCAAAAGGCAGTTGCTGGTGCTGGAATTGAATTGCAGATGGAGTTACAAGGAGATGGTGGTTTGTTATTCATCAGATGGGATGTGATGCTATGACAGGTTATGTTGTTGCTGTTGCAGTTAATGAGAATGAAACAGAAGTGCAAATGCAGTTGTGAAGCTGCAGATTAGATGGAGCTAGAGCGAGAAATACTGTAGTTGCAGGTGCAGCTGTTAGTCGGTGGAGCAATGACTAGGCAGAGTGTCAAGGATTGTGTTGCAGGAAAGAAGAGTTGAATCTGCGGAAGGTGCAGAGTTGCTGGTTGAGCTGTTGAATGTTGCAGGGAGCTGTTGCCATGTAAAGCTGAGTTGTGTTTGCTGTACATGGAAGATATTGAGTGTGCAGAAGCTGAATGGCTCTAGATGAAGCTGGAACTGGTAATATCCGGCGCACAAAGGAAGTTGGTTCGAGTCGAATCTGAAGCTGGAGGTGTGTTGCTGCTGTTGCTGGCGCTGTTGAGAAGAGTGCTGCCATGGTTTTGATAATGGAAAAGATGGGAGTCCGGTGGAGCTGTGAAGCGAGTAACTGGTGCAGGTATATGCAGTAATAGATGGGGTTCGAGCTTATGGAATTGCAGGAAATGAAGCTGCTACTGTGCGTCTTGGATGCAGGGTTTAGAAGCTAGAAAGGAAGTGCAGAACTGGAGTTTAACCCTGACCAAAGCTTGAACTTTTGCTTTGACCGGGGTTGACAAAGTTTGACCTGTGAATTTTAGTGGGTTTGACCCGCGAATTTTAGTGGGTTTGACCCAAGTAAAGATGGGCTTTTGGTTTTCAATTTCAACAGAGGTCTATAAACACTTAAACAGGCTACCTCTCTATCTTATCTCCGTTTCTACTTTTGTTCTAGGGTTTAGAAACATGAAACTTCTTTTCATTCTTGTGATGAACTCCTTTAACACGAATACTTAATTTTATCACTGGTTTAAGGAATCAGTTGGATTTCCAAACATGGGTTGTGTTCAATAAATTAGTTTTGTCTCGTATTTTATCGATTATGATTTTCTAGAAATATCGCCATGTATGATTGATTGTTAGTTTTGTGAAGTTGCAAATTGGTTGAACTCGTAATCATATCTATTGCTAGTTTAAGGTAGGGGTGTAAATTCGGGCAGGCCGGGCCGCCCGACCCAAAAACTAAGACAGGCCGGGCAGGCCAGGCTTAATATTTGTGAGCCCGTAAACAAATTCAGGTCGGACAGGCCGGGCACAAGTAGATAATTTGCTACCCAAAGCCCGCTTTTTATACGGGCAGGCCAGATCGGGCCGGATAGGCCACTATTTTGAATTTTTTTTTTTTAAGTTTAAATTTTCAAATGAACGGTATTAAATACAATATCCTTTCCTTTCCAACATCGCATATCGTAAGTGATAGTATTATTTTATATTTAAATTACACTGACAAATTTTAAATTTTAGCCTATAATAAATAATTAATTAGAGTAATAAACTTTCTAATAAGAAAATATATTACCATTAATGTTTTGAAAAGGTTAATTATAAGTAAAAAAACAATTATATATTTTATTTTTCTTGACACAAAATTGACAATTATAAAATTGTAACTTTTAAGTCTTTTTAAGAGGATATTAAATGATTAATGGCACATAGAAGGCTTTCAGGCCGGGTATCAGGCCGGGCATCATAATTAATCGCAAAGCCCGAGACCGCCCAATAAATTAATCCAGGCCAGGCCGGATGGTCCATGACGGGCCATAACAGGCTTTGGGCTACTTAGGGTACAGGCGGGCTCGGGTGGATACAGGCAGGCCGAGTATTTTCGGGTATTATTTACACCCCTAGTTTAGGGTTTATTGTACGTAAAGGTGATACACCTTGAATACAAGTAGCATAATTGTGATTATTGCTTGTAGTGATACATCATAGTAGTCACAAGTGAGTCATAACCTTTGTTAAATCGGATTAGTGCTTTTACACGTTCGATTGCTTTGATTGGACTGATTTCATAGAATTTAATGCATCTAGGGAATTAAACTTGATTAGTGCTTTTACACGTTAGGTTGTTCTCTTAGATAGAACTCATACTTGCATCTTTTAATGTGTTTGTTGATGACAATAGGATATTTGCGGGATATACTTGCGATCAAGGTATCCTAGGGCCTTTGATAAAAGAGAGATTAAATATCAATTCTAGTTATTGTTAAAAAGCATGTTTGTGAATGAAGATGAATCCTTAACCAATATCTGCTCTATTTGATTTGCTTGTTTATTTCTTTGTTTTGTTTTTATTTTATTTTAGTACATAAAAATCAGAAAACCCCCCATTGGTATTTATAGGAAACCGAAACAATTTGACAACCCAAGACCTCTCTGTGGGAACGATCCTTTCTTGCTCTTGCTATATTTATATTTTGAGTAGTAAGAAAGTGTAATTTATTTTTGACGCATACGACAACGATCAAATTTTGGCGCCGTTGTCGGGGACGCAGCGGTTGTCACTTGTTTTTGGTTTCTTATTTTTGTTTTTAGTTTTGTTTCTTCTTTTTGTTTTTATCTTTATTTTCTGGTTTTTAACCTTGTTTTGAGAACTCTTGTTTCATGTACCAATTTCTATGGACGGAGCATATTAGAACAATGGGTACGGTTTTCAAACTCAACAACATTATGACAACTATCACCCTTATGGGGAATACAATCAAAACCAATCCTTTGGTTATGGTCAATATTCCACGTAACCTTTGAGTTATTCTCATACGTACCAACCTTCTTACGGTAGGTATGTAAGTGAGCAACCACAAGGAGGGGAGACTAGTTGTACTCCTATTCATATTTCTTCGAGTTTGGTAGATGAGATGCAACAATTTATGGTGGGCATGGAGTCAGTTTGTAGACAACCAAGCATGGAACCAATTTCGTCAACCGAATATGATAATAGTATGTTTGGCCCAATTTCTGATCGTAGTTATGATCATTCACCCATTCAAAGGGAAGATAATTAGCCTAGGAATACTGAAGCAAGTGATTCTACTTTTCCTTGTCAAACGAGCTTTACCAACAAATGGAACACTATTTTCAAAATTTGGATGGATCACTCCAAGAGCTTCAAAAATGTGTTTCCATTTTAAGACAAGGCATTGAAGAATACAAAGAGGACATGCAAAATTCTGCGAAAGACCAATCTTCGGGAAGTGGTAGCCAATCTTATGTCAACTATGATAGTGACGATGACTATGAAAGTACAACGCTTGAACCAATTTATGATGACATCCCCGAGGAGTGTACAATGGAGTCTTTTTGCGCTCAAGGTGAAGATGAAAAGGAATATGATGACACTAGTGCAGCTTACTCAAGCATTGATCTTAATAATGACCAAGAACCTATTCAAAAGGTAGATCTTGGTGATGATTCAATGCGTGTTCTTAAAAAGTTCCTTATGGAGAGACTTGAATCCGCAGTAGCATATGTGCTTTACAACAAAGAAGAGTGTGTTGAGAATGAAAACGATATGACCAATATTGTGGAAGACCCAATTGAGCTTGCAAAGGATTGTAATGATGATGTTTATGTCGAGACTTTGGTTAAGGCAGAAATGGACGAAGAATGGTTGCAAGGTTTGATAGAGGACCATGATATAAAAGAGATGAATAACTCACTTGAGTTTTTCAAGGATGAAGAGGATTCCGTAATACAAGAGATTGTGCAAGGTTTGTCTAACTCTTTGCATATTGTTTCTTCTCCTTTATCTCTTATTGGTTTGAATGTATGTGATTCGAAAACATTGTTGAATGACTTTGTTTCTCGATATCCGCCTTTGGAAACATTTGGTTCTCATGCAATGCAGGTTTGTGAACAAGAAACCATGAAAGTTCCCGAATTCTATATTTTATATCCACTTCCAAGTGTGGACAAGAATAAGTGTGGGGGAATTTTTTTATCGGTTAATAGGTTTGTTTTTGTTTTATATTACTTATATTTGTGCGAAGCTAGTGTTTGCAAAACAGGTTCTATGGAAGGATCCTCAACTTTTCAGGTTATTGGTGTATGGGGAATCGGTCTTGCAAGTTGGGCTAACGACTTTAAACCAAGCGCTAAATGGGAGGCAACCCACTGGTTTTGTGTATCTATCTCTATCTTTTTATTTCTCAAGTCTTTTATCTTTATTTTCTTATTTTGGGATATTTGCATATGAAAACTCCAACTTTTAGAGATTTTTGAACAATTTAGAATAAACACTAGCTTTTCTAAGTATATGGAATTTTTTTTCTTGACGATGAGGTATATATATTGGCTGAGTTGGGATGAGATGCCAACTAAATAGCTTGTTTAGTGGTTATCCTCTATTGTTCATAAGTATCTACGAGTTGGAGTATTCGTTTTTTTTTTTTGTTACGCATATTATCTTCTTATTTTGTATATCATGTTATAAATTTCCCATCTTAAATTTTACTTTGGATGATTTATTTACATTGAGGACAATGTGAAGTTTAAGTGTGGGGGAGTGTTCTCATATAGAGTTTTTAGCCTTGTTAGTTTTCCCTTGTGTTTATAAAAAAAAAAGTAGAAAAAGAAAAAAAAAAGATGATAAACTCCTAAGTCTAGAAACTTGTGCCTTACACTAATGGAAACATCGTGGTTGTAGGAGTTGAGGAACCCATTAGTAGAATTCATATGAAAACTAACAAAATATAAAAATAAATAACATGTTAGTTATCACCATATCTCGGAGTCTTCACCATATCACGTTCTATTTTTATTTTTTTCATATTTATCTATTGTTTCTCTAAGTGATTTGGTGGGGGCACCAGCATCGAATTGTTATCACTGTTAGGATAAAATAGATTGATTGAGTTACTACAAAAAAAAAAAAAGACCAGACCAATTTGACCAAACGGTGTAAAAAAAATAGACACTTGGATAGCAATATCTGTGTGTTCTCCCTGTCTCCGTCGCCTAAGCAAGCGTGGAACGCAGGATCCACGGGAATTACCATGTAATTTGATGACAAGAAGCATGCACTTGGATCCAAAAGATCTAATCATGTTGTCAATTCGGAAAAAAAAAAGGTGAAAAAAGAAAAGAAAAAGAAAATATTATTATTATTGTGTTGAATAAAATCGATCACTGGTTCCCTTGTATATGCCATTGAATTGATCTAGAATTAAGTTTGTCGACCGCTGGTTCCCTTGTATATGTCAGTCATGTTGATATTAGTATTCAGACCAGTAGCTCAATCCAATAGGATTTTTTTAGGTTTGTTTTGGCAGTGACCTTCAGACAGATATGGGAAACACCGTTCACCTTAGTCAACAGTCCGCCACCATCTACTTTTTATATCCATCTTCTTAATCTTTTCATGTGATTGTGGTTGATTAGATTTCGAGTATTGTGGTTGTGTTCAACTTTCCGAATGAAGCTATATCACTAATTTATGAATTGGATTTGAAAGTGGGTACTTCCTCTTGTAATCATTGATAGTATGCCAATTAATAAAAATATTTAGTGTCATTCTTAAATTTTCACAGGTGGCTGGAGTTTGAAAGTATAGGTTTTGTAGGTACACCTCTTATAAACCTTCACGAGACTATAACTCGTCCACTAGGGACATCTAGGGGTTTAAAGGATTGTTATACGTGCTAAGTGTGACCGTAGCCTCGACGACACGGAGTTGTATGTATGTTTTAGAATTTGTTTTGTTTGATTTGTTCGAGGACTAGCAAAGTTTAAGTGTGGGGGAATTTGATAGATGTCTAAAATACCTAATTTTATATCTAGTATTTATGCTTTCTTTGTTATTATTCTTGTGAACTGCATCTCTTATGTTTAGTTTTGAGTTATTAGGTGCAATGGAGTCTTTGGAAGCAAAAGAAGGAGAAATCATCAATTTGGAGCGAAAAGAGCAAAAAGATCAATTGGAGGGCGAACTATATTTGGAGCCGGCTAGGTTGTGCAAGAAAGAGGTGATGAACGAACTGTCAGTTTCTCAAAACCGACAGTTAAGCAAGAAAGAATAGGCTGTCAGTTATCTGGAACTGACAAGCCAAATATCACTTCAGTGGACCTTATCATCACCCGTGGGGTGCCAATAACCGTCCCAACATTTCTAACCCTAAATCGAGAACATTACTTCCAAATCATTTTCTCTACCTGGGAGTAAATAGGCAGAGACAGAAATGGAGGCAGCTTCAAATTGAGAGAGATTGGGAAGGAAATCGAGTTATTGTTGCTCGAATTGATGAGAGAGGCCAAATCGAAGATAAAATGGGGATGGCTACCGTTCTGTTCAACCGAGAGAAGAATCGGATTCAGGTGAAGAGAGGGTTTTGAATTTAATAATTGATGTTGTTGCCTGTGAATTAACGGAGGTTATGGAGAAGAAATCTGGTTCTGTAGTGATTAAGAGAAGATGGGTTCAACTCAGATTTGAGTTTGAACCGAGATTTGAAGATGGGTTCAAATGATTCAGTGGATGGAGTTGTAATGGCTTCTTGGAATGAAGAAGATGAACAACATCCGTTGTTGCTGAAATGGAGATATGTTGTTGGCTCAGAATTCAGAGACACAGGAGGGGTGATTAGAGCTGGTGGTTGTGTTGTCTGCTACCAATTGCAGTTGAAGGCACTGCTTTGTTGTGCAGTGAGTTGGAGGTGCTGAAGCTGATGGTCTTAAATTCGAGCTGCAAAGGGTTGGTATTGTTGTGCTTTAGATAGTAGTAACTGGGTTATGCTTTAAAGCCAAGAGAATGGAAGAATGAGAAATTGGCAGTAAAGGGTTATAAGTCTGTTAAGGTCAGGATTTGATTTGAGTACGAGTGTTTGTTGCTGCAGTGCAAAATGGAAGAAGATGGTGGACTGGATCTGTATGCAGTTGTGAACAAGAAGTGCAATGCAGGTTTACCAGAAGAGTTGCGGCTGAAGCTGTCATGCAATTTCTAGTGGTTGTCGCAGGTTAAACTTGTTGGTGTTGCTGCTTGAGTTCATTACAGGTGGTGATGCTGATACTAGAAGGATTGAGAAGCTGAGTTGCAGGATTGAACTGCAATGGATGTGGTTTGTCGGCTGAGTTACAGCTGCAATAAGGCACTGGTCGATTTGCTGGTGCTGGTATTGAATGAAATTGCAGGAAATTGAAATGCCAAATGGTGGATATATTGCTGCTGCTGGAGGAATTGTCTGGAATGTATGAATGCTATGCAAGAAGGCTATAGGGAGGTTGTGATGAATGAATGTGCAGGGTTAGAGCTGTTGCAATGGAAGAAACAGAAAGGGTATTACTGCCATGGTCACAATGGCTGTGTTAGTATGTGTGATGGAGATGTTGCATTGCAGGTGCTAGTGCTGTTGTGCAGTGGAGGTTGAACTGAAATTGGATGGTTGCAGTTGGTTTGTGGCTCGGATTTGAGATTATGTGCTTGCTGCCATGTTGGATTTACAGAGAAGTAGTGATATGAGTAACTTATAATGCTTGGAGTCTATGAATAAATGGGTTGTTGCCGGAATTAAGCATGCAGGGAGAAGTTGGGAATGTCAAAAGGCAGTTGCTGGTGCTGGAATTGAATTGCAGATGGAGTTACAAGGAGATGGTGGTTTGTTATTCATCAGATGGGCTGTGATGCTATGACAGGTTATGTTGTTGCTATTGCAGTTAATGAGAATGAAACAGAAGTGCAAATGCAGTTGTGCAGCTGCAGATTAGATGGAGCTAGAGCGAGAAATACTGTAGTTGCAGGTGCAGCTGTTAGTCGGTGGAGCAATGACTAGGCAGAGTGTCAAGGATTGTGTTGCAGGAAAGAAGAGTTGAATCTGCGGAAGGTGCAGAGTTGCTGGTTGAGCTGTTGAATGTTGCAGGGAGCTGTTGCCATGTAAAGCTGAGTTGTGTTTGCTGTACAGGGAAGATATTGAGTGTGCAGAAGCTGAATGGCTCTAGATGAAGCTGGAACTGGTAATATGCGGCGCACAAAGGAAGTTGGTTTGAGTCGAATCTGAAGCTAGAGGTGTGTTGCTGCTGTTGCTGGCGCTGTTGAGAAGAGTGCTGCCATGGTTTTGATAATGGAAAAGATGGGAGTCCGGTGGAGCTGTGAAGCGAGTAACTGGTGCAGGTATATGCAGTAGCAGATGGGGTTCGAGCTTATGGAATTGCAGGCAATGGAGCTGCTACTGTGCGTCTTGGATGCAGGGTTTAGAAGCTACAAAGGAAGTGCAGAACTGGAGTTTAACCCTGACCAAAGCTTGAACTTCTGCTTTGACCGGGGTTGACCAAGTTTGACCTGCGACTTTAGTGGGTTTGACCCAAGTAAAGATGGGCGTTTGGTTTTCTATTTCAAGAGAGGTCTATAAATAGGCTATCTCTCTATCTTATCTCTGTTTCTACTTTTGTTCTAGGGTTTAGAAACATGAAACTTCTTTTCATTCTTGTGATGAACTCCTTTAACATGAGTACTTAATTTTATCATTGGTTTAAGGAATAAGTTGGATTTCCAAATATGGGTTGTGCTCAATAAACTAGTTTTGTCTCATGTTTTATCGATTATGATTCGCTAGAAATATCACCATGTATGATTGATTGTTAGTTTTGTCAAGTTGCAAATTAGCAGACCTCGTAATCATATCTATTGCTAGTTTAGGGTTTTATTATACGTAAACGTGATACACCTTGAATATAAGTAGCATAATTGTGATTATTACTTGTAGTGATACATCCTAGTAGTCACAAGTGAGTCATAACCTTTGTTAAGTCGGATAAGTGCTTTTACACGTTCGATTGCTTTGATTGGCCTGATTTCATAGAACTTAATGCATCTAGGGAATTAAACTTGATTAGTGCTTTTACACGTTAGGTTGTTCTCTTAGATAGAACTCACACTCGCATCTTTTAATGTGTTTGTTGATGACAATAGGAGATTTGCGGGATATACTTGCGATCAAGGTATCCTAGGGCCTTTGATAAAAGAGAGATTAAATATCAATTCTAGTTATTGTTAAAAAGCATGTTTGTGAATGAAGATGAATCCTTAACCAATATCTGCTCTATTTGATTTGCTTGTTTATTTCTTTGTTTTGTTTTTATTTTATTTTAGTACATAAAAATCAGAAAACCCCCCATTGGTATTTATCGGAAACCGAAACAATTTGACAACCCAAGACCTCTCTGTGGGAATGATCCTTTCTTGCCCTTGCTATATTTATATTTTGAGTAGTAAGAAAGTGTAATTTATTTTTGACGCATACGACAGCGATCAAGTAGCTTCATGAGGAGGTGATTCTTGTTCTTCAACTTCTTCATCAGAGATCAACATGAATAATTGTTTAGATTTGCACTTGTGACCTTGCCTATAGAATTCATCACAATTATAACATAAACCTTTATCTTTCTGATCGTTGTCGTACGCGTCAAAAATAATTTCACTTTCTCACTCAACTAAATTTAAATGAAGTATGTGGTAAGAAAGAGTTCGTTCTTACAGAGAGGCTTTTGTTGCTATAAAATTTCAGTTTCTTAGTAACCTAGGGGGATTTTTTGTTTAGCAAAGAAATAAAATTAAATTGAAAGTAATCAATAAGAGGAAGATATTGGCCACGGGACAGTATCATTCACAAATATATATTTTCATTAATGACTAGAATTGGTATTTTAATCTCTCATTAATTACTAAAAGTCCTAGGATACCTTGATCGCAAGTATATCCCGCTAATTCCCTGATTTCATCACAACCACATTAAAAGATGTATATGTGAATTCTTCCTACAAAGCAACCTAAAGTGTAAAAGCACAAAGTTTAACTCCCTAAAAGCACTAAGTTCTATGGAATAAGACTAATCAAGGCAATCAAACGTGTAAAAGCACTTATTCGATTTAATCAAGGTTATGATTCATTTGTGACTAGTAGGATATATCACCACAAGCACTACGCACAATTATGCTACTTAGAATCAGAGATAAACAACTTTTTGCGTATTGAAAACCCTAATATAGCTTTAGAAATGAATGCAAATCGGATTGATTCCGGAATCAAACAAACAATCAAATCATATGACAATATAAACCATGAATCATAAACAATAAATTATTGAGACAAAACTAATGCATTGGATCAAATATCATATTGAGAAATCAACTTTATCCCATAACCAATAATATCTGTTTAGCTACTCATACTTTTGAGTTCATCATAATCATAATCAATAATGAAATGAAGAAGAAAATAAATGAAAGCAAAACCCAGTCAATAATGAAATGAAGAAGAAAATAAATGAAAGCAAAACCCAGTCGCCGCTCTCCAAAACTCCAAGTAGAGTCATATTCAAAGTTGTAAAAGACTTTCCTTTTGTAGCTTTTCTCCAACTTCTAAAATTAGGTCCAATCTCCAAAGTCCAATACGATGTCCACCAAGCCCATCTGTTAAAATATCTCTTCTGGAAATTCTGGGTCCAAAACTGGATCGCCGGACTGCTGAAGTCAGTACTGGATTCCGGTCATCGTTGTCGGATTCCGGTCATCGGGAAACTGATTCCGGCTACCTTTGTCATCTGAAACTGTCACCAGTAAGTGCATATGCACAGTAGCTCAACTCTACTTCTCTGCAGTTCAAACATTCACAACAAGAATCATCCAACCCAATGCCTTGTTTCTTGCGAAAACATACTCAAAAGCGTGACCTGTAGCTCATATATCCAGCCGCCGACTCTTGCTTCCGACTCATACCACCTTCACGATTCAGTGAAACTTTATGATCCGCACTTTTATTTCTGAAATCCGGCATCTCGGGCTAGGCTCACTGGCTCGTCATTCTCACTGCATTTTCGCACCATTTCTGCAGCTTCAAAACTATCTCAGGCCATACTTTCAGATGCAACACACACAACAAAATCATCTCCGCAATTCAGCTCACTAACATACATTCACTTCCATACCCGCTTCAGTTCATCGCCATACTGCAGCAACTCCAACCTTCATTTGCAGCTCATTGCAGCACTGCACCTTTATAATCAACAGTCACTCATTTCCACCAATTTCAGTTGCACAGATTCATCTCCAAGCACTGCAGCCACGACTGCATCACCAAGACATTCTCTGTAATCAAAACCTTCAAGACAGCAGCAACCCCACCAACACAGCATCATTCTTATTAAACTGCTCCTGCAATTTCATAACTGCAACTCCATCTCACATTCACCCATGTATAGCTCAACTGCAATTTCAGCTCAAACCCAGTAGCAGCAACATAAAACAAAGCCTCCTTGCTTGCAGTCACCAACACTTGCTCTTCCCGCAGCTTCTCATGTTCACCTGCAACAACATTTGCACCACCAGGACCTCCACTGCATCTCCAGCTAATACACCTTCTCCACCTGCAATCTCAGTTGCTTCCTAGCTCATCTGACTTCTCTGCAATCACTGTTACCACAAGACCAACATCTTTTCAACTGCATTCATACAAATCCTGCAATCTAACTCAACTGCATCTTCAGTTTGTTGCAGAAATCAACAAAAATCAACACCTGCAATTGCTCTACATCTTCATTTGTGCACTGTTAAGCCAGCAACAACACAGCTAGTTCATACAGCTCCTTGAACCTTCTTAGCTTCACCATCAGCTGCAATTCTTCATTTCAGCTCAATTTCACCAATTCAGTCAACACACAACACCCAATTGTTCTTCACAGATTCACCTGACTGCAACCCAGATCTTCTCCCTGTTCTTCTCTGTAATTTCTTGGTTTAAAAAAATAACTTCGAAATCATGCCCATATCCGTCATAACCTTCACCAATTTCCTCCATCTGAACTTCAATCTCAGATCCCCTTCTCTGTGTCACAAACATCAGTATCAACCCAACCAGCTCCTGTTCATTCTCAGCAACAGACTCCAACTGCCATGAACAAAACCACCAATCAACCAACTCTTGCATCAGAAACATCGATTCTTTCTTCCCATTTCTCAATCGAGTCCCAATCTGAACTGAACTTGAAATCTCCAATTTCTGTTGAAACCCTAACTTCTAGTACATCACAGAAATCAATTTCCTCCTTCAATTAGAGAAAAACCCATCTTTCCTTAGGCTACTGAACCTCTTATCTTCTGCATATCTTCTCAGTTCATTACAATCCACCTTCTCCATCATCATCAGCTCGAATTAATGGTAGCAGCTTCACCAATTTCACTTGATTTCCTCTGAGCTTGAACTTGGATTCAAACAGCATCAGCATCATCTTCATCTTCATCTTCACAGCCGTCTGCAACAATTTCCTTAGGCTACTGAATCTCAGCTTCAGTCGACAACAGCTATGGAGCCGCCATTCCTCTCAGGTGGAATAGGTAAGAGAAGAGAATGATTACTTCTCTGAATTCCAGGGCTAGGTAATGGCCAAAACTTCTATAGGCACCCAGCAGATCAACATGGGCTACGAAACTCATATTCCTTTCTCAACTTGACTGTCAGTTTTGAGGAACTGACAGTTAATTCTTCACCTCCTTCTCGCGCAGCTTAGCCTGATCCAAGTATAGCTCGCATGTGAATTGACTTCTTTGCCTTTTACGCTCCAAATGGACGTTTTCTCCTTCTTTTGCTCATAGTGACTCCATTGCACCTAATAAACTCAAAAGCAATCATAAGATACATATTTTACAAGAAAAATAACAAAGAAAGCATAAACAATAGATATGAAATCAAGGTGTTTTATACACCTATCACTTTCCTCACCTGCATCTGGGCATGAGTAAGTCGTTTAATAGAGGGAATTGAGTTTTCAGGTGAAGTTTTTGTTGGAGTAGTAGGATGGGTCACAAAGGGAGTAGTGGAGGAATTCTGTGGTTTAGTGTAAGATGAAGTGGGAGAGAAAATGGTTTAATAGAATAAGGTGGGTGAGATACAGATAATGGAGTTGGGGTGAAGGGTCTAGAGAAAGATTTTATAGGTTTTTGTTGATGGTGTATTGAGGCTTGTTGCATTCTGGCTAAGAAAAAAGCTTCAGGTGTGGACCCAGGTTTGACATCTTCACAGTATTGCGTATATCCTCTTTCAAACCACTAATAAAACTGAGGGTATAAAAGCTCTCTGGTAATGAAGGATTGTTAGCAACCATGAAACCCTTGTAATGTTCCCATTTATCAAAGTACTCTTCTACAATTGTAGTTTGAGCTAATTTGTTAAAACTACCCACATAATCATCTGAGCAATATCTTCGAATCGAATACATAAATCACGAACAAAATCACTCCATTGGATAGATTCTTTACCTTGTTGGTAGTTTAACCACCAAGCATCAACCTGAGGGTCGATGTGAATTGCGGCCATTCTACTCGATCTTCAACGGGAAATTTGTGAAACGCAAAATAGCTTTCACATTTAAGAGCCAACTGCGAGGGTTAGAACCATTAAATCGAGGAAAATTAACCTTCGGTGTACGAGAAAACTTACTGGGTGTAGTAGATAAGGTTTTGATAATCTGTCGAAATCCATTGACAGAACGATTTGAAGCTTATATATCATCATCATTGTGTGGATCCGGTGGTAAATCGGATTGTGATTGGTGATTATCTTTTAGAAGATTAAGAATGATAGCTAGTTGTGATTCAATATTAGCATTCGATGTTTTCAAAGCAGCGATGTCTGATTCGATAGTGGAGATGGATTGGGTGTTTTGATCCACTCGAACAGTGAGATCTGCAATTTGTTGTTTGTTGGCCATGGATACAGGTGCCAGAAAGGAAGTCTGATACCAATTGTAGTATACAAGGTATAACTACAAGATGAAGAAGGTGATAATAGCAGCAAGCTGCTTTATCTCTGAAGAATCAGACCCTAACTTTCAATTTTGAAAGCAAATAAGTTTTTCATTGATGAACTCATATTTACAATGATTGGGTATTTAACCCTCCAATCGAGAAGAAACAAATCAACGACACAAGTTACATCAAGAACAAAAATGGAACTCGAGGAAATATGTTCTAACATACTGCCTACTCACTAACTATGCTGGCGTTGACTCGGTGAGTTACAAACTTAACTCAGTGACTGACTCGGTGAATAGTCATAGGAATATGACATAGTCTCCACATACATTTTTGTTGATGAAGTTCCTCCAAGATCCTCAGTAGATCTTCTTCTTCAATTGGTGAACGCCGTGAAGTATAAATCTCAACTACACATTCTATCCTAATCAGATACATAGCTATAAGTAGACTATAAATCAAGTATATAGTTTTGATCAGCTAAACTTGACAAACAAGCTTGAGATAGCAACGCTTGCGAGTTCGACCGAGCAGTGCTCTAACACACTCCATATGTTTTCATAAACACTACAAGTACTTTCATTCAATCAAAAGAAATGACGGGGTTGTTACGTGTATTGAGTATCATAAACAATGTTAGGATCGCTTCCATCCAACAACGCATCGGTAAATTCATTGCTTTGGTGTTGTTGTTGTTGATATTGTGATGTAGTAGCTCCATATTCACGCCTAGAATGGTAATAATTTTCTGGATTCTCTGAAGGCCAATGTGTATATGTACCACCCAATGAAAGATCTTCTGGATTGTTTGGTTATTGGGAAAAGATAGGTGACGTTGAAGAAGAAGAAGATCTGCCAGATGAGGAACATGAAGTTGTAGCTTTTCGGTATGTCTCACTCCATACGGCTTGACGAGCTCCAAGCTCGAGTGAACATTGTTGTTCCGTAAACCTATGACAATCATCCTACAAGTATAAAGTAGAGAGATTTAGTTAAATATAAAAAACTTAAAATGAAAATGCAAAAAAATGTAAATGTATTTACCAATGTCAAACCCATCTGGTGAAAGTTGAAAAGACAAGGGTGCCCAAATATACCTCAATCTAAAACTTTTCCACCTATAAGTCCTTTCCCCGAAAGTGATTGTCTATGGACTGAGTCGAGACAATACAACTAATCGGTCGTGTGATCGTCTATGGATACAAGATCGAGACAATACGACAACAAGATAACTTGTGTGATTGACTATGGATTCAAGATCGAGACAATACAACAAATAAGTACATTTACTCGATAAAAGGTTCAGACTTAATCAAACACAATATGATTGATATCAAGTAAATAGGAATTAACGTTTGTGTAATTTACTTTAAATTATAATAACAACAATTATAATTGCAGAAAATAAAAGTAAATGACACAACAAGATTTTGTTAACGAGGAAACCGCAAATGCAGAAAAACTTCGGGACCTTGTCCAGAATTGAATACTCTCAGGATTGAGCCGTTATACAAAATCCAAACCAACTTCGTATAGTTGAGACCAAGCAACTAAACATATAGTTCACCTAGTTCCGTCCGTATCCCTGTGCCTCCAACTTGCAATAAGTCACACACTTGGAACAATTCCTTTGGTTTGTATTCCATACAGTAAAGGAACAACAAATTTGTTCGGTAACAACTATTTTCAATCAACGTGATATGAGTTTGACAAAAGGCTCTTCCGGTTATCCCAATAAACTCCTTTGTCAGGTCGTTAGATCTACCCAATAACAACTACCAAAGTAATTGCCAAGATTTTGCAATCAATACTTTTAATCACAAAGAATTGTATTGATGCCGATCTACTCAACTAATAAATCAAATCTATCACAAGGATAAACTGATTATAGTTGGATCCTTTTCCAGCCGAAACAAGTTATGTGCACACCAAAGATTATGAACCCAAATAAGATATCTTCAATGTCTTCTTTGTCTTCAAATCTTCTTAGATCTTTAATAAACACCTGCACACAATCAACTTGAATCTCTTGTGATCAATCACACACAGAACGGAGTCTGTTAACGTTGGGTTATCACAAGACGTCTTTATATCTACAAACAGTCTAAAGATCCCCATCGAAACTTTGATCTAGTTTGAGTGAATCTTATATCAGAAGAGAAGATTCCCAAGCATAAACAAACTAGGTGAAATCAAAGTTCAACAGCCGTTAGTCAATCAAATCAATCGAAAACTAATAATAAACTGCAATTATCTAGTTTCCCACCAACGGTACTAATAGAGCTTCTCAATCCCAAAGAATATTTTAAACCGAGAGGTCGTATGAGATTTCGCTTAATTAGGTTACTTTCCTTTCCGAAAAGGCGGCTCCACCAGTAATAACACAACAAGGTAGTTTTGCCGGCTCTGAGGATTAGTTTACTTGAAATGCAAACTTCAATATTTATAGACCAAGGAAGTTTGGACACCAAGGAATTTCCAAAACCGAAGATTCTAAAAGATATGCAATAAACACCAAATTAGTTTTTATAATTCCTGGAAATGCTCTGTCCAATTAATGACCGAAATCTCAGTAGAAAATATTCAATTAGTAAATGCAAATTACCAATTTTAACTTTCTACAGATATGCATTTAATTGCTGGAAATTAAAAGCATATAAAACTAAAAACCTTAATTAAAAAATTCTCAATTTATTTCGATCCAGGATTTTCCTTTAGATATTAAGGAATATCTTTGAACAATAAAAGATAAACGTTACTGCACATGTTCAAAGTATATCGACATCTTTACATTGTAAATATTCTTTCATAATTACAATCTTGAAACCGATATTCCATACTTCCAAACAAGTTTAGAATTGGTTCATCTGACTTCCAAGAACTATGTGATTGATCAAGAACACTCAATCACCAAACATGGGTTTCACGGTTCTACCAAAATAAGTTTCGGTTCTACCTCCATGTGGGTACTAGAATTAGTCACGCTATCTTTCCAAAATTGGTTGACTAGGTACTAGGATCGGTTCCCACATATATATGGTATCTAACTTGTATTTGTTGCACATGTTCATAGGATCGGTTCCCCAATAACTAAAAACTTGTTGCACCTCTTACAAGGATCGATTCCCCTTTTGTGATCGGTTGCACCTCTTCATAGGATCGGTTCCCCAATGTCTAGAGTTGGTCATACCAATTACAACAAATCGATCATATTATCTCAGGTGATTACTTAAGATCGGTTTCACTAATAAAAGTCATATCAATACAAAAGTCATGCCTTGTGAATAGTTTTACCAAGAACATAAACAATTCATGAGCGGTTATACTAATCACACATATTGGTAATCCAAAGATTTGCAATGAATAACAAATACCAATAAGCCTAGCGATTTCCATTTCGATTCACAAAACACGTTTATGAATTTACTTCCTTTACGAATGTAAAACATTATTTCCTATGATGAAATCTTCACCTTTATCCATACACATCATCACAGTAGCATTTATACGATTATGTCGATGTCTTATATACGAAGTTTAAAAGATAAGCGTTATACTTCGTATTGTATTCCGTAATACTACGTCTAACTAGAGTATAATCATTCACAGCTTCACAATTATGTTTTCAATATGCACGACTTGAAAGATACGTTAGGGAATGAAACAGTTCAAGTCAAATATTACTAACCTCAAGAGGAAGGATGATGTCGTCGTTGTAGCTCCTTACTTCTTCACATTCTTCAACTCTTCACGTAATACTTGTAATATCTCATATCCTAATACTTTCAAGCTAACATATACGAAGTTGAATCTAGCATATAATCAAGCGACTCTTTAAATAAGTTTTGGTTCACTAAAATATGACAACCAAACTTGACATACCAACGCTTGGTGGGTTCAACCGAGCTATGCTCTAACAAAAGTTATATGGATAAGGAAGCCTTGGAACTAGTACTGGCTGTTCTACGCCAGCTTCATTGGAAAATGGTAAACTGAAATCTATCTCCGACAGCTACGACAGGGGGTCATTCTGTGTGCCATAAGTATATGTCTGCGACATCATGTTAGGAGGCGTATGATTAGGAAACAAATGGAGAGGAACAGCTGTGCTACCCAATGCTATCTCATTGACGTTATGTGCATGGTATGAATCAGTGAGATAACGTCCAACACGCTTCTTCTTCCACCAATTTTTATATTGATCATCAGTAACTGGATAATAGTCGATGCCTACATCTACATTCCCTCTGTCCACAACTGATTGCAAATTTGGAGGATTTTCTGGGACTACAATCTCACCTGTTATCTGCCTCTGGAATCTCTCATCCAAGTAACAACTAACTCTTGTGTTTTTATCCAGGTCAAAAAACACAACTCTCCTTCTGGACAACTGTAGTGCGTAGTCATAATGGTCAGAAAAATCATTATGTACCCATGGTTACCAAATACATGATGCACTTGTTCTAGTGTCAATCTGTGCTCTTGCACTTTTGACTGAGTGTTTCCTCGTATCCTTTTGGCCTCCTACATGTCCTCTCTTCCTTGATATGATGTCATTCTTCTTGAAGAGACAAATCTTTGGGAAAAAATCGTAATATCCTCCCAGTGTCTGACAAAGCAAGGGTTGCATGTTGCGGAAGTAATAATAGAACCAATACTCAAGTACCATAACCATGTCAGATAAATCATTACCGTTGGTTGACCATTCGTCAAGAAATTTATAGGTATTACCTAACGAAGCTATAACCCAACTGTATCTAAGTTATTCAACAATAAAATCCGACATTTATCTACTCTTCTACTAGAATCCGCAAGAAGAAAATGACCAAAACACCAAAGAAAGAATGCTCGTGTCAATGTTTCTGCGCATCCAATGTTGTCCTGGTTTTCTCTAATTTTAATGTAGTTTTTCAAGATAGCCAAGAATGTTGAATTATTCTTAGTCTTCCATGCACCCTGATTTTTGATATCCAAAAAATATAAATCATCCAGAGCAGGATGTATTAGATCACTACCCAACGACGACATAACTACTGGACGTTTACTAGGGTCACCAGCGGGAATTCCCATTAACATGTACCAATCTAAAAGAAGGATGCCAATTTCAAACTCCTAAAATGAAGACTCTTTGTTTTTTCCCACCATCTCTCAGCTATGGCTTCAACTAAGCCTCTATCCCCATTGGCGAAATCAAACTCAAAAACAAAAGAAAACCCACAATTATCACAATATTGTTGTGTTGTAGGTTTATTTTGCACTACAATTTTATAAAACGCTTCAATCTCTTTCAAGGTACTTCTAAAATTTACATTGCGAGGATCTCTCGTAACAAATATACATGTTTATCAATATTCTTTGACGATACTATATCCAAACGATCTAGCAAATCATCCATACTCATACTACAATCAATAACAAACATGAAAAAAATATCAATCACAAGACTAACTAAATTTCATACAAATTTTCACACAAACACATACAAATTTACCTACAAACTAATCATACAAATTATCATTCATTTTCATCAGAAATAATCAAAATTTCATTTTTTTTCATCACAAATAATCAAATTAAAGCCCAAAAATTATAAAAATCAATTTCAATCACATATCATCTAAATCATCTAAACATCAATTTCAATCATGCACTGTAACACATATCGATCATCAATTTCATCAAAATTTCATGATAATTAAAAAAAAAAAAACTAAAATTTTAAGTTCTTATCTCAATCAATTTCGTGGACGGAATCGACCGAAAATACTCTCGAACGATCACAAATTTGATGTAGAACAAACCCACGGAAGGAATTGAGAAAAGCATCTCTAGCTTTCATGGAGTGAGAACATGCATTTCCGTTAGGTTTGCGAGATAAAGAAAGAATGAGGAAGAAATGAAGAAAGGTCGTTCTTCTATGAAGATAACACGATTTTCTCAGCGCCGAATAGTTCAGCGCTGCGCTGATTGAAACAGCAAAGTCCACCTAGTTAACTGGGTGAATCGTTGTTTTCTTCGACGAAAAGCAGATTTTTATTTTGCGTTGTACTGTTCAGCGCCCATCGCTATTTTATTCTGCGACTAGAATTCTAGATTAGAACTGCCATAAGACTTAGGTCCTAATTCACGTGGACTGCTAATCCAACTGCTAAATTAGCACACCATAGACTAAGCTTAAGTTCGGCGGATACAAATCGATACGCCTCTAATACCTCCCCACGTATACCGCTGATACAGTATCAGCCGACGGGGCAAACCCTACAAGGACCACATACAATCTAGACATCTAGAAATTTAGAATTATGGCATTTAGGCATGCCGCATGTGCTGTAAATAGACAAGGCGGTCAAGTGGTGTACGTGTTCCCAGCAGTTAACCAGACACTTAACAACACAATAGAGTGGTGCGAGTTGTGTCGAATCCTGCTGTTTGCTGCTGCACCAAGTGGGGTTCACGAACGAGTTCAGAACTTGTGGTGGTGCCATATGGGTTAGGTGGCATTACAGGAGAAGTTTTAACCATGTGCTAGGTGTGAACACATGAATCACGAAGCCATCCACGTTTTCACAAACAACATTCGCATACAGTCTAATTCTAGAATTGTACGTTGTATGTGTAAAGGGAATGATTATATCGATTCATCGACTCGAAGCCTTCGAGCTTGTCATTGTCTTGTCGAATATTATCATAAATAATGTTCGTATAAAGGAATAGACAGATAATCAAGTATAAATGTAAAGCACATGAAGTTCAACGCTGAATATAAGGTGCTGAAATGTAAATAAGACAAAGATTTACGTGGTTCGGTACTAAGGCCTACATCCACGGGGCTGGTGTTTTACTATGTATTGAACGATTACAAAGATATTCGAATGACTTTAGAGTATACATAGGTCTGCGGAAGTAGGGGGATTACTTACTCTTCCTATTTCTCTCTCCTATATTCTCCTATAATTGCTCTGGATTGGTCGACCCCTCCTCTCTTAGTGGAGAGGGGTATTTATAGGGTTGGAACGTGGGTCCTACTTCTAAGGTGCCGTTGTAATCTTATCTTCTTGTGCTTTGTTCCCATTACGCAGAGGTCTTCGGCATACGCTGCGTCCTGAGCTTGAATACGAAGGATTATCTTCGCCTCTTCCACGAGCTGATTGACACGTGTATATATCTTTGGTATTTAATGCGGGTAGATGGATGTCTGCTCGTGTCAGACAAGTGTCTCTTTGTCTGGTCACATCTATGTCAGTCAAACTTCCTCTCAGCCGTTGATCTGGGATCTTCCTCGGGATTGGGTGTATTAACACCCAAGGGGTATTATCTGGTGCTCCTCTGAGCCACCATACCTCTGTGATCCTCTGTCCCTGACCGTCGGATCTGCTGACCGGTGGCATCTTCTGATGAGATGCTTGCTATTAATGTTTTGATATCTTGTTTTGCATGCCTTCCACGTGTCTCTTTCTGTACACGTGGTGGATGATGAAAGGTGTACATACAATTTGCCCCTCTTCTTATGACTTGGGCGTATTTTGCAATTTAGAAGAAGAAAGGTCGTCCTACACGTTTCCCACTTTGCATTAACTTTCCCCATAACTGCTCCTTGGTACGAGGAACAATTATTGTCTTCTCTAGCTTCATAAATAGGAAAGAGAATGTGAAAAAAAACTTTTATCCTCTTCTTGTCAGTGTTCATCCTCTTCTTGTTTTCTATTCTTGTTCTTTAGTCATTTATTATCGTCATTCTTGTGAGGAAGATAACATCATTCAATTTTTAATTTTCTGTCTCTTTCGCTCTCGATTGTTGTTGCCCCTGTATCGCAGACAACTAGCTTTTGATATCTCCGATCCTCCTTTCTTCGACTGTGGTTGGTGCTTGTCGTCCTCTTCTATACAGGTATGGGGTTTTTCATTAGCTTCTCATCATTGATTTATCTATGTATCTACCCGTTTGTTTCCTGCTGCTGTATTGTTGGTTTTGTGATGAAGAACACACATGTCGAAGCATATATGTTTACCCCTGTTCTTTGTTACAAAGTCTGTGAGTCTGTATCTAAGTGTTATCCCTGGAGTTAGATGGAGTATTTCTGGTTATTTTTAGTTCTTAGGGTTTTTAATGTTTATCCGGATGAACCATCAATTATGGGTTTTTTGATCTTTAGTGATCTTCTCGTATTCTTCTCTAAACTGTTTTTGTGTTTCCTTGTAAATATGTCTGATCGTCCGCGGGATCCTTACCAAACCCCGCCGTCTAGTCCGCCAAGATCCCCTCTGCGTCGAGATTCTGACAGATCTCCACTTGGGGAAGGTCCTTACAAGTCTTCACAACCGGATCCTCGGAGTCATAGGGTTTCATCTTCCTCTGGTGCGAAGGTTGTGCCTACTAAGAAAGGGGATGTGCCGAAGGGTCCTTATGGATCTAGGTATGTTGTTAACCGCGCCCCTTCTCGTCCTCGTGAAGATTCTAGGAGTACGCGGGCTCCTTCTCCTCGTACTGAAACACTGGATGTTCCGCCCCTTCGTTCAATGGCTCCTCCTTCAGTGCCTCCGCAGAAATCTTTGCCGCCTCCTCCCGCGGTTTCTTTCAAAGGGAAGTACTCCAAGGGTACTATGCCGAGATCTGATCCGTCTAAAAATCTTCCTTCTAAAAGGAAAGCTTCGGAATTGAGTCCTACTTCTGATTCCGCAAACGAAGAAGAAACTTCCCCATGATACGCAACATTTCAGTTGGTAAGAAGAAAGTCACTTTCAAGCATATTGATCTTGAGATGTTCAAGGAAAAACATGAACTTCAAGCTTTTGAGGTTCGCTTTTATGCCCCTGACGATGATATCACTTACGAGCTCCTTGCTAAGTATCAGTTTGACGAGTTTCATCTGTTGACTACGGTTGGAGCCTTCGAGGCGGGTCTCATGTTGCCCCTATATAAGTCGGGTGACTCCTTTTATTATGACGTGTTGGCTAGTCGCGAAGGATCTTCCACGAACACTCATAATCGTTCCGTGTCACAACTATCTGGGAATTATCTTCGTTCACTGAAGGAATGTTACCTGCGAAGCAAGGGAGAGACTATGATGACCTGCTATGTTCCAAATCCTGCTGAGAGAGAGTGGTACACTCCTCAAAATTTTAACAGTTCTTTTGGGGATTATGTCAACAGTAGAAACCGTAAGCCGTGGAGTGTTAGTCTTCGTAATATTGCTGCTCCCCGTGGTGAAATTCGTCTTTTGAGTGAGGTGAGTGATGCCAAGCTGACGTATGTTCCTGGTACTGAGGGATCTGCTAAACGGAAACTCTTTCCTGCTCGTGAAAAGATTAAGCATGACCATGATTATGAATGGCATGCTACTGTTATTGAGGTAGTTGGTCCTTGGGATTATGGTTGGATTCCGGGTCCGCGCGGTTGGCGTCCTTCTGAAAACAGCAAGCCTCGTGAAACTCCTCCTGCTCGTTATGGATATTTCTGTCCTTGGCGTCCGAATTTCGTGGGCATGAATTTTCCTTACGCTCTTGATGTCGTTGATGGAGATGAGGAGGAGGGTTCTGGTGCTACCCATCCAACAAAGAGTGCTGCTGCTGCCAAGGTATAGTTTTTTCTTATATTCTCTATTCTATTTGCCCCTTTTTCCTTGCTTGAAATAATTTTCATTTTTGAAGTGAGGGAAAAAATGAGCCTTTGTGGGGATGTGTACTGGTTTGTAGGTGTCGAAGAAGAATAAACTTGGACCCAAACAATCTTCTACTGTAATTACCGGTGAGGCTGAGGTTTATGAGGAGGTTACGAGTCCTGTAAACGAAGGGTATGCTGAAGATGAGGAAATGTCCGATGGAGAAGAGCGTTCCGACACTTCTCACCCTGATGACGAAGGTGGTAATGGTGAAGAAGAAGTTGCCGCGGGTGGTGATGGTGAAGAAGGAATTGTCGCGGGTGGTGATGGTGAAGAAAGAATTGCCGCGGGTGGTGATGGTGAGTCTGAGGGCAATATTACCGTTGGTGGTACTGGCGGGGGTGGATCTGCCCCTGTTGGCGATAATATTGTTGGTGTGGGTACTCTGCCCGTTATTTCCCCTGAATTTTCTTTCGGTAGGATATATTCCGCGAGGGAATCCTTTGATGTGAATGATGCCATGGGTCTTGCCGAAGACTTCTCATTGCTTTCCCCAAATGATGATTGGGATGTGCTTGGGGATATTGGTAAAGAAGATGCCACCGGTCAGCAGGCTGAAAACGCCGGTGGTCATACTGAGGCTGGTGATGTCGAGACTTGCGCGAGTGAGGGGAGAACAGCCAAAGGGAAGTCTGCGGTTGAATCTCCTTCAGAGGATTTCCCTTACTCGCTAATGCCTGAAGGCGAAGATGCCATTTTGGCTTGGCTTAAGAAGAAAAGTCTGATGTTCGTCCCCAACCCTGCCCCAGTGGTCCTCGGTGAGAAGAATTCTGACGCTTATACTCGTCAGATGATGCAAGTGTCTTCTGAAGTCCGCGTTGCTGAGATGTGGGAGAAGAATCTGAGAGCTTCAGAAGCTAACCTAGTGGTTGACCCTCCCTCCTCTGTTGCTGATATGATGGCCATAGCTGATGGGTATCAATACGGTTTTCCCCAGCAGCGTGTCTTAGAGGTAAGTCCTTGTACTGATTCCCTCATGATATACGAACATTGTTTTCTTCGCGATATCCGATCCCTTGGGTATAATAATGTTTGTCGTTTGTGACATAGATGATGAGGAGCGAACATTGTAACCATGTTCTATACCAATTCTTTAAAGCAAAGTCTTTAAAGTTGGAGGCTAAGCTTCGTCATAGAGAAGAAGAACTATCTGCGGCCGAGATGGAAATAAGTGAACTGAAGGGTCGCCTGAAGGAAAAGGAGCGGCTGGGTAATGCCGAGGAGAGTCTCCGTTCGGAACTTGCTATAGTCCGCAACGAATTGGAGCAAGCTCGCAGAAATGTATCGTCCCTCACAGGTTCGTATTTTTTATTGGTCTTTTACTCCTCGTGATTCCCTATTTGTACTCTGGTGTTCTGTCTCAGTCTCCCCACCCTATCTTCAGTGGGTGGAGTCCCCGCTCTCATATGGCTTCGGAAAAAAAGGGAACGACAGAAATCCCGCATTGCAGAGTTGGTGGGTAAGTTGAAAAGCGAAGCCATAAAGTGGAATGCTTGTGCTGATGAACACAACGCCTTAGCAGCTGAGTGGCGTGAAAAGCGAAAAATGATGGTTGATATGCAAAATAAGTACAATCATGACTGTAGTCTGTTTAATGGTACGCTGCTATGGACGCGTGACAACCTGCGTGATGCTCGAGGACATGCTTCAGACTTAGAGGCTAGAGTGCGCTTTTTGGAAGGAGAGTTACAACGGGCTCATTCTTTCTTAGGCCCCGGGGTTAGGGATAGTATGTTGCATCTTTTCGAGGAAAGAGATAATGCTAGGGCTGAGGTTGGCGCTCTTAGTAAAGCCCTAGCAGCGTCTCAAGCTGATGTTGCTCGCCAAGTGGGATCTGAAAGAGATCTTGAAGTGAATGTGTATCGACTCCATAAAAGGATGGGGGAGATGAATGACGAAGTCAACCATCTTCGTCACTTGGATTCAATGAAGCAGGTAGACTTAGACGCGAGTCAATTTTCTCTTACGAACCTTCACACGGATTATAAGAAACTATCCGACGAATATGACTTTCTTGATGAGGCTTGGGATGCAGTTGTTAATGAGTATGAAGAGTCTTCGGCTAATGTCGAAGGTATAACCTCGTTTTATCGAGTGTGATTCTGTTATTTCTTCGTTTTAACCCCCTGGTATTTCTTGTTTTCAGCACTCGAGGGACAGCTTCACGCAGCAAATGATGAGCTTAAAAAAACTCAATCTGCCTTAGTGCAGCATGAAGGACAAGCCAACTATTTCAAAGAGTTGGCCGCGTCTCGTGAGGAAGCAGCGGAGATTGCCTCCAAAGAGGCGGAACGCCTATCTGCATTGCTGTCTCAGGCCAACCAGCGGACCGCTGTTATCACTTATAAAGCTCGATGTCAGTTGGCTGAGGAGACTAACAAAGTCCTAGATAAGATTGAACTTGATCTTAAAGTCGAACATGGTCTTGTCAAGAATTATCAGCGTCGTCCCCTTCCCGCGCCCTTGCCTGGTTCTTCTGGGCCTTCTTCAGGTGGTAGCGTATCTTCATCTCGCAGAGACAACCTTGTTGATGGAGCTGTATCGTCCAAGTATATTTCTTTTATTAGTCATAGAAAGTTGATCCTTGTTGATTATATAATTTCAGATCATTTTTTGATGTGTTTCCTGCTTTATCTTATTTGCTGAACTTGTAATCAACTCTTTATGAAATGGATCATCCTTTTGGCATACCTGCGTTATCAATTCATCTTTATTTTAAGTATTGTGAAGTGTTAAACTAGAAATAACTTGTTTTGTAAAAAGTTGAGAGTGTTTGGGTACGATACCGAAGGTAAATACCTTCGTGATCGTCTTGAGACCTGTCACTCCGCTGGCGAATCCTGGGCCAGAGGATTCCCAAACGGTGGGGTCCGAGGCAGTGTTTTAGGATATGGAATGCTTATTTAAAATATTTACATGCACCCATTCCGTCGACCCGCTGCCTTAAAATTGGTTGGGTATCTCTTTCTACTGGGTGCCTTCCCCCTGGTCTTACACTCATAGACACTGATAGGGGAGCCCTGAGAGATTGTAGATTAACTACTTTCCCCAATATTGTTAATTTATTATGTAATGTACATGTGTTCACCCAGCGGGCCTTTTGACCATTTTGTTTGCTTGAAGATTTCCCAAAAAGTTTGTTTGATTGATAGGTTGAGGCCTGCTACTCCTCGTCCAGAGATAGAAACATGTAATGCGGTTACGCTACCTTCTTCTTCTGGTATTCTTCACGCAGATGTAAAGCTGCGTTGTTCCTATGGGTAGTACGGTTTGAGCCATTTAGCATTCCAAGGGTGCCGGAGGACCTCGCCTTTCAGATTGCGAAGATAGTAGGAACCGTTTCCCGCAATGTCGTGTATTATAAAAGGTCCTCCCCATGTAGGTGCTAACTTTCCCCATTTCTTCTCTCGTTGATACTGCCGGATTGTTCTTAGCACATACTGCCCTTATACAAAATTTCGAAGCTTAACCTTTTTGTTGTACTCTCTCGCTAGTCTCCGTTGATAATTTTCCATCTTTTGGAATGTTGTTTCCCTCCTTTCTTCCAGGTCGTCCAGTCTCTCTATCATCATGTCTGTTGTGAGATTTTTCTCCCATGCTTCGGTCTTTGTGGTTGGCATGAGGATCTCTGTTGGGATGACTGCTTCAGCTCCATAAGTGAGGAGAAATGGGGACTCCCCAGTGGCAGATCTTCGTGTTGTCCTGTATGCCTATAATACATTGTGTAGCTGTTCACACCATCGCCCCTTGTGTTCGTCTAATTGCTTTTTGAGGATAAGGGCGAGGGTCTTGTTAGTAGCTTCCGCTTGTCCGTTGCTTTGAGGGTATATGGGGGTGGACTTGTTTTTCCTTATTTTGAAAGTGTCGAAGAGCATGTCTATGTTTTTCCCCTGTAATTGTTTACCATTATCGGAAACGATTTCCGCAGGTATGCCGAACCTGAAAATAATGTTTTGGAATACGAAAGTAAACACGTCCACGTCTCTGATCCTGGCTAAGGCTTTGGATTCCACCCATTTACTGAAATAGTCCGTGGCTACTATCAAAAATCGTCTTTTCCCTGATCCTTCGATGAAAGGCCCAACGATATCTATGCCCCATTTTGCAAATGGCCACAGGCTATCCACAGAATTCAACGTTGTTGCTGGTGCGTGTATCTTTTTAGCGAAACGCTGACATTCTTCACATCGTCGGGACATTCTTGCAGCATCTTGTATCATTGTGGGCCAGTAATATCCTTGCGTTATTGCTTTGTCGGCTAGTGATCTCATGCCGCTATGATTTCCTGCGTCACCATAATGGATGTCGTTTAGAATTCGATGTCCCTCTTTCCTGGATAAGCAACGTAGTAAAGGTCCGAGGAAAGATTTCTTGTACAGGATCCCATCCCGAAAATCATATCTTCCTGCTTTGGAGAATATTTTCCTGGTTTGTTTGTGATCCGCGGGTAAGGTTCCATCTTTGAGAAACGCATGGATCATCATTCTCCAATCATCTTCGTTGTTGAAATCTTCGTCTTGATTTGCTCTTGACAGGATATCTTCTTCGTCAAAATCGTCACGGATGTCTTCTCCCACCTGATCTTCGATATTTTCTTCCACTGTATCTTGATTTGTAGCAAAGGAAAATTGTGATGCAATCGAAGGCTCGTATACCCTTGTTATTTTGATATCTTCGATACTCTTGTCCTTCAGCATGGATGATATATATGCTAGGGAATCCGCGTGCCTGAGATCCCTTCTGCATAAGTGCCGGAACTTGATGTTCGGAATTTGTGATGCCAATGTTTGGATCAAGGCCATGTAAGCTGAGAGGGTGTCGTCGTACACATTGTATTCGAGCCCTATTTGCCGTATGACAAGCTGCGAATCACTTGTCAGTCTTACATCAGTTACCCCCATCTCTATTATTAAGCGGAGGGCATGTACGACTGCCTCGTATTCGATGGTGTTGTTAGTATGCTCTTTGAATTCTAACCTGAGTGCATGTACGATCCTTTCTCCAGTTGGGGTGGTGATGACAATGCCTATTCCTGCCCCTTCCTTATTTTTGGAACCATCAACGAAGACTTCCCATTGTCTTTGACTCGCAGGTTCGAGGACATCAACTGGATCCTTGCTTTCCTCGTCGGCTTCTGGTATTCCCCCAATCTCTTCATCGTTGTCCAGGGGGAGGTCTGCTAAGAAATCCGCCAAAACTTGGGATTTTTGGGAATGTTGAATTTCATGAATGATGTTGAACTGGTCCAGGTGGGTGTTCCACTTGGCTATTCTACCTACTTTTCCCGCGCTTTTGAGGACTTCTTCCAGTGGTGCTTTGCATGGGACGCGGATGAAGTGAGTTAGGAAATAGGTTCTCAGCTTTTGAGTAGCCCATACTAATGCCAGGATGAGTTGTTCGATCTTCGTGTAATTCCTTTCCGCAGAATTGAGGGTCTTGCTGACATAATAGATAGGTTGTTCTATCTTCTTATTGGTTTTGACCAACACTGCGCTAACTGCGTCTTCTGTCGCTGCTATGTACAATGCCAAAACCTCATCAGGATCAGGCTTCTGCAGGATTGGAATTGAAGCCAGGTGTTCCTTGATTCTTTGGAAGGCTTCTTCGCATTCTGCGGTTGGTGGGCCCGGAAATGTGTGAAAATTAAGCGAAATGAAAACGCGGGCCTACAGTAATACCGCAAGTGCACGGTCGTCAGTTGTAGCTCGTGCAAGTACGGGTCGATCCACAGAGACTGGGTGTGTTTGGAGTTTCTAGCTATTTGGGCTCTAAATTTCTATTGGGCTTCTAATTGTGCTTTGGGCTTATTGGGTTTTTGTAACAATGAAATGGTTTTGGGCTCAGTGGGTTTGGATTGACTGTGAACTTATGGACTTTTGGTCTTTTGAATTGCACTGGGCCTTTAGATTAGCTAGGCTTCTGAGCTATGAACTAGGCTTTAGGCCTTAACCTGGACTTTGAACCTGGGCTTTTAGCCTTTGGTTCTAAGCTAACTGTTTGGAGCAGCAGCAGACAAGGCTGGGCTGGAGAAGAAGCAGCAGCAGCAGTGGTGGCTTCAGCAGCAGCAGAAGCAGAAGCAGTGCACAGCAGCAGCAAAAGCAGTAGCAAGTAGTAGCAGCTGAGGGAGAACAAGGCAGCAGAGCACTACGCAGACAGGCACTAAATCACACAGGGCCAAGGATGGCATTTACAATGACAGGTACAAAGAAAAAGTGACAATGGTATATACATGGAAGCAACACAGGGCAAAAGGATGAAAATTTACAATGGCAAAAGCAAACAGCACAAAAGTATTATGAGAAGGTGACAGAACAATGAAACTAAACAAAGAACAATGGAACCAAGGCCTAAGCCAAGGGCAGGGGAGACAGTGCACTGACTTCAGTGCACAGCAAAATGTGAAGTGCAAAAAAAAAAACAGTTAAGTTGCAAGTGACTGTGAAAACAAAATGTGGGTTAAGCTAAGGCTTTGAATCCACCCTTGTGTCCTAGCCAAACAATGTGATCCTAGGTTGAGTTGAAAATCCTATGCATACATCTAGAATGGGAGGAAAACTAATTTGCTCACTAGTTTGCCCCTAGCATTGACTGTCTTTTGACAGAACAATCAATCACAGGCACTATGAGCATCAATCTCTTCCCATTGCTCAATCAACACACTGCACTAAGGCTCTAACCTAGCATTCCACTATCTAACAGTCCACTAAAGCTTCATCTGAGCCTCAGCAGTGAACTCAGAACATGAGAAAACAGATGGAACAACACATGATTAACAGGAACAACACAACATTTAAACTACTAAACAGTGAATGAAAATTGCAAAAGAAGAACCCTAAAAATTAACAGTGAAATCAAATTAAATTAACCCAATTAGGGGGTTTCTCGGCTAACCAAGAACAACCTTTAACATCCTACATCACTTCCCTTTTATAGCTTACCACAAAACCCTAAATTTCTACAAACTCTAATTTGAAAATCCCCAAATCAGCAGGATTAGGGTTTCGAGAATAACTAAAATTAACTCACCCTCTGATGCAAATAGACTCGACCCATGCTTCTTCTGACCTCCCTGCTCCTCTCTCATGCTTCAATTGACGCCTCTGCTGCTCTAATTGTTCCCTAGTTCGAGTTATTTTACTCACCCCAAAACCTAGGGTTTCAGTGGTTGTGAGATGGGGAAAATAACTAGGCTAGGGAGATGGGTTTGAGGTGGTGTCGGGGTATGGAGATGGTAGTGAGGCAGAGGGTGGCAGTGGACATGGAAGAGAGGCAGGAGCAGAGCTCGACTGCAACTGTCGGGGGAAGAAGAAAGATTTTGGGGAAAAAAGATTTGGGGAAGAAGAACTTGTTTGGGTGAAGTCGATGGTTTTGGATGCTAGGGTGTTGAGCGGGTGTAGCGAACTTTGATGATCTGCGACAAGGAGCGATGGATGGGAAGATGGTAGGTGGATCCAACGGCGATACGGAGGTAAGCGTGGAGCGACCGTCGGATGAAGGGATGTAGCAAAACGGACGACCCAAGATGGAGATGGGCGTTGCGATGTAAAGCGGGGGCTTCAGAGTTTGATGTGCGATGATGGAGCGACCGTAGGATGCTGAAATGCTTCGATCTGACGGCTGAAATCGAGACGGGCTTGGATAGTGGAAATGTGTTTGAGTAAGGGTTTTGGGCCTTGGGTATGCCAAACCCATATCTTCTTTAAGGACAATTCTTCTTCTTCAAGCCCACTTCTAGCCTTTTGGTCTTGTGCACAACATTCTTCGCGGCTTCCTTGTGTAATTCCTCCCGGCTTTTCACTACTTTTCTGCTCTTTTCCGCTCTGCTATTCATCCAAACTTTATTTATTACCTAAAAATGCAAAATTAAGTAAGAAAAATATTTATTCTTGAAAACAATGAAAATACAGAATATGGGATAAAATGTAGAATTAATGCACAAAAGATGAGTTAAATGCCAAGAAAAATATATAGAAATATGCACTTTTTAGCACTCATCAAATACCCCCAAACCTGAATTTTACTTCTCCTCAAGTAAAACAAAACTAAGGAAATCCTACCTATACCACTGTCGCTGGTCTCTCGAATGCATTTAGCGTATGCACTAAGCCTTTTAAACCACTAAGTGTCCCTAGTGGACGAGTTGAAGTCTCGTGAAGGTTTGCTTAGAACGTACCTACAAAGTTCTAGGTCAAATATAAGCTCAGATTCCATCAAATGTGACATGTGCAAGTCAGTTAAGCTCACAGCAAAATGGAGATGTCAATCTAGCTATCGAAGGCACAATCCTAGCACTGATAACAAATAAAGACATGTGATAAGAGTGTAAAGTGTATCTACACATGTGTAAAGAAAGATCGGATGTTATGACTACTAATCACCAAGAGATAGTTTCTCAGGCTAAGAACCAAGGTCGAAATCTAGCTAGCTGTCCGGACTTTACGAGAATTGTGAATGAGTTGGAGGTATTTCACAATTACTCGCGTTGTACATCAATGGCATACACCCTCCTTGCTTATTACAATGAAACAAAAAAGACTCTTTACATGACTCTTATTTACATTGACTACTCTCTTTTATTTTTGGAACAAGAGATTATGGAATTGATAATACTTGATTTTTTTTTTTTTTTTGTATTTTTCTGATATTTTTTTTTCTGAATATATACATCGTTTTTTTTTTTTTTTTTTTTTTTTTTTTTTTTTTTTTTTTTTTTTTTTTTTTTTTGAAAAGGAAACACTTTTGATACATACAAAAGGAAACAAAAGATTACAATACACTTTGCAAGAGGTAGCCCTTTTTGATGCACCCAGTTAAATTCGATGGTTGTCTTTCTTAATGTAACCTCCACCTTCTATCCCAACCAACCAAAGAACAAGCTAGTCAAGTTTCGTTCAGTATTCTAAAGTGATTGGCAATCGTGACTTCCTATCAAACACCTTGAAGATCGAGGCTATACATGTATTGGTAGATCGTGCGCGTGCAAATTTCTTATCACTATGTGAATTGTGCTAGAATCAGGGTGCCTAAATATCTAGACTAAGACTCCTAATAATTACATATTTGCACAAGAGTCAACATTTCAAGGTAAATGAGCTCCATTTTTATGTTTTTTTCAATTTTTCAATTTTTTTTTTTCATTTTTAATTTTTTTTTTTTTTTTTTTTTTTCAAAAAGAAGGAGTTCTTGTTTTCAATTATGGCATATATCAAAGTATCTACTTTTCACCCCCAAACCTAAACTAAACATTGTCCTCAATGTTTCAAAATATGAACAAAATTATAATACAACATATGAAGAGGATCATGTTGAGTAGAGAAAAAGGAAAGAGAATACCCGATTTCGGCGAAAACAATATTAGAACTCCGTTATTCAAGGCAAGAATCCAACATATGTCAGCCGAGATCATATTGGATTAGCAAAATATATACAAAAGGAACAAAAAGGTTTTTAAGAAATTTTATCTACTGGATTATATACAAAAATTCACCATACACTAACAATCTAAAGAGTTGAGGATCAACCCAAAAGACAAAGTGTAGAGGTTTCAACAGCTTTACACAATAATAATATGATAGGCATGCAAGTGAAGCTGTGAAACAAAATGAGCTACCCCCAAACCTGGATTTTCAACGGATAAAATTTTGGAAACAAAATCTCGCAGTTTTGGGGGTTCATCATGCACAAGGTCTAGCTCGAAATGAACTGTGCTAGGGACAGGCAAACATGCTCATTCCAACTGTGGCTCCTCAAAGATATTATACTTAGATGCAAAATAGTCCAAGAGGACTTGGGAAGCACACAGTTCCAATCCTAGATTAGGGACTCTCAGAAAAGTCGGTTTGACAATATGGGTACAAACCAAATCTAGGTTGGGTGGAAGGCCATCAGATTGTGACTCATGTAGGAAGATAGGCACATCATTATTAATCGCATCAACATCTCCTAAGTCTTCTACAAGTGTCACAACATGCTCACAATCATCAAACAAATTGGCAAGATCACAATCAGAGTCATCAACATCATCAACAGATTCATTCTCATGCATCGGCAAATCAGGAGAAATATCACAATGTGACCTAGGTAGAGAATCAGACACATCAAATATATTTTCATGCATATTAGTGTCTACAGAAGATTCAACTATTCCTATGTCATGCTCATCTTCACAGAATAATTGTACGAATCCCATGTCAATATCAAAATCATATGAATTACAATGAGTATTAGAAAGAACAACATGCATGAAGTTCGAGGGAGAGAAGCCATATGTTTTTGAACCAACAGGTTCCACAATATTTTCATGTTCTTCTAACATATCATCATAATCATCATAATCATCATCATGGTAGCATGCATATTGGTCCTCATTAACAGTGGTGGTGTCATTAGTCGATTCATGTTCCTCTAAATTAGGTTCATATTCAACATTATTTACATGAATGGGACTAGACACTTCATTAGGGACAACATACATTTCCTCATGAATTTCCTCCTTTTGTAGGTGAAGCAAAATCTGATCTAAATATGCATGAATTTGTGATGTAGATCTATCATAGTCTTGCTTACTGAGTCTTAAAGCTTCTGTGGTGGAGTCTAAATTCATGGGAGTACCAAATTCTTCATGTTCAAATTGTGGTGAATGGTACATGTGTGCATGGTCATTAGGGTTTACAAAATATTGATCGCAACCCTCAAAGGATTGATTATGGTCCCAATGACTACCATTCTCACAATTTATGGGCATTTCATACCTTGGATTTTCTCTAGATTGCCTAAAATTATGCAAAATATGACAATTCTCAACAGGGTGGTCTAAACTACCACATGCGGGACATGCATAGATTTCAGGTTGCCTAAGAAAATTCGATGTGACAGATTCCTCATGTGATTGCATTTCTAAAGCTGTGATTCGAGCTTCTAATTGATCCATAAATGATGATTGTGTGAGTGAGGCTCTAGCAGAATGTTCATTTTCACGTTGCGATGAATGATGCATGTATGAATAGTCATTAGGGTTCATGTATTGCGGCTCGGGACTTTGAAAATGTCCATAATAATTCCTATGACTATTGACATCATGGTCCGTGGAAGGTTCATAACGTGAAGTTTGTCCATATGCAAGTTCTCTAAGGGATTTCTTGTACTCCCCAACTGTAGAAAAAGATCTATTCATGATTGGCTCAAGAGCTAAGTAAAGAATGTACAAAGCTCAGAATTTAGTTTTTAAAGGGTATTTGGTTTTTATAGGTAACCTTTGGTTTTGTCGGGTTTGAAAAGAAATTTGGTTTTTAATGGGTTTGGATTTTTGGGAAAAATTTGGTTTTGGTGGGATAAAAGAAAAAAAAATTGGTTGTTAATGTGGGAGCAAAATAAAATTTGGTTTTAAAATTTGGGAGCAAGTAAAAATTTTGGTTTTTGAATGGGAGAGAAAATATTTATTTATTTATTTATTGTAAAAGAAAATAAAATTTGGTTTTTTGAATGGGAGCAAGCCCACTGTTGGTTTTGTGTTTGCTTTGGCTCAGCTGGTTTGAAAACGTTTGGTGAAACTGAGTCCAAAATCTCGGCCTAGAATTTGGGTACTCGGCCCACTAACGAGTTAACCTAGCGTGGTCGGTTACAAGCTCAGCTGGGTTTAAAAACCCAGAATACAAAATACCAGTCCAAATTAAACAAGCTCACAAAAATTAAATACAAGCCCACAAATTAAACAAACAAGCCCACAAAAATTAATTACAAACCCAACAGAAAATAAAAAGCCCAAAAATTGGCTTTAATATTACAAGCCCACAATTAAAAATTGGAAGCCCACAATTCGGGTTCTCTTAAATGGGTTACCTTTTAAGCACAGCCCAGCTGCTCTGATATTGTTGCAAAAACCCAGTTGGGATTTGGTTCTTTTCCTTGGTGGCGTCCCAGCAGAGGAAAAACTGGTTCAGAACAGCAGGTCCAACAGCAAATGAAGTGAAGCAGATGCAGATGCAAATGCTATGCAGTGAAATGCAAAATAGCCAAGAAAACTACAAGAAAAACACAGCACCAATCCCCGGCAGCGGCGCCAAAAACTTGGTGGGCCCGGAAATGTGTGAAAATTAAGCGAAATGAAAACGCGGGCCTACAGTAATACCGCAAGTGCACGGTCGTCAGTTGTAGCTCGTGCAAGTACGGGTCGATCCACAGAGACTGGGTGTGTTTGGAGTTTCTAGCTATTTGGGCTCTAAATTGCTATTGGGCTTCTAATTGTGCTTTGGGCTTAGTGGGTTTTTGTAACAATGAAATGGTTTTGGGCTCAGTGGGTTTGGATTGACTGTGAACTTATGGGCTTTTGGTCTTTTGAATTGCACTGGGCCTTTAGATTAGCTAGGCTTCTGAGCTATGAACTAGGCTTTAGGCCTTAACCTGGACTTTGAACCTGGGCTTTTAGCCTTTGGTTCTAAGCTAACTGTTTGGAGCAGCAACAGACAAGGCTGGGCTGGAGAAGAAGCAGCAGCAGCAGTGGTGGCTTCAGCAGCAGCAGAAGCAGTGCACAGCAGCAGCAAAAGCAGTAGCAAGTAGTAGCAGCTGGGGGAGAACAAGGCAGCAGAGCACTAGGCAGACAGGGCACTAAATCACACAGGGCCAAGGATGGCATTTACAATGACAGGTACAAAGAAAAAGTGACAATGGTATATACATGGAAGCAACACAGGGCAAAAGGATGAAAATTTACAATGGCAAAAGCAAACAGCACAAAAGTATTATGAGAAGGTGACAGAACAATGAAACTAAACAAAGAACAATGGAACCAAGGCCTAAGCCAAGGGCAGGGGAGACAGTGCACTGACTTCAGTGCACAGCAAAATGTGAAGTGCAAAAAAAAAAACAGTTAAGTTGCAAGTGACTGTGAAAACAAAATGTGGGTTAAGCTAAGGCTTTGAATCCACCCTTGTGTCCTAGCCAAACAATGTGATCCTAGGTTGAGTTGAAAATCCTATGCATACATCTAGAATGGGAGGAAAACTAATTTGCTCACTAGTTTGCCCCTAGCATTGACTGTCTTTTGACAGAACAATCAATCACAGGCACTATGAGCATCAATCTCTTCCCATTGCTCAATCAACACACTGCACTAAGGCTCTAACCTAGCATTCCACTATCTAACAGTCCACTAAAGCTTCATCTGAGCCTCAGCAGTGAACTCAGAACATGAGAAAACAGATGGAACAACACATGATTAACAGGAACAACACAACATTTAAACTACTAAACAGTGAATGAAAATTGCAAAAGAAGAACCCTAAAAATTAACAGTGTGAAATCAAATTAAAACCCAATTAGGGGGTTTCTCGGCTAACCAAGAACAACCTTTAACATCCTACATCACTTCCCTTTTATAGCTTACAACAAAACCCTAAATTTCTACAAACCCTAATTTGAAAATCCCCAAATCAGCAGGATTAGGGTTTCGAGAATAACTAAAATTAACTCACCCTCTGATGCAAATAGACTCGACCCATGCTTCTTCTGACCTTCCTGCTCCTCTCTCATGCTTCAATTGACGCCTCTGCTGCTCTAATTGTTCCCTAGTTCGAGTTATTTTACTCACCCCAAAACCTAGGGTTTCAGTGGTTGTGAGATGGGGAAAATAACTAGGCTAGGGAGATGGGTTTGAGGCGGTGTCGGGGTATGGAGATGGTAGTGAGGCAGAGGGTGGCAGTGGACATGGAAGAGAGGCAGGAGCAGAGCTCGACTGTAATTGTCGGGGGAAGAAGAAAGATTTTTGGGAAAAAAGATTTGGGGAAGAAGAACTTGTTTGGGTGAAGTCGATGGTTTTGGATGCTAGGGTGTTGAGCGGGTGTAGCGAACTTTGATGATCTGCGACAAGGAGCGATGGATGGGAAGATGGTAGGTGGATCCAACGGCGATACGGAGGTAAGCGTGGAGCGACCGTCGGATGAAGGGATGTAGCAAAACGGACGACCCAAGATGGAGATGGGCGTTGCGATGTAAAGCGGGGGCTTCGGAGTTTGATGTGCGATGATGGAGCGACCGTAGGATGCTGAAATGCTTCGATCTGACGGCTGAAATCGAGACGGGCTTGGATAGTGGAAATGTGTTTGAGTAAGGGTTTTGGGCCTTGGGTATGCCAAGCCCATATCTTTTTTAAGGACAATTCTTCTTCTTCAAGCCCACTTCTAGCCTTTTGGTCTTGTGCACAACATTCTTCGCGGCTTCCTTGTGTAATTCCTCCCGGCTTTTCACTACTTTTCTGCTCTTTTCCGCTCTGCTATTCATCCAAACTTTATTTATTACCTAAAAATGCAAAATTAAGTAAGAAAAATATTTATTCTTGAAAACAATGAAAATACAGAATATGGGATAAAATGTAGAATTAATGCACAAAAGATGAGTTAAATGCCAAGAAAAATATATAGAAATATGCACTTTTTAGCACTCATCAACGGTCCATTCAAATTTACTCCCTTTTTTGAGAATATTGAAAAAATGTTTGCATTTGTCCGAGGATCGGGTAATAAATCTTCCCAAGGATGCTAAGGACCCATTGAGCTTTTGCACTTCTTTTAAATTCTTCGGAGATGGAATTTCCACTATGTCCTGAATCTTCGCGGGGTCTACCTTAATACCCCTTTTTGTTACCAGATATCCGAGGAATTTCCCTGAGGTGACACCGAAGGTGCATTTTTCTGGATTTACTTTCATGTGATGTTTCTTCATTGCTTCGAAAATATCTCTCAGGTCCTGGTGGTGATCTTTGTTCAGCCTACTTTTGACGAGCATGTCATCAATGTAGACTTCTAGGGTACTACCAATCCATGGCCTGAAGATAGCATCGACCATTCTCTGGTAAGTTGCCCCTGCGTTTCGAAGTCCAAAGGGCATTCTAGTGTAGCAATAAAGGCCATGCGGGGTGTAGAATGCTGTGTGTAGTTGATATTCCTCTGCCAGGGCTACTTGGTTGTAACCAGAATATCCATCCATGAATGACAGCTCTTCGTACCCTTCCACTGCTTCAACCAGTTGATCTATGCTCGGTAGGGGATAGCTGTCTTTTGGACATGCCTTGTTGAGGTTAGTAAAGTCGATGCATATCCTAACCCCTCCATTCTTCTTAGGAACGACGACCATGTTGGAGATCCATGTAGGGTATTTGACTTCCTTGATGAAGCCTGCTTCTAGTAGTTTCCGAAGTTCTTTTTCTACTGTCTTATGATACTCTGGTGCAACTTTTCTTATTTTCTGCCTGAAAGGTGGCGTGCCTGGTTTGATGCGCAGCTCGTGTTGGATTATTTTCGGATCAATCCCCGGCATGTCTCCTAACTTCCAGGCGAATACATCCCGAATTCTTTAAGTAATTTGGTTAAGGAATCTTCTCTTTTTTCGTCCATTATGGTCCCTACTTTGATCATCTTCGGGTTTTCTTCCGTTCCTATGTTGATTTCTTTTACGGGCTCCACTGGTGTGAACACCGGCTTCGGGTCCCCAAGGACTGGGACGTTCTTTAATTGCTATTTGGTATGTTTCTGTCCTTCGTTGGCTGCTGAAGTACTTGCTTATGTGTTAAGGACATTATCATCATTTGTCAAGCCCTTACCTGCAGTTTTCTTGAGGAACAGGTCTATGGCCTTTTCTTTCGCAGCTTCTTTATTTTTGATCCTTCGGGTTTTTCGCTGCTCTTCCTGTTCGTTGTTGATACGATCCTGAGTGGCCTGTCACTCTATTGCAGAGACCCGATCTCCCTTGATTTCCATTACTCCCTCGGGTGTAGGGAACCTGAGATATTGGTAGTAATTTGCTGCCACCCCCTTGAGTTTATGTACCCACTTTCGTCTAATAATGGCGTTATAGGGGGATGGGGCGTCTACCACGCTGAATCGTGTTTCTACTTTCATGGGCCCGGCGTTCACCTGCAACACGATGTCTCCCAATGGCTTTGTGGGCGCTCCGTTGAACCCGTAGATGGTGTAATAAGAGGTCATCAGCTGTTCATCATGAAGCTTCATCCGTTTGAAGGTGTCGTAGAATAGAACGTTTACTGAGCTTCCCCCGTCGATGAGGATCTTTTTGAGGTTACATCCGGCCACTGGTAGTGTGAGGACCAAGGGATCGTTATGGTCTTCCATATCTTCTTCGATATCTTCAGTATCGAAGATGATAGGTGCGTCCATCCACTCTTCGTGCTCGTCCACCTCTACGCAATCAATCTTATACAATTCTCAGTGGTCTTCGAATTGTTTTCGTAGCCTCTTTCCTATCTGCGCCGTAAGTGAGGGCCCTGCGGCTTCGGAACACGAGATGGTGTTGATTGTGCGGTTTCCCTCTGGAAGTTGGACTTGCTTGGTTCGTTTGGATCTGTCCTTGGTGAGCTCCTTTCATATGTATTGCTTGAGTTCGCCAGTATCAATCAATTTTTGGATCATTATTTTGAGGTTTTTTCATTTCTCGGTCTGGTGTCCATTGAAGTAATGATACTCACAGTAATCTTTAGACTTCTCGGTCCTTGGGGGATCATTTCCCTTAGACCATGGCCACTCCAAATTTTTCCTTCCTTTGATCTCTCGCAAGATCCGAGTGTAGCTAGCATTGAGCTTCGTGTAAACCCGATCTTCGAATTTTCGATCGTCTTTTCGTCGTTCATCTCTTCGTTCCTTATTATCTTCGTGCGGTCGTTCCACTGAGTTATTTCTTTTGGCCCCGCTGGTTTGTTCTGCGGAATTGGTACGGTGAGACCTCTGCGTTTGTGCCCTTGGGTTCTCACGCTAGATTTCTTCAAGACGAGCATACTTCTCAATAATTATTCGAAGATCTCCTTCTGTCTTAGGTACGCTTCCGTGGATCTCAACAAGTAGTGGACTCATTCGGTCTAATCCCCACTTGTAGCAGTTGATGCTGACTACGGGATCCACACTCCCTATGGCTTGGCAGATCTTGTGCCATCTGTTGGTGTATTCCCTCGTGTTCTCCTTGTAACCAATTGCCAGAGAAAATTTTTTATCCATTCCGGTGTTGACAGCTTTGTTGTACATGTAGGTTCTCAAGAATTTCTCTGCGAGTTGATCGTAGGAGTTGATGGAATCAGGTGGCAGGTTGTCAAACCAAGACAAAGCCGATCCCTTCAGACTTGATGGGAAATACCTACAGAGGACGGCGTCGTTTTGACTCCATCGGGATAAGATACGATTATAATAACGGATATGTGCCGAGGGATCACTGGATCCGTCATAGCATTCAAAAGTTGGGACAGGGCACTTTAACGGAATGGGGGTATTTGCCAGGCGATGAGTTAGGGGCGTGGAGTTAGATTCTTTCATCACCTCTTGAAGCCTTCCTCCGCCTTGTCTGGCTTTTAACTGCCTGATCTCAGCCATCATCTCATCACGCAACTTCTCCATTGCGCGGTAATATCCCACGTTCTCATGCTCAGTTGAGCGTTTCTTTCTTCGAACTTCACTGTCATAATAGTCTAAGTCTTCGGCGGCATATTCCATATCGGGTGCACTGCTTCCCCTAGCGGCGTTTGCTAGGATGATTCTTCGGTCTCGATTAGGCTCTGGTGCTTTAGAATTTGCTTCATCCAGTTGTTGGCTAGTCTTCGTGCTTTGGGCAATCCTATCTTTGAAGTCTTGGTTCTCCCTGGCCAGAAGAGCTACGGCATCTGCGTAGACCTGCTGGCTCTTTTTCAATTCTTCGAGCTCTACCATCAGTCGGTGGGACTGGTTTGATCCCTGATTGGGAGTTCCGGCTTGTGCCCCTATGGCCATAGTTCCCCTTACTGTGTGTATTAAGGGTGGCAGAGGATCATCTTCAATTGTTGGTATCTCCAAGTTTGGTCCCCTCGGTTGAGCTTCCACCCGCGGTACTAAAACCACTGGTATGGTTTGATTCTGACCGTTGGTTGACGGCATTCCGAAGACTGGTGGATGTGCGGGCCGATGTGTCATAGATTCTGCCACCCCTTCTCTTTGTTGATGGATTTGGTTTGAAACCAAAGTCTTGTTAGCTTCTGTAGCCTGGAGGGCCGCAACAGTTGCGTTGTTCTTTGTGGCTGCTGTTTTGAGAGCCGCGGCTGCAATGGAGTTAGTGTTCATAGACGAGGTTATTTCCGCAGCATCCTGTCTTTGAGTAGCTGTTTTAACTTTGTCTCCTTTCTGCTTGCTTCGGGTCATGACCGGGGTAATCCTCGGTGTCTCCTTTGATGAGGCTTTGGTTTTTCCTGCCTCTAGTATCTTTTCCATTTTAGTCTTTTTCTGCATAGGGGAATAAATAAAGAGAACCAAAGATATCCACGAGGATCGGGTTAGTGCCATTCGTACCCGCAAAATTATTGGAATAGAAGGAAATGAGATGCCCAAGGGCCTTAATAAAAGAGAAACATAAAGATTCCATCAGTCTAGTTTTCTCAATACAAATCCTCTAATAAACAATCATGGACCTTGTTTTTAGACTACTTTTGAAAAGGAAAACTCTTGAAAAGGCAGATCCGTCGCGAGAACTCATGAATCTGGATTATTAAGTCTTAATTTTAAAAGAAAAACGCCTCACATGCAAATCTGTGATAGATAGCCGTGGATGTGTCTGCTTTGAAATGGTGTTTGTGAAAATGAAGCACGCTGAACCCAGAATAAAAAAGGTTTTGAAAGCACACTGAACCCAGAATTAAAAAAGGTTTTGAAAGCACGCTGAACCCAGAATAGGGCACAACCGTAATGCTCGTTTAAGGTGAAATCACAGGATAAGATAAATCTTTTACCGGGACAAAGTCCCTGTTTCTAGCGCCAGATTGTGAACACATGAATCACGAAGCCATCCACGTGTTCACAAACAACATTCACATACAGTCTAATTCTAGAATTGTACGATGTATGTGTAAAGGGAACGATTATATCGATTCATCGACTCGAAGCCTTCGAGCTTGTCATTGTCTTGTCGAATATTATCATAAATAATGTTCGTATAAAGGAATAGACAGAGAATCAAGCATAAATGTAAAGCACATGAAATTCAACGCTGAATATAAGGTGCTGAAATGTAAATAAGACAAAGATTTTCGTGGTTCGACACTAAGGCCTACATCCACGGGGCTGGTGTTTCACCATGTATTGAATGATCACAAAGATAGTCGAATGACTTTAGAGTATACATAGATCTGCGGAAGTAGGGGAATTACTTACTCTTCCTATTTCTCTCTCCTATATTCTCCTGTAATTGCTCTGGATTGGTCGACCCCTCCTCTCTTAGTGGAGAGGGGTATTTATAGGGTTGGAACGTGGATCCTACTTTTGAGGTGCCGTTGTAATCTTATCTTCTTGTGCTTTGTGCCCATTACGCAGAGGTCTTCGGCATTACGCTGCGGCCTGAGCTTGAATACGAAGGATTATCTTCGCCTCTTCCACGAGCTGATTGACACGTGTATATCTCTTTGGTATTTAATGCGGGTAGATGGATGTCTGCTCGTGTCAGACAAGTGTCTCTTTGTCTGGTCACATCTACGTCAGTCAAACTTTCTCTCAGCCGTTGATCTGGGATCTTCCTCGGAATTGGGTGTATTAACACCCAAGGGGTATTATCTGGTGCTCCTCTGAGCCATCATACCTCTGTGATCCTCTGTACCTGACCGTCGGATCTGCTGACCGGTGACATCTTCTGATGAGATGCTTGCTATCATGTTTTGATATCTTGTTTTGCATGCCTTCCACGTGTCTCTTTCTGTACACGTGGTGGATGATGAAAGGTGTACATACACTACGAAATGGTTCGTAACAGAGCCAGCCGAGTTTCGCATTCCTCCAAGGTTTTCTCAGGCACGCATTTAGGAGCCGCCGCTATGGCGGTGAAATTCATGAAATTCTTTTTTCTTTATCGAATGATCCATTTGGTTCCTGCACTTTCCTTTATCCTATGCTTCCCACCAAAATAATATGGTACGTCCACTTTCAATACATCAATCAAATTCGTCCAGCAATATATTTCAGCTGCAGATTCACACATCGTGTTACTTAAAAATGAGGAAGGAGACATGGTAAATAATAATATCCGTTGATCTCTCTCCATCCAAATAAAAAATGGACGATTAATCACAGTGATTCAAATGATGACACGTTCCCGCTTCTAGTTTCAGGAGCACAGTTAACAATTGTACATCTCACACCACTAGATAATTTAAGATTTAGTTGTAAACGTAGTTGAATCGGGGAGATGTGCACTAGGAACGACTGAACGAGTAGTTCACGTGGTCCGTTCACATCCTCATAAACTCACACCTTCTCTCTCCAACTTTTCCTCTAATTCCCACTGCACCACTCAATTAGAATGAAGATCCAAGAAAGAAATAAAAGGAAAAAAAATATCTAACTTCTTCCTTACCAAATTAACTAAATTCTCATCAAATCTCCATAACCCCAATTTCCAATTTTTCATCAAAGTGTCAAGTAGATTCTAGAGAGAGTGAGTTATGGGCGGGGGATCAATGGGGGCACTAGTACCATCTGTGAAAAGTGAAGGTAAATCAGAAGCAGTTGGAGCTTCATCAGAAGCTGTAGGTGCTGCTTCAACAGCTATGGTTGAAGTGGGGAAACAAAATGAAGAAGTAGAAGAAGAAGGTGGGAGAGGAAGAGGAGGAGGAGAAATGGATAAAGATTTGTTATGCCCAATATGCATGCAGATAATTAAAGATGCATTTCTCACAGCTTGTGGACATAGTTTTTGTTATATGTGTATCATTACTCATCTTAATAACAAAAATGATTGTCCTTGTTGTGGTCATTACTTAACCAATAATCAACTCTTCCCCAATTTTCTTCTCAATAAGGTAATTTTAATTTCTCTATGTTTACTCTAATTTGATGAATTCCTAGCTTGTTTAGTAATAAGTTCTGCCTGTTTACTCTAATTTGATGAATTCCTAACTTGTTTAGTTAGTTAGTGTTCATTGATGAATTCTTTAATTCCAGAGATGGTTTGATTATACCTTTTGTTGAGTAATTGGGATTGCAATTTATAGGCCAGAGTTCCATATTTAGGTAATCATGGGTGGACAAGAGACTTTAGTAGCCACATAATGTTGCAGAGTTATGGAATTCTTAGATGATAATTAACTTACCTTTACGAGGATAGGGCACTAGTTACTGTGGATTCATACATACTAAAACTTTTGTTCAACCCATGAAACTCTCATTTCCATTGGAGCGAGAGTTGCTTGGATACTGTTTGTCTTTTTCTCTCTGAGTGAGTTCAGAGAGGCCAGTCGTAATTGGACCGTAACTCTGAAGGTAGATGGTTTTGTCGACTTTAAAACTTCTCTCTTGGAGTCTGCTAGGTTTCTGAATAAATCATGGGTAGCAGGTTGAGCCAGTTCAGTTAGTATTTTTGGCAGGTATAGTGATGATAAAAGGTAAGGTTGGTCCGGATAGCCACTGAAGATACTTATCAAGGTTTGAGAACAACATCTAAGCTGTAGTAGCAAGTGCTTTTGGAATACCTTTTTGATGACCTTGTATCTAAGCATCTGTGGTTGCAGACTGATCAATTCGCTTGTTGGCAAATCAATGTGCAGAGAAATCATTTACAGTTTAGTATGGATAGGTCCAGCTGATCAACACTCAAAAAGTTGTATTCCCTAGTAATATTGTTTGATAAATCTAGACGGAGATATCCACTCACCAGCTAAACCCCATCATTGAAGATGAAGAAGATTTCTAAGATATTGCATTTGTGCTAATGATCTTCCTTTGTTGACATGCACGTATTTCACTTATTCATATGCTATGGTATTGTTTGTCTAGAAGTCCTGTGTACCCCTAAGTAAATGAACTAAACACGAATTACATGCTTAATATAGTTATTTAGTTTGCCATGAATAGTTTGTTGTTGCTCTCTTTAAGTTTTAATATGATCTATGGGGTGAATTTATTAAATTCCAACATGCAGCTTATTACTCTGAGGTTTCCTGTACCACATTTTGTAGCTTTTGAAGAAAACCACTGCTCGCCAAATAGGAAAAAATGCATCTCCACTAGAGCACCTTCGACAGTCATTGCAACATGTAAGTTATTGCTTCTGTGTATTGAGTGGTTTGAAGGCATTTGGATGATATTAGTCATGTCATACTAATCAGTATGTTTCTCAAAAGAATATAAACCTTCATATGTAGACTCTTAATGTGACACATTTCATGCATGCACGTAGACAGGGTTACGAGGTTTCAGTGAAGGAGCTAGATAGCCTATTATCACTCCTTTCAGAGAAAAAGAGAAGAATGGAACAAGAGGAAGCTGAAACAAATATGAAGGTTCTGCTTGACTTCTTGCACTGCTTAAGGAAGCAAAAGGTCGAAGAATTAACTGAGGTAATTGCTGGAGCTTGCTTTTGTTTTCTATTTCTTTTAATCAGTTAATGGCCAGAATATAGCTGATTAATACAGTAACTTCCAAAGATATTCTTATCCCTACTGTTGAAATTACCTTTTGGAATTTGCTTCTGAGAGATTTGGTGCCAAGTTCAATTGGATAATGAGTTTAATTACTGGTTATATTCATCCTTAGGTAGCAAATTTTTGTAAAAAGTTCTATAGAAGTTGATGCATTCAGTTATCCTACTGGTTACCTATGGGTATAATGTGGGTTGCCTGAATATGAGTCATTTTTATGTTTATATTTGGTGGTAGGTTGTCTTTGATTAACCAGTAGTTGCTGCCGTTTAAGTTTTAAAATTAAATTTATATAATACATCATCCTACCTTTTTTTTGCGTCTCTGCAGTTACAAACTGATATTCAGTACATTAAAGAGGACATAAATTTAGTCGAGAGACAGAGAATGGACTTATACCGAACAAGGGAGAGATACTCGGTAAAAATGCGGATGCATATGGATGATCATGCTGCAGCAAAAGCGCGACCATTGTCGATTGATAAGCAAAGTAGTGGGCTTGTTTCCAGTGGTCGTACAACTCAATCAGGATTAGGGTTTGGCAGTTTGGTAAATAGGAAAGCTGACCCAAAGCCTCAAGAGAGCTCCCAAGGTTACCAAAAAAAGGAGGCAATGGGCGGATCAGATCCACCAAGCGTTTCTCATTCTGGCTTGGCTATGGCAAGAAAGAGGCGAATCCATGCTCAGGTTTGTTTCCTCATTTCATCTACTGCCTTTAGTAGGGTATATGATCAGCGAATTAAGTAGCCAGAGGCTAAAATATTATTTGAGCAAGCTAATTTGGTATGTGTTATCGATCTTTATACTGATTCTCATTCTCATTGCTCTCATTGCCAACAGTTTAACGATTTACAAGAATGTTACTTACAAAAAAGGAGGCAATGGGTCAGTCAAACTCGTAACCAGCAAGAGAGGAGCATATATACATCAAAAAGGGAAGGTTACCATGCCGCCCTTGAGGACTTTCAGTCTGTTCTGACTACCTTTACACGATACAGGTTTTGATGATCATGCCATTTTTTCTTTTGTGTTGTTTCACAGGTGAGTTTTGTTCGCTCATTATTCTTATCGTTTTTGTAAATTAGTCGTTTGAGGGTAATTGCGGAGCTTAGGCATGGAGATTTATTCCACTCGGCTAATATTGTATCAAGGTGAGGCTCAAGACTAAGCTACTAGAAAACAAGAAGTTAGCAACTTCAAGCTGGTTCTGGTTTCCTATGCTGCTGATACTTCTGCTTCTGCTTCTGTTAGACTTTTGTTTTTTCCTTTTTTGAGTAATGAAGTGATACATTTCAAATGGCCCTTTCTAATGCAGTATAGAATTTGATCGGGATGATGAGTTGTTTGCAACTGCCGGAGTTTCTCGACGCATCAAAGTTTTTGAATTTGCTTCGGTAATGTCTCGACTCTGTATGCTTATACTAATCTTGGTCAAGTTTTATTCTCTACCAATGCTCCTTGTAAACATTTTTTTTGAACGGTCACCATCGACTTCACATCCAAGTGGCCCTTGAGACAGTTCTTGGATGTATTTACTTGGGTCGAAGTATTTTATTCTATGACAATTTGATTAATCTTCGTCTATGGGGTTTCTTTCAGGTAGTTAATGAACCTGCAGATGTGCACTGCCCAGTTGTGGAAATGTCTACCAGATCCAAACTAAGTTGCCTGAGCTGGAACAAATTCACTAAAAACCACATAGCAAGTAGCGATTACGAAGGAATAGTTACTGTTTGGGATGTAAATACTCGTCAGGTAATTTCTCCCATGCAGAATTTTTCTTATTTGCAACTCATCTTCTTTTCTCTCCAGAACAGCTATATCATTACTTTGATCCTTTCAATTAGTTTATGTGCTAACAGTACCCTTTGGTTGTTAGAGTGTAATGGAATACGAGGAACACGAAAAACGAGCATGGAGTGTTGATTTTTCGCGTACAGAGCCTTCAATGCTTGTGTCTGGTAGTGATGATTGCAAGGTACAAACACTCATCTGCTTGAAGTCTTTGGACTATTTGTGGATGCCCACAAGAATTGGTGATTCGTGTATTATCATTTTGAGAAGAAATTTTATTTGGTTACGAACAGGTTAAAGTTTGGTGTACCAACCAAGAAGCTAGTGTACTGAATATCGACATGAAAGCTAATATTTGTTGCGTCAAATATAATCCTGGTTCAAGCTACCATGTGGCGGTATACTCCTGTTCCCAGTTTATTAAAACAGTTGATAAAAGCAAGACTTCCGTTATCTAGAATGATGACTCAAAATGCACCTCACAAGTTGTTTCCCTTTATCATTCATATTTTGTTACGTAGTTGGGTGTTTACAAACTAGCTGGTATAAGCCGTATATGGTGACTGTTTGTTTTTGATATTACAGGTTGGTTCAGCTGATCATCAAATTCATTATTATGACTTGAGAAATGTCAGTGCCCCACTACATGTTTTCAGTGGCCATAGAAAAGCTGTTTCTTATGTAAAATTCTTGTCTAACAACGAACTGGCGTCAGCATCTACTGACAGTACATTACGATTGTGGGATGTAAAGGAAAATGTGCCGGTTAGTTTTTGGGGCTTCGAGTCTTTTTAACTATTCGCCTGTATTTCTTACTATGGTCATATTTACAGATTGAATTTTCATAACTCAGGTGCGTACATTTAGAGGCCACACTAATGAGAAGAACTTCGTGGGTCTAACAGTAAATAGTGAATATATAGCTTGTGGAAGTGAAACGAATGAAGTTTTTGTTTATCACAAGGTAAGGATAAACTTATTTCACAATCAGGTCTTGAAGTCTTTGTTTGCTCTATTATTTTATTTTATTTTTGATAAGATCGTTAGCTCAATATTACTGTAACCTTTTTGACTTGTTCCTGTTCTACGCATGCCATTATTCTTATAATATTGGAATTTCATCTGCAGGCTATCTCAAAACCTGCCGCCGGGTATAAGTTTGGTTCATCTGAATTAGATGATACCGATGATGATGCAGGGTCTTACTTCATAAGTGCTGTTTGTTGGAAGAGCGACAGTCCAACAATGTTAACTGCCAATAGTCAAGGAACTATCAAAGTGCTAGTTCTTGCTGCTTAAATACAAAAAAGTAGAAAAAAGGAGCTATATAGACACAAGAAAAATGATCTCATATTCGTTACATATAGAAAAATCTGATTGTTTTGCATATACCTATTTTTTGTACCACAAAGAACAATATATATGTGATTCTGAATGCTCAAATGAGATTTTTGTTTCTTCACATCTTGATCTGCACTGTTGTTGGTTATGTACATGACTGATGTTTCTGGCAAAACGAAGTCCACTCTAAACGTATATGGTTTGATTCTTTTCTCCCCTCATCGTCTTTCTTAAATCAATATTTTGAAGTTTTAGATTTTGTTAACCATGCATATTCCGTTCACTCAGGAAACTGAACAATCAATTCACTTGTATTGTCATGGATCTTCTATCAAATCCCAGCCTGGGAACTTTTCATCAATATCATTGTGATAGATTTTCAATCAAACCCAAAGTTGGGAACTGTCACTGCGTCAGTTCAGTCAATTAAGGAGATGGTCCATGAAATAGCAATAACATCACAACCGCAAACGCCTAGCTTTTTGTGAAACGTAACCAAGTTGCGGTCTTGCATCCTCCTAATTTGTAATGGCGATAATAACAAAAGAAAGGAACACATCACCAAAGCATATTCCTTGGAATGTACTCAAATTGACTTTATAAGAATCCCTTCAAACCTAAACTCGATGTATTTGTTTAAACAAAACATCAATCGCAAGAGATCTATGGTCACGTACCAACTCTTTTGAGTACTATCATTTTCTTTGAAAAGGAAATCTTAATTTAACTTCTTTCCCTTTTTTCCCCTCTTAGTGGATAAAATCCAATACAAGAGGTCTATTTAGAAAAGCATCTGTTTTCATATATATATATATATATGCATGGTTCACAGAACTTAGTCGGCAAGCACAAACCAGAACCTTGCTCTTTGACTCTCCTTGCCTAGAGTCCTGGACAGAAACTTAACTGCTTTTGTATTACATTTACCATTTCAATGTTCCAAGTTGCCAGCCAAGGTCATGCATAATTGCATACATTAGAATCACCGTTACGGTCAGCAGATCGTAGACGTTTAGAATCTCGTCATCGTGCAATTCATAGCAAATGGTGTCACATCGCATGGCATGCATATTACAATTGCGTACCGACACTTGAAAAGTAGGGTATGACCAAGAAATATGAGCCAGTGGTGGAACGCTGACACTTGAAAAAACAAAGTTGACCCAACTCTCTCAAGTTTCTTGCTTCTCGCTGTATCTTTTTATTTTCTAAAAGCAAACGAAACAACCACTGACATGACTTTGTAATTCTCGGGAAAGCTACTTTCACTGGCTATTCCAGCGAAAAGTAATAACTAGGGGATTTTAGAAGAAAATTAAGAGAGAGAAATAGATAGATAGATGAAACTACCCAAAAGCGTAGTCACAGAGGAGGTACAGGAATTGGTGATGGTGGCACCAGATTTGAAGATTTCAAGTTTACTGAAAGTAGTACCAGCAGAAGGTAGTAACGATAATGGTGAGGGAGGAGGAGGAGGGGAATTATTTGTACCTCCTTTGAACTTTGCTATGGTTGATAATGGCATTTTTAGGTCTGGTTTTCCTGATACCTCTAATTTTCCCTTCTTGCAAACTCTTGGACTTCGCTCTATCATGTAAGTTCTGATAAACTGAAAATGTTTTTTTTCTTTTTCTTTTTTCTTTCATCTTCTTCTTTATTGAGTTTGAATTAACGAAATTGGTGTGCAGATATCTTTGTCCGGAACCATATCCAGAAGCGAATATGGAATTTCTCAAATCTAACAGGATTCACCTTTTCCAGTTTGGAATTGAAGGCTGTAAGGTAGCATCTACTTTTTGACCTAATTATAACTTTACTGCTTGTTTTAAGTTAATAAATGTGAAATATGGTAGGGTTTTATTTAAGATTTAACAAATTGAAGTGATTTTATTGTTAAAATTACCATTTCTTGAGATCACAAAGTCTGTTTGTTGTTATTTATTCGATCTCCACTCTTTTTACCCAGGCTTCAAATAATGCGTCTAAGCTGCTTGCGTCATGCATCCTTAGAATTTACAGCATGTCCACTATCTATAGAAGTGTAACGACTATTTCTTTCATTTCCCACTTTGCGTCCTGTCAAAATGAATTTGAACCCTTTTGTTATCATCAAGATATCCCTATCCAACAGAAGTAATATGCACAAAGGCAGTGCAGGTGCACGATCTGATGCTAGTAATGCAGTTGTTACTGGTCAGATAAACTGTGAGTCTAAACACGCTTTATAGACATTGAAACTGAATTTGGTTGTTGTTATACAATCTGTAGAAGGAATAACAAATTTGTTAGCTGTATAATCTAGTAAGGACTTAAACTGTAGATATGTCTGCTAATTTATTAGTTGAATTGAGTCATTGTGACTGTTATTCTTCTGTGATACAATGCATCAGCCTTAGAAGTCTGTAAAATTTGGTTATCTATTGATGATCTGCATGGTGTCATACGAGTTTGTTTCAGGTCAGAAATATTCTTTCTGAGAGAACTTCTATAGAGTATAGACTTAATACTATACATATATCAGTTAGTGATTTCCATATGCAAAACTGGTATTTTAGGTTCCCCCTCTAAAATACATATATCAGTGAGATTGTAATTACCACTAGTATTTTAGGTTCCCCCCCTTCTTGCCATATTGTTTCATACTTTCATGGTAAAGACAATGGCTCGTTCAATTCATACCAATAATGCAGTCTGTACATGAGAATATCAATTCCAGAAAGCTCAAGTCTGTAGTATCCAGTGGTCATGATGGGTTTTGTTATATAGTTCCTTCTATGGCTTTGAAGTGTCAGAATGCCGCCTCTTTCTCCACGGATAAGAGGCTCAGGAGGTTTAAGTTTACTCTTTGTTGCGCAGAGCCATCTTTGCATCTTTAGAATAAGATTCAAGAGTTGAGCAAGTTATAACAACCATTATGTGTCTACACACTGGAGTCAGGATCAACTACTGAATATACCATGCATTGAAGATCATATGTATCCAATTGAATTTTTTATTTTTATTTTTTTGCCCTTACTAGTTTTTAGTTTCGATGTCTACTAATAGCGATAGCAGGAGTGATGAGAATTGCCCGGCTCTGCATACCTGTTTGTTATAGGGATTGAGTACGTCCTTAATGTAGCCTTTTTTACCCCCTTTCGGTTTTTAAGTATCCTTTTGACCTTTTGAACGAGCAAAAACTAAATCAATTTGAGTTTTGGTCCCGTCAATCACTAGTGTGGCATCTATCTAAAGGTGTGGTGTGGGGGTTTAAGTATGTAGCAAATATAAATAGTACATCACGAGTTGAGAGCAAGAGAAGAAGGGTTCTTTCTCTTGGACATCTCAGTCACTCTGTTGAGACTGAATATAGGGGTGAAACTTGAAAGTCAAATACCTCAGTGTTTGGGTACAATCACCATTGTCAGTGTATGAGGGCTAGTTTCTTACAAGCTTTGGCCCAGAAAGCTTTTGCATATTTTTTACAAGGATGCAGAGTAATCCTGTCCGTAAGTTTTGATATGTAACAAAACAGCACAGGGGTGAAGTTCGGGATGAAACTCAATCAATGTTGTGAAACAAATATCACATGAAAGGATCAGCTAGTTCCTCGTTTGATCTCGGACTGATCTGGTTCCTCATTGGTTAAATGAACGCCTAACCCTTATGCATGAAGTGTGTGTAAAAAGTGACAAAAAGCCACCAAAGCAGCTATAGATCTTGGATAAGGAAATACAACATGTTTTAAAAGATTATCATGCTATTTAGAGTGTACATATAAGAATGAATCTGCAAATTGAAGTTTAGTTTATTATATATATGCATTGACATTGGATTTGAATATCACCCATCCAGGAGCCCTTTGTCAACATCCCTGAAGATACAATTCGCGAGGCGCTCAAAGTTCTTGTTGGTATACAAAATATGATGCCATTCCTTTTTTTCCATTATTTTATTGCCAGTCAGGACCATAGCTTAATTTATTTGTTACATGTTATCAACAATGCAGATGTTAAGAATCATCCAGTTCTAATTCACTGCAAACGAGGAAAGGTACATATATGTAGACTCTTGCTTCTTTCATTTCTGAACCTTCTTTATTAACTTAGTTTCCATCTTTGATCTTGTACAGCATCGAACAGGTTGCCTAGTTGGATGCTTTCGGAAACTGCAGAGATGGTGTCTGTCTTCAGTGTTTGATGAGTACCAGCGTTTTGCCGCCGCAAAAGCTAGAGTATCAGATCAGAGGTTCATGGAGAAGTTTGACGTATCCAACTTGAAGCACTTGTCAACTTCCTTCTCCTGTTCAAATAGGTAAACATTTAGCTAAGTTTAGATTTTGAAGCAGCGGGGAATATGCAGTAGTTGCATATCTCCATGCACTTTATATGTTTAAAATCACCTATAGTTTGCTATTATGAAGAAGAATTCATTTCTATAAATAAAGTTTCATCTCAAGAAATTTCATGATACCATTGGTTGTAAAACAGGGTTACTGACCCTTGTCTGCGCTTGCATTTCTGAGCTATACAATTTCCGTCTGCTTTTTATCTTTAATTTGGGCGTACATCTAACTTAGAAAAAGACCTGCAATTTTGTTCCCAAATGATAATCATAGACACTGAAAGTTTATGCTGTGAAAATCTCACTCCCAAATGATAATCGATTTTTACTTATGTTAAATCTCCTCATTAACTCCGAGAAGACCTGCAATTTTGTTCCCTTTGCTCTTTTTCTTTTCGTGCTAGTAGTGCAGTATAAACTGACTGCTAAGCTAGTGGCAAAATCTAAACATATGGATGTTAGAGTGCTAATGCCCTACGCTTTTTGTTTCGGCTTTTTCTTTTGCTTGAGATTCACTTGTCATTTTGTTCTTGGGCTATGCCAAATCCGCCCAAAATTTTAAGTACAGTCAGGAAAATGGAAGGATCGGAAGAGTCCAGAGTAGGAAAATGGAAGGAGCCATCATTTAGGTTGCCACTTCTTCTTGGACACTCTACACGTAAGCCTTTTACATGTAACCTTTTGAGTTTAACCTTAAGAACTGTAAGAGGAGCGTTGCTTTAAACTAAGCTGGCAGGACCACTATGGTAAAATCTGTCCTTAACTTTCTTCACACTCATCAAATGGGTTGTTTCAACATCCCTAAAGGCATAGGCCTATGACAATCAACAAAAAATTTATTTGTTGAGCCAGGTGGATGGGAAACGTGATTGCACTATGAAAAAGCAGTGGACGGTGGGTCAAGAAGCACACGGGCGAAGACACCCGCGTGCGGGTGAGAATCATACGCGATGGGTGATCACAAACCATGGGGATGAGGAGAACATATTGGCGGGAGAAGAGAATCCTCGAACTGTTAAAAACCTAACGGCTCTCTTCTCAACGGCTACAATTTTGAAACCTATAAAATCCTTCATTTGAATTTTTTTTCACTCACACCGCTCCACTCACTTCTTCCTCATTCTTCTAAATAAAATCTTGCTACAAAATGAGCAATCTGGTAAGGGCTTCCGTCAACAGTTTTATGAGTAAAAGAGATCATGAAAAAATACCGAGACCTGCCACAAATGTAGATTATACTCAGAATCGTGAAGCAGAGTTTGCTTCGCCGAGTGTTGTTGTTGCTTCATCATTAGTTGAAGATCATGAATCGGGGCGTTAAAAGCGGTCAGATAGTTATTATAAAACGAGAGGTGGATTTCAAGACTTAAATGCTATTTATAATGGTTTACCCCTTATAACCCGAGATAGAGTTGACAGATATCCCTGGCGTGCGTTTTATTTTGTAAGGCCCAGAAACACAACGACAAAATTACGAGAGTATTAGTAGAAAGGTGGTGGTCAACGACGCACATGTTCCATTTTATGAATTTTGAAATTGGTAAGTTTGTTTAACTTAAATTAAAATTTATCAAAAGCATTATTAAATAAGCCAAAACAATTAATTGTATATCATATTATCCTTGTAATAGGAATTACGCCTCTTGATTTGTATTTTATTTGTGGAATTCCAAGTGGAGTGGAAGACCTTATATCCTTCAACCAAAACGAATGGGTGTCGGATGATAAATGGAAGACGCTTCTCCCCTCGTTTTTAGAATCACAAGTACGTGAAGATCATAAAGATTTGAAAGAAAATGGAATACATTGTTCAACGTTGAAGCGTTTCCTTCTCTACAATAAAAACTCAACAAATACAACTGACTATCCTGAACTCGACAGGGTGTTTATTTTATGGTTAATGGGTCAGACGTTCTTTCCAAACTCAACTAACGTTTCTCATATTGGTTGGCTTAAAGCGTTAGAAGATCTTGAAAAAGCACCACATTATGATTGGGGGTTTGAAATTTTAGGAGAAATGTACCGTGGGATTGGTCAAGCGTCCATAGGTATACCTAACTTCACTGGTTTCTGGGGCATCTTAGAGGTAAATATCTAAATTATTACTTTAAAATTTAAAAATTTTTATTAACAAATGTAGATTAAGTCAAAAAACTAAATTATAAAGTAATTTGCAGTATTGGTGGTATACGTACTTCTGTGTTCGTAAACCAATTCTTAAAGACAATACCGTAGACTTCCAATTATGGACATGTACTACACGAGAAACCGGGCAAAGGACACTGGTAGCGACGACTCGGTTTCCAGTTTTTTCCAGAGGTATCAACAGATGACTTAGAGCCACAAGAATGTTGTTGTTCACCCTTACTTTGATTTCTTGAGTATAATCATGAAGATGTACAAGGTATTCTTGATTATTCTCTCCTTAGAGTTGTTTTTTACACTCCATAAACGGATAGAGGGGTTTGGTACATGGAAGAAAGACCTATGTACCAGTTACGTGGGATTTATGCAATTGAAATTACCCGCCATCACAGATACAAATCTCTGCATCGGATTTTGATCGGGAGAGAATGACGCCGTTGGTGAGGTGTGAACTAAACACACAGGTGAATATTAGTGAAGTTCAGTATGTCAGATGGTACCAGTCGATTGCGAAGCCTGTAATTGGTATAAACGACATGTACGTCTATGGGTTCGATTTTCCAGGGTTATCACGCCTGGGTCATGATACAAACATCGTTCCTATCCAACAGCCTCAGGAAGATCCATGTTTTATGACTTACCCCACCACGGGTGCAAGTGATGAGTGCTAAAAAGTGCATATTTCTATATATTTTTCTTGGCATTTAACTCATCTTTTGTGCATTAATTCTACATTTTATCCCATATTCTGTATTTTCATTGTTTTCAAGAATAAATATTTTTAGAAGCAGTGAACTAATGAAGCAAAGAGTGACAGTGGCAAATGACAGTTACAATGGCAATGAGCCAAAGGCAGTGAAGTATAGAATTTAGAAGCAAACAATGAAGCAAGAATTTGGAAACAAATGTAAACAAAATACCAAGGTCTTTGAATCCACCTCTAACTCACACTGATTATTTATCACTGACAGTAACTTTGTTTTTCTATAACCACTAGCAAGAGGGATGTCAATCCTCTATATAGCAAGGGTCATTTTGATATGAAATCTCCTATCACAACTAAGGTACTCCTCCTAAGCATTAACTGTCTAGCTAAAGCACAATTAATCAAAAGAACAATATATAAAATTAAGCATGAGTTGCAGTTCAGCAACACTAGATGATTCTAACTACAATGGATGCCTGACATCCAATGTGAGCTAGTGTTGAAGCCCTAAGATGGAGTTTCACTATGAGCATTTAAACACCTCATGGCTACTGACAAGAGCATGAATAACAAATGTTAAGCTAGGGTTTCATCTAAACCCTGGCAAATTAAACTAGAACATGTTTAACACATTAAATAACTGGAATTGAAACATTGAACATAAACAGAGCATTGATAGAACAACTCAAAACAACACAGTTGAGGCACTGGCTAGTCCAGTCCTCTTGGGTGAAGCTCTGGCTAGCCCATGCATACCCTCAACACAACACAGACACATCATATTTATACCCAATTTATCAATTTAGGGTTTCCCCAAATTCCCAAATTCAACAGTTGAAATTAGGGTTCGACTCTACCTAATTTGACGTGACAAATCACTCAAGAAGGTCGACCCATTTCTTCTCTTCTTCTCCTGGTCCATTCCCATGTCTCAATTGATCTTCTAGCTCGACCTAATTCATTGATTTTCTCATCTAGGGTTTCAGAGAGAAAAGAGGGGAAATCGATGAATTAGGTGGGTAGAGTGGTAGGGAAATGATGAGAAAGGATATGGGTTGTTGTAGAGTGGTGATGGTGGCTATGGCAGGTGGAGAAGGTGGCTGTGGCAGTGGCAGGGCGTGGTGGTGATGGAGTTGCAGACGGAGGTGAGGGGAAAGAGAAGAAGAAGTCGATGGGAAATTTGGGTAAGGTGTGTTTGGTTCGGGTATAGGGAATTTGGTGTTTGGGTGTTGATCGGGACAACGAGTTTGATGATTTGCGAAGCGAGAGCGTTGGATGACCACATCTGAATCGAATCGAACGGCACGAGGGAAACAAATTATGAGCGACCGTTGGATGCCAAAATACAACGAAACTGACGGCTCAAGATGGAGTTAGGTGCTATAGTGTTAGACAGGAGCTTCAGATTTTGATGCACTATGATGAAGCGACCGTAGGATGCTGAGATGATCCAATCTGACGGCTGAAGATGAAGGCGGGTATGGATATTGGAAATGGGTTTGGGTGAGGGTTTTGGGCCTTGGGTATGCCAAGCCCATATCTTCTTTAAGAACAATTCTTCCTCTTCAAGCCCAGTTCTAGTCTTTTGGTCTTGCGCACAACATTCTTCGCGGCTTCCTTGTGTGATTCCTCTTGGCTTCCACCACTTTTCTGCTCTTTTTGCTCCGTAATTCATCCAAACTTTATTTACAACCTAAAAATGCAAAATTAATTAATAAAAATATTTATTCTTGAAAACAATGAAAATACAGAATATGAGATAAAATGTAGAATTAATGCACAAAAGATGAGTTAAATGCCAAGAAAAATATATAGAAATATGCACTTTTTAGCACTCATCAAATACCCCCAAACCTGAATTTTACTTGTCCTCAAGTAAAACAAAACTAAGGAAATCCTACCTATACCACTGTCGCTGGTCTCTCGATTGCATTTAGCGAATGCAATAAGCCTTTTAAACCACTAAGTGTCCCTAGTGGACGAGTTGAAGTCTCGTGAAGGTTTGCTTAGAACGTACCTACAAAGTTCTAGGACAAAATATAAGCTCAGATTCCATCAAATGTGACATGTGCAAGACAGTAGAAGCTCACAGCAAAATGGAGATGTCAATCTAGCTATCAAAGGCACAATCCTAGCACTGATAAAAACTAAAGACATGTGATAAGAGTGTAAAGTGTATCTACACATGTGTAAAGAAATATCGGATGTTATGACTACTAATCACCAAGAGATAGTTTCTCAGGCTAAGAACCGAGGTCGAAATCTAGCTAGCTGTCCGGACTTTACGAGAATTGTGAATGAGTTGGAGGTATTTCACAATCACTCGCGTTGTACATCAATGGCATACACCCTTCCTTGCTTATAACACAAAAACACAAAAGATGACTCTTTACATGACTCTTATTTACATTGACTACTCTCTTTTATTCTTGGAACAAGAGAGGATGGAATTGATAAATACTTGATTTTTTTTATTTTTTTTGATTTTTTTTTTGATATTTTTCTGAATATATATATCGTTTTTTTTTTTTTTTTTTTTTTAATTTACAACATGGTAACTCGTTTGATACATAAGCAAAAAGAAACAAAAAATTACATGACACTTTGCAAGAGGTAGCCCTTTTTGATGCACCCAATTAAATTCGATGGTTGTCTTTCTTAATGTAACCTCCACCTTCTATCCCAACCAACCAAAGAACAAGCTAGTCAAGTTTCGTTCAGTATTCTAAAGTGATTGGCAACTAAAACTTCCGATAGAACACTTCAAGGATGAGGCTATACATGTATTGGTAGATCGTGCGCGTGCAAGTTTCTTATCACTATGTGAATTGTGCTAGAATCAGGGTGCCTAAATATCTAGACTAAGAATCCTTATGTTTACATACATGCACAAGAGTCAACATTTCAAGGTAAATGAGATCCATTTTTATGTTTTTATCATTTTCTATTTTTTAATTTTTTTTTTGAATTTTTGATTTTTTTTTTTTTCAAAATGAAAGAGTTCAGTTTTCAATTATAGCATGTGATCGTGGTATCTATACCAGCAAGTTCTTCATCATCTTCGTCAAATTTGCTCGAAATTCGTTGGGAGATTCCAAATATTACTTCACAAGGTGAGCCAACCACGATCCCTATTGTTTCCCAAGCTATCGAACGTGATTATCCTTACCACAATGTGGATGCTTCTAATGAAGAGTTGAAGAGACAACTTGACGATATGCATTGGCTAGTTCTGAAAATGGAGAATGCGAGTGCATGTAGGAAATGGCTGACGGACACAGTGTTTGGGTTGAGTCCATCCGTAAATCCTGAGGGGCGTTCATAGTCTTCAAGTTCTACCAGGAGCAACAAATCATGGCAGTAGAATGATTCAGTGGTGGGAGATACACAGGTACCACACAATACTTAACCACAAACTGTGCCTATTTCTTAACCTCGAGTATATCCCCCATATTCTAGGCGCATTTCATCATCATTCTCGCTCTTCAACCCAAATGATTCTTACTACACTGTAACACCACCACCACAACAACAAACCGCTTATACGTTTGGAGGACCGAGTACTTTCCAACCATTTATTTCTCCTTACACAAATTTTGCAAATATCTTGGCATGTGGGGAAATCCTGAGTCTTGGAGAATGGACGACTCCAAGCCCTGAAGATAATAATGGAAGACGATAGAGAAATTGTAACTTTTAATTTTGCTATCTTTGTAATTCTAATTTTAATCAATTAAATGTACGACTGTTTGTTTAAATCAAATTACATATGTTTAAAGTTAAGCGTTACATTAACTTCACTGATGAGAAGTACTAGGTGGAACAACAACTAAAAAGAAGGGGTTGAAATTGTTTAACATGTTAAGGATTTCGAAACAATTTCCGAAACGAAAAACCATATTATCCATGTTCGCCATTCCTCTTTTGATATTATTACCAACTCGTCATCTGTTTCACCCTGGAGTCTAAATCGATTTACTTTCATGGTTAAGGCTACAAATTCACTTACTTCTTTCTTAATCGTATGAAAACGATTTTCTATGTCGCATATAGCACGACGACTCGGGTTACGGGTATCGCGGCAGAACCCCTCGTGAATAACCGCCCAGAACCCATGGATAGTGTGCTGAAGCAAGATGAGTTAATAAAAAAACATAGTTTTTGCAAATAGCTTTATCTCTTTTGCAGTATACGGAGCTCGCAGAATAATAAGGGTCGAGACATCTTTCGACAAATTTGTTGAATTGACGAATTTTTTTAAGCTCAAAGAAGAGTATAGAGACTAGAGGTGTTGAATGCATGAATTTGGAGTTGAAATGATGAGTATTTATAGAACTCAAAATCATGGCCATTGGATGAACAAATTTTTCAGCCGTTCAAATGTAGCCGTTGACGGGAAAAATAAAACCGCGAGGTTATAGATGAAACGAGCGGCTAATGTTGGACCGCACTCAAGAAACCTACAAATTTGTTGGCTTGGCCACTCATTTTTCATGTTTGTTGATTCCATTATGGGGGCAATTCATTCGATAGGAATTTCCCTAAGAGCAATTCCTATGTGATGGCCAAATCTCACTATGGGATGAACAATGGAGAAAACCGGATGGGAAAACCAATAAATTTATAGGTTTTCCCATTGCGGTTTACCAAGAACCGCGTGCTTTTTGTTAATCCTCGCGGTGCTTTCTCACCAATCAACAGTTTTCCTTTAACCGCTTGCGAGTCTTCTTCAACCGCCAGGTAGAATTTATTTTTCTCGATACTTACTTTGTTTACTTTATCCTATTTTATCTCACCTTATCCTATATTTAATATTATAACTCTATTTTATAAAGAAAAATTATTCTTTTTATATTATTTATACATTAAATTTTAATTATTGAATAAAGAGTATTATTACAAGAAACTAGTTGGAAGCTTAGCAAGTTGAGCTCCAACAACATACTACATTAGTTGAACAGGTTGCCGTGCTAGCCTACCAGCGAGCCTCATGAGGAACTAGACAAGGGAGGCGAATATGATAGGTTGGATGATTATGTCATAATGGGGGCTAACTAACTCTGCCTTCCATGTCAAATTCTGCGGTATTGCGTCATCGAAGACTCGAACTTGGGACCTCCTGGAGCGCATCAAACCTTTGAAGAACGGGGATGACCAGCTGAGCCAGCTACCCATAGTGGGCCCTGATGAACAAATATGTTGATTTAGAATATATTTTCCATGATTGAAAAACACGTTTGTTCATCCATGTGGATAAGCAAAAAACAATATTAGCAAATTCCCATAGGAATTACCCTAAGAACCTTATTGCTAAGTTAGATTTCATACTTAGAAAGTTTTGATGGGGAAATAAAGGTAACACAAGATATATCTTGGATCAGTTTATACAAATGAAAGGCCCTTAGTGGTCTGACTTTCATAAATATTAAGGTTTTATGTAAGCTTTAATTAGTAAGCTGGCTTGGAAGGCTTGTACTAATCCTAATGAATTATGGGACAAAATTTTGAAGGCTAATTAAGTATTCTAGAAATGGTATTTTTCGCATCAAGATCATACAAATTAAAATAGTTATTGAATATGGAAAGAAATCTGTATGTGGACACTATCGAACTAACTCTTGTTGGGCAGTTAGATGTGATACTAAGGTTGATTCTTATAGACTACCATATGTATATTGAATGGTGCCACGTAGTTTAGGGGGAACGCCTGAGTGTAGGGGTGAGAGAAGGAACTTCGATATATCCTCGCCTAAGAGTGTTTCATTTATATAAATACTAAAGGTGGGCCCAAAAAGTGGGGAAAATATATTCTATCAGATTTTTTCTTATAAAACGTGAATAAGCGATGATTTGATCCTCGTTTTCTACCTTACCCGCTTTCAAGGAGAGAGAAAATGAACGAAATATTACACCACGTTTTTAAGTTTCTTTCATCCTACTGAAGTCGTCCATAAGAGTCAGCCTAAAGTCAAGATCTAGTTTGATAGTTGGGTTGTTGGTCTGAACAAACTCTAGGTTTGGCTAACGCAATCATCTATACTCTTGTTTGGGTGTTAATTCTCTATGAAGAGTTTATTTTTGTGCACACTCTTTTAAAGAGTGTATATTTCACATTTAACTTGATTAGTTGATTAGTTAGCGAATGTTCCCATTACTATCCATGTTTAGAATCTGGATCCTCGTTAAATAACTCCCAAATTTAAATCAGTGATAGAGATTAAAATGTCACGTGTACACTCGTTAGAGAGTGCACAAAAAATAGGGCTCATCCTTGAATCTGGATAATGTAATGCTTCTCTAGTTAATAGCTTGTTTACTCACGACTCTGCTGTGAAATTTTATCTATGTCAATTCCTGGATTGCGTGAGGATATTTTGATATGACCATATAACAAAGATTGTTGTCTATAACACACTGATCAACTACATTAACTCTAGCATTTCTCACCATTATTCCATTCGTACCAATATGTTGAAATCTACCATAGCACATTAAGCAGGTCATTGGCCTATGGCCAATATCGCACCACAATGGTGCATCAGGAAAGAGTAGGCTGGCCGAGATAATGTACAACCTCATAGATGTAAGTATTGTAATTGGACTATCGGCTAGAACGAAAACAAAACCATCGTAACTAGTTATCTAAAGATACATGGAAACAAGCCAGAGTAGGATGGTCGAGGCAATGTACAACTATCATGTCTGGACATTGGAGTTGGCTATGGGCCAAAGTTGGAAATACATCCATCACGGAGCTTCATACACTTGACTTCAGTAACGACCATGAATACAAGCACCTCAAATTTGGACTTGGTTAGTGTCAAAGTCCTCCCCGGTTTGAGTTGTGAAAATATCCTTTAGACATATATAGGGAGGGGTAGTTGGTTGAAGGTGCATATACGTACTATGCCTACTGCTTGGTCACGCCCTTGCAACACGAATTGGATTAAGTTACTTTTCCCGTCGAGGATGAACTACAGTCAGCGCTTGATCCCTTTGAAGTAGGGAAGGGTACATAGGCAACCACAATAAGTTGTAGCATTGACTGTCCAGCACGTTGTTGCTCATATCATCTAATTGCGAGATAATTGCAACACATTAGCCTCTCATATTATCTGACTCGATGATGCGATTCAAGAGATGATTGTGCCATACTTGATGAGGCCAGTTGCATTCAATTCCTTGGATGATCATACTTCCTAGTTAGTGGAGCTTGCATAGCCAAAGGAAAGTATGGCATGAGCCTGATTGATGCACCCTTGGCACAACAAGATCAGTGCATGATTTCAGCAGTGCCTAAGCTAAGTAAGTAAGGAAGGTGGAATTAGGCCTACAATGTCCTATGCGCAAGTCTACCATGCCTGGACAAGTCCCAAAATCCAGTAATGCATGTAACAATGCATTGGAAATAGCCTTTATGGCTTTATACCCTTCGCAGAACAAGGGTAAGTTGGAACGGTGTGGAAGCTAAGCCAAGACAATATGCTTTGCCAAGCATGCTTGCAATGGAAAATGGACGTGCATTTGCTTTACATAAAAAAGAGTTATAACGCTTGGTTAGTAACATCAGAGTGGCGCATCGGGGAATTATGTTCTGCGCCCCGGCGCGTTAGGCTTAATTTTTTGATCTGTCACAGTTCAAGTTAATATTCTTTCTTTTCCGTAATAGGTGATATAGTTCAAGTTTGCACAGTTTTTAAGACAATGAGGAGAAAGCAGAGGAGTATTTTTAAGTATTTTTTTATTACAATGTACCTTTATGGATAATAATTAGTAAAATTTAAAAATGATATAATCTCTCAAACTACACCACAAATATTCCTAAATTTTATACCATTAAAAGGCATTTCTTACACCTACATAACCATTATAAACATGATTATAAAATTATACATATTTCTTACACTAACTATAGTCAATTAATTTTTTTTATAAATTCCTTTGTTTAAAGATGTAGATCACCTTTTGGTGAGAAAAAATACAGGCGACTGACTCGGTGATGGTAACTCAGTGACTCGGAATTTGTAACCAAAAGTGATCTTCCCCATATTTTTTTTGATCTTTGCATCTGATCTTATCTTGCATGGCTTAATTTATCGATCTTATGTGTTTCCTTGTCTTCTTCAATTCATTTATTTGTTCTGTTTTTTTTTTAGTTTGTCCTCTATTGATCTTTGAATCGGCTTTTATGTAAAGAACTAAGTAAATCATGAGTTTTCAATTAAACGGTAATTTCAGCGTCTAGTCTTATATTTTAATTTACTCAGCTTTTAATGCTTACTTTTAGTCGAATTAAAATCTCACTATTGATGGTTCGGTTTCTATAAGCGTTGGTTAAAGATCCTATTTTACTTTTATATCCGTACTGTTTACAATGTCTAGCGGGTATTGCTAGGTTTTGTGGTCTTTCTCCCTACTAAAAGGTTCCCTCATAAAGGTTGTCTAGTCTATCAAGGTCGTTGCATGGCTGAAAGGTTTTCTGGTCTGATCGAGACAAAGATAAGAAATTTAAATCAGGAAATGAATAAACCCATTAGCACCATTTCTCAAAAGAAGACTAAAACTCTTTGCGATCATCGAAATTGTTGAAATCATGCAAGCGTCATCTCATCTTCGATTTCATCATCTTATTCAGCTTTTTCTTCACCATGTCAAATTCATCAAAAGGAGAAGTTTCTGACCTAATTAAAAAAAAAATCTGGGAGAACAAGATGATATCAACAGAGTTATTAGGTACCCTCTGAAAATGTGGGGGTCTAACAACCTCACTCAATAAGTCGATTAGCAATCGGTATGGAATAACTCAAATATACTTTTAAGAGAATCAACTAGACAGTCAGACTCAATCTTAATAAAAAGTATATCAAGGAGTTATATCTCAATTCTCGATTCAATACTTACTCAAGCAAATAGAAATATGCGAGTCTAATTGAATACAAGAGAAATTAACTTGAACGGTACCAAAGACCAATGTTAAAGTATCAATCAATTTCAATCAACAACCAAAGGTTGGATTTACCAATTGATCAATTCAACGCACAACCTGTGATATTTTAATTATATAACAAAATATAATGCGGAAAAAAATAGCACTGTTAGAGCATAGCTCGGTTGAACCCACCAAGCGTTGGTATGTCAAGTTTGGTTGTCATATTTTAGTGAACCAAAACTCATTTAAAGAGTCTCTTGATTATGTACTAGAGTCAACTTCGTATAGGTTAGCTTGAAAGTATTAGCATATGAGACATTACAAGTATTACGAAGACTTGAATAAGTGAAGAAGTAAGGAGCTACAACGACAACATCGTCCATCCACTTGAGGTTAGTGATATTTGAATTGAACTGTTTCATTCCCAAACGTATCTTTCAAGTCGTGCATATTGAAAACATAACTGCGAAACATGAATGATTACACTCTAGTTATACATAGTATTAAGGAATACAATACGAAGTATAATGCTTATCTTTTGAACTTCGTATATAAGACATCGACATAATCGTTTGAATGCTATTGTGATTATGTATGGGTATGAGGTGAAGATTTCATCCTATGAAACAATGTTTTACATTCGTTTAAAGGAAGTAAATTCATGAACTTTTTTCATGAATCGGAAGGGAAATCGCCAGGCTTATTGGTATTGTTATTCATTGCATATCTTTTGAACTACCAATATATGTGATTAGTATAACCGCTCATGACTTGTTTATGTTCTTGGTAAAACTATTCACAAGGCCTAACTTTTGTATTGGTATGACTTTTATTAATGAAACCGATCTTAAGTAATCATCTGAGATGGTATGATCGATTTGTTGTAATTGGTATGACCAACTCTAGGCAAAGGGGAACCGATCCTAGTAAGAGGTGCAACCGATCACAAAGGGTAATCGATCCTTGTAAGAGGTGCAACACGTTTCTAGATATTGGGAACCGATCCTATGGACATGTGCAACAAATACAAGTTAGATACCATATATATGTGGGAACCGATCCTAGTACCTAGTAAACTGAATTTTGGAAAGCTAGTGTCACTAATTCCAGTACCCACATGGAGGTAAAACCGAAACTTGTTTTGGTAGATCCGTGAAACCCATGTTTGGTGATTGAGTGTTCTTAATCAATCACATAGCTCTTGAAAGTCAGATGAACTAATTCTAAACTTGTTTGGAAGTGTGGCAAATCGGTTTCAAGATTGTATGTATGAAAGAGGACTTACAAAGTTAAGATGTCGACATACTTTGAACATGTGCGGTAACGCCTATCTTTTATTGTTCAAAGATATTTCTTAATAGCTAAAGGAAAAAATCCCGGATCGAAAAATAAGTTGAGAATCTTTTAATTAAGGTTTTTAATTTTATTTTTGGAAAATGAAAATTAGTAATGTGCATTTACTAGTTGGAGATTTTCGGTCAATGTTTGGACAAAGCATTTCCGGGAATTATGGAAACCGAATTTGGAATATATTGCATATCTTGAGAATATTTTCGATTTTGGAAATTCCTTGGTTTCCAAACTTCCTTGGTCTATAAATATCAAAGTTTGCATTTCGAGCAAACTAATCCTCAGAGCCAGCAAAACTACTTAGTTGTGTTGTCACTGGTGGAGCCGCCTATTCGGAGAGGAAAGTAACCTAATTAGGCGAAATCTCTTACGGCCGCTCGGTTTAAAGACTTTTTTGGGATTGGGAAGCTCTATTAGTACCGTTGGTGGGAAACTAGATAATTGCGGTTTATTATTAGTTTTCGATTGATTTGATTGACTAAGGTTTGTTGAACTTTGATTGCACCTAGTTTGTTTATGCTTGAGAATCTTCTCTTCTGATATGAGATTCACTCAAACTAGATCCAAGTTTCGACGGGGATCTTTAGACTGTTTGTAGATCTACAGACGTCTTGTGATAATCCATCGTTAACAGACTCCGTTTTGTGCGTGATTGATCACAAGAGATTCAAGTTGATTGTGTGCAGGTATTTATTGAAGATCTAAGAAGATTTGAAGACGAAGAAAATTTCTGATTTGGGTTCATAATGTTTGGTGTGCACATTACTTGTTTCGGTTAAAGAGGATCCAACTTTATTCGGTTTATCCTTGTGGTAGATTGTATTGATTAGTTGAGTAGATCAGCATCAATACAATTCTTTGTGATTCAAAGTATTGATTGAAAAATCTTGACGATTACTTCAGTAGTTATTATTAGATAGATCTAAGGACCTGACAAAGGAGTTTATTGGGATAAACGGAAGAGCCTTTTGTCGAACTCACATCACTTGGTTGAAAAGAGTTTTTATCAAAAAAATTTGTTGTTCCTTTACTGTTTGGAATACGAACCAAAGGAATTGTTCCAAGTACATAACTTATTACAAGTTGGAGGCGTGGGAATACAGACGGAACTAGGTGAACTATAGGTTTAGTTGCTCGGTCTCAACTATACAAAGTTGGTTTGATTTTTTATAGCGGCTTAATCCTGAGAGTATTCAATTCTGGACAAGGTCCGGGGTTTTTCTGCATTTGCGGTTTCCTCGTTAACACAATCTTGATGTGTCATTTACCTTTATTTTCCGCAATTATAATTGTTGTTATTATAATTTAAAGTAAATTACACAAACATTAATTCCTATTTTACTTGATAGCAATCCTATTGTGTTTGGTTAAATCCGAACCTATTATCAAGTAAATATACTTCATTGTTGTATTGTCTCGATCTTGTATTCATAGTCAATCCAACAAGTTATCTTGTCGTCGTATTGTCCCGATCTCTTATCCATAGACGATCACACGAAGTGTGAACCGATTAGTTGTATTGTCTCGACTCAGTCCATAGAAAATCACTTTCGGATAAAGGACTTATAAGTACAAAAGTTTTAGATTGAGGTATATTTGAGTACTCTCGTCTTATCAAACACAGACACCAGAAGTTTTGTTAACGAGGAAACCGAAAATGCAGAAAAACCCCGGGACCTAGTCCAGATTGAACACACACTGTACTAAGACGCTACAGATACTAGCCTACTACACACTAACTTTGGCCTGGACTGTAGTTGAACGCCAATCAATCTCACACTGATCCAAGGTACACTTGCGCTCCTTACGTCTCTGATCCCAGCAAGATACTACACACTTGATTCCATTAGATGATCTTACTCACAACTAAGAGTTGCTACGACCCAAAGTCGAAGACTTTAATAAAAAAATCTGTATCACATAGAAAAGTCTACAAGAATAGATAAATCTGTCTCCCACAGAAATACCTACAAGTTTTGTTACGTCTTTTGATAAATCAAGGTGAACATGAACTAATCTATAACCCGGACTTATATTCCCGAAGAACAGACTAGAATTATCAATCACCTCACAATAATCTTAATCGACTAGCGAAACAAGATATTGCGGAATCACAAACGATGAGACGAAGATGTTTGTGACTATTTTTCTATCTTTCCTATCGGATAAATTAATCTCGAGCCAATTTTACAATTGTACTCAATACGATAGAAACAACAGGATTAAATCACTCAACTACAAAGAAAATTATTGGGTCTGGCTTCACAATCCCAATGAAGTCTTCAAGTCGTTAACCTACAAGGTCTCAATAGAAACCTAAGGTTAAAGGAGAATCTACTCTATCTTATACAACTAGTATCACACAGGAGATATGGGGATTTGGTTTCCCAGTTGCTAGAGTTCTTCTCTATATAGTCTTCAAATCAGGGTTTGCAATCAATGCTACCTTGGTAACAAAGCATTCAATATTCACCGTTAGATGAAAACCTGATTAGATTCAAGCTAATATATTTAAACCGTTAGATCGAATATTATCTTGTTATACACAAATGAAATGCACGTTCATTTAGGTTTGTGTAACCGTACCTAAACGTGTACACCTAGTTGGTTCAACAGTAGTTAACCAAATGGTTAGCCATATGAGCACTTTACTATCAACCATATTCATCTTCACCATAACTAGTTCAAATGACTCAAAAGAACTAGTTAGAGAGTTGTTCAATTGATTATATCCTATAGAAGTATACAAGACACAATGGAAGCGAAATTGGTTTTGATTCACTCGAATCGATTCATGAACATTATAGCCACGGTTTGCAAATTGCATTCCTTATTATATAAATGTTTTAGTTCATGAACAAACAAATTTTAGAAAGTTAGACACTTAAGTATGCGTACGGGTATGCGTACTTAAGTAACCGGATTTGAGTTTGTTTTGGTTTTCAAACTCAGCAGAAATTCACAGACGTGAATTTTCCGCTAGTATGCTACGGGTATGCATACTTAGGTAACCGGATTGAGTTGGTTTTGATTTCCAAACTCGGCAGAAATTCACTGTCATGAACTTCCGCCAGTATGCGTACGGGTACGCATACTTACCCAGTTTCCATCAACCATTTAGTACATACACAAGAATGCATACATTTGGTTCCCGGTTTTGGACTTATACACTAATGTGCGAACACACTATATGCTTATATCCAAAGATGGTTACATATTATAAACTCTCATTTCAATCATTGAAACATTCTTAGAGGATGTTATATAGAGGTTATTCACACTCCATTTTTCATCAAAGCGATTTTCAAAGATTGAAAAAATCAACATGACTTTCGTCACTTGTAAAGATGAACTTGGCCAAAGCGAAAGCTTACCAACACATATTTCGTGAAATAGATAAGCGAGATAAACTCGACTCGAAATAACAAATGTGTATAATCGAAGTCTATATAGAAAATACGAACTTTGTCTCAAGATAGGAGATAGAGTAGATAGACTTTTGAGTGATAGATAAGTTCAAGTCTCCACATACCTTTTAGTCGATGAAGTTCCAACAGTTCCTTGTGTAGTTCTTCGTCTTTGTATGATGAACATCGTGGAGTCTAGAGCTCAACTACACTTTCTATCCTAGTCCGAGACTTAGCTATAAGTAGACTAGAAATAAAGACTTATATTTTTGGCAACTAAACTTGAAAAACAAGCTTGAGATAGCAACGCTTGCGAGTTCGGCCGAGCAGTGCTCTAACACCCTCACATCAAGCTAAGTAAGGGAATAAAAAAATATGAAAAGAGTTTGCTTGGGAAGTTTTTTTATGAACACTCAATGAGTATTGAAAAAGTTGAAAGGGAAGCTACTTTAGCCTGGGATCATGGGAAATTTTAAATAAGAGCTCATGACAGAAATATGGTGATCTTCAGATTCTTTGATTGGAATGATTATAATGTTGTGTTAGAGAATGGTCTTTGGTCCTTGGACGGTTATCTTATCATTTTGAGGGATTGGAATCCGTCCATGATTTCAAGAGAAATAGATTTTCAAACTCAACAATTCTTGATCGACATCAAACAACTTCCTCCAGAAATTCTCAACTTGGAAGTAGAAGATCAAATTGCGAAAATCTTGGGCAATCCTATCAAAACTATTCCAGAGGATGGTAATCCGATTGATACTAATGTTGTTAGTGTTCTAATTGAGTTTAATGTTACTAATCCTATGCTGAGAGGAATTATGGAAAAGAAAAAAAAACAACTAAGTGTACCCAATGGATTCCAGCATATTTTCAGAAGCATCCAAGGAAACTCTGCTATGCTTGTCTTATAATTGATCATGTTGAAGCTGCTTGTGAAGAAAAGGTTGAGTATGTACAAGCCATAAAAAGTTATATATTCAAATTTGGAGAGGACTATGGCGAATACATTGATCCAAGAGATAATAATCCTTCTTATGGTCAAGGCGAGAGAATTTTAATCTCTCATAAGAAAAACAAAGGCAAGAAAAGGATGGAGAAAAAGCATTTCACTATCCTAGAAGACGACTTCTATCTCTTTACTATCAATACTTCATTCAGTTGGTGAAGCTGGAGAAATATCAAATGCTAGAAGGCCTAAAAGGACAAGAGATATGTCAAGAACTAGCAGCAATAACAATATTCAAAATAAGATGGTGGAAGAAGAAATTATGTCTCAACCAGATCACTTCTAGCAGTTCAATGAGCTAGAAATGGAAAATTATAACCAGAACATGGAGTTGATGTACTAATCCAACAGTAACTTTGGAGATTGGGAAATCATATCATCAATCTTGAGAGAACTCAGCAAGCAAGCAGGAAGATCGGGTCTTATTTCTTAACTTTTTCAATTTAAAGTTTCAATTCCGTTTTTATTTTTTTAGTCTTCATATAGATAACTCTCAGCATCTTCAGTTTAGTAAGCATTTCATTTTTAGTCACTATAGTCAGTTTCCTGTTAACATGAAGATTCTAGCATGGAATGTCCATGGTTTAGGAAATAATAACACTAGAAATGATCTTAGAGATTGCATACAAAAACATAACCCAGATTTAATCTTCCTCTCAGAAACAAAACAACATGATAAAAATGCATACTTTCTGTTGAACTCCATCAATTATCCTAATATTTGGTGCTATAACAATAAAATTAAGGCTGATGGTTTAGCTGTTCTTTGGAAAGATGGTTTCAAAATAGAACTAATGTATTATAATGATTTCATGGTTAACTTTATTGTTCATATGGGTTCTATAAATGTTGAGTGGGTATTAACTTGTCTTTATAGCTCTTGTTATCTTTCTGAAAGAGATAAGCATTAGAAAGTGATTAATGATATGGGGAATAATATGAATCTGTCGTGGGTCTTATTAGGGGATCTTAATGTAACTCTATCTAGTGAAGAAATAAAATCCTTATCTACTCATTCTAAACCCACACCTCCTACTTTGAATCAAACCATCTCTAGTTCTGGATTACAAGAGATTCTTTTTTCGGGTAACCCTTTCACTTGGACCAATCATAAACAGGGAAATAATTTTTTCAAAACCAGACTTGATAGATGCCTTTGTTCCAATGATTGGATGTCCTTGTTCCCAAATGCAATCATCAATAACCTTTCCCCTCTTGGCTCAGACCATTCTCTCATTCTTCTTCTGACCAATCCAATTTACTCATCTCATTGTAAACCTTTCATAGTTTATGAAACATGGACAAAACTTTTAAACCTCTAATTCAAGCTTAGTGGCAAGATAAATACAATGACTCTCCAACATTTCAGTTTACAAAAATCCTTTCAGGGGCAAGAAGAGTTATTAGAGATTGGAAAAGGACCAAGTTTGGAAAAATTGATACCAGAATTGCAAGTATTCAAGAACAGATAAAAGAAGATCAAAACAAACAAGATGAAGATCATGAAACAGTGGCTCAATTTCAAAAGGACCTATAAAAGTGCTATGAAGTTACAAGACATCATCTATCAGCAATCAAGAGAGAATATTATCAAGAATCAAGATAAAAACACTAAATATTTTCATTCAAAAGATAATTTTAGAAGAAGGAGAAATCAGATTGACACCATCAAAGATGAAAAGGGTATTTGGAAGAGCTCTAAATAAGAAATTCAGGAAGTTTTGATCAAGCATTTCATCTCAATTTATACTACAACAAATCCACCTCAAGAAGCAGTTTTTCTAAATCTCATTCAACCCCGCATCTCTGATACATAAAATAGTCATCTTACAAAAATTCCTTCACCTCAGGAAATAAGACAAGCGGTATTTCAAATAAAAGCGTGTGTTTCTGCGGGACCTGATGGTTTTCAAGCTGGATTCTACGAGATCTGTTAGTATATAGTTAAGGAGGATATAGTCAAAATGGTTTAACACTTCTTTAGAATTGTATTTCTTTTAAAGCATATGAACCAAACGTATCAAGTTTTAATTCCTAATAAAGCTTGTGTGGAGTCAGCAGAAGATTTTCGACCTATCATCTTGTGCAACATTTCTTACAAGATAATTTCGAAAGACTTAAGAAGGTGATTCACAAAATTGTTTCACCATGGAAAGAGACATATGTACCTGGAAGAAACATAATGGACAATACCATCATTGTCCATGAGATTATTGATTACATGAAGAAAAATAGAGCAACCCAAGAATCTATTTCTATCAAGATCGATATGGCTAAAGCTTTCGATAGAATGGAGTGGTCGTTTGTGCTTAATATGCTTCAACAATTAGGGTTCAGTAAAAATGGTGCCAACTCATAAATAAATATATCAGCACAACATCAGTCTCAATCATGTTAAATGGTTCTCCAACTACTTATTTTCATCCCACAAGAGGTCTGCGCCAAAGTGATGCTCTCTCTCCATACTTATTTATTATCTGCATGGAAGCTTTTAGTAGAATGCTACAAAATTCCTGATCATAAACTCATTTCTCCAATCAAAATCAACTCCTAGTGCCCACCTATCTCTCACTTTTTCCTCGCAGATGACTGCATTTTTTCTCATCAGCAAATGAAAACGCAGTTTATTACACCCTAAAAATAATCAACCAGTTCTGCAACATTTTTGGTCAGTTGGTAAACACAAATAAATCTAGTGTGCATTTTAGCAAGAATTTAAGTCGATATGCTAAGGAAGGCATAGCTGGTATTCTGAAATGAGAGTATCCCTCTAGAAGAAAAATGTCTGGGAATAAATCTATTTATTGGAAGAAATAAGAACCAATGCTTTGAAGATACCACCAATAAAATGGGTACCAGACTCAAATCTTGGGAAGTCCAACTCACAACCCAAGATGGAAGGGCAACTCAAATACACTCAACTCTTAGCACCATGGCTCAACATCGAATGGGTTGTATGAAATTACCTGACAAGACCGTAAAGAAGATAAATTCCATACAAAGAAATTATTGGTGGGATAAGAAGAATGTTAGGGGCTGGATTCCTAAAGCTTGGAAAGAGGTCAGTACACCAAAAAGATAAGGAGGATTGAATTTCGAAAACACAAAATTTTTCAATGAAGCCCTTCTGATTAAAGTAGCTTGGAGGTTGGTCAAGGAAAAGGATGCTGCCTGGGTTAAAGTGTTGGAAGATAGATATTTCAAAGATGGTGACCTTTGCAAGGAAAAGTTAAAAAGAAAGGTTCTTGGATGTGGAGTAATATTCAAGTTGGTTTATATTGGGTGAAAAGATTTCGTATATGGGAAATAGGAAATGGGCAGAAGGTTCAAATTGGAAAAGCAAATTGGATAAGGAAATATCAAGAGGATAATCTGATTATTCAAAATAAACCAATTCAGAATTCAAGTCAAGGTATCACAAGAGTTGTTGATCTAATCAACTCAGAAGAAAAAAGGTGAGATTTAGATAAAGCTGTTGTTGTTTATACTCCTCATCAAATAGAACTAATAAAATATAAAAGAATCCCATCACAGGGAGAAGACAAACTTCAATGGTCCCTAACAACAACATGAGACTTTTCTGTAAAGTCTACTTATAAATCAATCCTAAAGGTTCAAAATCAAACTACTTCAGATCAACACTCAAAGTTCTGACTTCTCTTATGGCACTTAAAGATATCCCACGAATGTAAGATGTTCTTGTGGAAGTTGGCTCATAATATTCTTGATGTTTCAGCTAGACTTCAACGGAATACAATAATTTAGAATCCTAACCATCCTCTATGCAACCAACATTTGGAAACAAAAGAGCATCTATTCCTTCAATGCCATTTTGCAAGAGATATGTGGCTTTGCTATTTCTACCACTATACACCATAATGCTAACCAGTTTGCTAGTACACAGGGTTGGTTTCTCTCGTGGCTTGACAGAGACAATACTGTCTCTAAGGATAAAATCCACCTCATCAATCTTGTTGTTATTACTATGTGGCACATCTGGAAATGTATATGTAGCAAGCTTTTTGAAAATAGAAACCAGAATCCTTATACATTGGTTCAACAAATCATGAGATTTAGTCAAAATAATCAGATAAACATTTCTGAAGAGAACAACATAAATACTAGTAGCTCTCATCATACTGCGTTAGATAGACATAATAGGAAAAAACCTTGATCTCCACCTCCCATTGACTGGTTGAAAATTAATATAGATGCTTCCCTATTGCTTAAAACTAATGATGCTGGTTTGGCTATGTTGATTCACAGTTCTACAGGAAACTATGTGGAGGCCATGACCTGCACAATGAGAACCAGCGACATGGATCAAGCTGAAGCTCTTGGACTAATCCATGCCATAAATTTGGCGAAGAAGAAAAACAAATCAAAGATAGTCACTGAAGGTGACAACAGGAAAATTATGGAAAGGAGTTTTAAATCCAGATAAAGCAACAGTCAGATCACTAGTGGAAAATGGAAGTTAAACCACTGTCAGGACAAGAAGTAATATCGTTAAAAACGACTGTGTCCATAAGCAGTAATCTAGAAGTGGTTTTTCCCAAAACGACTGTGCCTGGAAAAGGTTGAATTCATTAAAAAAAAACACTGGCTTCAACAGTCAAGCATGAAGCGCTGATAGACACAGTCGTTTTATTGATGATATTTTATAAAAAAAAATGATATTGATTCAGCTGAATCCAAAGCTGATTCAACTGAATCAAAAAATAAAAGCTAAATCATAATTAAATTAATAATGACTTCAAAACTGAATTTAGCAAAATTAAATTGATAATAACCTTGAACTCAATTTGTATTGAAAAGTGTATTCAATTCATAATTTCAACTATCTAAAATACTGCAAGTTCTAAGTCTCAAAAAATTCTAACAGTATGTGGAAAACCTTAACCTATATTCATATAATTACGAGCTTAAGATAACAAATTGGCTCAACTCAGCAGCAATGTTCTACCATCAGTTCGTCATTGAAAATATTCTTACGGCAGGCAAGATGCTCAAACCCAGTTTAAAGCTTTTCAGCCATTCAACGTGACATTTTTAGCTTGTCTTGCAGCAACCTTTGACTACTGTAGTTGTGGTTAATATTCAACAACGGTTATAGCTCTCTATCCCTTCACGTTCATTCTACATATCATGCTTTGCGTTATAATGCCATCAGTTCTTGTCGAGCTCAAATGCATAGGTTTTCATATAAATATTATGTAAAGGGTTGAACAAAGGGAAACAAAAACTTATCTTTGAATTAGTGATTTTTCAAAAATAATGACGACTCTGCAACATCCTTTTTCCTCACTGCAACTACTTTCCATTCAAAGTTCAGATATTGCTCAACTCCAACAATGAAACAACAAGGAAGTTTAAAGGATAAGATATGATATCTTTTAAGTACATCAAATAACACAACAATTCCAATGGTACGCCGACTAGGAACTACTTCAGATTGAAAATGCAAATCTGATAAACCATTTTCCAATAATTGCACATTTAAACTAAAAAGGCATTATGAAAACCAGCTGCCCTGTTGAAAGGTTTTAATTGGGTGGCTTAGTTTTGATGAAAATTTGTCAACCTGCGTTCTGATACAAGAAAAAATCCCCAGATTCCCCCTTTTTTGGTTAACGAACTTGATAAAGAAGACATGGAGAAAGTTAAATATTTATAGAATTGATAAACTACATGTTCTTTAATATCAGCGTAATTCTTCTTACTTCTAACCTCTTCTGAACCTCAAAACTCTCTAAAACCCTGTGTTGCAACAATGCGTCAAAACTTCTTTTTTTGGCGTATCAATACGTATTGTATGGATACGTGTATCCAATACGTCCAATACGGCCAATACCAACTGTATAATCCTTTTTTTCAGTTAAAATACCAAAAGTTGGATAAGAAGCAACAGCTGTCCATATATTTCTTTAATACTAATAAAAGTTAGATATTTATCACCAGCTGTCATCACCCCCTCCAGTCAATACTTATCCCAAACTTTCTCCTCCTCCTCTTAATCTCAACACTTATCTGATTACCTCTAACTCTCTCTGTTTTATCTCCTCCAAAACCAGTAGAATACCCAAACCCTATTTATCCCAGATACTGATATACAACTATGAGCAAGAAAACAAAAGACGCAAATCTCAACACCCCCCTTTGGAATTATGTTGAAAAACAAGGAAAAAGTGACGAAGGTGGTGGAAACAATAAAATCCAGTGCACAATATGTAACTATATATTCTTTGGTTTTATACTCGGGTGAAAGCCCATCTTCTTCGTATATAAGGACAAGGTGTTAAGATATGTGAGGGCATAGATCCTGATAGTTTTGAGGGCATTCCGTATCGCCGTATTACCATTTTTTTGTTGGTGTATCCTAGTAACGTATTGGTATCCTGTATCGGATACCGTATCCGTATCGTTGCAACACAGCTAAAACCACATGAAGTGACAAATTAAGTTGAATCGACCTGCTTCGCAAAACCTGCAAAAAGAAAGAGATACTACTAAGTTTAACTGAACTCATGCAGTACTACAATGTCATAGAAACAAAATTTTCAGTAGTAGAGGAAGATCATACTCTGTTGTTAAAACTTAACCACAAAATTTAAACCATTATTTTAAAATAAATTACATTAGTATACTTACATATAGGCCAAATCACTAGGAGATTTACTAGGCACTTTCACCTTCAATGTAACAACAACGAAAGTAAATAAATGAAATCTAAGAAAGTAGAGAATGTATACCTTTCTGCCCTAGACATTCCAGTAAATTGATGGGAAGTTGCACCCCACAAGTAACTTGTTAACTTGTTAAAACAAATTACAGTAGTATACTTACACATTGGAAAAATCACTAGGAGATTTACCAGGAACTTGCACCTTCAATGTAACAACAACGAAAGTAATTAAATGAAATCTAAGAAATGAGAGAATGTATACCTATCTGACTGAGACATTCCAGTAAATTGATGGGAAGTTGCACCCCACAAGTAACTTGTTAAGTTCAGCTGCTCTACTCACACTTTTGACAAAAATAACTACTTGATTGAAGTCCAACCCTTCCAATAATTCATCCAACTTGCAGTTTTTCTCCAAGTCGGTCAATTTTATGTACTGCTGAGAAAAACGAAAAAGTAATCAAGGAAAATGTTGATGGGCAAAAAAAATACTCAGCAAACAAATGTTATAAATGTTGATGGATACATTTCTTAAACTGAGTAGGTGCCATAACACATAACCTCACTACTAGGTGATATATTGACAGCATTTTTACAACATATACATTGGATGAAAACACACATGGCATAAATATCAAATTCGAGAAATGCAAGTGTTAACTTTCCAAAGGGACCAGTGAACCGATGAAACAACAGTGGAAAACACTAATCTACTAGATCTATAAGACTTAAAAGAATTAAAACTTGGCTTGAAAGGAATGCTGAGCCAAGCAAAAGAATACATGCAATATTTGTTGCCAGGTACAAAGAACTTGATGCGGTTATAACCAGATTTATTAGAATCCAGATCACAAAGGAAATGACTTACCGAAAATCTCTTTCAGATGTCCATCATTCACATTCGTAGTGAGATGATCAACGTGCGGCATTAAAGATTCTGGATATGCTTTTCTGAAAACATGGTATGTTTAGTACAGCAAAGTCTATAAAGCTAAAACAATCACGCATGGAGTGAACCTAATACCATTATCATACATCCCACCAAATTAGAATATTGACAAAAAAAAAACTTTTATCTACAAGTTGACCCAAAACAGATGTTCACCTGGACTCAATGTAGTCTTTGCCTTTACAGACGAGAAGTTGCGCAAAGGTTTTGTATCAGAGAAAGTTCCAGAGTATCTCCTACTGCTCCTATGATCCAGTGTTTCCTTAGTTCCAACTGCACAAATTCGCCTACCTTAATTAGAATTCATAATAACACAGTATCTTCACCACATAATTTGAGATTTTACCAGCCCCCAAAGATAAAAGAACAAACCAGATGGAGGAGTTCTAGTAATTGCAGTTCTTGCCCGTAGAGATGAATGAACATAATAGCAGGACTGTAACATCGAAGGAAACACGTGTGAGTGGTCACATTCATTACAGACGAGAAGTTGCGCAAAGGTTTTGTATCAGAGAAAGTTCCAGAGTATCTCCTACTGCTCCTATGATCCAGTGTTTCCTTAGTTCCAACTGCACAAATTCGCCTACCTTAATTAGAATTCATAATAACACAGTATCTTCACCACATAATTTGAGATTTTACCAGCCCCCAAAGATAAAAGAACAAACCAGATGGAGGAGTTCTAGTAATTGCAGTTCTTGCCCGTAGAGATGAATGAACATAATAGCAGGACTGTAACATCGAAGGAAACACGTGTGAGTGGTCACATTCATTAAATATATGAAAAAGAATAATTTGTTGCTTACATTGACGTTGTCAATAAAAAAAACCATAACTATAAAATTACCTGAACGAACGGATGTTGTAGTGCCTCAGAAGTTGTCAACCACTTGTTTGGGTCCCAAGAACATAGGGACTGGACATATTTGAAGAAAGGAAAAAGCGTTCACAGTTTTTTTCGTTCTACACAATTTATAATGACAACTTGTACCAAAATGAAAAATTACACTAATGAGATTTGAAGCATCGTCACTAGCATATGGAATAAGCACAGAAAGGTGGGCACCTGGTAACTGCAACATTTAAAGTTATTGGTTAATTATAAACAAAAAAAGATACATAGGAAGTAAAAAGAAGAGTAAAACAACGGTTAACCAACTGAGTGAATAGGTAGACAAAACACAAGCAAGCTTCACATTATAGACATGCACAAGGACTCTTACCTCAGCCCATGATCTCTGAGTTGGACTGCCAATCACACTACATATTTTTTATATCTCATCCGTTTCACTGCATCACAAAAGAAAAACAACAGATGGTGAGATTCACATTTTGTAACCTAGTTTAAATTTAGAACAACAATAAATATCGGTTCCATTCACATAAGTCATAACCTGCAGTTGTAGAAGAGAATACCTATCAACGAATTTCAATAATTACCATACGCATGTTCACAAATCTTTAAGAAAAAGGAATTCAACTTTGATCAGTTCATGTGAATGCACACCTGGAACCAGGAAAAAGAGGGCTGAGTGAAAGCAATTCAGCCATGATACCACCCATAGCCCACATATCAGGAGAAGGAATACTTGATCTATTAAATTATAATCAAATAGGATCAGTACAACACTATCATACGCACCAACTGCGGAACTGTATCATGGTGACTGGAGCTTCAGCAAGTTGGGGACATTCAATTGAAACCAAATCCCTAACTGAAACATAAAACAAAAATATTCAGAAATGACACAAAATGAAACTATGATTGTTACAAATAGAAATCCAAATTAAAAATTAAAACAAACCTGAATCTCTTGCAGAGCTTAAACACATTTATTAACATTTGTTGAAAGGGAATCAAGAAATTCAGATTGTGCTCCTTGCGATAAAGGCATTAGCTCACCCTGCAGTAGCAACAACAAAAACTCCAAATAAAATCAAAACCCTGCATTCAAAATTGAAATTAAAAAAAAAAACAATGGAACTTAAAAATTACAGATCAAGTACTACCTTAAGAGTATATACAAGATATGTTCGATCTTCACCACTCAAAGCTTCAAATACCCAAAACTCAAAACTATAGATCCGAGTTTTCAAACACTAAAAGCAGAGTCAAAAAACCAACTACAGTCACGAGTTTTTGAGATTATCATTAGTACCGGCAGGAAAACAAGATTCAATATTCGATTTAGGGGTTTTTCAGATTATCATTACCACTTAAGAAGGAGAAAAAAAAATGGTTCACAATTGAGATTGAAAAAAGAAAATGTTTACAGATCAAAGAAATTGGTTACGGATTGAAGAAATTGTTGAAAGCTTGAGATTGAATCATGGGTTCCGGGAGAAACGATTAGAAGGAGAACGATTGGTTTCGGTTATTTTTTAGTTTTTCAGAAAAAAGGATAATGAAGAGACGCAACTGGGTTCGAGGTAAGAACACCACGTCTTTGCCTTGAAAACAGGGACTATGGAAATATCTTGGTCTCACAGTCGTTTCTAAAATCCATAGTGAAGCTTTAGTTTTTTACAGAAATATCCCTCATTGAAACGACTGTGTCAGAGACAAGTTTTCTTTTTCCTTAGAAAACAACTGTGTCTCACAGCTCATATAGTTACATCATCCTGTGTAAGTAGATTTTCTAAAACCCAGGAAGTAGTTAAAAATCCATTCTCCACTAGTGGATGAGAAGACAGAAATATTATCAGAGAATGTTATTTTCTAGTTAAGAGTTTTTTTTAGGCCTATAACACTAGTGGAAAAAAGCCGTTTTAAGATACATCGTAAGTATCGTATTATCGACATATAAGACACTTTGGAGTTGTCGCTGAAAGTTCCCTAGACTCAGTGTCTTCTTTGGAACGACACTTTTAAGTTGACTCAGAATTAAATTGATTTACGGTACTTCCAGGTTGTCTTTAGGTACAACATCTGGATAGAGTCGTAGATTTAATTTTATAACAATATAAAAAAATTAGAAATTCAGCTGAATTCCAAAGCTGATTCAGCTGAATTCCAAATCAGATCTGGCTGACTGGGACAATGAATCTGAATTGAGCTCAAATTACCTTGAAATAAAACTTGGACTTAAAATTCAAATAGTTATTTAAATAAAAATCATCTTATTGGTTACACAACTCGTAACTGAATTCAGTTTACACTTGGTTTCAAAATCATAAAAAAAGAAGGTAATCAAATCTTGAATTCTTACAAGCCATATCTAAGTTCTAAGGTTCATAAAGACAACTGCGAACCAGCAAAACAAGATACTGCCGGATGGTTAACTGAGCCAACACTTGAAGAATGGCACACCTACAACGAACAAAAGGTTCAACATCACTGTAAGTACAAAACAAGTGTGAAAAAAATCAGTTAAAAGTAAATATACTATATGGATGGACATGTATGGATGTATAACAATCAGACATGCAATATCATATTAGCACCATTTACTATAAGATGAATTGAAGAATCAAGAACCAAGGATGACATGTACTTGTAGTGATACCATACACTCAGACATGTATTTGTAAGTGTTGAAATATTCGTCTCATGGTCAGGTTATACTAGTTAGTCTAGTATAGAACATGTGAAGAATACACTCTTCACATGTACAGTCTGTGAAGAAAGCCTTCTTCACGATATAATCTGTGTACATACGATTATATTGTGTAGGAATAGTGTATAGTGATTTGTGAACAGTGTTTTGATATTTTTATGGTATTCTTATAACTGTGCATACTCAATCTGTAAAATAGAGGGTTCTCACCTCTGAGTGGCTTACACTCTTCCATTCATTCTCTCTTAATTTCCACATGGTATCAGAGTTCAAGAGAGAAAGAAGAGAAAACCCATCTTATTTCCTTCTTTAGCTCGATCTACTATTGCTTCGATCTGTGATTAAGATCTTGAAGTTAGATCCTAAAGTTGTTTCAAAGCAGCTGCAAACTGCTGTTCTTAAAGAACCTGTGGCTGTTTGTAAGTTGTTTTTTCCTTAAAGTTTGTATTTATTTGTTGAGTTAAGTTATATATATAGCTAGCACTTCTGAAAACAGTAGTTTATCTAACTATAGGAGTTCAGCATCTCTAGATTTATCTCACGATGATAGTATGAATGTCAAGATGACATAATGTAAGTTGGATGATTCAAACTACCTTGTTTGGTCTCACTGAGTGAAGCTTTACATCACCGGTAAGGGAAAAATTGGGTATTTGACTGGAAGCAAGGCATGTCCAGTAATCTCAGACCCTACACATGAGACTTGGCTGGATGAAAATGCCCTAATAATGAGTTGGCTGTCAGATTCTATGTCTCCTGATTTAAGGAGCAGTTTTATGCGCCTAACCACTGCAAGAAAAACCCTGGGATGCAATTTCTCAGATTTATGTGGTGAATGGTGATTCTACGCAAATCTATGAGTTGAATCGTAGAGTTATAGAGACAAGGCAAATGTAGTGCCCCCTAAGCTAGAAGCTGACTAATCCAAGAGATTAACTATAAAATGAGGCATTATGAATCTAAAAGATCTATTTAAACAATAAGAAAGTAGTTCTAAACAAGGATTAACCCGAATCTAAAACCCTCTCTGCAATAAATATAAGAACTCATCTCATAAGATACATAAATACTTGTGAGTTGGTTTACAAATGGAATAGAAACACAAAATAAACATAGTGGAAGCTAACCAACTAATGAAACCAACTCCTCGAAGCTTTCATCACCACGTGCACATCTTGAATCTATCTCTGAAACTGAAAGTGGGAATGAGTGAGCACATCATTCCTAAAAGGGGTGCCCAGCAGAAACAACGACTAACTTTCAAGTAATCACTAAAATGATTTAAAGTCAATGCACGTTTTACTGAAAACCGTTAAAACACGGAAAACAGATAAATCATAAAGAGAATAATAAATTATACTAAAAATAATAGTTGTACTGAAATATAAAGATTTACCAACCAATCTTGCAGCACACATTCACAACAGTAATAATAGTTAAGCGACGTAATCCTTCAGAGTAGCAAGGCATGACTGTTGCGGAGTCTTCAATGATGATTAAAGTACCGTGAGGTTTTACGGCCTCGAAGTCATAAACGATGTGTACCTTACTAGTACCTCATTCTACGCGCACTCTACATAACAAGTACTTAAAGAAACAAATGACGGCAATAGTATATCCGACTGATAGTCTAAATTTTATGGAATATCATCAGATTCCATAAAACAAGTCCAACAACCACCTATAATATTCCCAACATTCTTTCCCTAAAATACTGGAACAAAATATAATAGCTTTTGAAAGTAATTTAAAGGAACAGTAAACATCCACGTATGAGACATGTGTTGCCCGTACAGAAATATGGAAAATAATATTCAGTGACACGAGTACACACCTATTAGTTTATTAGTGGCAGCAATTTTCACTCCTTTGGCGCATAAATATAGATATAACTTTTGGGCACACACATCTCACACCAATCAAAAGGAAACCTTCTCTGAAAAGGTGAGGGTACCCAAATATACCTCAAGCTAAAACTTTTACTACCTATAAGTCCTTTCTCCGAAAGTGATTGTCTATGGACTGAGTCGAGAAAATACAATTAATCGGTTCACACTTTGTGTGATCCTCTATGGATACGAGATCGAGACAATACAACAACGAAGTATGTTTACTTGATACAAAGTTTCGGACTTAACCAAACACAATAGGATTTCTTACCAAGTAAATAGGAATTAACGTTTTTGTAATTTACTTTAATTACAATAAAACAATTATAATGCGGAAAATAAAAGTAAATGACACAACAAGATTTTGTTAACGAGGAAATCGCAAATGCAGAAGAACCCCGGGACCTTGTCCAGAATTGAATACTCTCAGTTACAACCTTGAAACCTTGAAATCGATTTGCCACACTTCAAAACAAGTTTAAAATTGGTTCATCTAACTTTCAAGAACTATGTGATTGATCAAACCAACATTCAATCACAATCATGGGTTTAACGGTTCTACCAAAACAAGTTTCGGTTCTACCTCCATGTGAGTACTGTGTATAGTCACACTAGCTTTCCAAAATTCGGTTGACTAGGTATTAGGATCGGTTCCCCATATATATATGGTATCTAACTTATATGTGTTGCACATGTCCATAGGATCGGTTCCCTTTGCCTAAAAACGTGTTGCGTATGTCCATAGGATCGGTTCCCCTTTCTTCTATAAACCTTGTTGCACCCCGTACAAGGATCGGTTCCCCTTGTGATGTACTGCACCTCTTACTAGGATCGGTTCCCCTCTCCCATATTTGGTCAGACACACAAACCTGATCATACCACAGGTGATTACTTAAGATCGGTTTTACTAATAAAAGTTATACCAATACATAAGTCAGGCCTTTGTGAATAATTATACCAAGAACACAAACAAGTTGTGAGCGGCTATACTCAATCACACGTATTGGTTGTTCATAAGATATGCAATGAATAACAAAACCAATAACACCTGGCAATTTCCTTTTCGGTCCACAAACAAGTTTATGAACTTACTTCCTTAGAACACATGTAAATATTGTTCCCTAGGATGAAATCCTCACATCATGCCCATACATAATCACAATAGCATTCAAATGATTATGGCGATGTCTTATCTACAAAGTTTAATAGTTAAACAATAAACCTCGTATTGTATTCCTTAATACTATGTCTATCTAGAATTCAAACATGCTTCGCAGTTATGTTTTCAATATGCACGACTTGAAAGATACGTTAAAGAATGAAACAGTTCAAGTCAAATATCACTAACCTCAAGTGGAAGGATGATTGTTGTTGTAGTAGCTCCTTGCTTCTTCACATCTTCAAGACTTTGCAATACTTGTAATGTTTCATTGATAGACACATTTTTGTGTCCGATTTGTCTCGATTCTATATATTGTTAGGGCTCATTTTTGTACTTATTATGGTGTTTTATTTATTTGTAGGTATTTTTGGCTAATAAACATTTTTGGAAAAAATTGGCTCGAAAAGTTGTCGGAAAGCACCCGGAGGACATTTGATATTCGGACTTTCACTTTGGATAAGGGGTAACCTAATTACTAAGGGGCATCCCATTTCCATGCAGTTGCTAATCACACCCCTACTCTGGATAAGGGGCAACCATCTTCAACATTCAAAAAAAGGGATTTTGGCGGGAAAAAAAATGCAGTTAAAGAGCAGTTTTGGCAATCGTGATTTGAAGGAGTTTGAGGTCGATTAAACCTCTGATTTTCATAGGATAGACTCCTTATGGGTCTAGGAATCTGATATGGGTGTTTAAATCGATTAGAATGGGATCAAACGACGGATTTTTCTCACAACAAGAAAATATGGAAAGTCACGTGTGTGATCTGTTTTAGGGAATTTTAGAGTGATTTAAACGCTGTAAACCTTCCCAAAGATTTGTATCTATCTAAGGAAGAGTTTAGAATAAAAAGGAAAGCTCAGAAACGCGTAGAAATCCTAAAACAAGAAATTGTCGCACCTTGGCCATGAAGAGAAGGAAAGATATTAGGTCATTCCTAGGGCATGCAGGTTTTTACCGTCGATTCATTAAGGATTTTAGCTTGATTTCTAGACCTCTTTGCAATTTGCTTGCAAAAGATGTTAAGTTTGTCTTTGATGATGCTTGTTTAGAGGCTTTTGAGAAGCTTAAAACTTTACTCACTACTTCCCCGATAGTCCAGGCACCTAACTGGAAACTACTCTTTGAGATTATGTGTGATTCTTCAGATTGTTCTATAGGCGTCGTTTTAGGACAACGAGAAAACAAATTACTTCATGTGATTTTTTATGCTAGGAAAACTATGAATGATGCCCAAATGAACTACACAACTACCGAGAAGGAATTTTTATCCATCGTGTTTGCCTTGGTTAAGTTTAGGTCTTACCTATTAGGTTCTAAGATCATAATCTGTACAGATCATGCTGCTTTGAAATACCTTTTATCTAAGAAGGATACCAAACCTAGATTGATTAGATGGATCCTATGGTTACAGGAATTTTCCCCAGACATTAGAGACAAAAAGGGTGCAGAAAATGTAGTAGCAGATCACTTGTCTAGGCTAGTTGTTAGTTCCCCTAGTGATTCCCTTTCTATAAGGGATAGCTTTCCTGATAAAAAATTGTTCTCTGTTTCCCAATCACCTTGGTATGCAAATATAGTGAATTATCATTTTACTGGTCGAACCCCTCAACATTGGGGTAAGCAAGATTGTTCTAGGTTTTTAGCCGAGCTTAAGCATTTCATTTGGGACGATCCTTATCTGTTGAAGACTTGAAGTATTGTCCAGACCATATTATTAGGAGATGTGTATCTGAGAGTGACCAGTCTAGTATTATCTCCTTTTGTCATGAACATGCATGTGGGGGTCATTTTATTGCTAAGAAGACTGCTGCTAATATTTGCAGTGTGGATTTTACTGGCCTTCGTTGTTTAAAGATTCCCATAGTCATTGTGTTTCTTGTGAGCGTTCCCAGAAGTTAGGAACCATTTCCCGTAGAAATATGATGCCTTTGAACCCTATTTTAGTGATTGAGGTCTTTGATGTGTGGGGCATTGATTTTATGGGTCCATTTCCTATTTCGTTTGGTTATCTTTACATACTTGTCGTTGTAGACTATGTGTCTAAGTGGGTTGAGGCGGTTCCGTGTAGAACGAATGACCACAGGGTCGTAGTCCAGTTTTTAAAAGAGAATATACTTACACATTTTGGTACGCCGCGAGCTATAATTAGTGATGGAGGTTCACACTTTTGTAATAGAACGTTTTCTCTTTTAATGAAACAATACGGTATTACCCATAAAGTGGCAACCCTATATCACCCTCAGACTAGTGGTCAGGTAGAGGTTTCCAATAGGGAAATTAAACGTATTCTATAGAAAACAGTTAATCCAAATAGGAAAGACTGGTCGTCGAGGCTTACTGATGCCTTATGGGCTTACCGTACTGCGTTTAAGACACCCATTGGAATGTCACCTTATCGTTTAGTGTTTGGCAAGGCATGTCACCTGCCTGTTGAGTTAAAGCATCGAGCCTATTGGGCTATTAAGAACTTAAAATTTTCACTTGACAAGGCAGGAGCTCAAAGAAAGCTCCAACTCAATGAGTTGGATGAGATTCGTAGAGATGCATACGATAGTGCTAAGGAGTATAAGAACAAAATGAAACTTGTGCATGATAGGAATATTTTACGAAAGTCATTTTCTCCAGGTCAAAAAGTTCTTCTGTATGACACTCGTTTGCATCTATTCCCAGGGAAGTTGCGGTGTCGGTGGACCGGTCCTTTTGTGGTCCGTACTGTTTTTCCTCATGGCGCTGTTGAGATTGAGACACCAGATGGTAGTAGTTCTTCGAAGGTTAACGTCCAACGATTGAAGCCCTTTTTAGAGCCTTTTCCTACAGGTGATGTTGAGGAGGTCCCTCTGGAGGACCCTGTTTACCTTGATTGACCATCGAGGCGATTTTGTATGTTGTATAATATTTTTGTAGGTTTTTGGTTACACTTCACCCAGGTACTATCTTTCCGACTTCTCTCTTTACTATTTCCTCATGTTACTTAGATTTTTGGTACTGTTCTTTGATTAGAAACATTGAGGACAATGTTAGATTTAAGTTTGGGGGTGGGGTAGAACTTTTTGTTACCTTTTCGTTGCAATAATTAAACTCCAGAGCCTAGAAATTTATCCCTATTAAGGATGGCACTAACCAATCTAAGTGGATGGAATCATTTTGGTTGTAGGAGTTGAGGAACCAATCTGACTAGATGAAAACATCTAAAGAGTCTATTCATAAAAGCACAGAGCTCAGGTGTTATAAATAACATGATAGTTTCACCATATCTCGTTGAGTCCTTTTCACTTCTGTTTTTTTTTGTTTTGTTTTTAAACTATGTTTCTCTAAGTGATTAGGTGGGGATCACGATTTAAGTTGTTACCAATGCTAAGGTGAATTAGAGTGATTGAGATACCAAAAAAAAAAAAGAGTTGAAAAAAAAAGAGTTGAAAAAAAAAACCCAGACCATCAGACCAACTGGAATAAATTCAATAAAGTCGACCACTGGAACCCTTGTATATGCCAGTTGTGTTGACCTAGAGTTAGGATTATCAATCACTGGTTCCATTGTATATGCCAGTGTGTTGATATTAGTCAGACTAGTATCTCAGTCCATTAGGATAGGTTCATTTTGGCGGAAGCCTTCAGACAGATATGAGAAACACCGTTCACCTAGTAAACATCAAAACCATCTATGTTTTTCTATATCCATCTTCTTGATCTATCCATGTGATTAGTTTTGACTCCGGATATTGATGTCCATAGTGCGACTATCTTAGTAGATCTCTGTCACTTCATATGAATTTTAGTATGCTTGAGGGCAAACTCGTGTACAACAATTGGAATTTCGCATCAGGGTACTTCCTCCTTTAGTCAATAAGTATGCCGACCAAGGAGATTCTTTAGTGCCTTCCAAGGTTCTGTGTAGATAGCTAGGGTCTGGAGTAAAAAGGTTTTGTGGGTATACCTCTGGTAAGCCCTCCGGAGACAACACTCCGCCACTAGGGACACCTAGGGGTTTAAAGGCTTATTGCATACGCTAAATGCAATCGACGATGCCTGCGACAGTGAGTTAGGATTTTATTTCTATTTTATTTTTGCTCGAGGACTAGCAAATAATAGGTTTGGGGTATTTGATAGACACATTTTTGTGTCCGATTTGTCTCGATTCTATATATTGTTAGGGCTCATTTTTGTACTTATTATGGTGTTTTATTTATTTGTAGGTATTTTTGGCTAATAAACATTTTTGGAAAAAATTGGCTCGAAAAGTTGTCGGAAAGCACCCGGAGGACATTTGCTATTCGGACTCTCACTTTGGATAAGGGGTAACCTAATTACTAAGGGGCATCCCATTTCCAGGCAGTTGCTAATCGCACCCCTACTCTGGATAAGGGGCAACCATCTTCAACATTCAAAAAAGGATTTTGGGGGAAAAAAGTGCAGTTAAAGAAAGTTTTGGCAATCGTGATTTGGAGGAGTTTGAGGTCGATTAAACCTCTGATTTTCATAGGATAGACTCCTTATGGGTCTAGGAATCTGATATGGGTGTTTAAATCGATTAGATGGGCTCAATCGACGGATTTTTCTCACAACAAGAAAATATGGAAAGTCACGTGTGTGACCTGTTTTAGGGAATTTTAGAGAGATTAAAACGCTGTAAACCTTCCCAAAGATTTGTATCTATCTAAGGAAGAGTTTAGAATAAAAAGGAAAGCTCAGAAACGCGTAGAAATCCTAAAACAAGAAATTGTCGCAACTTGGCCGTGAAGAGAAGGAAAGAGATTTTGGAAGATTTGGGAGAGATTTAATCGGTATTTTTGATATAAATAGATGTCTTGGGTCATATAGAAGAGGTGTCGAGAGTTTGGGAACCTAAGGAGAGCCAGAGAAGAAGAAATCAGAGCTTTACCAAACTCTTTTGCTGCTGCTGCTGCTGTTGAAAAGAAGAACGCGAAGAACATTGACGGTAACAGTCGCAAAGTGTCTGTTTAACAGCTGAAGAACATTAAGCTGTTCAGGGCAGTCTTATTCTAGGGTCTTAAAATCAGCGACAAAGCAACAGTTTTTCTGTAACAGTTCCATTGTAACAGCTGTTTTGCAACACCAATACACTGTTGCAAACAGTCTGTGTATTACTTTTCACTCTTTTAATCATTTTGAGCAACAAACACATATTTTGAGATCATGATTAATATGAGGAGCTAAACCCCATTGCTGAGGCGATAGAGGAAGCTATTTTTCCAACAAAAAGTGGTATATTCTATTTTATCTTTTTATTTGCAATAATTATATGATTATTTGCCTTGAATATTATTGAATATGATTTTTATTTGAGTGATTGTGATCTATTTTGATGGAGTATGCTTAGTTTTAAGACTTTTGATGCTTCATACTTGGTATTTACAATTATTACTTTTGAAAATCTACTTGTTGCTATTTTAGAATCAAATTAAACAAGAAAATTGCATAAATATAAGTATTGGTTTAATCACTTTGAACTTGGAAAATAGTGGAATCTTAGCCTCAGTGTTTCTTTTAGTATTGATATCATCTTTGATTGAGTTTGCTATAATTTTTAGTGAGTTTTCTATTTTAATATTAGAATTTAAGTCTAATTAATATCCTTCACAAGTCTGAGAATCGAACCACTTTTACCACTATCTACAAATCACATCAATTTTTGGCGCCGCCGACGCGGACTTGTTTTTAGGGTTTTAGATTTTATTTTTTTTTTATTTTTTTTTTTTTTATGTTTTTGGGTATTTATCTTGTGTCTACAGGTTCTGGATCATAAAGAAAATTGAGCCAAGGAGTTTGGTGATTTCATAAAGACTTGGAGCTAAAGATTAAAGCAAAAAGAACAGAAAAGAAGACAATTTTATTTTAGACAATTTTAGTTTAGGGTTTGTTTATTTTATTTTTAAAAAAAAAAACTGTATTAGGGTTTATTATTTTTGTAATTTTTCTTTATTTTTTTGGACTTTTGGACTTTGGGACATTATTTTTTTATTACCCTACGGAAGGGTACTTTAAATATAAACTGTTTGCAGAGAAGGAGGACAATTACGATATTGTCTCTGCACCTTGGGTTCGTACACTAGACATCGGAGTCAGTGGCCCGAGTCGACTACAACCGATTCATCCCCGTCTGGAACGGGAGGTAAGATTCTAAACACTCGCGAATCCCCTGTCAGCGAGTTACTGGACTCCTTCGTATGCATATATGTTGAGGACTGAATACGGACATTTATTTTTCTAGTAAAGGGCAAGGCCTGGCCATACAAGATAAGGGTTCGGATTTCATCACCGTTCTCTTCTTGCCCGCTTTAGGAACACGTAACCTACGCGAACCTAAGCCTAAAATTTTGACTAGAACGAGACCGATAGGGTAACGAGCTTAACAGGAAAGTCATTCGAAAAATATTGGTTACTCTTTTAAGCATACTTCGAAGTTCTTGACGGTTTCTGTAAGTTGAATGCGTGACTGCGCCGCCTTGTAATACCGGTGAGGCCTTGGGTATCAAAGCTCCACCGAGCTTCCCTCGCCTCTATTCAACTTACGTTAACTCGGATTGATTCCAGAGGGGTTTGCTTAAATTGTAACGAATTCCCGTTCGAAGGATTAGAAGCTGGTCTAGAAACAATCTAAGTGGAGCCATCATGCTTTTTGTTTGCTAGAAATCAATAGGTTTGATTTGGTTGAGTCGGCCTTGATCTGTGTTTGCTTACCCTTCCAATTTAGAAAATTCTATTGTATGCCTGAACGTAAAAGAGACGCACTAGGTAGATTTGTTAAAGAGAAACCTAGTAGTTCGAAGCGTCTCGATTACCTTAATCTAGAAAGTCCGGCTTTTGAAGAGTCTGTTTTTGAACGTTCTTTGACTGAGGAGAGAATCCATGTTGCTCCGATAGCGCCAGAAATGGCAACTTTGAAAGCTTTGTTGAATCCAACTAGGACTACCCGTCCTTCGTGTATTAAGTTAGCTGAAACGGAGGCACCCTATGAACTGAAACCTGGGACCTAAGATGCTCCCAATCTTAAAACCCTATTACCATGTTAGGGATTTTGAGGAAATTTGTAGTACTCTAAGAATTAGAGGCTTAGATGATGATGCTTTGAAACTTAGGTTATTCCCATTTTCCCTGAAAGATAAGGCCAAGTCGTGGCTATATAGTTTGGACTCCGAGTCAATTGAGACATATGAACAACTTGCATCTGCCTTTTTCAATAAGTTTTTCCCTAGGCACAAAACATCGTCTATTAGGACGCAAATATGCACATTTTCACAACAAGAGGGAGAATCTTTATATAGGTATTTGGAAAGGCTCAATGATTTATTATCCCAGTGTCCTCATCATCGTTTAGAAAAGTTTAGGCTAGTTGAGATCCTTTATGAGGGTTTAGATTATTCACAACGACCATGGTTGAGTCTCTATGCACTGGTGGATTTGAAAACCAAACTTTTGATGCGGCGATGGAATTTTTTAATGAAATCGCCGAAAAAACCCAACAATGGGAAAATAGTAGGGCACCCAGAAAAAAATTCTTTTAAGTATAGGAAACGTTAATAGGGTAGAAGGAGGCTATGAATCAGATGCCAAAATTGCTGCTATAGCAAAAAGGTTAGAAGCCTTAGAAGTGAGCCAGACTAGTGGTAGAGTGGAGCCTTTTGGAAAGTCCAGAATATTGAAGAGCAAGCCAATGCTCTTTATAATAACACTAGATTTGATAACCGTCAAAAGATTGATCCATATTCAGAAACCTATAATCCTGGTTGGAGAAACCATCCGAACCTTTCGTGGTCTAAGGGCCAAAGTCAAGGTCAGTTTAGTAATTCTAATGCTCAGGTTTTGGCTATACTAAGAATCCTTCAGGACTAGCTCAGTTTCAGAATCAGTCAGATAAGAAAATCCTAAGTTTAGAGGAATCTCTCGCCTTGTTAACTCAGCAAACTGCAAAATTCCAGTTATCCGTAGAACAGAGTCTACAAGCTAGTAACAGGATAGGACAAGAAAATAGTCAGGCTATTTCCGAGTTAAAAACCCAGGTTGGTCTGATAAGTGATTCTTTGAGAGAAAAAGGTAAGTTTCCTAGTCAAACACAACCCAACCCTAGAGGAGTTCATGAATTAGGTGCAAAACCATCGAATCAATTGAATGCTGTTAGAACCCTTAGAAGTGGTAGAGTTGTAGACAATAAGGTAACCATGCCCGATAGTGAACATACTGTAGTTCACCCTCAGGATCTCACCTCTCAGGACCAGTAGCTGAAGAGACTGATAAAGTTTCTGATGATGTGAATTCGGTTCCTGAAAGGTCTGATTTTAGGCCTAGAGCCCCATTTCCTCAGCTATTAGTACCAACAAAGAAGGAATCGAACTTTAATGACATAGTGGAGGTTTTTAAGCAAGTTACCATAAACCTTCCCTTATTAGATGCATTAGAAATTCCTTTCCTGCTTATGCCAAGTTCCTTAAGGATATGTGTACGCGAAAGCGAAAACTTAGCGTCCATAAGAAAGCCTTTTAGCTATCTAAGTTCAATCATTCAGAACACCACAACTCCAAAGTCAAAACCCAGGTTCTCCTACCATTGCTTGCACAATAGGTAACTTCCTGGTAGAAAAAGCTTTACTTGACTTAGGAGCCAGTGTGAACTTACTGCCATTCCATGTATACTTACAGCTAGGACTTGGTGAAATGAAACCTACTCAGATGACACTGCAGTTAGCTGATAGGTCTGTTAAAATCCCTCGAGGTGTTATCGAGGATGTTCTTATTGAGGTCGACAAGTTTATTTATCCAGTGGATTTCGTGGTCCTAGATACCCAACCTGTCCCTGACCCAAAGAACCAGATACCTGTGATTTTAGGTCGCCCAGTTTTAGCTACGTCTAATGCGATCATTAACTGTCAAAATGGTGTGATGAGTTTATCTTTTGGTAATATGACTATGGAGATGAACATTTTTAATGTCAGTAAGCAACCTCATGAGCTAGATGACACATGTGTTGAGGAGATGAACATGATAGAAGCCTTAGTTCAGGAGTCATTACCAAACATCTTGTCTAAAGACCCATTAGAAAGTTGTCTATCCCATTTTGGTTTAGATTTTGACGACGATAGCACTATTGAACAGGTGAATGCTCTATTAGATTCTACCCCTGTGTTAGACACTGATAGATGGAAAGCTAGGTTCGAACCGTTACCAGTTTCTGAGACTACCCTAATTCCTTCTTTAGAAGAGCCCCCAAAGTTGGACCTAAAACCACTACCCGATACTCTAAAGTATGTGTTTTTAGGCCCATCTTAGACTTTACCTGTGATTGTAGCTTCCAATTTGGATAGTGATCAGGAAAGTAGGCTAGTAAATGTACTTCAAGACAATAAGGAAGCTTTAGGGTGGACTATATCAGACATTAAGGGTATAAGTCCTACTGTGTGTATGCATCAGATTCATTTAGAGGAAGATTCCAAACCTTCTAGGGAGATGCAACGTCGATTGAACCCTAACATGAAAGAGGTAGTTCGAAAAGAGGTGCTTAAGTTGTTAGATGCGGGTATTATTTACCCAATTTCAGACAGTAAGTGGGTCATCCCTGTTCAGGTTGTCCCCAAGAAATCAGGTATCACTGTAGTCCAGAATGATAATAATGAATTAATCCCAACCCGAGTGACCACGGGATGGCGTGTGTGTATTGACTATAGAAAATTGAACAAGGTCACAAGGAAGGATCACTTTCCCCTTCCTTTTATCGACCAAATGCTGGACATAGTCACTATTGCTTCTTAGATGGCTACTCCGATTATAATCAGATCGTTATTGCCCCAGAAGACCAAGAGAAAACCACCTTTACCCGTCCTTTTGGTACCTTTGCGTATAGACGCATGCCTTTCGGGCTATGTAATGCCCCTGCAACTTTTCAGCGTTGTATGATGAGCATATTTTCTGATATGGTAGAACGGTTCTTAGAGGTCTTTATGGATGATTTTTCAGTGTTTGGTTCATCTTTCGATGAGTTTTTGCATCATTTGACATTAGTGTTGACTAGGTGTAAGGAAAAAAATTTAGTGCTTAATTGGCAAAAATGCCATTTCATGGTTAAATCAGGAATTGTATTAGGGCACATCGTCTCTTCAAAGGGTATAGAGGTAGACAAAGCCAAAGTTTAAAACCTGCATGCCCTAGGAATGCCATTATAAAGACTTTACAGGTCCCAAAAACCGTAAAAGATATTAGGTCATTCCTAGAGCATGCAGGTTTTTACCGTCGATTCATTAAGGATTTTAGCTTGATTTCTAGACCTCTTTGCAATTTGCTTGAAAAATATGTTAAGTTTGTCTTTGATGATGCTTGTTTAGAGGCTTTTGAGAAGCTTAAAACTTTACTCACTACTGCCCCGATAGTCCAGGCACCTAACTGGAACCTACCCTTTGAGATTATGTGTGATTCTTCAGATTATGCTATAGGCGTCGTTTTAGGACAATGAGAAAACAAATTACTTCATGTGATTTTTTATGCTAGCAAAACTATGAATGATGCCAAAATGAACTACACAACTACCGAGAAGGAACTTTTAGCCATCGTGTTTGCCTTGGTTAAGTTTAGGTCTTACCTATTAGGTTCTAAGATCATAATCTATACAGATCATGCTGCTTTGAAATACCTTTTATCTAAGAAAGATACCAAACCTAGATTGATTAGATGGATCCTATGGTTACAGGAATTTTCCCCAGACATTAGAGACAAAAAGGGTGCAGAAAATGTAGTAGCAGATCACTTGTCTAGGCTAGTTGTTAGTTCCCTTAATGATTCCCTTCCTATAAGGGATAGCTTTCCTGATGAACAATTGTTTTCTGTTTCCCAATCACCTTGGTATGCAAATATAGTGAATTATCTTGTTACTGGTCGAACCCCTCAACATTGGGGTAAGCAAGATCGTTCTAGGTTTTTAGCCGAGGTTAAGCATTTATTTTGGGACGATCCTTATCTGTTTAAGTATTGTCCGGACCAGATTATTAGGAGATGTGTATCTGAGAGTGACCAGTCTAGTATTATCTCCTTTTGTCATGAACATGCATGTGGGGGTTATTTTAGTGCTAAGAAGACTGCTGCTAATATTTGCAGTTTGGATTTTACTGGCCTTCGTTGTTTAAAGATTCCCATAGTCATTGTGTTTCTTGTGAGCGTTGCCAGAAGTTAGGAACCATTTCCCGTAGAAATATGATGCCTTTGAACCCTATTTTAGTGATTGAGGTCTTTGATGTGTGGGGCATTGATTTTATGGGTCCATTTCCTATTTCGTTTGGTTATCTTTACATACTTGTCGTTGTAGACTATGTGTCTAAGTGGGTTGAGGCGGTTCCGTGTAGAACGAATGACCACAGGGTCGTAGTCCAGTTTTTGAAATAGTATATACTTACACATCTTGGTACGCCGCGAGCTATAATTAGTGATGGAGGTTCACACTTTTGTAATAGACCGTTTTCTCTTTTAATGAAACAATACGGTATTACCCATAAAGTGGCAACCCTATATCACCCTCAGACTAGTGGTCAGGTAGAGGTTTCCAATAGGGAAATTAAACGTATTCTAGAGAAAACAGTTAATCCAAATAGGAAAGACTGGTCGTCGAGGCTTACTGATGCCTTATGGGCTTACCGTACTGCGTTTAAGACACCCATTGGAATGTCACCTTATCGTTTAGTGTTTGGAAAGGCATGTCACCTGCCTGTTGAGTTAGAGCATCGAGCCTATTGGGCTATTAAGAACTTAAAATTTTCACTTGACAAGGCAGGAGCTCAAAGAAAGCTCCAACTCAATGAGTTGGATGAGATTCGTAGAGATGCATACGATAGTGCTAAGGAGTATAAGAACAAAATGAAACTTGTGCATGATAGGAATATTTTACGAAAGTCATTTTCTCCAGGTCAAAAAGTTCTTCTGTATGACACTCGTTTGCATCTATTCCCCGGGAAGTTGCGGTCTCGGTGGACCGGTCCTTTTGTGGTCCGTACTGTTTTTCCTCATGGCGCTGCTGAGATTGAGACACCAGATGGTAGTATTTCTTCGAAGGTTAACGGCCAGCGATTGAAGCCCTTTTTAGAGCCTTTTCCTACAGGTGATGTTGAGGAGGTCCCTCTGGAGGACCCTGTTTACCTTGATTGAACATCGATGCGATTTTCTATGTTGTATGATATTTTTGTAGGTTTTTGGTTACACTTCACCCAGGTACTATCTTTCCGACTTCTCTCTTTACTATTTCCTCATGTTGCTTATATTTTTGGTACTGTTCTTTGATTAGAAACATTGAGGAAAATGTTAGATTTAAGTTTGGGGGTGGGGTAGAACTTCTTGTTACCTTTTCGTTGCAATAATTAAACTCCAGAGCCTAGAAATTTATCCCTATTAAGGATGGCACTAACCAATCTAAGTGGATGGAAGCATTTTGGTTGTAGGAGTTGAGGAACCAATCTGACTAGATGACAACATCTAAAGAGTCTATTCATAAAAGCACAGAGCTCAGGTGTTAGAAATAACATGATAGTTTCACCATATCTCGTTGAGTCCTTTTCACTTCTGTTTTTATTTTGTTTTGTTTTTAAACTATGTTTCTCTAAGTGATTAGGTGGGGCTCACGATTCAAGTTGTTACCAATGCCAGTGTGTTGATATTAGTCAGACTAGTATCTCAGTCCATTAGGATATGTTCATTTTGGCGGAGGCCTTCAGACAGATATGAGAAACACCGTTAACCTAGTAAACATCAAAACCATCTATGTTTTTCTATATCCATCTTCTTGATCTATCCATGTGATTAGTTTTGACTCCGGATATTGATGTCCATAGTGCAACTATCTGAGTAGAGATCTGTCACTTCATATGAATTTTAGTATACTTGAGTGCAAACTCGTGTACAACAATTGGAATTTCGCATTAGGGTACTTCCTCCTGTAGTCAATAAGTATGCCGACCAAGGAGATTCTTTAGTGCCTTCCAAGGTTCTGTGTAGATAGCTAGGGTATGGAGTAAAAAGGTTTTGTACTTATTATGATGTTTATTTATTTGTAGGTATTTTTGGCTAATAAACATTTTTGGAAAAAATTGGCTCGAAAAGTTGTCGGAAAGCACCCGGAGGACATTTGCTATTCGGACTCTCACTTTGGATAAGGGGTAACCTAATTACTAAGGGGCATCCCATTTCCAGGCAGTTCTAATCGCACCCCTACTCTGGATAAGGGGCAACCATCTTCAACATTAAAAAAAAGATTTTGGCGGGAAAAATGCAGTTAAAGACAGTTTTGGCAATCGTGATTTGGAGGAGTTTGAGGTCGATTAAACCTCTGATTTTCATAGGATAGACTCCTTATGGGTCTAGGAATCTGATATGGGTGTTTAAATCGATTAGATGGGCTCAATCGACGGATTTTTCTCACAACAAGAAAATATGGAAAGTCACGTGTGTGACCTGTTTTAGGGAATTTTAGAGTGATTAAACGCTGTAAACCTTCCCAAAGATTTGTATCTATCTAAGGAAGAGTTTAGAATAAAAGGAAAGCTCAGAAACGCGTAAATTCGCAACTTGGCCGTGAAGAGAAGGAAAGAGATTTTGGAAGATTTGGGAGAGATTTAATCGGTATTTTTGATATAAATAGATGTCTTGGGTCATATAGAAGAGGTGTCGAGAGTTTGGGAACCTAAGGAGAGCCAGAGAAGAAGAAATCAGAGCTTTACCAAACTCTGTTTCTGCTGCTGCTGCTGTTGAAGAAGAAGAACGCGAAGAACATTGACCTCGGTAACAGTCGCAAAAGTGTCTGTTTAACAGCTGAAGAACATTAAGTTCAGGGCAGTCTTATTCTAGGGTCTTAAAATCAGCGACAAAGCAACAGTTTTTCTGTAACAGTTCCATTGTAACAGCTGTTTTGCAACACCAATACACTGTTGCAAACAGTCTGTGTTATTACTTTTCACTCTTTTAATCATCTTTTGAGCAACAAACACATATTTTGAGATCATGATTAATATGAGGAGCTAAACCCCATTGCTGAGGCGATAGAGGAAGCTATTTTTCCAACAAAAAGTGGTATATTCTATTTTATCTTTTTATTTGCAATAATTATATGATTATTTGCCTTGAACTATTATTGAATATGATTTTTATTTGAGTGATTGTGATCTATTTTGATGGAGTATGCTTAGTTTTAAGACTTTTGATGCTTCATACTTGGTATTTACAATTATTACTTTTGAAAATCTACTTGTTGCAATATTTTAGAATCAAATTAAACAAGAAAATTGCATAAATATAAGTATTGGTTTAATCACTTTGAACTTGGAAAATAGTGGAATCTTAGCCTCAGTGTTTCTTTTAGTATTGATATCATCTTTGATTGAGTTTGCTATAATTTTTAGTGAGTTTTCTATTTTAATATTAGATTTAAGTCTAATTAATATCCTTCACAAGTCTGAGAATCGAACCACTTTTACCACTATCTACAAATCACATCAATTTTTGGCGCCGCCGACGCGGACTTGTTTTTAGGGTTTTAGATTTTTTTTTTTTTTTTATTTTTTTGTCTTTTTTTATGTTTTTGGGTATTTATCTTGTGTCTACAGGTTCTGGATCATAAAGAAAATTGAGCCAAGGAGTTTGGTGATTTCATAAAGACTTGGAGCTAAAGATTAAAGCAAAAAGAACAGAAAAGAAGACAATTTTATTTTAGACAATTTTAGTTTAGGGTTTGTTTATTTTTTTAAAAAAAAAACTGTATTAGGGTTTATTATTTTGTAATTTTTCTTTATTTTTTGGACTTTTGGACTTTGGGACATTATTTTTTTTATTACCCTACGGAAGGGTACTTTAAATATAAACTGTTTGCAGAGAAGGAGGACAATTACGATATTGTCTCTGCACCTTGGGTTCGTACACTAGACATCGGAGTCAGTGGCCCGAGTCGACTACAACCGATTCATCCCCCGTCTGGAACGGGAGGTAAGATTCTAAACACTCGCGAATCCCCTGTCAGCGAGTTACTGGACTCCTTCGTATGCATATATGTTGAGGACTGAATACGGACATTTATTTTTCTAGTAAAGGGCAAGGCCTGGCCATACAAGATAAGGGTTCGGATTTCATCACCGTTCTCTTCTTGCCCGCTTTAGGAACACGTAACCTACGCGAACCTAAGCCTAAAATTTTGACTAGAACGAGACCGATAGGGTAACGAGCTTAACAGGAAAGTCATTCGAAAAATATTGGTTACTCTTTTAAGCATACTTCGAAGTTCTTGACGGTTTCTGTAAGTTGAATGCGTGACTGCCGCCTTGTAATACCGGTGAGGCCTTGGGTATCAAAGCTCCACCGAGCTTCCCTCGCCTCTATTCAACTTACGTTAACTCGGATTGATTCCAGAGGGGTTTGCTTAAATTGTAACGAATTCCCGTTCGAAGGATTAGAAGCTGGTCTAGAAACAATCTAAGTGGAGCCATCATGCTTTTTGTTTGCTAGAAATCAATAGGTTTGATTTGGTTGAGTCGGCCTTGATCTGTGTTTGCTTACCCTTCCAATTTAGAAAATTCTATTGTATGCCTGAACGTAAAAGAGACGCACTAGGTAGATTTGTTAAAGAGAAACCTAGTAGTTCGAAGCGTCTCGATTACCTTAATCTAGAAAGTCCGGCTTTTGAAGAGTCTGTTTTTGAACGTTCTTTGACTGAGGAGAGAATCCATGTTGCTCCGATAGCGCCAGAAATGGCAACTTTGAAAGCTTTGTTGAATCCAACTAGGACTACCCGTCCTTCGTGTATTAAGTTAGCTGAAACGGAGGCACCCTATGAACTGAAACCTGGGACCTTACAGATGCTCCCAATCTTTTTAAAATGAAAACCCTTATTACCATTTAGGGATTTTGAGGAAATTTGTAGTACTCTAAGAATTAGAGGCTTAGATGATGATGCTTTGAAACTTAGGTTATTCCCATTTTCCCTGAAAGATAAGGCCAAGTCGTGGCTGTATAGTTTGGACTCCGAGTCAATTGAGACATATGAACAACTTACATCTGCCTTTTTCAATAAGTTTTTCCCTAGGCACAAAACATCGTCTATTAGGACGCAAATATGCACATTTTCACAACAAGAGGGAGAATCTTTATATAGGTATTTGGAAAGGTTCAATGATTTATTATCCCAGTGTCCTCATCATGGTTTAGAAAAGGTTAGGCTAGTTCAGATCCTTTATGAGGGTTTAGATTATTCCACAACGACCATGGTTGAGTCTCTATGCACTGGTGGATTTGAAAACCAAACTGTTGATGCGGCGATGGAATTTTTTAATGAAATCGCCGAAAAAACCCAGCAATGGGAAAATAGTAGGGCACCCCAGAAAACAATTCTTTTAAGTAGAGGAAACGTTAATAGGGTAGAAGGAGGCTATGAATCAGATGCCAAAATTGCTGCTATAGCAAAAAGGTTAGAAGCCTTAGAAGTGGGCCAGACTAGTGGTAGAGTGGAGCCTTTTTGGGAAGGCCAGAATATTGAAGAGCAGGCCAATGCTCTTTATAATAACACTAGATTTGATAACCGTCAAAAGATTGACCCATATTCAGAAACCTATAATCCTGGTTGGAGAAACCATCCGAACCTTTCGTGGTCTAAGGGCCAAAGTCAAGGTCAGTTTAGTAATTCTAATGCTCCCCCAGGTTTTGGCTATACTAAGAATCCTTCAGGACTAGCTCAGTTTCAGAATCAGTCAGATAAGAAAATCCTAAGTTTAGAGGAATCTCTCGCCTTGTTAACTCAGCAAACTGCAAAATTCCAGTTATCCGTAGAACAAGTCTACAAGCTAGTAACAGGATAGGACAAGAAAATAGTCAGGCTATTTCCGAGTTAAAAACCCAGGTTGGTCTGATAAGTGATTCTTTGAGAGAAAAAGGTAAGTTTCCTAGTCAAACACAACCCAACCCTAGAGGAGTTCATGAATTAGGTGCAAAACCATCGAATCAATTGAATGCTGTTAGAACCCTTAGAAGTGGTAGAGTTGTAGACAATAAGGTAACCATGCCCGATAGTGAACATACTGTAGTTCACCCCTCAGGATCTCACCTCTCAGGACCAGTAGCTGAAGAGACTGATAAAGTTTCTGATGATGTGAATTCGGTTCCTGAAAGGTCTGATTTTAGGCCTAGAGCCCCATTTCCTCAGCTATTAGTACCAACAAAGAAGGAATCGAACTTTAATGACATAGTGGAGGTTTTTAAGCAAGTTACCATAAACCTTCCCTTATTAGATGCAATTAGGCAAATTCCTGCTTATGCCAAGTTCCTTAAGGATATGTGTACGCGAAAGCGAAAACTTAGCGTCCATAAGAAAGCCTTTTTAGCTAGTCACGTAAGTTCAATCATTCAGAACACCACAACTCCAAAGTACAAAGACCCAGGTTCTCCTACCATTGCTTGCACAATAGGTAACTTCCGGGTAGAAAAAGCTTTACTTGACTTAGGAGCCAGTGTGAACTTACTGCCATTCCATGTATACTTACAGCTAGGACTTGGTGAAATGAAACCTACTCAGATGACACTGCAGTTAGCTGATAGGTCTGTTAAAATCCCTCGAGGTGTTATCGAGGATGTTCTTATTGAGGTCGACAAGTTTATTTATCCAGTGGATTTCGTGGTCCTAGATACCCAACCTGTCCCTGACCCAGAGAACCAGATACCTGTGATTTTAGGTCGCCCATTTTTAGCTACGTCTAATGCGATCATTAACTGTCGAAATGGTGTGATGAGTTTATCTTTTGGTAATATGACTATGGAGATGAACATTTTTAATGTCAGTAAGCAACCTCATGAGCTAGATGACACATGTGTTGAGGAGGTGAACATGATAGAAGCCTTAGTTCAGGAGTCATTACCAAACATCTTGTCTGAAGACCCATTAGAAAGTTGTCTATCCCATTTTGGTTTAGATTTTGACGACGATAGCACTATTGAACAGGTGAATGCTCTATTAGATTCTACCCCTGTGTTAGACACTGATAGATGGAAAGCTAGGTTCGAACCGTTACCAGTTTCTGAGACTACCCTAATTCCTTCTTTAGAAGAGCCCCCAAAGTTGGACCTTAAACCACTACCCGATACTCTAAAGTATGTGTTTTTAGGCCCATCTGAGACTTTACCTGTGATTGTAGCTTCCAATTTGGATAGTGATCAGGAAAGTAGGCTAGTAAATGTACTTCAAGACAATAAGGAAGCTTTAGGGTGGACTATAGCAGACATTAAGGGTATAAGTCCTACTGTGTGTATGCATCAGATTCATTTAGAGGAAGACTCCAAACCTTCTAGGGAGATGCAACGTCGACTGAACCCTAACATGAAAGAGGGTAGTTCGAAAAGAGGTGCTTAAGTTGTTAGATGCGGGTATTATTTACCCAATTTCAGACAGTAAGTGGGTCAGCCCTGTTCAGGTTGTCCCCAAGAAATCAGGTATCACTGTAGTCCAGAATGATAATAATGAATTAATCCCAACCCGAGTGACCACGGGATGGCGTGTGTGTATTGACTATAGGAAATTGAACAAGGTCACAAGGAAGGATCACTTTCCCCTTCCTTTTATCGACCAAATGCTAGAGCGATAGTCACTATTGCTTCTTAGATGGCTACTCCGGTTATAATCAGATCGTTATTGCCCCAGAAGACCAAGAGAAAACCACTTTTACCTGTCCCTTTGGTACCTTTGCGTATAGACGCATGCCTTTCGGGCTATGTAATGCCCCTGCAACTTTTCAGCGTTGTATGATGAGCATATTTTCTGATATGGTAGAACGGTTCTTAGAGGTCTTTATGGATGATTTTTCAGTGTTTGGTTCATCTTTCGATGAGTGCTTGCATCATTTGACATTAGTGTTGACTAGGTGTAAGGAAAAAAATTTAGTGCTTAATTGGGAAAAATGCCATTTCATGGTTAAATCAGGAATTGTTTAGGGCACATCGTCTCTTCAAAGGGTATAGAGGTAGACAAAGCCAAAGTTGACCTTATTAAGACTTTACAGGTCCCAAAAACCGTAAAAGATATTAGGTCATTCCTAGGGCATGCAGGTTTTTACCGTCGATTCATTAAGGATTTTAGCTTGATTTCTAGACCTCTTTGCAATTTGCTTGCAAAAGATGTTAAGTTTGTCTTTGATGATGCTTGTTTAGAGGCTTTTGAGAAGCTTAAAACTTTACTCACTACTGCCCCCGATAGTCCAGGCACCTAACTGGAACCTACCCTTTGAGATTATGTGTGATTCTTCAGATTATGCTATAGGCGTCGTTTTAGGACAACGAGAAAACAAATTACTTCATGTGATTTATTATGCTAGCAAAACTCTGAATGATGCCCAAATGAACTACACAACTACCGAGAAGGAACTTTTAGCCATCGTGTTTGCCTTGGATAAGTTTAGGTCCTACCTATTAGGTTCTAAGATCATAATCTATACAGATCATGCTGCTTTGAAATACCTTTTATCTAAGAAGGATACCAAACCTAGATTGATTAGATGGATCCTATTGTTACAGGAATTTTCCCCAGACATTAGAGACAAAAAGGGTGCAGAAAATGTAGTAGCAGACCACTTGTCTAGGCTAGTTGTTAGTTCCCCTAGTGATTCCCTTCCTATAAGGGATAGCTTTCCTGATGAACAATTGTTCTCTGTTTCCCAATCACCTTGGTATGCAAATATAGTGAATTATCTTGTTACTGGTCGAACCCCTCAACATTGGGGTAAGCAAGATCGTTCTAGGTTTTTAGCCGAGGTTAAGCATTTCTTTTGGGACGATCCTTATCTGTTTAAGTATTGTCCGGACCAGATTATTAGGAGATGTGTATCTGAGAGTGACCAGTCTAGTATTATCTCCTTTTGTCATGAACATGCATGTGGGGGTCATTTTAGTGCTAAGAAGACTGCTGCTAAGATTTTGCAGTGTGGATTTTACTGGCCTTCGTTGTTTAAAGATTCCCATAGTCATTGTGTTTCTTGTGAGCGTTGCCAGAAGTTAGGAACCATTTCCCGTAGAAATATGATGCCTTTGAACCCTATTTTAGTGATTGAGGTCTTTGATGTGTGGGGCATTGATTTTATGGGTCCATTTCCTATTTCGTTTGGTTATCTTTACATACTTGTCGTGTAGACTATGTGTCTAAGTGGGTTGAGGCGGTTCCGTGTAACGAATGACCACAGGGTCGTAGTCCAGTTTTTGAAAGAGAATATACTTACACGTTTTGGTACGCCGCGAGCTATAATTAGTGATGGAGGTTCACACTTTTGTAATAGACCGTTTTCTTTTAATGAAACAATACGGTATTACCCATAAAGTAGCAACCCCATATCACCCTCAGACTAGTGGTCAGGTAGAGGTTTCCAATAGGGAAATTAAACGTATTCTAGAGAAAACAGTTAATCCAAATAGGAAAGACTGGTCGTCGAGGCTTACTGATGCCTTATGGGCTTACCGTACTGCGTTTAAGACACCCATTGGAATGTCACCTTATCGTTTAGTGTTTGGCAAGGCATGTCACCTGCCTGTTGAGTTAGAGCATCGAGCCTATTGGGCTATTAAGAACTTAAACTTTTCACTTGACAAGGCAGGAGCTCAAAGAAAGCTCCAGCTCAATGAGTTGGACGAGATTCGTAGAGATGCATACGATAGTGCTAAGGAGTATAAGAACAAAATGAAACTTGTGCATGATAGGAATATTTTACGAAAGTCATTTTCTCCAGGTCAAAAAGTTCTTCTGTATGACACTCGTTTGCATCTATTCCCCGGGAAGTTGCGCTCTCGGTGGACCGGTCCTTTTGTGGTCCGTACTGTTTTTCCTCATGGCGCTGTTGAGATTGAGACACCAGATGGTAGTAGTTCTTCGAAGGTTAACGGTCAGCGATTGAAGCCCTTTTTAGAGCCTTTTCCTACAGGTGATGTTGAGGAGGTCCCTCTGGAGGACCCTGTTTACCTTGATTGACCATCGAGGCGATTTTGTATGTTGTATAATATTTTTAGGTTTTTGGTTACACTTCACCCAGGTACTATCTTTCCGACTTCTACTTCTCTCTTTACTATTTCCTCATGTTACTTATATTTTTGGTACTGTTCTTTGATTAGAAACATTGAGGACAATGTTAGATTTAAGTTTGGGGGTGGGGTAGAACTTTTGTTACCTTTTCGTTGCAATAAATAAACTCCAGAGCCTAGAAATTTATCCCTATTAAGGATGGCACTAACCAATCTAAGTGGATGGAAGCATTTTGGTTGTAGGAGTTGAGGAACCAATCTGACTAGATGACAACATCTAAAGAGTCTATTCATAAAAGCACAGAGCTCAGGTGTTAGAAATAACATGATAGTTTCACCATATCTCGTTGAGTCCTTTTCACTTCTGTTTTTTTTTGTTTTGTTTTTAAACTATGTTTCTCTAAGTGATTAGGTGGGGCTCACGATTCAAGTTGTTACCAATGCCAGTGTGTTGATATTAGTCAGACTAGTATCTCAGTCCATTAGGATATGTTCATTTTGGCGGAGGCCTTCAGACAGATATGAGAAACACCGTTAACCTAGTAAACATCAAAACCATCTATGTTTTTCTATATCCATCTTCTTGATCTATCCATGTGATTAGTTTTGACTCCGGATATTGATGTCCATAGTGCAACTATCTGAGTAGAGATCTGTCACTTCATATGAATTTTAGTATACTTGAGTGCAAACTCGTGTACAACAATTGGAATTTCGCATTAGGGTACTTCCTCCTGTAGTCAATAAGTATGCCGACCAAGGAGATTCTTTAGTGCCTTCCAAGGTTCTGTGTAGATAGCTAGGGTATGGAGTAAAAAGGTTTTGTACTTATTATGATGTTTATTTATTTGTAGGTATTTTTGGCTAATAAACATTTTTGGAAAAAATTGGCTCGAAAAGTTGTCGGAAAGCACCCGGAGGGCATTTGCTATTCGGACTTTCACTTTGGATAAGGGGTAACCTAATTACTAAGGGGCATCCCATTTCCAGGCAGTTTCTAATCGCACCCCTACTCTGGATAAGGGGCAACCATCTTCAACATTAAAAAAAAAAAGATTTTAGCGGGAAAAAAATGCAGTTAAAGAGCAGTTTTGGCAATCGTTATTTGAAGGAGTTTGAGGTCGATTAAACCTCTGATTTTCATAGGATAGACTCCTTATGGGTCTAGGAATCTTATATGGGTGTTTAAATCGATTAGAATGGGCTCAAAGGACGGATTTTTCTCACAACAAGAAAATATGGAAAGTCACGTGTGTGACCTGTTTTAGGGAATTTTAGAGTGATTAAAATGCTGTAAACCTTCCCAAAGATTTGTATCTATCTAAGGAAGAGTCTAGAATAAAAAGGAAAGCTCAGAAACGCGTATGTCGCAACTTGGCCGTGAAGAGAAGGAAAGAGATTTTGGAAGATTTGGGAGAGATTTAATCGGTTTTGATATAAATAGATGTCTTGGGTCATATAGAATAGGTGTCGAGAGTTTGGGAACCTAAGGAGAGCCAGAGAAGAAGAAATCAGAGCTTTACCAAACTCTGTTTCTGCTGCTGCTGCTGTTGAAGAAGAAGAACGCGTAAAACATTGACCCTCGGTAGACAGTCGCATAAAAGTGTCACTGTTTAACAGCTGAAGAACTTTAAGTTTTTCAGGGCAGTCTTATTCTAGGGTCTTAAAATCAGCGACAAAGCAACAGTTTTTCTGTAACAGTTCCATTGTAACAGCTGTTTTGCAACACCAATACACTGTTGCAAACAGTCTGTGTTATTACTTTTCACTCTTTTAATCATCTTTTGAGCAACAAACACATATTTTGAGATCATGATTAATATGAGGAGCTAAACCCCATTGCTGAGGCGATAGAGGAAGCTATTTTTCCAACAAAAAGTGGTATATTCTATTTTATCTTTTTATTTGCAATAATTATATGATTGTTTGCCTTGAAATATTATTGAATATGATTTTTATTTGAGTGATTGTGATCTATTTTGATGAAGTATGCTTAGTTTTAAGACTTTTGATGCTTCATACTTGGTATTTACAATTATTACTTTTGAAAATCTACTTGTTGCAGTATTTTAGAATCAAATTAAACAAGAAAATTGCATAAATATAAGTATTGGTTTAATCACTTTGAACTTGGAAAATAGTGGAATCTTAGCTTCAGTGTTTCTTTTAGAATTGATATCATCTTTGATTGAGTTTGCTATAATTTTTAGTGAGTTTTCTATTTTAATATTAGGAATTAAGTCTAATTAATATCCTTCACAAGTCTGAGAATCGAACCACTTTTACCACTTTCTACAAATCACATCACTCATATCCTAATACTTCCAATCTAACCTATACGAAGTTGACTCTAGTACATAATCAAGCGACTCTTAACATGAGTTTTGATTCACTAAAATATGACAACCAAACTTGACATATCAACGCTTGGTGGGTTTAACCTAGCAATGCTCTAACATTCTCCATTTCATGCTAACAATACATAAAGGTTGTAGCCACTTTCCAGTCAATGGAAAGAATCACTTCTTAAAAATAAGTCAGTGCTCCCAAAACACAGATATTAGTTGTTTCTAAAGATTCAATCCCACCCAAAATGTAAAAGAAATCTAATTTGTAATACGCACAAATAATACATGCATACACATATCATATAGTAACAAAGACATCATGCATTTCATTCATTACAAATCTATCTTTTATGAAATAACCAAACCAATAAAACCATTAATCCCTAAACCCATAACCACATAAAAGCTAAAACATTTGGTTAAAGGATATTCCTAACTAAAAATGGTAATTTCTGCAGATAATAGACGCATAAAGCATAACAACTAAAATTTACCCATATTGGGATCATTATCCACGGCTACAACATCACCACCATGAATGAAGTCCACAACTCAGTATAATATCCATAAAAGAAGGGGCAATTAGGTACTCTCCTGGGTATTACCAAGTGATCTAATAAAATTCAGAACCAAGGAATATATAGTTATTACCTTGATACGAACAGAAATAGAAGCTCTCAATTCATGTGCAGGGTGGTTCCATTCACTGCAAAGAACAAAAAAAATCACAAGAAAACAATACATAAGTGTTGATGATGGTTTTTAGTTCAGGGTCAAAATCGTAAAACCCTATATTTAACGTTGTGATCCCGTAAAGGAGTAAAGGCCATTCGAAAGCAATGAGTGCTCAAACCTCATTACTCATACATGTATTCAACGACTCGGTATATAGATGAAGTTCATTCAGAATGGTGCTAGCAATCCCAAATATTTTGTGAATTCTATCTTATGCCAGCATTATTAACTAATGCATGATTTGCCTTGTTTTTTTCCATGCTATGTTCCCAGCCGAACTCTCAATGCTGGCATGACATGACGATCAGTGCTCACTCTCAGCAGAGTAGCATGAATCTCCCTAAGTGCTAGTATTGGGATCTGCACAAAAAATACTCATACAGGCTACATCTCTCTGACAAAGAGATCAATGCGTTCACACACTTTTAATTAAAGTTAGCGTGATCAAACACACATTTATTTCTTAAAGAAAATCTTGACTGTTAATGTTAGTCTCAGAAACAATCACGGCCACATACTTGGCCGCACGATTTAACAAACATAGGTTACTCCTAGCAGGACTGGGCAATCATCGTAGCAACCACCGGAGGGCCCACTAATCCTCTAGTTGATCGACCCCCATGTTGCTCATTCACGAGCGCTTTAAACGCTGACCCAAACATGAGCGATTGCACTGCGTAAAAACCAAGCTCAAACGAGCTAAGACTGTAAAAAACGGTTTCAAAAGCTATCATATCCGTCCAACTTCGCCAGCCTAGTTGGACGACTTAGATCTTCCTGCAAACGATTAAAGAAGTATCAGCATGATCATTGGTATCCCCACTTTCCCCTTGAACAAACTACTTGCCGGCGGCAAGTCTATAGGGCGTTAAATCAATCGCCCAAACTCGAGTAAACGCGTTGTGAACAAATCCCTAGTTTGGGTCGCGGCGATACATAGCTGTTGCAGATCGATCATGACCGTCCAACTTTGCCGGCCTAGTTAGACGGTTTGGATCGCATCTCGAGCAACCAAAAAAGTGCCAACATGTTCACCGTTGGCCCAACTCTTCTTTGGACGATCGACCTCTCCATGGAAAAACCGGAACATACCAAATCGTTTTCCCAAAGTATCTTGAACGCACTACTTTGAAAACCCTAAATTACGTTTGCGGCAACACACTACTGCTGGAAATCGATCACAACCATCCAACTTCGCCAGCCGAATTGAGTGGCTTATATTTAATTTTAGGTGACCCAGGGGATGTCAACATGGTCGCTATAAACCCACCTTTATATATGGTCGATCGACCTACTCAAACCCAAGCGCAACATATCGAATTGCTCGCTCAAAAGGGAGTTGGTCGAACGGCCTCCAAATCCTAAAAATCGCGTCAACGGCATTAAACAACTGCCGCAAATTAATCACGACCATCCAACTTCGCCAGCTTAGTCGGACGGTGTAAATTTATTCTCAGAAAACAAGCAAAGCAACATTGTGAAGACCGGCCATCCCTCTTCCACATGAGGCGATCGACCAAGTGATGACTTGACCGTAGGGTCCTCAAACGATCACCCAAAGGTAGTCGGCCATGTTGCCTCCTTTAAGAAGCCTATTCGCGACTTATTCAATCAGGTTCTAAAACAATGATGCTTCACATGCATCAAATACATACAATATTTTATATTTTCCTCATAAACAACTTAATTGTTTCACCTAGTAGCACCATGCTATTCTCCACGGCGGGTCCCACGACTTGACCCACTTATTCGAGAAATCAAACACGTCACAAAATGGGGGATGCTTACTGGGGTATTGATCTGCCGGTTTACAGCGTGCGGCGTGCAACGCGTCCATTATGAAAACGTGTTAGGAAAATGTGGATGGTTAACAATGATGGAGTAGTGGGTGAAGGTGTGATCACGCAATGATTACCACCTCTTACACAACTCCCTTACTCCACCACTTAACTTCCTCCACTTCCTACGAGATCAGGGTTGCGCTCAAATGACTTGTATAAATAGATTTTCAATCTATTTCGAAAAAGGGAAAAACACAAGTGTTATCAACACAAGTAGCAAAAACCATTTTCTGATACACAAGTCATAAACAGCCACACCTTCATAATTCAACACTCTGACCTCAAACACCTTCTCCGCTTCCCTCCCTAAGATCAACCCTTCTCCTTCACCTTATGACCGAATTGAATCTGGAACGGCCATTTCTTGGTTTAGGCCAGAGTCTTACAGATTGATTTCTCGAACCTAAAAGCATTCCCGTGTAGTGCATTTTTAGGGTTTGAACTCGTTTCTCATCAACACACCCCAAATTACCAATAACAGTAGAATCAGTTTTTACCCCAAAACAATAAGAAATTCATGATACCAAAAAATCACAAACCTTAGAAAAAGTTACATCCTAAAGTAAAAATTGTTTCCTAGGAAGATTGCAGTCACTAGTCAGAGAATAACATACCCAAAATGCACGAGTACAATGTGAAAATGCGGGGGTCTAACAACCATACCCAACAATTCATTTGGAAATCTGAGAGGACTTACTCCAATACACTTTCTAGAGAATCAACTAGACAGTCACACTCAATATAGAATAAAGTATATCAAAGAGTTTAATATCTCTAACTCTTAATTCAATCCGCAATCAGCAAATAAAAATCTGCGAGCCCGATTGAATAAGAGGAGTAACTTGAACGGTACCAAAGACCAATGTTCAAGTGTCAATCAATGTAAATCAACAACCTAAGGTTGGATATTCTAATTGATTGATCTTAATGCATAACCTGTGATATTTCAATTATATAACAAAATATAATGCGGAAAAGAAATAACACAGACACCAGAATTTTGTTAACGAGAAAACCGCAAATGCAGAAAAACCCGAGGACCTAGTACATATTGAACACCATACTTTATTAAGCCACTACAGACACTAGCCTACTACCAATTAACTTCGGACTGGACTATAGTTGAACCCTAATCAATCTCACACTGATTCAAGATACAATTACGCTCCTTACGTCTCTGATCCGAGCAGGATACTACGCACTTGATTCTCTTAGCTGATCTCACCCAAAACTAAGAGTTGCCACAACCCAAAGTCGAAGACTTGATAGACAAATCTGTCTCACACAGAAAAGTCTATAGGATTGAATAAATCTGTCTCCCACAGAAATACCTAAGAGTTTTTGTTCCGTCTTTTGATAAATCAAGGTGAACAGGAATCAATTGATAACTCGGACTTATATTCCCGAAGAACAGCCTAGAATTATCAATCACCTCACAATAAACTTAATCGACTAGCGAAACAAGTTATTGTGGAATCACAAACGATGAGACAAAGTTTGTTTATGATTACTTTTCTATCCTGCCTATCAGAGATATAAAATCAGATCATGCAACTATAAAGATAATAGTTGGTTATGGCTTCACAATCCCAACGAAGTCTTCAAATCGTTAACCTACAGGGTCTCGAGAAGAAACCCAAGGTTAAAGGAGAATCGACTCTAGTTATGCAACTAGTAACACACAGGAGGTGTGGGGATTATGTTTCCCAGTTGCTAAAGTTCTCCTTCATATATTTTTCAAATCAGGGTTTGCAATCCAAGTTACCTTGGTAACAAAGCATTCAATATTCATCGTTAGATGAAAAACCTGATTCAACCAAGCTAATATCTTTCAACCGTTAGATCGAACTTAGCTTGTTATACACAAATAAAATGTACCCTCATTTATATTTATGTAATCGTACCTAAACGTGTACACCAGGTTGGTTCACAAATAGTTAACCGAGCTTAGACATATGATTACTCTCATATCAACCTTATTCATCTTAACCATAACTAGTTCAAATGACTCAAATGAAACTAGTTAAACAGATTTTTAATTGTATAGAAAACACAATCGAAACCAAATCGGTTTGATCCACTTGAATCAATCATGAACATTATACCCACGGTTTGCAAAGATTGCATTCCTTGTGATTTAAATGTTTAAGTTCATGAACTGACCGATTTGACAAAGTAACCATCTTAAGTATGCGTACGGGTATGTGTATTTAAGCAACCAGATTTTGAGTTTGTTAAGTTTCCAAACTCAACAAAAAAATTTGGTTCGAAAACTTCCGCCATTATGCGTACGGGTACGCATACTTAAGGTGACTAGTTTAGGAGTTTGTAATTCCCAAACTCAGCAGATATTTTCGGTTCGAAAACTTCTGCCAGTATGCGTACCGGTACTCATACTTATCTTGTCTCCTTCACCAATTTCGTATACACACATTTGCATACTCTTGGTTCCCGGTTTATGGATTTATACTAATATGCGAACACACTATATATGCTTATATCCAAAGATGGTTACATCATCAACTCTTTATTTCAATCATTTAAACATTCTTCTATAATGACAATAGCCGTTTTCACACACTATCAGCATCAAAACAATTTTTAAGATATTGAAATAATCATTATCGAAACATTCCAAGCCTACATCAAATGATTGTATCACACAAACCATGTAAGATGCTACTCGGAAATTTCTCAAGATATAAGATGAACTTGGTCGAACCGAAAGCTTACTAACACATATTTCGATAAATATGTAAGCGAGATATACTCAGCTTGAAATCTCAAATGTGTATAGAGAAAACTATATCGTAACATGACTTATGTATAAATATAGGAGATAGTAGAAATAGACTTTCCAAGTGATAGATTAGTTCAAGTCTCCACATACCTTTTGTCGAAGAAGTTCCACAAGATCCCCTTAGTAGTTCTTCGTCTTCAAGAGATGAATGCCGAGAGATCTAAGCTCAACTACACTATCTATATCCTAGTCTGAGATATCTATAAATAGGCTAGAAATCAAGACTTATAGTTTTGATTACTAACATTGACAAACATGGTTGAGATAGCAACGCATGCGAGTTCGACCGAGCAATGCTCTAATAATCTCCCCCTTTGTCAATTTTAATAACAAAACTATCAATATATATGGATTACAAAATAGATAAAAATTGTAGCTTCCCATCCACATGCTTGATCTCCTTGGCATCTTCAACGCGACTCGAAATCTTCGTCACTTCCAAGTACTCAATGACCCTAAAGGTTGTAAGTCCAGCATCATAGTTGTTGAAGATCTGTAGCTATAACAATGAGAAAACAAAATGCTCTCAGTCATTGTTATACAGTGTCATAGTATTATTACACAACATCTAAGTCCAATTGTATCAAAACTTTGACAATAATACTATGGTGATATTCATCACTCCCCCTTAGTCAATACTTTATCTCAACATGAAAACCACTCCCCCTTACATAATGATCTGTAAACTATATGTATTTGTAGTATCACACTACACATTAATTCTCCCCCTTTTTGTCAATATAAATTGACAAAGGTACGAAAACTAGTGGGATCCTCATGAAATTTCCACGGAGATACTTCATGACTAAAAGAGAATACCATACCAACTTATTTAGATGCACTCATAAAGCCGAAACTAAATACATTCATCAAGGAGTTAATAAAGATACAAGATAACCCCTAATATTCCACAGCTACACTCCCCACAAAGATTTGGCGATTAAGCACAAGTTCAATATGAACTCTCCCCCATAAAATGTCATCCCCGAAGGAACAACAAAGGCGACCTTACTTTCACAAGAAAAGAATGATTTCTTACAAAAACTAGATACTTGACAGAAACAAATATACTAGAAACAAATGCAAACATGACTTAACACTATTCTGGAGTTCTAAACTCAATTGCCCAAAAGGTCGAGATAAAAGCAGGGTAAGAGTTATGAGGATCTAATGAACTAGAACAACACCAATAGACTGCCGCAAGTGCTGAAACGTGGCAGTGTCTAATGGTTTGGTGAGAATATAATCCAATTGTTGTTCGGAAGGCACAAATTCCATAGTGATAATACCATCTTCATAAAGATCTCGAATAAAATGGTACCTTATGTCTATGTGCTTAGTTATTGAGTGCTCAACAGGATTCTCAGTGATGTGAATCGTACTTGAGTTATCACAAAAGATCTTCATTATTCCAGAATCAATTTCATAATCGGCAAGCATTTGTTTCATCCATAGAAGTTGAGTACAACATGAACCAACAACAATGTATTCTGCTTCACATGTTGAAAGGGATTGTGAATTTTATTTCTTGCTATGCCAAGCTACAAGATTCATCCCTATACAGTAGAATCCCCCTGATGTACTCTTTCTGTCTTCCACACATCCTGCCCAATTGGTATCTGAATAGGCAGTAAGATCAGTGTTAGTATCAAAAGTGTAATAAAGGCCATACCCAGCAGTGTGACTGATGTAACGTATGATCCTCTTTGTGGTGGCAAGATGAGATTCCTTTGGATTTGCTTGAAACCTAACACAACAACCAACACTAAAAGCAATATCAGGTCTCGTAGCAGTGAGATACAAAAGACTTCCAATAATCGATCGATAAAGTTTTTGATCCACATTTACACCTTTCTCATCTCTATGTAGTTTACCTGTGGTAGGCATAGGAGTGAGTTTTGGAGTTGACTTATCAAGACCAAATCTTGAAACAAGATTTTTTGTATATTTTTCTTGAGATAAGTAAATTCCATCCTTGTGTTATTGAGTTTGTAAACCCAGAAAGAATTTTAATTCACCAACATTGCTCATCTCAAACTCCTTACCAAGAGAAACTTGAAAATCTTTTGCAAGTTTCTCCGATGTTGATCCATAGATGATATCATCTACATATACTTGAGAAATAACAACATATTTTCCATTCCATTTGGTAAACATAGTTTTATCAGCTCCACCTCTTGAAAAACCTTTCCTCAGAAGAGAAGTAGTTAGTTTTTCAAACCAGGCACGATGTGATTTTTTTAACCCGTATAACGCCTCATTGAGTTTAAGAACATGATCAGGGAAATCAGGGTTTTCAAAACCTTTAGGTTGAGCGATATAGACTTCTTCCTTTAAGTTTCCATTTAGGAAGGAGAATTTAATATCCATCTGAAACAGCTTAACCTTAAGGAAACAAGCATAAGCTAATAACAAATGAATGAACTCAATGCATGACACAGGAGCAAAGGTTTCGTCAAAGTTGATTCCTTCAATCTGTGAATAACCTTGAGCGACGAGTCTAGCTTTGCTTCTGACAATGGTGCCAAGTTCATCAGACTTTTTCTTAAATATCCATTAAGTACCAACAATATTTATATTAGGGGGACAAGGTACGAGTTTCCATACGTCTTGGCTTTGAAATTGATTTAACTCTTTGTGCATTGTGTTTACCCAAAAGGGATCACTAAGAGCTTCATCAATGTTCCTAGGTTCCACTTGCGATAGATAACAACCAAAATTGTAAATATTTTGAAGTTGACCTCTCGTCTTAGCAGTAGAGTCCTTACCACCAACAATATTGTTAGTATTATGATTCCTTTGAACCCAAAGGTGTCGTGTGGAGACACGCTTTTGTTCAAGAGGAACCGCCTGACTAGAGCTTTTCTCCTCATCACTAGAGACATCAGGATCAGCAACCGTTGGAATAACTTCTTCTGATTCTGACGTTTCTTTGACATTCTCAATTGTCTCGGTTGGAGGCAATTCAATAGGAGAGTCATCATGATGAAAGTTACTTAGATCATCAATGATAACATTATCTGATTCCATCATGACTTGGGTTCTGAGATTAAAGACTCGGAAACCACGACTGTCAGATGCATAACCGAGAAAGATACCCTCATCGTTTTTTGAATCAAACTTCCTTTTGTGTTCTCGATCCTTTAGAATGTAGCACTTACTGCCGAACACTCTGAGATAGTGTAAGTTGGTTTTCCTACCGTATCACAACTCATAGGGAGTGTTTAAGGTCTTTGACCGTAAGTAAACACAATTGATCAAATAGCAAGAACAGCCTCACCCCAAAACCTTAATGGTAGGTTTTTGTTATGGAGCATTACCCTGGCCATTTCCTGAATATTTTTATTCTTCTTTCTGCAACTCCATTTTCTTGTGGAGTGATAGGTAGTGAGTATTGTTAAATAATTCCCAGAGAGTCACAATATTCAAATACCTTGGTGTCTTTGAATTTTGTGCCACGATCACTTCTAATTTTCTTTAGTTTGCGACCTTGCTCATTCTGGATTCTATTAACAATAATCTTGAACTCACTAAGAGTTTCATTCTTGTGAGCCAAAAATGCCACCCAAGTGAATCTAGTATAATCATCTACCATAGCCAAAGCATACTTCTTCTCAGCCACTGTAGATTTTTGAATTGGGACAAAAAGATCCATATGAATTAAATCAAGTGGAGCTTTGGTGAGAATATTTCGGGATGATTTCTGTGAAACTTTCATTTGTTTAACCTTTTGACAGGAACCACATACACCTTCAACCTTAGCATTGATTTTGGGAACGACTCTAACAAGTTCTTTGTTAATGATCTTAGTTAGAAGACGATAATATATGTGACCAAAACGTTCATTCCAAAGGTGTGTAGATTCAACCTTAGTCAAATTGCAACATTTACTGAAATGAGTATCTAGAAGATAACAGTTATTTTTGCCACGTGATCCTTGAAAAATCACTTTTCCAGATTTGTCGACAATGTCACATCCTTTATCATTGAAGACAACCTTATGTCCCTTGTCACAGATTTGACTTATAGAAAGAAGATTAACAGTCATACCTTCAACGTATACGACATCATGAATTTCAGGAACGCCAGGTAATTTGATCGTCCCTTTCTTACTGATGTAACAACGGCTTCCATCTCCAAAAGTTACGGGTCCACCATCAAAATCGCTTGAGTTGATGAACCATGAGAGATCTCCAGTCATGTGCCTACTACATCCACTATGAAGGAACCATTGAAAGGGTGATGTTGAATTTAGAGCAAAAGCTCCCATACTAGCACTACTAACCATCTTAGGCTTTCTTGTTAGTATTGAATGTCTTTTAAGAGATGACACAAGTTGAATAGCCTTTTTATGAAAACTACTAGCAACTTTTAGTCTTCTATTGAAGGACAAGCACACATGTTGAAGGTGATTGTGAGAACCACAAAGCAAACATGTACCAACATCATCAATCTTGTTCGAAGAGTTCTGTTAGAGCATAGCTCGGTTGAATCCACCAAGCGTAGGTATATCAAATTTGGTTGTCATATTTTAGTGAATCAGAACTCATGTTAAGAGTCGCTTGATTATGTACTAGATTCGACTTCGTATAGGTTAGCTTGAAAGTATTAGGATATGAGACATTATAAGTATTGCGAAGACTTGAAGAAGTGAAGAATCAAGGAGCTACAACGACAACATCATCCTTCCACTTGAGGTTAGTGATATTTGACTTGAACTGTTTTATTCTCTAACGTATCTTTCAAGTCGTTCATATTGAAAACAAAACCGCGAAGCATGATTGAACTCTAGATAGACATAGTATTAAGGAATACAATACGAGGTTTATTGCTTAACCATTAAACTCTGTAGATAAGACATCGACATAATCGTTTAAATGCTATTGTGATTATGTATGGGTATGAGGTCAGTATTTCATCCTAGGGAACAATTTTTTACATGTGTTCTAAGGAAGTAAATTCATGAACTTAGTTTGTGAATCGAAAAGGAAATCCCCAGGTGTTATTGGTATTGTTATTCAATGCATATCTTGTGAACAACCAATATGTGTGATTAGTATGACCGTTCATGACTTGTTTGTGTTCTTGGTAAAACTATTCACAAAGACCTGACTTATGTATTGGTATGACTTTTATTACTGAAACTGATCTTAAGTAATCCACCTGAGATGGTATGATCGCGTTTATGATTTTATGTCTGACCAAATCTGGGAAAAGGGGAACCTATCCTAGTAAGAGGTGTAGTACATCACAAAGGGGAATCGATCCTTGTATGAGGTTCAGTAAGTTTATAGCATAAAGGGGAACTGATCCTATGGACATGTGCAACACGTTTTTAGGCTAAGGGGAACCGATCCTATGGACATGTGGAACACATATCAGTTAGATACCATATATATGTGGGGCACCGATCCTAGTACCTAGTCAACCGAATTTTGGAAATCTAGTGTGACTATGCATAGTACTCACATGGAGGTAGAACCGAAACTTGTTTTGGTAGAACCGTTACACCCATGTTTTGTGATTGAATGTTCTTTGATCAATCACATAGTTCTTGAAAGTCATATGAACCAATTTTAAACTTTTTTAGAAGTGTGGCAAATCGGTTTCAAGGTTGTAAGTATGAAAGAGGACTTACAAAGTAAGGATGTCGACATACTTTGAACACGTGCTGTGAATGTTAATCTTTAATTGTTCAAAGCTATTCCTTAATAGATAAGGGAAGAGAATCCCAGGATCGAAACATAAATAAGTTAAGAATATTTTAACTAAGGTTATTAATTTCATTTTTAGAAAAAATAAGAATTAGTAATGTGCACTTACTAATTAGAAATTTTCCAAGAGATTTCGATCATTATTTTTGGTCAGAGCATTTCCAGGAATTGGAGTGGAAACCGAATTTTTGCTTTAATGAATATATTGGGAATTTTTTCGGTTTTGGAAATTCCTTGGTGTCCAAACTTCCTAGTCTATAAATACTGAAGTTTGCATTTCTAGCAAACTAATCCTTCGTAATAGCAAACTACTGATGTAGTTTTGTAGTGGTAAGTAAAGTGTTCGTTTCTCGGACTTGTTGAGATTCGATTCTAGACTTAATATAATATGTACAAGGAAAGCTGTCACAGTATCGAGAGGTACTGAGATTCAGGATTTCACCAAATTCCATTCATGTGACTCAATTAATAACTCCAATCAATTATAGCTCAAATATTAAAAATATGGACTCTTATTCTTTGCCAAAAATAGATTTTTAAAACCTTAGATGTAAATCACAAGCATGGTGTATCAAAAGCTCTTACGTCTAAGCATACACCATCAAACGAAATCACAACTAATTAGTGAAAATCATGAATCAATTAAAATAAGTGCAAAAAGTCATAAAGAATTATTAAAATTACCACATGCGTGAAATAGGGTTTCCTCCGTCATCCCAGTGTTGGGGTTTAGCTCCTCATATTAATCATGATCTCAAAATACATGTATAAAGCTCAAAAATTGATTAAAAGGGAGTAAAACAATTGAACAGAAAAATCGCAACAGAAATAACTGTTGCAAAGGCGTTGTTCACTGTTACAAGAAGAACGATATATATGAAGTGTTGTTGAGACTGCAGATGCGACCCCCACAACTTTGTCGTAAACACTGTTGAAGAACGACTGTCTTCGGACGTCCGTTCTTCGTGTTCTTCAGCAGCAGAAACAGAGTTTGATCGAACTCTGATTTCTTCTTATCTGTCCCTCCTCAGGTTCCCAAACTCTCGACACCCATCTATGAACTCCAAGCAACTTATATATAGCCAACAGAGCGATTTAATCTCCCCAAAACTTCTCGAAATCTCTTCGTTTCTTTTCTTGGCAGTTACGGCAATAATCTTTTCTCTAAATTGTTCCACGCGTTTCTGAGCTTTCCCGATTGTCTCAAACTCTTCCTTAGATAGATATGTATCTTTGGAAAGATTTTTAGGTCTTTAGTCTCTCTAGAACTTCTAAAAATAATCTCAATAGGGTCCGTGTAAAAACACTTTCCCTGTTTAGCTCCAACTCGGTTTCTAGCCCAATTCGATCCAAACAAACGACTATACCAGGCTTGTTTAGTTGAATCACGTCCAGCCCAATCAATTATGGCGATTGAATCTCACTAAAACACCTTCGAAATCAATCCCCAACTCTGCCAGTTGCATGGACAAAATTTCCCGCCAATTTCAGTTTTTGAACGTGAAGGGGAAAGGTTACCCATTATCCAGTGGTCGCCCCTTATCCTCTTCTGGAGTCCGTCTAACACTTGTCCCTTGGGTGCGTTTAGTAATTTTTATGGTATGTTTTCCACACTTTTCTCGGGGTTCCTCCGGGGTATTTCTGGGATGTCACTGGTACGTCTGCTACGGAGGTTCAAATGCCACGTTTTGAGCCAATTTCGCCGCAAAATCTTATTTCTCCAAAAACACCTACAAAGAGATAAAATACCAAAATAAATACAAGAATGAGAACTATCAATATATAGAATCGAGACAAATTAGACACAAAAATGTGTCTATCAACTACCTCTTGTTGTGCTGCTACTGGTGAAGCCGCCTATTCGGAGAGGAGAGCAACCTAATTAGGCGAAATCTCTTACGGGCGCTCGTTCTAAAGTCTTCTTTGGGATTGAGAAGCTCTATTAGTACCATTGGTGGGAAACTAGATAATTGCAATTTATCTTTTGTTTTTGGTTGATTTGATTGACTAATGGTTGTTGAAATTTGATTGCACCTAGTTTATTTATGCTTGAGGATCTTCTCTTTTGATATAAGATTCACTCAAACTAGTTTAGAGGTTCGGCATGGATCTTTAGACTGTTTGTAGTTCTAAAGACGATCTTGTGATAATCCATTGTTAACATACTCCGTTCTGTGCGTAATTGATCACACGATATTCAAGTGATTGTGTGCAGGTATTTATTGAAGATGTAAGAAGATATGAAGACAAACAAGAGTTTGAAGATTTCTGATTTGGGGTTCATAATCTTTGGTGTGCACAATACTTATTTCGGTAAAAAGAGGATCCAACTATAATTGTTTTTATCTTTATGATAGAATTGGATTGATTAGTTGAGCAGATCGGCATCAACAAAATTCTTTGGATTAAGAGTGTTGTTGGAAAAATCTTAACGATTACTTCGGTAATTGAACATAAGATAGATCTAAGGACCTTAAGAAGGAGTTTATGTTAAGATAAATAGAAGAGCCTTTGTCCGACTCATATCACTTGGTTGAAGAGAGTTGATACCAAACAGATTTGTTGTTCCTTTACTGTTTGAAATCCGAACCAAAGGAATTGTTCCAAGTACGTGACTTATTCATAAGTTGGAGGCGTGGGAATACAGACGGAACTAGGTGAACTATAGGTTTAGTTGCTTGGTCTCAACTATACGAAGTTCGCTTTAATTTTGTGTAGCGGCTTAATCCTGAGAGTATTCAGTTATGGACAAGGTCCCGGGGTTTTTCTGCATTTGCGGTTTCCTCGTTAACAAAACCTTGCTGTGTCATTTACTTTTATTTTCCGCATTATAATTTTTTTATTATAATTAAAGTAAATTACACAAAACATTAATTCATATTTACTTGATAAGTAATCCTATTGTGTTTGGTTAAGTCCGAACCTTTTTATTAAGTAAACATACTTAGTTGTTGTATTGTCTCGATCTCGTATCCATAGACGATCACACGAAGTGTGAACCGATTAGTTGCATTGTCTCGACTCAGTCCATAGACAATCACTTTCGGAGAAAGGACTTATAGGTAGGAAAATTTTTAGATTGAGGTATATTTGGGTACCCTCGTCTTTTCAATTGGTATCAGAGCAGGCAAACACAAAAAGATCTGACAATCTGTGTTTGGTGCGATCCAACCTATAAGAAATTGAACCTATGTCCGATTCAGTTAACGATATGCAAGAGTTTGAATACTCAAAAGTTGAAGATGTTACTACTTCGTTGACTCATGATCCAGGAGTTACGAAAACATCTATGTCTATCTCTGATGAAAGAGAAGATGCTGATAAAGAGTTGGTAAAACTCTTAAAAAACCTATACAATCTTTGTCTTCTAAAGTACTAATATTAAAGACAGAGTCAAATCTTCTTAAACAGGAGATCATAGAAAAAGAAATTCAACTGAATTTTCTAGCCAAAGAGAAAATGGATCTCACTGTCAAACTAGAAGCTCTTGGTAAATCTCTCACATTAGATAGAGAGACACGTCATATGATTCTGCTGTTATGATTCTTCTAATAATGAGGAAACAACAAGTCCTTGCTCGACTTTTACAGACTGTGATAAAACCGGTTTAATCACATCTGAAACAGATCAAGATGATGGTAGTTTTCCTAACTACATCAAGTTAGAAGAGATAAGAAACCAGCTTCTAGATCTACTAATGATCAAACGAAATCTTGTCCAAAGGAAACTTTGAACCGATTCCCTGATGGAGATCTTAAGGAATAAAATTTTCAGTCACTTGACAGGAAACTTATACTTCTTCAACATACGGTGATAAAATTTTTGAAGGAAGTTTCTTGTCTTAAAAAACTGAAAGATCATTCCTCAGTAGAAAGACAAATTATACCATATCCCGATAAGATCAACTCAAAAGAGTCAGAGGAAAGAGTTGATAATCACTTCTGAAAAAAGGTTCCTCCTCACCCATATCGAAACAATTCTAGTTTTGAGGAAGAACGACTCCAGAAGAAAGGGAAAGAGAGAATCTCTACCAAAAGAAACAATCAGGAATTTCCGATAGTTATTTCAGACAATCACACTAATGTGGATCATAAGGAAGTCCTTAGAATGAGAAAATCTTATGAAAATCTTATGAAAATCTCATCGAAATAATTAAGAGAGATTTATCTATCTCTGAGAATTCTCACATTAATATTGTTTCTCCACATGATCATATCTCTAGAGTTAAAAAAGATCATGGTCTTGAGAGAAAATATTTTGGTCAGAAATTCCCGAAGAGAAACATGAACCATGTTTCTGATATTCACTGTAAGCTGGAAAAAGTTTACTCCGATACAACTTAGTTGTATCAAAATTCTGCATTCTCATCCTCTTTCGTGCTCATAATCTTGGATGAGAAAGGCACAATAAAACAGGAGCACATTTGTTTGTGTAGTTGTTTATCAGAAAATTCTGTGACACTTTATGGATAGTTGTGAATCCATGGATGTCAGAAAAATGTTCATGTTTAACATGATCTTCCAAAAAGAGGTTTTATTTAGAATTTTCGAATTTTAATAAACCTTTCAGCTTGAGAAGTTCGGACTAAGGAAACAAAATATATTATTTAATATTTTCAGATTCTCCTGAGATCTTTTGGTCCGAAAATTATCTCTTTTAAAAGAGAAACTATCTCTTGCATGTATTCTGAAACCCTGATCAATCCTTTATATTTATACATAACCGAGCATGCCTCCAATAACTCGCAGTGTCTCAAAGGCTAATAAGGAGGAAGCTCAAAAGGTTAAGGATTTTCAAGGAATCAATACAGAGAGGAAGAAGAAAAGCATATCAAATATCATGTCTGATTATGATTCTGATAGTTCAGTTGGATCACAATATGAGTAATGTCTATTGGCTTACAACCTACAAGATCCAACCAAAACCAAGTGGATTCGATCTGACAGTATGATTGACTTTATCCAAGGTTTTGAGGAACTAAGAACCAACCTTATTATAACGGTTCAAAACCAAGATTGGCTCAAAGATAAGATTGAGGAAACAAAAGCTGATATTGCTGATATGAAGATTCAAGTTGAAAAACTTGAGAAATAAGAAGTGGTTGCAGACAAGTCTCTTGAGACATGCTTTAAGAGTTTGAACACTGAAGAAATCTCAGTGAACAACAAGAGCACCATTAGAGATTAAGTTATATGCTGTAATACTTAATCTAGTAAAATAGACATCAATTTTTGATTCTTTTCAATGATTGTATTAGTCTACTATGAATAAAACTATTATGAATAAAATTATTTGATTTATAATTTTTCTTGTGGTAGTTTTCGGTTTACATAGCATGTGCTTTTATCTTATTACTATGTATGTTTATGGGATGTTTGATTTCGGTTTTATTACCTTGATATTCGATCTCATAATATTGTGAACCCTTGTGGTTTGGGTGACTTTTTGATTTAGCAGTATTAAGTTCTAGCCCATATTGGTAGGCTTTATCAAAGAATCACGAGGGGTTCTGGTAGAAACAATATATGAAAAAGTCACAATATGATGAACCGGTTTTGGTTTAGCATAAAAGCATATGCGTTTCAGCGGTTTTCAACTTTTGCTTGCAATTGTTAAAACCGATTTTCAAACTTTCTCTGGTAAAGGTTGGTTGTTGTTATTCTTTTGTTCTTACATAAGGATGACAACATGATGATATTTCGATATCAATTCTCCTTGGACGAAGATGCATACGTACATATTGGAGAAGTGGATGCGAAATTTGAGGTAACTAGTTTGTTAGTTAATCGTTTTCCTGTTTAAGAAAAGCCTGATTTTTATTTCATATATATTTATTGCTTTTGCTTAACAAAATTTCGGTACAATTGATGTTTATTCCATTATGTGTGTATGGATGTATATGTAATTCAATTGGTTCTAGTTAAGAAAAACTATTGTTATCTTGCTTTATTGTATGGTATCAATTGGTTAGGCTTACGAATTTCGGTGCAATTGCGGTACTTTAATGTCTATGTTGTTTCAATTGCTTCCGGTTGAGTGATGAGTATGAAAGTGAAACGCATTTTCACCCATAAATACATTAGCTGGGACTCATTTTATCACTAATAAACTTGTTTGTAGGTGTTTTTGTGAAATAAGCTCTTATGGAGAAAGTTGCTCGAAAAGTGGTTTTTGTACCCCGGAGGACACATGTTATTCGGACTCTCAGTTTTGGATAAGGGGCACCTCAATTACTAAGGGGATCCCTCTTTACTATTTGCACCCCAGGGCCCCAAGTGATATTCACACCCCAGCTGTTGTTAAGGGGAAACCATCTTCTTCACCATTTGAATCAATTTTTGTCGGGAAAGTATGTGTAAAGACCTGAGAATTACAGTGAGGATTTTGGGCGTGTTTGAAGGAGATTAAATAGCTGTAATCGACTCAGAATATCCCGCTTTGACTAAACAGGGTTGGTAATGTTGTCAGAATCGTCTAACTTGGGCTACAGTCACGCATGGAAGAAAATAGGGGTGTACGTACGACAGGATATTCTCCATTAATCTCGAGAACATTTTGGTGAGATTTTCTCGTTCAAATCAATTTGTACCATCCTGTTACACTGAATCAAAGATGGTAAGTGTTCTGGATTCGAAAAAATAGGAGTCTTTGATCGGTTTGAAGTCAAACAGGAAAGCAGCTAACCGGAGACGTGTGGAAAGAAAGCAGAGTTATTCACGGACTTTCCCGTGTTTCTCTGTGTTTGGCATGAGTTGGAAAACACTATGACTGAATCTAAGACATGTTAGAGTGCGATAGCTTGGATAAAACAGCGTGAGAAGAAATAAAAAAAGAAAGTAAATTCGGTGACTTGAAGAGAAAATAAAGAAAATATTCTCGAATAATATTGAATTCCTGTGAAGATTTTTGGGCAGTTAATGAGGAGATATGAGTTGCTGTTGGGTATAAAAAGGGTTGTAGGAGTTCATAGAATGGGTATCGAGAGTTTGGAGAGGCTACAGAGAAGAATAAGAAGCTGCAGAGCAGATTTCTCTGTTGCTGCAGAGAAGGAGAAACTGGAGAACAAATAACCAATAAGAACTGTCGTTCTTGACCGTCACATATTCATACCATAAACGGCAGTTCTTCTGCGACACCATATAACTATAGTTCTTCGCAACAGTTGTAACAGTGAGTTGTAACGACCATTAAGCGTTGCAAACTTCTGGTTTATATTATTTTCCTCCCTTTTCTTCTTTGTAAACACCATTTGAGCTGTAAAAATATATTTTGAGCGTGTTTTTCACTATGTGGAGCTAAACCTTTCTCAGGGACGACGGAGGAAACCAAAATTCATCATGTGGTAAATTCATTTAATTCTTTATATGACTATTTGCATTAAATTAAAATTAAAAAAACAGATTTTTCTTAATTAATTCTCATTTCGTTTGATGGTTTATGCTTTTGATTAATTCTTTTGATATGCCATGCTTAAGATTTACAATTAATATTTTAAGAATCTACCTTAGGCAAAGAAATAGAGTCAAAATTCTTATTGAATGAGCTATAATGGTTTAAAATAAATAGGTGAATCGCATGAATTTGAATATTTGGTGGAAGTCTAGTCCCAATAACTCTCTCCTTTGTTTATTATTTTATACAAACCTTTAAATTTAATCTTCACAAGTCTCAGAGTTGGAATCTTTATTACTACAACAAATCAAAAATCCCATCATTTTGGCGCCGCCGATGCGGATTTGTTTTTAGATTAATTTTTAGGTTTATTTTTTATTTTGTACAGTATTTTCAATTTATTTTAGATTCTTTTTCCTTTTTATGCGTTTCTTTTTGTAATTATTTTCAAGGACATTTTGAGGATGATGACTTCTTCTGGGATACGTCATCTAAGATGACGCTGGCGGAATATAAGTGTAGAAAGTCAAATTATCAGGAAACCTCGTCTGAGATGACGCTTGTTGAATATAAGCGTGGGAAACAGTATGGAGTTTTTTATCCACATGTGGTAAGTGAAGAATCTCCTCTCGAGATATATGAGAAGTATTATAAACACACACCACTTAGTTTGGACTTAAGATTGAGAATTCTGGAATGTAAAAAATTATATGATGATGATGATCAGTATTGTAGTGACTCTCTGGTCGAGACAGAATTTGTAGATGACCCTGTGAATGATTGTGTAGATGATTTGTCTAATTTATTAGGAGAATCTATCTCGCAAGATCTTTCACCTGATTTAGAGGTTGTTTCTAGTCCCCTAGACTTCTAAAAGTTACCTAATTTAGGGTTAGAATTATGTTCTTCAAAAATTTTGTTGGATTACTTTGCATCCAAATACCCAGAGGACGTCCCTGTTTCTGATACCATGCATGAGCCAATTGACAATTTCTCTGTCCCAATAGTATCCCCATATTATGTGTTATACTCAATTCCATGTGAAGTAAAAATTAGGTTTCGGAGTAATCCTCTATTTCAGGCAGTTTCAATGTCACCATATTTTAATAGCATAATTGTGAAGCTGTCATTTGTAAATACTATATTTTGGGTTGATCCCCAAATTTTCAAGCTGTTAATTTTTGGGGATCCATTTCTGTACATTCCAGTAGGTATACTTATTTTATTTTATTTTTATTTTTATTTACTTTTTGCATTTCCCATATTAATATTTGCGTTGGATGACTCAATTACATTGAGGACAATGTAATGTTTAAGTGTGGGGGAGAGGTTAACTTTTTACTTCATTTTTTTCAGGAAATTCCTTGCAAATCATGACCAGCTGTGTAGCGGGTGTGCTCCTTTTTCTTGCATATTATGACCAGCTGTGTAGCGGGTCTAAAAAAAATGAAAAATATAAAATGAAAACAAATTGATTGTTATGGTTATGACCAGCTGTGTAGCGAGTCTTTTTTTTTTCTTGCATTATATGACCAGCTGTATAGCGGGTCTAAAAATAAAATATATAAAAAAATATGACTAGCTGTGTAGCGGGTCTCTTTCTCTTTATCTTATTATATGACCAGATGTGTAGCGGGTCTAAAAAAAAAACTGTGTAGCGGGTCTCTCTTTCTCTCTTATTATATGACCAGATGTGTAGCGGGTCAGTTTTCTGTTTTGCTCGAGGACAAGCAAAATGTAAGTGTGGGGGAATTTGATGAGAACGAAAGTGCGACGCATTTTCACCCATAAATTCATTAGCTGAGACTCATTTTATCACTAATAAACTTGTTTGTAGGTGTTTTTGTGAAGTAAGCTCTTATGGAGAAGTTGCTCGAAAAGTGGTTTTTGTACCCCGGAGGACACATGTTATTCGGACTCTCAGTTTTGGATAAGGGGCACCTCAATTACTAAGGGGCTCCCTCTTTACTATTTGCACCCCAGGGCACCAAGTGATATTCGCACCCCAGCTGTTGTTAAGGGGAAACCATCTTCTTCACCATTTGAATCAATTTTTGGCAAGAAAGTATGTGTAAAGACCTGAGAATTACAGTGAAGATTTTGGGTGTGTTTGAAGGAGATTAAATAGCTGTGATCGACTCAGAATATCATGTTTTGACTAAACAGGATTGGTAATGTTGTCAAAATCGTCTAACTTGGGCTACAATCACGCATGGAAGAAAACAGGGGTGTACGTACGACATGATATTCTCCATTAATCTCGAGAACATTTTGGTGAGATTTTCTCGTTAAAATCAATTCGTACCATCCTGTTACACTGAATCAAAGATGGTAAGTGTTCTGGATTTGAAAAATAGGATTTTTTGATCGGTTTGAAGTCAAACAGGAAAGCAGTTAACCGGATACATGTGGAAAGAAAGCAGAGTTATTCACGGACTTTCCCGTGTTTCTCTGTGTTTGGCGTGAGTTGGAAAACACTATGACTGAATCTGAGACATGTTGGAGTGTGATAGCTTGGATAAAACAGCGTGAGAAGAAATAAAAAAAGAAAGTTTATTCGGTGACTTGAAGAGAAAATAAAGAAAATATTCTCGAATAATATTGAGTTACTGTGAAGATTTTTGGGTAGTTAATGAATAGATATGAGTTGCTGTTGGGTATAAAAAGGGTTGTAAGAGTTCAGAGAATGGGTATCGAGAGTTTGGAGACGCTACAAAGAAGAATAAGAAACTGCAGAGCAGATTTCTCTGCTGCTGCAGAAAAGGAGAAGGTGAAGAACAAATAACCAATAAGAACTGTCGTTCTTGACCGTCACATATTCATACCATAAACGACAGTTCTTCTACGACACCATATAACTATAGTTCTTCGCAACAGTTGTAACAGTGAGTTGTAACGACCATTAAGCGTTGCAAACTTCTAGTTTATATTATTTTCCTCCCTTTTCTACTTTGTAAACACCACTTGAGCTATAAAATATATTTTGAGCGTGTTTTTCACTATGTGGAGCTAAACCTTTCTTTGGGACGACGGAGGAAACCAAAATTCATCATGTGGTAAATTCATTTAACTCTTTATATGACTATTTCCATTGAATCATAATTAAAAAGAAATTTCTTAATTAATTGTCATTTCATTTGATGGTTTATGCTTAGGATTAATTCTTTTGATACGCCATGCTTAAGATTTACAATTAATATTTTAAGAATCTACCTTAGGCAAAGAAATAGAGTCAAAATTCTTATTGAATGAGCTATAATGGTTTAGAATAAATAGGTGAATCGCATAAATTTGAATATTTGGTGGAATCCTAGTCCTAGTAACTCTCGCCTTTGTTTATTATTTTATTTGAACCTTTCAATTTAATCTTCACAAGTCTCAGAGTTCGAATCTTTATTACTACAACAAATAAAAAATCCCATCATTTTGGCGCCGCCGACGCGGATTTGTTTTTAGATTAATTTTTAGGTTTATTTTTTATTTTGTACAGTATTTCCAATTTGTTTTAGATTTTTTTCCCTTTTTAAGCGTTTCTTTTTCTATTTATTTTCAGGGACATTTCGAGGATTATGACTTCTTCTGGGGATACGTCATCTAAGATGACAATGGCGGAATATAAGCGTAGAAAGTCAAATTATCAGGAAACCTCATCTGAGATGATGCTTGCTGAATATAAGCGTAGGCAACGGTATGGAGTTTTTGATCCACATGTGGTAAGTGAAGAATCTCCTCTAGAGATATATGAGAAGTATTATAAACACACACCACTTAGTTTGGACTTAAGATTGAGAATTCTGGAATGTAAAAAATTATATGATGATGATGATCAGTATTGTAGTGACTCTCTGGTCGAGACAGAATATGTAGATGAACCTGTGAATGATTGCGTAGATGATTTGTCTAATTTATTAGGAGAATCTATCTCGCAAGATCTTTCACCCGACTTAGAGGTTCTTTCTAGTCCCTAGACTTCCAAAAGTTACCTAATTTAGGGTTAGAATTATGTGCTTCAAAAATTTTGTTGGATTACTTTGCATCCAAATACCCAGAGGACGTCCATGTTTTTGATATCGTGCATGAGCCAATTGACAATTTCCCTGTCCCAATAGTATCCCATATTATGTGCTATACTCACTTCCATGTGAAGTAAAAATTAGGTTTGGGGGTAATCCTCTATTTCAGACAGTTTCAATGTCACCATATTTTCATAGCATAATTGTGAAGCTGTCGTTTGTAAATACTGTATTTTGGGTTGATCCCCAAATTTTCAGGCTGTTAATTTTTGGGGATCCATTTCTGTACATTTCAGTAGATATATTTATTTTATTTTATTTTTATTTTGATTTAATTTTTGCATTTCCCATATTAATATTTGCGTAGGATGACTCAGTTACATTGAGGAAAATGTAATGTTTAAGTGTGGGGGAGAGGTTAACTTTTTACTTTATTTTTTTCAGGAAATTCCTTTTAAATCATGACCAGCTGTGTAACGGGTCTGCTCCTTTTTCTTGCATATTATGACCAGCTGTGTAGCGGGTCTAAAAAAAATGAAAAATATAAAATGAAAACAAATTGATTGTTAGGGTTATGACCAGCTGCGTAGCGGGTCTTTTCTCTTTTTTGTCTTGCATTATATGACCAGCTGTGTAGCGGGTCTAAAATAAAATATATAAAAAAAATAAAAAAAATATGACTAGCTGTGTAGCGGGTCTCTTTCCCTTTATCTTATTATAAAACCAGCTGTGTAGCGGGTCTAAAAAAACAGATGTGTAGCGGGTCTCTCTTTCTCTCTTATTATATGACCAGCTGTGTTGCGGGTCAGTTTTCTGTTTTGCTCGAGGACTAGCAAATTGTAAGTGTGGGGGAATTTGATGAGCACGAAAGTGCGACGCATTTTCACCCATAAATACATTAGCTGAGACTCATTTTATCACTAATAAACTTGTTTGTAGGTGTTTTTGTGAAATAAGCTCTTATGGAGAAAGTTGCTCGAAAAGTGGTTTTTGTACCCCGGAGGACACATGTTATTCGGACTCTCAATTTTGGATAAGGGGCACCTCAATTACTAAGGGGCTCCCTCTTTACTATTTGCACCCCAGGGCACCAAGTGATATTCGCACCCCAGCTGTTGTTAAGGGGAAACCATCTTCTTCACCATTTGAATCAATTTTTGGCGGGAAAGTATGTGTGAAGACCTGAGAATTACAGTGAAGATTTTGAGCGTGTTTGAAGGAGATTAAATAAATGTGATCGACTCAGAATATCCTGTTTTGACTAAACAGGGTTGGTAATGTTGTTAAAATCGTCTAACTTGGGCTACAGTCACGCATGGAAGAAAACATGGGTGTACGTACGACAGGATATTCTCCATTAATCTCGAGAATATTTTGGTGAGATTTTCTCGTTCAAATCAATTCGTACCATCCTGTTACACTGAATCAAAGATGGTAAGTGTTCTGGATTTGAAAAAATAGGAGTCTTTGATCGGTTTGAAGTCAAACATGAAAGCAGCTAACCGGAGACGTGTGGAAAGAAAGCAGAGTTATTCACGGACTTTCTCGTGTTTCTCTGTATTTTGCGTGAGTTGGAAAACACCATGACTGAATCTGAGACATGTTGGAGTATGATAGCTTGGATAAAATAGCGTGAGAAGAAATAAAAAAAAGAAAGTAAATTCGGTGACTTGAAGAGAAAATAAAGAAAATATTCTCGAATAATATTGAGTTACTGTGAAGATTTTTGGGCAGTTAATGAGGAGATATGAGTTGTTGTTAGGTATAAAAAGGGTTGTAGGAGTTCACAGAATGGGTAACGAGAGTTTGGAGAGGCTATAGAGAAGAATAAGAAACTGCAGAGCAGATTTCTCTGCTGTTGCAGAGAAGGAGAAGTTGAAGAACAAATAACCAATAAGAACAGTCGTTATTGACCGTCACATATTCATACCATAAACGACAGTTCTTCTGCGACACTATATAACTATAGTTCTTCAACAGTTGTAACACTGAGTTGTAACGACCATTAAGCGTTGCAAACTTCTTGTTTATATTATTTTCCTCCCTTTTCTGCTTTGTAAACACCATTTGAGCTATAAAAATATATTTTGAGCGTGTTTTTCACTATGTGGAACTAAACCTTTCTCTGGTTTGACGGAGGAAACCAAAATTCATCATGTGGTAAATTCATTTAATTCTTTATATGAGTATTTCCATTGAATTAAAATTAAAAAAAAATCTTAATTAATTGTCATTTCGTTTGATGGTTTATGCTTATGATTAATACTTTTGATATACCATGCTTAAGATTTACAATTAATATTTTAAGAATCTACCTTAGGCAAAGAAATAGAGTCAAAATTCTTATTGAATGAGCTATAATGGTTTAGAATAAATAGGTGAATCGCATGAATTTGAATATTTGGTGGAATCCTAGTCCCAGTAACTCTCGCCTTTGTTTATTATTTTATTTAAACCTTTAAATTTAATCTTCACAAGTCTCAGAGTTCGAATCTTTATTACTACAACAAATCAAAAATCCCATCATTTTGGCGCCGCCGACGCGGATTTGGTTTTAGATTAATTTTTAGGTTTATTTTTTATTTTGTACAGTATTTTCAAATTTTTTTAGATTTTTTTTTCGTTTTTATGCGTTTCTTTTTGTATTTATTTTCAGGGACATTTTGAGGATGATGACTTCTTCTGGGGATACGTCATCTAAGATGACGCTGGCGGAATATAAGCGTAGAAAGTCAAATTATCAGGAAACCTCGTCTGAGATGACGCTTGTTGAATATAAGCGTGGGGAACGGTATGGAGTTTTTGATCCACATGTGGTAGGTGAAGAATCTCCTCTAGAGATATATGAGAAGTATTATAAACACACACCACTTAGTTTGGACTTAAGAATGAGAATTCTGGAATGTAAAAAATTATACGATGATGATGATCAGTATTGTAGTGACTCTCTGGTCGAGACAAAATTTGTAAATGACCCTGTGAATGATTGTGTAGATGATTTGTCTAATTTATTAGGAGAATCTATCTCGCAAGATCTTTCACCCGACTTAGAGGTTGTTTCTAGTCCCCTAGACTTCTAAAAGTTACCTAATTTAAGGTTAGAATTATGTGCTTCAAAAATTTTGTTGGATTACTTTGCATCCAAATACCCAGAGGACGTCCCTGTTTCTGATACCATGCATGAGCCAATTGACAATTTCCATATCCCAATATTATCCCCGTATTATGTGCTATACTCACTTCCATGTGAAGTAAAAATTAGGTTTCGGGGTAATCCTCTATTTCAGGCAGTTTCAATGTCACCATATTTTCATAGCATAATTGTGAAGCTACCGTTTGTAAATACTGTATTTTGGGTTGATCCCCAAATTTTCAGGCTGTTAATTTTTGGGGATCCATTTCTGTACATTCCAGTAGGTATATTTACTTTATTTTATTTTTATTTTTATTTACTTTTTGCATTTCCCATATTAATATTTGCGTTGGATGACTCAATTACATTGAGGACAATGTAATGTTTAAGTGTGGGGGAGAGGTTAACTTTTTACTTTGATTTTTTCAGGAAATTCCTTGCAAATCATGACCAGCTGTGTAGCGGGTCTGCTCCTTTTTCTTGCATATTATGACCAGCTGTGTAGCGGGTCTAAAAAAAAATGAAAAATATAAAATGAAAACAAATTGATTGTCAGGGTTATGACCAGCTATGTAGCGGGTCTTTTTTTTTCTTGCATTATATGACCAGCTGTATAGCGGGTCTAAAAATAAAATATATAAAAAATATGACTAGCTGTGTAGCGGGTCTCTTTCTCTTTATCTTATTATATGACCAGCTGTGTAGCGGGTCTAAAAAAAAAAAAAACTGTGTAGCGGGTCTCTCTTTCTCTCTTATTATATGACCAGATGTGTAGCAGGTCAGTTTCTGTTTTGCTCGAGGACAAGCAAAATGTAAGTGTGGGGGAATTTGATGAGCACGAAAGTGCGACGCATTTTCACCCATAAATTCATTAGCTGAGACTCATTTTATCACTAATAAACTTGTTTGTAGGTGTTTTTGTGAAGTAAGCTCTTATGGAGAAAGTTGCTCGAAAAGTAGTTTTTATACCCCGGAGGACACATGTTATTCGGACTCTCAATTTTGGATAAGGGGCACCTCAATTACTAAGGGGCTCCCTCTTTACTATTTGCACCCCAGAGCACCAAGTGATATTCGCACCCCAGCTGTTGTTAAGGGGAAACCATCTTCTTCACCATTTGAATCAATTTTTGGTGGGAAAGTATGTGTAAAGACCTGAGAATTACAGTGAAGATTTTGGGCGTGTCTGAAGGAGATTAAAATATTGTGATCGACTCATAATATCCTGTTTTGACTAAATAAGGTTGGTAATGTTGTCAAAATAGTCTAACTTGGGCTACAGTCACACATGGAAGAAAACAGGGGTGTACGTACGACATGATATTCTCCATTAATCTCGAGAACATTTTGGTGACATTTTCTCGTTAAAATCAATTCGTACCATCCTGTTACACTGAATCAAAGATGGTAAGTGTTATGGATTTGAAAAAATAGGAGTCTTTGGTCGGTTTGAAGTCAAACAGGAAAGCAGCTAACCGGAAACGTGTGGAAAGAAAGCAGAGTTATTCACGGACTTTCCCGTGTTTCTCTGTGTTTGGCGTGAGTTGGAAAACACTATGACTGAATCTGAGACATGTTGGAGTGTGATAGCTTGGATAAAACAGCGTGAGAATAAATAAAAAAAGAAAGTAAATTCGGTGACTTGAAGAGAAAATAAAGAAAATATTCTCGAATAATATTGAGTTACTGTGAAGATTTTTGAGCAGTTAATGAGGAGATATGAGTTGTTGTTGGGTATAAAAAGGGTTGTAGGAGTTCAGAGAATGGGTATCGAGAGTTTGGAGAGGCTACAGAGAAAAATAAGAAACTGCGGAGCAGCAGAGAAGGAGAAGTTGAAGAGCAAATAACCAATAAGAACAGTCGTTCTTGACCGTCACATATTCATACCATAAACGACAGTTCTTCTGCGACACCATATAACTATAGTTCTTCGCAACAGTTGTAACAGTGAGTTGTAACGACCATTAAGCGTTGCGAACTTCTTGTTTATATTATTTTCCTCCCTTTTATGCTTTGTAAACACCATTTGAGCTATAAAAATATATTTTGAGCGTGTTTTTCACTATGTGGAACTAAACCTTTCTCTAGGACGACGGAGGAAACCAAAATTCATCATGTGGTAAATTCATTTAATTCTTTATATGACTATTTCCATTGAATTAAAATTAAAAAAAAAAATTCTTAATTAATTGTCATTTCGTTTGATGGTTTATGCTTATGATTAATTCTTTTGATATGCCATGCTTAAGATTTACAATTAATATTTTAAGAATCTACCTTAGGCAAAGAAATAGAGTCAAAATTCTTATTGAATGATCTATAATGGTTTAGAATAAATAGGTGAATCTCATGAATTTGAATATTTGGTGGAATCCTAGTCCCAGTAACTCTCGCATTTGTTTATTATTTTATTTAAACCTTTAAATTTAATCTTCACAAGTCTCAGAGTTCGAATCTTTATTACTACAACAAATCAAAAATCCCATCATTTTGGTGCCGCCGATGCGGATTTGTTTTTAGATTAATTTTTAGGTTTATTTTTTATTTTGTACAGTATTTTCAATTTATTTTAGATTTTTTTCTTCCTTTTTATGCGTTTCTTTTTGTATTTATTTTCAGGGACATTTTGAGGATGATGACTTCTTCTGGGGATACGTCATCTAAGATGACGCTGGCGGAATATAAGCGTAGAAAGTCAAATTATCAGGAAACCTCGTCTGAGATGACGCTTGTTGAATATAAGCGTGGGCAACGGTATGGAGTTTTTGATCCACATGTGGTAAGTGAAGAATCTCCTCTAGAGATATATGAGATGTATTATAAACACACACCACTTAGTTTGGACTTAAGATTGAGAATTCTGGAATGTAAAAAATTATATGATGATGATGATCAGTATTGTAGTGACTCTCTGATCGAGACAGAATTTGTAGATGACCCTGTGAATGATTGTGTAGATGATTTGTCTAATTTATTAGGAGAATCTATCTCGCAAGATCTTTCACCCGACTTAGAGGTTGTTTCTAGTCCCATAGACTTCTAAAAGTTACCTAATTTAGGGTTAGAATTATGTGCTTCAAAAAATTTGTTGGATTACTTTGCATCCAAATACCCAGAGGACGTCCCTGTTTCTGATACCATGCATGAGCCAATTGACAATTTCCCTATCCCAATAGTATCCCCATATTATGTGCTATACTCACTTCCATGTGAAGCAAAAATTAGGTTTCGGGGTAATCCTCTATTTCAGGCAGTTTCAATGTCACCATATTTTGATAACATAATTGTGAAGTTGTCGTTTGTAAATACTGTATTTTGGGTTGATCCCCAAATTTTCAGGCTGTTAATTTTTGGGGATCCATTTCTGTACATTCCAGTAGGTATATTTATTTTATTTTATTTTTATTTTTATTTACTTTTTGCATTTCCCATATTAATATTTGCGTTGGATGACTCAATTACATTGAGGACAATGTAATGTTTAAGTGTGGGGGAGAGGTTAACTTTTTACTTTATTTTTTTCAGGAAATTCCTTGCAAACCATGACCAGCTGTGTAGCGGGTCTGCTCCTTTTTCTTGCATATTATGACCAGCTGTGTAGCGGGTCTAAAAAAAATGAAAAATATAAAATGAAAACAAATTAATTGTTAGGGTTATGACCAGCTGTGTAGCGGGTCTTTTTTTCTTGCATTATATGACCAGCTGTATAGCGGGTCTAAAAATAAAATATAAAAAAAAAATATGACTAGCTGTGTAGCGGGTCTTTTTCTCTTTATCATATTATATGACCAGGTGTGTAGCGGGTCTAAAAAAAACTGTGTAGCGGGTCTCTCTTTCTCTCTTATTATATGACCAGAAGTGTAGCGGGTCAGTTTTCTGTTTTGCTGGAGGACAAGCAAAATGTAAGTGTGGGGGAATTTGATGAGCACGAAAGTGCGACGCAGTTTCACCCATAAATTCATTAGCTGAGACTCATTTTATCACTAATAAACTTGTTTGTATGTGTTTTTGGGAAGTTAGCTCTTATGGAGAAAGTTGCTCGAAAAGTGGTTTTTGTACCCCGGAGGACACATGTTATTCGGACTCTCAGTTTTGGATAAGGGGCACCTCAATTACTAAGGGGCTCCCTCTTTACTATTTGCACCCCAGGGCACCAAGTGATATTCGCACCCCAGCTGTTGTTAAGGGGAAACCATCTTCTTCACCATTTGAATCAATTTTTGGTGGGAAAGTATGTGTAAAGACCTGAGAATTACAGTGAAGATTTTGGGCGTGTTTGAAGGAGATTAAAAAACTGTGATCGACTCATAATATCCTGCTTTGACTAAATAGGGTTGGTAATGTTGTCAAAATAGTCTAACTTGGGCTACAGTCACACATGGAAGAAAACAGGGGTGTACATACGACATGATATTCTCCATTAATCTCGAGAACATTTTGGTGAGATTTTCTCGTTAAAATCAATTCGTACCATCCTGTTACACTGAATCAAAGATGGTAAGTGTTATGGATTTGAAAAAATAGGAGTCTTTGGTCGGTTTGATGTCAAACATGAAAGCAGCTAACCGGAGACGTGTGGAAAGAAAGCAGAGTTATTCACGGACTTTCCCGTGTTTCTCTGTGTTTGGCGTGAGTTGGAAAACACTATGACTGAATCTGAGACATGTTGGAGTGTGATAGCTTGGATAAAACAGCGTGAGAAGAAATAAAAAAAGAAAGTAAATTCGGTGACTTGAAGAGAAAATAAAGAAAATATTCTCGAATAATATTGAGTTACTGTGAAGATTTTTGAGCAGTTAATGAGGAGATATGAGTTGTTGTTGGGTATAAAAAGGGTTGTAGGAGTTCAGAGAATGGGTATCGAGAGTTTGGAGAGGCTACAGAGAAAAATAAGAAACTGCGGAGCAGCAGAGAAGGAGAAGCTGAAGAACAAATAACCAATAAGAACAGTCGTTCTTGACCGTCACATATTCATACCATAAACGACAGTTCTTCTGCGACACCATATAATTATAGTTCTTCGCAACAGTTGTAACAGTGAGTTTTAACGACCATTAAGCGTTGCAAACTTCTTGTTTATATTATTTTCCTCCCTTTTCTGCTTTGTAAACACCATTTGAGCTATAAAAATATATTTTGAGTGTGTTTTTCACTATGTGGAACTAAACCTTTCTCTTGGACGACGGAGGAAACCAAAATTCATCATGTGGTAAATTCATTTAATTCTTTATATGACTATTTCCATTGAATTAAAATTAAAAAAAAAATTCTTAATTAGTTGTCATTTCGTTTGATGGTTTATGCTTATGATTAATTCTTTTGATATGCCATGCTTAAGATTTACAATTAATATTTTAAGAATCTACCTTAGGAAAAGAAATAGAGTCAAAATTCTTATTGAATGATCTATAATGGTTTAGAACAAATAGGTGAATCGCATGAATTTGAATATTTGGTGGAATCCTAGTCTCAGTAACTCTCGCCTTTGTTTATTATTTTATTTAAACCTTTAAATTTAATCTTCACAAGTCTCAGAGTTCGAATCTTTATTACTACAACAAATCAAAAATCCCATCATTTTGGCGCCACCGACGCGGATTTGTTTTTAGATTAATTTTTAGGTTTATTTTTTATTTTGTACAGCATTTTCAATTTTTTTTATATTTTTTTCTTCCTTTTTATGCGTTTCTTTTTGTATTTATTTTCAGGGACATTTTGAGGATGATGACTTCTTCTGGGGATACATCATCTAAGATGACGCTTGAGGAATATAAGCGTAGAAAGTCAAATTATCAGGAAACCTCGTCTGAGATGACGCTTGTTGAATATAAGCGTGGGAAACGGTATGGAGTTTTTGATCCACATGTGGTAAGTGAAGAATCTCCTCTATAGATATATGAGAAGTATTATAAACACACACCACTTAGTTTGGACTTAAGATTGAGAATTTCTGAAATGTAAAAAATTATATAATGATGATGATCAGTATTGTAGTGACTCTCTGGTCGAGACAGAATTTGTAGATGACCCTGTGAATGATTGTGTAGATGATTTGTCTAATTTATTAGGAGAATCTATCTCGCAAGATCTTTCACCCGACTTAGAGGTTGTTTCTAGTCCCCTAGACTTCTAAAAGTTACCTAATTTAGGGTTAGAATTATGTGCTTCAAAAATTTTGTTGGATTACTTTGCATCCAAACACCCAGAGGACGTCCCTGTTTCTGATACCATGCATGAGCCAATTGACAATTTCCCTATCCCAATAGTATCCCCATATTATGTGCTATACTCACTTCCATGTGAAGTAAAAATTAGGTTTCGGGGTAATCCTCTATTTCAGGCAGTTTCAATGTCACCATAATTTCATAGCATAATTGTGAAGTTGTCGTTTGTAAATACTGTATTTTGGGTTGATCCCCAAATTTTCAGGCTGTTAATTTTTGGGGATCCATTTCTGTACATTCCAGTAGGTATATTTATTTTATTTTATTTTTATTCTTATTCTTATTTACTTTTTGCATTTCCCATATTAATATTTGCGTTGGATGACTCAATTACATTGAGGACAATGTAATGTTTAAGTGTGGGGGAGAGGTTAACTTTTTACTTTATTTTTTTCAGGAAATTTCTCGCAAATCATGACCAGCTGTGTAGCGGGTCTGCTCCCTTTTCTTGCATATTATGACCAGCTGTGTAGCGGGTCTAAATAAAAATGAAAAATATAAAATGAAAACAAATTGATTGTTAGGGTTATGACCAGCTGCGTAGCGGGTCTTTTTTTTTTCTTGCATTATATGACCAGCTGTATAGCGGGTCTAAAAATAAAATATATAAAAAAATATGACTAGCTGTGTAGCAGGTCTCTTTATCTTATTATATGACCAGCTGTGTAGCGGGTCTAAAAAAAAAAAACTGTGTAGCGGGTCTCTCATTCTCTCTTATTATATGACCAGATGTGTAGCAGGTCAGTTTTCTGTTTTGCTCGAGGACAAGCAAAATGTAAGTGTGGGGGAATTTGATGAGCACGAAAGTGCGACGCATTTTCACCCATAAATTTATTAGCTGAGACTCATTTTATCACTAATAAACTTGTTTGTAGGTGTTTTTGTGAAGTAAGCTCTTATGGAGAAAGTTGCTCGAAAAGTGGTTTTTGTACCCCGGAGGACACATGTTATTCGGACTCTCAATTTTGGATAAGGGGAACCTCAATTACTAAGGGGCTCCCTCTTTACTATTTGCACCCCAGGGCACCAAGTGATATTCGCACCCCAGCTGTTGTTAAGGGGAAACCATCTTCTTCACCATTTGAATCAATTTTTGGTGGGAAAGTATGTGTAAAGACCTGAGAATTACAGTGACGATTTTGGGCGTGTCTGAAGGAGATTAAAATATTGTGATCGACTCATAATATCCTGTTTTGACTAAATAGGGTTGGTAATGTTGTCAAAATAGTCTAACTTGGGCTACAGTCACACATGGAAGAAAACAGGGGTGTACGTACGACATGATATTCTCCATTAATCTCGAGAACATTTTGGTGAGATTTTCTCGTTAAAATCAATTCGTACCATCCTGTTACACTGAATCAAAGATGGTAAGTGTTCTGGATTTGAAAAAATAGGAGTCTTTGGTCGGTTTGAAGTCAAACAAGAAAGCAGCTAACCGGAGACGTGTGGAAAGAAAGCAGAGTTATTCACGGACTTTCCCATGTTTCTCTGTGTTTGGCGTGTGTTGGAAAACACTATGACTGAATCTGAGACATGTTGGAGTGTGATAGCTTGGATAAAACAGCGTGAGAAGAAATAAAAAAAGAAAGTAAATTCAGTGACTTGAAGAGAAAATAAAGAAAATATTCTCGAATAATATTGAGTTACTGTGAAGATTTTTGAGCAGTTAATGAGGAGATATGAGTTTTTGTTGGGTATAAAAAGGGTTGTAGGAGTTCAGAGAATGGGTATCGAGAGTTCGGAGAGGCTACAGAGAAAAATAAGAAACTACGGAGCAGCAGAGAAGGAGAAGCTGAAGAACAAATAACCAATAAGAACTGTCGTTCTTGACCGTCACATATTCATACCATAAACGACAGTTCTTCTGCGAAACCATATAACTATAGTTCTTCGCAACAGTTGTAACAGTGAGTTGTAACGACCATTAAGCGTTGCAAACTTCTGGTTTATATTATTTTCCTCCCTTTTCTTCTTTGTAAACACCATTTGAGCTATAAAAATTTATCTTGAGCGTGTTTTTCACTATGTGGAGCTAAACCTTTCTCTGGGACGACGGAGGAAACCAAAATTCATCATGTGGTAAATTCATTTAATTCTTTATATGACTATTTGCATTGAATTAAAATTAAAAAAAAAGATTTTTCTTAATTAATTGTTATTTCGTTTGATGGTTTATGCTTAGGATTAATTCTTTTGATATGCCATGCTTAAGATTTACAATTAATATTGTAAGAATCTACCTTAGGCAAAGAAATAGAGTCAAAATTCTTATTGAATGATCTATAATGGTTTAGAATAAATAGGTGAATCGCATGAATTTGAATATTTGGTGGAATCCTAGTCCCAGTAACTCTCGCCTTTGTTTATTATTTTATTTAAACTTTTAAATTTAATCTTCAAAAGTCTTAGAGTTCGAATATTTATTACCGCGACAAATCAAAAATCCCATCATTGAGGTGAATAATTATGAAAGTTGATTTATTTGGTTTATATGAATTATTTATGTCTTAACGAAAGAAAAAGTTTACGGGATGAGTTGTTTAGTCCAATTCGATTCCGGATAAGAGAAACTAAGTTAGTTTTGATCTTGGTTAGACTTATCAAAGTGAGGTTTCGGTTATTCAAGTCTAATCGAATGCCTTAACAAGAAATGCTAGTTAACTAACCTAGTACTTTTCTTGTTTAAAATTGAAAGGTCTAAGTTTATGGATAATTAGAACCTGATGAGAAAAATAGAGTTATCTTTATTTTGGTCTTATCGAATAAGCGATTGTTTTTGTACAATCGGTTTAGCAAAGGAAATAAGATGCTAAGTTGTTTTTTGGTTTGCTAAACTAAAATGGGAAAATTGTTTTGGACAATTGTTTCCTTGGTAACATATCAAAATAAAACTACTTGTAGTTTCGGTTTTTGATATTAGTTATCATAAAATGGTATGTGGAACCCTCGTGCTTAACTCTACAGGTTGAAAGTCTATTTTGAGATTTGTAAGATTCTTTTCGGTTTGTCCTTTATTTTTTCGTTTCTTTGTCATTTTGCGACAAAAAGGGGGAGAAATATACAGAGCAAACAAGTGATACTGGCATTGATTTTATATTGATTGGTATCACTAAGGAAAAGAACATTGGTGCGCAAACTTTTATCTAACGAAAGAGTGAAAGCATAGACTAAGGGGGAGTAATATATCATATTAATTGGTATAAAAAAGACGTGCGGATTGAAAATCTACCTATCTTCCTTTAGGGGGAGTGTTAGCTTTGTTATTATAATGTCAACAACGACATTTTTAAGGATTGAATGTATGCAGATTACTGTGCTGTTGAATTCGGGAATCAAGCGTATGTGTAATGAATTCTTGTAATTTGTTTATCCATATGATGTAAGAGTTTTGTCACTAAAATTGATAAAGGGGGAGATTGTTAGAGCATAGCCCGGTTGAACCCAACAAGCGTTGGTATGTCAAGTTTGGTTGTCATATTTTAGTGAATCAAAACTCATGTTAAGAGTCGCTTGATTATGTACCAGAGTCAACTTCATATAGGTTAGCTTGAAAGTAATAGGATATGAGACATTACAAGTATTGCGAAGACTTGAAGAAGTGAAGAAGCAAGAAGCTACAACGACAACATCATCCTTCCACTTGAGGTTAGTGATATTTGACTTTAACTTTTTCATTCCCTAACGTATCTTTCAAGTCGTGCATATTGAAAACAAAACTGCAAAGGATGATTGAACTCTAGATAGACATAGTATTAAGGAATACAATACGAGGTTTATTGCTTAACCATTAAACTTTCTGGATAAGACATCGACATAATCGTTTTAATGCTATTATGATTATGTATGGGTATGAGGTGAGGATTTCATCCCAGGGAACAATGTTTTACATGTATTCTAAGGAAGTAAATTCATGAACTTGGTTTGTGAATCGAAAAGGAAACCGCCACGTGTTATTGGTATTGCTTCATTGCATATCTTGTGAACAACTAATATGTGTGATTAGTATAACCGTTCATGACTTGTTTGTATTCTTGGTAAAACTATTCACAAATGCCTGACTTATGTATTGGTATGACTTTTATCAGTGAAACCGATCTTAAGTAATCACCTGAGATGGTATGATCGAGTTTGTGATTTTATGTCTGACCAAATCTGGGAAAAGGGGAACCGATCCTAGTAAGAGGTGCAGTACATCAAAAAGGGGGATCGATCCTTGTATGAGGTGCGGTAAGCTTATAGCAGAAAGGGGAACCGATCTTATGCACATGTGCAACACGTTTTTAGGCAAAGGGGAACTGATCCTATGGACATGTGCAACACATATGAGTTAGATACCATATATATGTGGGGAACCGATCCTAGTCCCTAGTAAACTGAATTTTGGAAAGCTAGTTTGACTATGCATAGTACTCACATGGAGGTATAACCGAAACTTGTTTTGGTAGAACCGTTACACCCATGTTTTGTAATTGAATGTTCTTTGATCAATCACATAGTTTTGAAAGTCAGATGAACCAATTCTAAACTTTTTTGGAAGTGTTGCAAATTGGTTTCAAGGTTGTAAGTATGAAAAAGGACTTACAAAGTAAGGACGTCGACATACTTTGAACACGTGTTGTGAATGTTAATCTTTAATTGTTCAAAGTTATTCCTTAATAGCTAAGGGAAGAGAATCCCAGGATCGAAACATAAATAAGTTAAGCGTCTTTTAATTAAGGTTATTAATTTCATTTTTAGGAAAAATAAGAATTACTAATATGCATTTACTAATTAGAGATTTTCCAAGAGATTTCGATCATTATTTTTGGACAGAGCATTTCCAGGAATTATGGAAACCGAATTTATGCTTTAATGAATATCTTGAGAATATTTTCGGTTTCGGAAATTCCTTTGTGTCCAAACTTCCTTGTCTATAAATACTGAAGTTTGCATTTCTAGCAAACTAATCCTTCGTAACAGCAAACTACCTCTTGTTGTGCTTCTACTGGTGAAACCGCCTATTCGGAGAGGAGAGTAACCTAATTAGGCAAAATCTCTTACGTCCGCTCGTTTTAAAGTCTTCTTTGGGATTGAGAAGCTCTATTAGTACCGTTGGTGGGAAACTAGATAATTACGGTTTATCTTTTGTTTTCGATTGATTTGATTGACTAATGGTGGTTGAACTTTGATTGCACCTAGTTTGTTTATGCTTGAGGATATTTTCTTCTGATATAAGATTCACTCAAACTAGTTCAGAGTTTCGACATGGATCTTTAGACTTTTTGTAGTTCTAAAGACGATCTTGTGATAATCCATTGTTAACAGACTCCGTTCTGTGCATGATTGATCACAAAAGATTCAAGTGATTGTGTGCAGGTATTTATTCAAGATCTAAGAAGATTTGAAGACAAAGAAGAGTTTGAAGATTTCCGATTTGGGGTTCATAATCTTTGGTGTACAATACTTGTTTCGGTAAAAAGAGGATCCAACTATAATCGGTTTTATCTTTATGATAGAATTGGATTTATTAGTTGAGTATGTCGTCATCAACATAATTCTTTGGATTAAGAGTGTTGTTGGAAAAATCTTAAAGATTACTTCGGTAACTGAACATAAGATAAATCTAAGGACCTGACGAAGGAGTTGATGTTAAGATAAACAGAAGAGCCTTTGTCCGACTCATATCACTTGGTTGAAGAGAGTTTATACCAAATAGATTTGTTGTTCCTTTACTGTTTCGAATACGAACCAAAGGAATTGTTTCAAGTACGTGACTTATTCATAAGTTGGAGGCGTGGGAATACAAACGGAACTAGGTGAACTATAGGTTTAGTTGCTTGGTCTCAACTATACGAAGTTAGGTTTAATTTTGTGTAGCGGCTTAATCCTGAGAGTATTCAATTCTGGACAAGGTCCCAGGATTTTTCTGCATTTGCTGTTTTCCTCGTTCACAAAATCTTGCTATGCCATTTACTTTTATTTTCCGCATTATAATTGTTTATAATAATTAAAGTAAATTACACAAAACGTTAGTTCCTATTTACTTGATAAGTAATCCTATTGTTTTTGGTTAAGTCCGAACCTTTTTATCAAGTAAACATACTTAGTGGTTGTATTGTCTCGATCTCGCATCCATAAACGATCACACGAAGTGTGAACCGATTAGTTGCATTGTCTTGACTCAGGCCATAGATAATCACTTTCGGAGAAAGGACTTATAGGTAGGAAAAGTTTTAGATTGAGGTATATTTGGGTTCCCTTGTCTTTTCAAGTTTTGAGCACTGTCATATTTCACAAAGCCTAGACGTTGATTATCACCTGACATACGACAATTCTTCAAGGAAGAATTAGAGTTGTTATTTAAAACCTTTGAAAAAAGACTTTACGGACTTCAAATCCTTAAGCTTTGCAATTTCTGCAGCAAGATCAGAATTGATCTGGATTTGTTTATCTAACTTTTTATGGAGCTCAACAATATCTTCAGGGCAATCTTGAGAATTAGGTTTTTTGATATAACCTTCGTAATGAGATTCATCAAATTCCTTTATCCATCGAAATTTTTCGAGAACAAGAACTTGATGAATTTTTTTAAATCAGGATTCTCAACCTTTCCGATGGTTTCTAGAATAAAGTCGATGTTGAGTTTATCCATTTCTGGTGAAGCGTTTTCAGAGACAATATCATCCATATCAGATCGCTACAAATACATACTTATGAGGTCTTTAGTGTGTTTGCCTGCTCTGATACCAATTGAAAATGCGGGGGTCTAATAACCACACCCAAAAATTCGTTTGACAATCTGAGAGGACTTAATCCAATATACTTTCTAGAGAATCAACTAGACAGTCATACTTAATCTAGAATAAAGTGTTAGAGCATTGCTCGGTCGAACTCACATGCGTTGTTATCTCAAGCATGTTTGTCAAGGTTAGTGATCAAAACTATAAGTCTTGGTTTCTAGTCTATTATAGCTAAGTCTAGGACTAGGATAGAAGTGTAGTTGATCTCAAGGACTTCATGGTGATTCATCATACAAGTAGAAGAACTACTCAAGGAACCGGTGGAACTTCTCGACAAAAAGGTATGTGAAGACTTGAACTTATCTATCACTCAAAAGTATATATACTCTATCTCCTACTCTTTGAGACAAGAAGTCGTATGCTATATATATAGACTTTGATTATACATATTTGGTATTTCGAGCCGAGTATACCTCTCCTATCTATATCTCGAAATATGAGTTAGTAAGATTTTCACTTTAACCAAGTTTATCTTTACCATGTGACGAAAGTCATGATATGTTTCAATCATCTTGAAAATTGCTTTGATGAGAAATGGTGTAACAACTATATAACGTCCTCAAAGAATGTTTCAACGATTGAATTGAGAGTTTAGATTACATAACCAATGGTGGACATAAACATTGTTGTGGAAACACATTTATGTATAAGTCATATTCCTTGAACCAAAGTTTGCGAACTTTGTTGATCCAGAGAACCGGAAGAATGGCGTGAGCCAAGTCCGCGAACTCAGTCCACGAACTGCCGAAGTTCTCAAACCCGAGAATTTCTGCTGGAGTTGACAAACTACTTGCGTGAAACTAAGTCCGCGAACCCAGTCCGCGAAATGGCGAAGTTCTCATACCCGAGAATTTCTGCTGGAGTTTGTAAACTCTGCCCGGTAACTTAAGTCCGCGAACCTAGTCTGCGAACTTGAGAAGGTTATATATCTGAAGATGATTTCTGAACTTAAACTTAAAAAGACTAAGGAATGCAGTTTGCAAACCGTGGATATAAAAGTTCATGAACCGATTCAAGTGAATCAAATCATCTTTGCTTCAATTGTTTCTTGTATAGTACATGAGACTTCCTTGCAATTGAACAACTCTCTAACTAGTTCATTTGAAGTCATTTGAACTAGTTATGGTGAAGAAGAACGTGGTTAATATGAAATGCTCATATGGATAACCTTCTGGTTAACTATTATTGAACCAACAAGCACAACGTTTGGGTACGGTTAACAACCTAGAAGCGTGCATTGTCAAGTGTGTATAACAAGCTAAGTTTTCGATCTAACGGTTGAGAAATATTAGCTTGAATATAAATCAGGTTTTCATCTAACGGTGGATATTGATTGCTTTGTTACCAAGGTAACTTAATTGTGAACCCTGATTTGAAAGACTATATAAGGAGAACTCTAGAATCTGTGCAAAACTAATCCCCACACCTCACTTGTGATACTAGTTTGCATACTAGAGTCGGTTCTCCTTTAACCTTCGGTTTTCTTCTTCTAAAATCAGGTTAACGACTTAAAGACTTCATTGGGATTGTGATGCCAGAACGATACTACTTTTATCGTAGTTGTGTGACCTGACCTTGCATCTTCTATTGTACGGGTACAATCAGATTGATTGGCTTGAGATTGATATCTACGATAGGCAAGTTATAAAAAGAAATCACAAACATCTTCGTCTCCTTGTTTGTGATTCCGCAACATCTTGTTTCGCTACCATACGATTAAGATTGTTGTGAGGTGATTGATAACTCTAGGCTGTTCTTCGGGAATATAAGACCAGATTATCAATTGGTTCCTATTCACCTTGATTATTATTAAAAGACGGAATAAAACCTTTTAGGGTTTATCTGTGGAGACATATTGATCCTTTGATAGACTTGTCTGTGTGAGACAGATTTGTTTATTATCAAAGCCTGCGATTTTGGGTCGTAGCAACTCTTAGTTGTGGGTGAGATCAGCTAAAAGAATCAAGTGCGCAGTATCCTGCTGGTATCAGAGGCGTAGGGAGTACAACTGTACCTTGGATCAGTGGGAAACTGATTGGGGTTCAACTACAGTCTAGTCCGAAGTTAGCTTGGAGTAGGCTAGTGTCTGTAGAGGCTTAATGCAGTGTGTGTTCAATCTGGACAAGGTCCCAGGGTTTTTCCTGCATTTGCGGTTTCCTCGTTAACAAAATTTCTGGTGTGTCTGTGTTATTTCTATTTCCGCATTATATTTGTTTATATAATTGAAATAATACAGGTTGTGCGTTTGAATCAATCAATTGGAAATCCGACCTTTGGTTGTTGATTGATATTGGTTAATCCTTGGATATTGATATTTGGTACCATCCAAGTTATTCTTTGTATTTGATTAGAACACGCAGTTCTTGCTTGAGTAAATCAAATCAAGAAGAGAGATATAAACTCGTTGGTATAATTTTAATTAATTGAGTCTTGTTGATTCTCTTAAAAGTATATTCGAGTTTTCCCATACAGATTGCTAAGCGAAATATTGGGTGGTGTTGTTAGACCCCCGCTTTTTCAATTGGTATCAGAGCAGGAAAACACCTCAAACCTTATAAGTTTGTGTTTGTTCGATCCTCGAAAGTCTATTCCTATGGGAAATCTTTTTGGGAGGCTTGATCGTGGCATCTGTAACGCACACCAGAGTTCCTTAAAGGTTGTTCAGAGATTATCACACTTCATTCCTATGGAAGCACGTGATAATCCTATACCATCTAGCATGTTAGAAAATCTAGATGTGAAGAAACCATCTAAGGAAAAGAATAAAAAGAATTGTCGAAGAAAACATGGTCAACGCTCAAGGGTATGGACTCTCACAAGAATTACTCTTAATCTCTTTGAGGAATACTACCATAAAGGTTCCATTGACAAGAAGTTGTTTAGAGCGTTTGAAAGTGTTTTGCAATTCTTAGAAAACCTTAATTCTATAGAGAATTTGAATTGTTCTGACAAGATTTTTGTGCCTGTCAAATCATTTTCATGAAGCCGATAAAAAGGATTCGTATGAATTAGGAAGAGGAACCATTTGTCAGAAAAGGTCATCTCTTTGTCATAAGAAAAAGAACCCACACGACTCTAAGTATTATCGTTACGATTATACTCCTGACTCTGGGTACAAATACCAACCAGAAAAATTGCATGGGAAATTCTATGCAGTTTCCAACACCTGATTTCAGGATTGGCTCTACCCCATTTGTATATAACTTGAAATGGGGTAAAAGGTTGATTTTTGTTTAATCTCTCTTTTCTTATGCTTTTGTGATAAGAGATTTTCAGTAGGTACCTTTTCTTTTGTTGTCTGTACCTTTAAGAAATCCTACTCCTCAAATGGGTCACGGTTCGTGCACAGGTCAAAGCCCATGTAGGGTATATAAAAGAAGTTCGCGGACGTCTTTATCTTCTCAAGCAGTCCACGTACATGAACCTCTAGCTTTTATTATTTTCTTCCATTAAAGCTTCTTTGGAGAAATCAAAAGGAAGGGTTTTCAAGGATCACTTCAAGTAAGTATTTTCCTCTTGATCCTTGCTTATTTCTAGATCTATGATGAATTCTAGAAGCTCAAAAAGGTGTTCAAAAAGCTCAAATTTCCCTATCTTAAATTCTCCTAGAATTAGATTTTTGAATGAGTCTTGTGATAAGGTGTTTGATAAGATTGCCTCAAATGGGTTCATTCTAGAAAAGAGATTGGATTTCTCTAGTGGGCATGAAGAGGATTTGGCTTTCTTTAAAAAATTCAAGCTTGGAAATATTTTTGATGGTCTTGGTGAAGGATTTGATTCTCTCACAAAGATTTTCTATGCCAACATTCATGATGTTGATTACAACAAGATGGAATTCAAATCCATGATTGGTAGAGAAAGGTTTTTTGTTGATAGAGAATTAATTTCAAGGGTTACCAAAATACCATTGGGGAACGTACGGCTTCCTAGATCAAGTCATGAACGTCCGTCGTGTGATGATATCTCAATTGGACTTTGTGGCAAGAAGGTTGTTTGGAGTCAAGGAAAGTTCCCTACTAATGATCTTAGTATTTCTTTATTGGCTTTTGGAAAACTGGGTATCCCCAATCTTTGTCCCTCCATAATTGAAAATTCTTGGTGGAGTCATGAGTTTGCGGAATTGGTTTATTTCCTTGAATCGGGTATTCCAAGTCTCGATATTTGTGGTTTCATTATGTTTCAAATGATTTCGATGACTTCACCCGTCAAAACGTTAGGTTACCCTTGCTTGATTAGTCAAATCTGCCGTGACCGTGGGTTTGATACAATTGGCAACTCTCTTGGGGTTCCCAAACCAGTTTGTCCGTGTACCTTCAGGCGCATAAGGGAAAATGCTTGCAAGCGAAAAAGAATCGCTTCTCTTGATTTCAGTGACCCCACCACCGTGAGCCTTCTTAAAAAAATTCATAAAGGTGTGTGTAAGGTTGATTCAAGGGTGAAGTGTGTCCAAGAACAATTGTCTTTGGTTGCAACAAAGTTTCCCGAGCTCAAGGAAGATTTGAACCCAATTCAAGCATCTTGGAGTATCTTCGATGAGGAAGAAGATGAGTAATTCGTGTTCATATTGTTGCCTAGTATGTCTTCTTTTTGATCTAGTTGGAAGAATTACTAGTGCTTTGAATAGCAAGGATTGTGACTACACATAGCTATTATTTTTCATCTTCTTGTTTTTAGGTTTATTGGTATTAAATTCTAAAAATATTTGGAGGATGATGTTTTTGCAGCATTAATCTTTATGATTTGTTATATTGCAATTTGTTATGGGATATTGGTGTTTACGTCCGTAAACTATGTTTGTCCCGTTCTTTGTCAAAAGTAAAGTCGTTCGTGATCGGTATTCACGTATTGAAAAAAAGAATCAATGGACTTTTGACAAATACAAAAGTTAAGCCTATATTGTCAATTCTTTGATGGAAGATAGGTTAAAATATTTTGTTTTCAAGGATTATGTCTATTAATATCGTTATGCAAATAGTGGTGGAAAATAGAAGGAATCCTTGTGTATTCCGCATTATTGATCATCCCTGATCCATATTTTATGCATTACTGTGAGGCTCTGTAATGTGTCTTATGTTGAGCAATATACAACCAAGTTAATTTGTTAGCTTAGTTGGTGTTCCGTGAGATATATTATGTCGAGCATATTGAACTAAATTAATCATCTTGTTTGGTTATTTAGTTATTGCTCCGTAAGATTTCTTATGTCGAGCAAAACAAATGAAAATTAAATTGATTACTTTAGTTGTGTATTCCGATTAGATTAATTGTGGGTTCACTTGTAATTAATCTAGTTGAGTATTTTCGTGTCTCCATAAGTTCTCTTATGTTGAGCATAATCAATTGAATTGACCACTTTTTGTGTTTAATTTGATTGCGTATTCCGATTAAATTAATCATGGGTTTACTTGTGATTAATTTGATTGAGTTTTTTGGAGATAAAAATCATTCCTATGGTTTTGGTGTCCAATAAAAATCCTTCTTTTCCTTCGAAATTAAGGTCGCTCTTGTTGTTCTTTCGGGAATGAAATCAAATGGAGGAGAGTTCTTTTGAACTTGTGCTTAATGGTCATATCTTGAGGGGTGTGCGGCTATTGAATTTTAGAGGGGTTATCTTCTATCTTTAAACTCCTTGATGAATGCATTTAGCTTTGGCTTTATGATTGCATATAAGTTATTTGGTATGCATTTTTTTTCATTTTGTCATGAAATGTCTCTCTCGGAAATTTCATTATGATCCCGTTCTTGTACCTTTGCCAATTTTACTGACAAAAAGGGGGAGAATTAATATGTAGTTCACACTACAAATACATATGGTTTTCAGATCATTGTGTAAGGGGGAGTGGTTTCCATGTGAGATGGAGTATTGACTAAGGGGGAGTGATACATATCTCCATAGTATTATTGTTGAAGTTGTGATACAATTGAACTTTGACGTTGTGTAATAATACTATGACACTATATAACAATGATCGAGACTGATGCTTTCTCATTGTTATAGCTACGGATCTTCAACAACGGTGATGCTAAACTTACAACCTTTGGGATCATTGGAGTACTTGGAAGTGACGATTTCGAGGAATGTTGAAGATTAGACATGAGGAATAGGAGCTACTAAAGTTTCTTTATCTTTTTTGTATTTCATATGTATTGATAGTTTTGTCACTAAAATTGACAAGGGGGGAGATTTTTAGAGCATTGCTCAGTCGAACTCGCATGCGTTGCTATCTCAAGCATGTTTGTCAATGTTAGTGATCAAAACTATAAGTCTTGATTTCTAGTCTATTATAGCTAAGTCTAGGACTAGGATAGAAAGTGTAGTTGAGCTCGAGGACTTCATGGCAATTCATCATACAAGTAGAAGAACTACTCAAGGAACCGGTGGAACTTCTTGATAAAAAGGTATGTGAAGACTTGAAATTATCTATCACTCAAAAGTCTATATACTCTATCTCATACTCTTTGAGACAAGAAGTCATATGCTATATATATAGACTTTGATTATACACATTTGGTATTTCGATCCGAGTATACCTCGCCTATCTATATCTCGAAATATGAGTTGGTAAGCTTTCCGCTTTAACCAAGTTTATCTTTACCATGTGACGGAAGTCATGATATGTTTCAATCATCTTGAAAATTGCTTTGACGAGAAATGGTGTAACAACTATATAACGTCCTCTAAGAATGTTTCAATCATCGAAATGAGATTTTAGATTACATAACCAATGATGGACATAAGCATTGTTGTGGAAACACATTTATGTATAAGTCCTATTCCTTGAACCAAAGTTTGCGAACTTTGTTGTTCAAGAGAACTGGAAGAATGGCGTAAGCCAAGTCCGCGAACTGCCGAAGTTCTCAAACCCGAGAATTTCTGCTGGACTTGACAAACTACTTGCTCGAAACCCAGTCCGCGAACTAAGTCCGCGAACTGGCAAAGTTCTCATACCCGAGAATTTCTGCTGGAATTTGTAAACTCTGCCTGGTAACTTAAGTCCGCGAACCTAGTCTGCGAACTTGAGAAGGTTATGTATCTGAAGATGATTTCTGAACTTCAACTTAAAAATACTAAGGAATGCAGTTTACAAACCGTGTCTATAAAAGTTCATGAACCGATTCAAGTGAATCAAATCATCTTTGCTTCAATTGTTTCTTGTGTAGTACATGAGATTTCCTTGCAATTGAACAACTCTCTAACTAGTTCATTTGAAGTCATTTGAACTAGTTATGGTGAAGAAGAACGTGGTTGATATGAAATGCTCATATAGCTAACCTTTTGGTTAACTATTGTTGAACCAACAAGTTCATACGTTTGGGTACGGTTAACAAACCTAGAAGCGTGCACTTTCAATTGTGAATAACAAGCTAAGTTTTCGATCTAACGGTTGAGAACTATTAGCTTGAATCTAAATCAGGTTTTCACCTAACGGTGGATATTGATTGCTTTGTTACCAAGGTAACTTAATTGCAAACACTGATTTGAAATACTATGTAAGAGGAACTCTAGAATCTGTGCAAAACTAATGCCCATACCTCACGTGTGATACTAGTTTGCATACTAGAGTCGGTTCTCCTTTAACCTTTGGTTTTCTTCTTCTAAAACCAGGTTAACGACTTAAAGAATTCATTGGGATTGTGAAGCCATACCGATACAACTTTTATCGTAGTTGTGTGATATGATCTTGCATCTTCTATCGTACGAGTACAATCAGATTGATTGGCTTGAGATTGATATCTCCGATAGGCAAGATATAAAAAGTAATCACAAACATCTTCATCTTATTGTTTGTGATTCTTTAACATCTTGTTTCGCTAACATACGATTAAGATTGTTGTGAGGTGATTGATAACTCTAGGTTGTTTTTCAGGAATATAAGACCGGATTATCAATTGGTTCCCGTTCACCTTGATTATTATCAAAAGACGGAACAAAACCTTTTAGGGTTTATCTGCGGGAGACGTATTGATCCTTTGATAGACTTGTCTGTGTGAGACAGATTTGTTTATTGTCAAAGCCTGTGATTTTGGGTCGTAGAAACTCTTAGTTGTGGGTGAGATCAGCTAAGGGAATCAAGTGCACAGTATCCTGCTGGGATCAGAGGTGTGGGGAGTACAACTGTACCTTGGATCAGTGGGAGACTAATTTGGGTTCAGCTAAAGTCCAGTCCGAAGTTAGCTTGGAGTAGGCTAGTGTCTGTATCAACTTAATACAGTTTGTGTTCTATCTGGACTAGGTCCCAGGGTTTTTCTGCATTTGCGGTTTCCTCGTTAACAAAATTTCTGGTGTCTGTGTTATTTCTATTTCCGCATTATATTTGTTTATATAATTGAAATAATACAGGTTGTGCGTTTGAATCAATCAATTGGAAATCCGACCTTTGGTTGTTGATTAATATTGATTGATCCTTGGATATTGGTCTTTGGTACCATCCAAGTTATTCCCTGTATTTGATTATAACTCGCAGTTCTTGCTTGAGTAAATCAAATAAAGAAGAGAGATATAAACTCGTTGATATACTTTTAATTGATTGAGTCTTGTTGATTCTCTTAAAAGTTTATACGAGTTTTTCCATACAGATTGCCAAGCGAAATATTGGGTGGTGTTGTTAGACCCCCGATTTTTCATAAAGTATATCAAAAAGTTTAATATCTCTAACTCTTAATTCAATCCGCAATTAGCAAATACAAATCTGCGAGCCCGATTGAATAAAAGGAATAACTTGAACGATACCAAAGACCAATGTTCAAGTGTCAGTCAATGTATATCAACAACCCAAAGTTGGATATTCTAATTGATTGATCTTAATGCACAACCTGTGATATTTCAATTATATAACAAAATATAATGCGGAAAAGAAATAACACAGACACCATAATTTTGTTAACGAGGAAACCGCAAATGCAGAAAAACTCCGGGACCTAGTCCAGATTGAACACCACACTGTATTAAGCCGCTACAGACACTAGCCTACCACTGATCAACATCGGACTGGACTGTAGTTGAACCCTAATCAATCTCATACTGATTCAAGGTACAGTTGTGCTCCTTACGTCTCTGATCCCAGCAGGATACTACGCACTTGATTCCCTTAGCTGATCTCACCCACAACTAAGATTTATTACGACCCAAAGTCGAAGACTTGATAGACAAATCCGTTTCACACAGAAAAGTCTATAGGATTGAATAAATATGTCTCCCACCGAAATACCCAAGAGTTTTTGTTCCGTCTTTTGATAAATCAAGGTGAACATGAACCAATTGATAACCCGAACTTATATTCCCGAAGAACAACCTAGAATTATCAATCACCTCACAATAAACTTAATCGACTAGCGAAACAAGTTATTGTGGAATCACAAACGATGAGACGAAGTTTATTTATGATTACTTTTCTATCTTGCCTATCGAAGATATAAAATCTCGAGCCAATTATTTCAATTGCACCCAACACGATAGAAACAGCAAGATCAGATCACGCAACTATAAAGATAATAGTTGGGTCTGGCTTCACAATCCCAATGAATTCTTCAAGTCGTTAACCTACAGGGTCTCGAGAAGAAACCTAAATTTAAAGGAGAATCGACTCTAGTTATGCAACTAGTAACACACAGGATGTGTGGGGATTAGATTTCCCAGTTGCTAGAGTTCTCCTTTATATAGTTTTCGAATCAAGGTTTGCAATCCAAGTTACCTTGTTAAAAAAGCATTCAATATTCACCATTAGATGAAAAACCCGATTCAACCAAGCTAATATCTTTCAACCGTTAGATCAAACTTAGCTTGTTACACACAAATGAAATGTACCCTCATTTAGGTTTATGTAACTGTACCTAAACGTGTACACCAGGTTGGTTCACAAATAGTTAATCGAGGTTAGCCATATGATTACTCTCATATCAACCTTATTCATTTTAACCATAACTAGTTCAAATGACTCAAATGAAACTAGTTAAAGAGTTGTTCAATTGTATAGAAAACACAATCAAAACTGAATCGGTTTGATTCACTTGAATCAATCATGAACATTATACCCGCGGTTTGCAAAGATTTCATTCCTTATGATTTAAATGTTTAAGTTCATGAACTGACCGATTTGACAAAGTAACCAGCTTAAGTATGCGTACGGGTATGCGTACTTAGGCAACCAGATTTTGAGTTTGTTAAGTTTCCAAACTCAGCAGAAATTTTCGATTCGAAAACTTACGCTAGTATGCGTACGGGTACGCATACTTAAGGTGACTAGTTTAGGAGTTTGTAATTACCAAACTCAGCAGATATTTCGTATACACGCATATGCATACTCTTGGTTACCGATTTATGGATTTATACACTAATGTGCGAACACACTATATATGCCTATATCCAAAGATGGTTACATCATCAACTCTTTATTTCAATCATTGAAACATTCTTCTATAATGACAATAGCCGTTTTCACACATTATTAGCATCAAAGCAATTTTCTAGATATTGATATAATCATTATCTAAACATTCCAAGCCTACATAAAATAATTGTATCACAGAAACCATGTAAGATGTTACTTGGAAATTTTCTCATGATATAAGATGAACTTGGTCGAAGCGAAAACTTACCAACATATATTTCAAGAAATATGTAACCGAGATATACTCAGCTCGAAAACTCAAATGTGTATAGAGAAAACTATATCGTAACACGACTTATGTATCGATATAGAAGATAGTATAAATAGACTTTCCAAGTGATAGATGAGTTCAAGTCTCCACATACCTTTTGTCGAAGAAATTCCACAAGCTCCCCTTAGTAATTCTTCGTATAAAACAAACTAATCTTTTTTTCTTTTGCTTAGTTTATCCAATTTATTCTGAAAGGTAAAAAAGGGTATAGTAACTATGTTTTGATTGTCCTCTAAATTTGTGTCACGTTCTTCCGCATGTAGAAAGGGTATAAATAAATCGATCAAATTACGGGAAGTCTCGTGAAGTGCTTCTTTAGGAGTTAAACTTCCATTCGTCCATATTTCTAGAAAAAGTATTTCTTGTTTTTCATTTCAATTCCAATAAGAATGAATACTATGATTCGCATTTCAAACAGGCATGAATACTACATCTATAGTAAAACTTCCATCTTGTGCATTATTTGGTGTTTTCATACGATATCCACGATTCCTCTCGATTTGTAGTCCAATACACAAATCCATGGGTTCCGTTAGGCTAGCTATATGCTGTGTAGTATCAACAATTTCCACAAAAGGCGGTGAGATGATGTCTTGAGCAGTTACGTATCCAGGATCCCTGAAGAAAATGTATGCGTCACGAGTTCCATATAGATTACTTCTTAATACAATTTCTTTCAAATTCATTAAAATTTCATGTACGGATTCTTCAATACCTATTATAGTAGAATATTCATGTGGTATTTTGTCAGATTTTGCACGTGTGATACATGTTCCTTCTATTTCTCCAAGCAAAGCCCTTCGCATCGCGATACCTATTGTATCGGCTTGACCCTTCAGAAGCAGAGACAAAATAAAACGGTCATAATAAAGACGCTTACTGTCTGCTCTAGATTCAACACGCTTCCATTGTAGTGTCCGAGTAGATACTGCTACTTCCTCTCGAAGCATAGTAATTTTTTTGTATCAGATTATTGAATCAATTTTTCTCTTGAAATCAGTTCCATCCTTTTTTCTACACACGTCTTTTTTTAGGAGGTCTACATCCATTATGTGGCATAGGGGTTACATCCCGTACGAAACTTAATAGTATACCATTTCTACGAATGGATCGTAATGCTGCATCTCTTCCGAGACCAGGAACTTTTATCATGACTTCTGATCGTTGCATACCCTGATCGACTATTGTACGAATATCATTTCCTGTTGTGGTTTAGGCAGCAAATAGTGTCCCTCTTCTTGTGCCCCTGAATCCACAAGTACCGGCGGAGGACCAAGAAACCACCCGACCCCGTACATCTGTAACCGTTACAATGGTATTGTTGAAACTTGCTTGAACATGAATAACTCCTTTTGGTATTCTATGTCCAGTTTTATGTGAACTAATACGTCCATTCCTACATGACCCAACTCTTGGTATAGGTTTTGCCATCTTTTATCATCTCATCAATATGAGTCAGAGATATACGGATATATCCATTTCAAGTTAAAACAGATCCTTCATTTTATTTGTACATTGGATCCTTTTTTTGAAGGATTATCCTTGTCTCTGTTTATGTCTCGGTTTGGAACAAATTACTATAATTCGTACCAGCCGGCGAATCAATCGACATTTTTCACAAATTTTACGAACAGAGGCTCTTATTTTCATATTTGTCATTCTTTACCTTAATTCCGAATCTACTCCTTGGAAGAAAATAAGTATCTTGGAATTTTTAACCTCGATTTGTATCCCCACAAAAATAATGTCGAAAAAAAACACCTAATCGTTCGAATCTTTATTGCGGAGTCTATAAATTATACGTCCCCTTGTTGAATCATAACGACTTACTTTGATTTTGACTTTATCTCCTGGTAGTATCCGTATGAAACTACGTCGGATCCTTCCTGAAACTTAACCTTTTATTCTTAAGAGATAGTAGAAATAGACTTTCCAAGTGATAGATGAGTTCAAGTCTCCACATACCTTTTGTCGAAGAAGTTCCACAAGTTCCCCTTAGTAATTCTCCGTCTTCAAGAGATGAACGTCGAGAGATCTAAGCTCAACTGCACTATCTATATTCTAGTCCGAGACATCTATAAATAGGCTAGAAATCAAGACTTATAGTTTTGATCACTAACATCGAAAAACATGCTTGAGATAGCAACGCATGCGAGTTCGACCGAGCAATGCTCTAACACAATGCTATCATTATCTTGTAAGCGTTGGTCTTGCAGATGCATAAAACTTAAGGTCATCAAGTCTGTGTAATTATCCTAGCACGATGTAGAGCCAACAATAAGCAAACAATGAGATAAGTCTTTCAAACACAATCAACAAAACACAGTAATCTATTGATCAACAGTTGTCTTATGAAGAGTGACGGTGAAGTACCTCTCATTGACTAGAGACATCTTTTCACACAAATAAACCTGCACCAAAAAGGAAAATGACTGAATCGAAATACCCTTCCAAGGAGTAGCTCTGCAAGAACACATCCAGAAGACCAGGTGTCGATGCATGTAGTGTACTAAGTAGATCCAAACATAAGTTAATACCTCGATCAAATGTATAATATGGTTGCCTTCCCTTTTACCTGTTTAAACCAAGAAAATAAAATAATAACAATAGAGAAGCGAAACCGCAAACATAGACTTCCCCTTAATAAGTTTGTTGAAAACACTAATATGAAATGTGTTAAAATAGATAAAGAAAAACCAAATTAGTTGGCAACTGTTAAACATTGGCGAGTCTGTGAAATAATGAAAAAACCAGCAATGACGAAGTGATACTCTTGTCAACAACAATAAGCATTACAGCTTTAATTTTCAAGCCTATCATAGTTGATCCAAGCTGTAAAACAACTCAAGATAATAAACAAAACCCATAAGTAATACTCAAACAAAAACACTTAAAATAAAATCAAATTCAACAAACAACCTCTGCAAAGTACAATTTTAGCGTCTCTTACCAAGTATAGTTAGATCAAGATGAGTCATCCAGTACTTGATTGAAGAACGAAACAAACCCTATACGGCTGATGGAAAAGAAAAAATCAATAAAATTACTACCAAACAAAACCCCTGTATCATATCAGAGTTTATGAAAAAAGGCTAGCAAAATTAGTTTTACCTGTGTGATTAGAAGCACCTTCCATTATCATCAGAAATTTGTAAACAAAACCCAAAACCCAAACTTAATCAAAGTACAGACTATTTCATAAAAGTCATTTCTTAAAAATAAAAATAATACAATAAATCCCTAAATCTCATTAAGCAGTATATATCAAAGAGAGAAAGTGATTATACCTTTTCTCTCTGATAATTTACGGATATGGATAATACCAAAGCAGAACAACAATCATCAAATAGATGGAATAGATTGATTTGAGATTTGTTAATTATTTTGGTTCATGAGGTTTATGTGAGATAACAGATGCATTTTGGAGATGAAGAAGAAAATGATTTTGATTGATAAAATATTTTCGTGATATAGCAGATGGGTTGGGGAGATGAATAAAGAAATGGTTTTTCCTTTGGAGTAAAATTTCGACTGTGAAGAGCCATTTTTCCACTATGTAGGTCTTATTTTACAAAATTCCATTCGAGTTTACCTGATTCTTCTTCTTATAAATTACAAATTCAGCAATTTCTAGGGTTTATACTTGAATCTTATGAAAATCTACTTTCCAGGGCTTCCGAAATCAAGTTATTCGGCAGTATATCTTGCATATATGAGATAAGTTTATTGATTTCTAGTAGGTGTAGGATTTCCTTTTGGAAGGTTTAGGGGGTTTCCTGAGTTCTAGTTGAAGGAAAAAGAAGATGAGGGAGAAGAAGAAATAGAGGCGGAGAAAGAGAGAAGAGAAAGAGGAAAATGTTTTTGTCTCTCTCATTCGGGATATAGAGATAGGCTTAGCTGAGGCATTTGATCCGTCTGATCCTTTTTAGATTAAATCCTAACTGTAGGAGGTGAAATATATACCAAGGGAACGAAACTATTCATGTGGCGTTGTCTAAGTCAACATAAGTATTTACACAACGACATCTTGACTTTAAGCCAGTGGCAATAGATGAAGTATCGTTGTCTTAGTTAACAAAAGTCTAAACACAATGACGTTTTGACCTTGGTCAATGAAACTTTCCGAATGTGGTTATTTCGCGATTTTTACTATATGTCGTTTCACTATGTCTCAGATAGTCCTTTTTCCACTAGTGCTTGGTCTAGTAATAGAGCAGCTAATGCTCTTGATAAGTATGCTAGAGCTAATAAATGTAATCAGAAATGGGGTGCTAATCCTCTTGATGTTGTTAATCCCTTCATTCGTACAGATAAAATTGAAATGGACATAGAGTCAAATGTTAGTACTAGTAATATAGGTGAGTCTTATGTACTAATAATGGTGGTGGGTCTTATCATCTGCAAGTTAGCAGTATAAGGGTGTAGCTATTTTTCTTTTCTATGAAACTTTTCTTCTTCAAGAAAAAAAAAGAAAAAAGAAAAATAAAGAGACAAAATTTAATAATCAATAGGTCATCTATTGATTTTTTGTTGGAACACATTACGGTATAGTGAAAAGAAGAGAGAGATGAAGTCGTACAACTTTCACCCATCCTAAAGAATCTTTCTCTCAAAACCTCCTTTGACTAGTCAAATACCAATATTTCTTCATCTAAAACCACCTTATTACTCCTAAAACCGCTCTCTTCTTCTCTGAAATTGCTTAATATTTAACCGTTTTCTCTACTAGTTTCTCTCATTTTCTTGGTGGATAGTTAGATCCCTTAGTCTCATTAGTAGATCGTTTTCAAATCCTTTGTTTCTACCTTTTTTATTTTATTCTCTAAGATTGCTAGACAGATTTTGGATATGTTTTTATAAATATTTGTTTTGTGTCCTGAATAGTGATTTCGTTGTTTACTTTTCTTTAGAAAATCTCAGTTCCAGTTGTTTTTCTCTTGAAGATTTCTTAAGATTTATTTTATTTGGTTTTGGTAAGCTCGTCTCAACTGATTTTTTCTTCTGGTAATGATGAAGATCGAAGTTATGTCCCACAATTCTGATGATTTTCCTTTAAAAAACGTGAATCCCATTCCTTCGGCAGATGAGGAACTTCTTTGTCAGATGTTGAATCAACTTGAATCAAATATTAATGCTCGAAAACCCTTTGTTAATCAGCTCCTTGGGATCATTTCTCTTAATGATCAAGCAGAACGAGTCGTCACAGGCTCCAACCATGTCACTCTGAAGACAGACTCGATTAACTTTAAACTCTCCGGTGAGAAGGAAAGAACTACGTTGTTCAACAATAGTAAAGCAGCTGAGACTGGAATTTCAGGTAACTGCAACTTTAATGTTTCCGGCGACAGCAACTGTACTGGTGTTATAATAGGAGCGACGGGTTATAACAATTTACCGGCATATGAAGTTGAGGATTCAGGTGACCTAATTTTAGGTCAAGTCTCTTCTTTTGACTTAAGTCCTTCTCCTGGTCTAAATGTGAACAACGGGCTTGTAGTTAACTTTATAGACTATTGGTGTTTATTTTATATGTGGGATTTACTGGGCATTCCTTGTTTTATGAGAAAAAGAAGTAAAAATCCAAGGGAAGTTTTTACACTGATATTGAATCTTCCGGGGAGGTCGGTTAATAGTTTAAAAGTCTAAGACGACGTAGTTGTTGGTCAAGTTAATCTCAGATCTGACAAGGGTAAATGATTTGGCCAAGGCAATGGCCGGTCGGGACAATGTCAAAGGTTGGGTCACGTCAAGCATTGGTCTGTTCAAGTCAACTTCAGGACATGCTTGCAAAACTCCATATTGTTATCTTCTTCAAATATAGTAAGAACCTCAAAAAGCCCCAGGTATTGTATACCCCTTTACGGTCTTCTTTGCTTAATTGATGTTAGAGCATTGCTCGGTCAAACTCGCATGCGCTGCTATCTCAAGCATGTTTGTCAATGTTAGTGATCAAAACTATAATTCTTGATTTCTAGCTTATCATAGCTAAGGTCTCGGACTAAGATAGAAAGTGTAGTTAATCTCAAGAACTCCATGGCAATCATCATACAAGACGAAGGACTACTCAAGGAACTGGTGGAACTTCATCGACTAAAAGGTATGTGGAGACTTGAACTTATCTATCACTCAAAACTCTATTTACTCTATCTCCTATTCTTGAGACGAAAGTCGTTTTGATATATATACTTTGTTTATACACATTTTCTATTTCGATCTGAGTTTATCTCGCCTATCTATTTCTCGAAATATGTGCTGGTAAGCTTTCACTTTAGACATATTCATCTTTACCTAGTGACGAATGTCATGTTATGTTTCAATCACTTTGAAAATTGCTCTGACGAAAAATGGTCTGTGAATAACGACTATATAACGTCCTCTGAGAATATTTCAATGGTTGAAATGAGACTTTAGATTATATAACCATTGGTGGATATAAGCATTGTTGTGGACACACATATATGTATAAGTCCTTATTCCTTGAACCAAAGTTTGCGAACTTTGTTGATCAAGAGAAACGGAATGTGGCGTGAGCCAAGTCCGCGAACTGGCGGAAGTTCTCGACCCGAGAATTTCTGCTAGAGTTTGTGAACTCCTTCCGTGAAATTAAGTCCACGAACCCAGTCCTCGAACTTGAGTTGGTTATATAAAAAATCGGTTGTTCTTGAACTCATGTTTATATAAACTAAGGAATGCTTTTGCAAACCTGGCTATAAAGTTCATGAACCGATTCGAGTGAATCAAACGGTTTTTGCTTCGATTGTGTCTTGTGTAGTTACATAATATCTAAGCAATTGAAAAACTCTCTAACTAGTTCATTTGAGTCATTTGAACTAGTTATGGTGAAGAAGAATATGGTTGATATGAAATTGCTCATATGGCTAACCAATTGGTTAACTATTGTTGAACCATCAAATGTTCATGTTTGGGAACGTCTACATAAACCCAAAATAGGACATTTCATTTGTGTGTAACAAGATAAGTTTTCGATCTAAAGGTTGAGAAATATTAGTTTGAATCTAATCAGGATTTCATCTAACAGTGAATATTGAATGCTTTGTTACCAAGCTAACATTGATTGCAAACCCTGATTTGAAAGACTATATAAGGGAGAACTCTAGCAACTGGGAAACCTAATCCCCACACCTTATGTGTGATACTAGTTGCATAATCTAGAGTCGTTTCTCCTTTAACCTTTGGATTTCTTATCTAAACCAGGTTAACGACTTAAAGACTTCACTGGGATTGTGAATCCAGACCGATACTACTTTCTCGTAGTTGTGTGATATGATCTTGCTGATTATATCGTTTTGAGTACGATCGTAACGATTGACTTGAGATTTATATCTCCGATAGACAAGATATAAAAGAAGTCACAAACATCTTCGTCTCATTGTTTGTGATTCCGCAATATCTTTTTTCGCTGCGTCGATTAAGATTATTGTGAGGTGATTGATAATACTAAGCTGTTCTTCGGGAATATAAGTCTGGGTTATCAATTGGTTCCTGTTCACCTTGATTTATCAAAAGACGGAATAAAACTCATAGGTATATTCGTGGGAAACAGATTTATCTATTACCATAGACTTTCTGTGTGATACAAATTTGTTTATTAAAGTCTTCGACTTTGGGTCGTAGAAACTCTTAGTTGTGGGTGAGATCAGCTAAGGGAATCAAGTACGTAGCATCCTGCTGGGATCAGAGGCGTAAGAGCATAATTGTACCTTGGATCAGTGTGAGATTGATTGAGGTTCAACTACAGTCCAGACCGAAGTTAGTTTGGAGTAGGCTAGTGTCTGTAGTGGCTTAATACAGTGTGTGTTCAATCTGGACTAGGTCCCGGGGTTTTTCTGCATTTGCGGTTTCCTCCTTAACAAAATTCTGGTGTATGTGCTATTTCTTTTCCGCATTATATTTTGTTATATAATTGAAATATCACAGGTTGTGCGTTGTTCAATCAATTAGAATATCCGACCTTTTGGTTGTTGATTTAAATTTATTGACACTTGGATATTGGTCTGTGGTACCATCCAAGTTATCTCTCTTTTATTTGATAAAGACTCGTAGATTTCTATTTGCTTGAGTATATATCAAATCGAGAGATTGAGGTATAAACTCTTTGATATACTTTTTATCTAGATTGAGTATGACTGTCTAGTTGATTCTCTAGAAAGTATATTGGAGTTTGTCCATACAGGTTTCTAAGCGAAATATTGGGTGTGGTTGTTGTACCCCCGCTTTTCAATTTGTATCAGAGCAAGAAAACACATTTAAGACCTTACAAGTCTGTGTTTGTAGCGATCTGAGGATGGACGATATTATCTCTGATAACGCAACATCAGTTCAGAATCACTCATGTGAGTTTCAAAGTCCTGAAACTTCTGAGAAAAACTCTGTGTCTTGTCCCTTGACTGAATCTGCGTTCAACTGGGAAAAATCCCTTGATGAACAGTTGGATGATCTTTCAGATGACAGTGATTCAGAAGAAGGACAAAGTGTTGATGAGGAAGTTGCGCAATATATCAAGCTTTTTGACCGTGCTTTGAAAGAAAAGAAGTCAACATCTTGCTTGAGTAAATACATGGCTCCTCTTTGTCAAGAAAACAGAAAATTGAGAAAACTCTCTAAAGGATATGATGGTGGGTATAGACTCTTACAATCTATTGTTAAATATCGTGAAGAAGATGTTCGCACAAAAAGGTTTGAATGTGATAATCTTCTTCGAAATCTCTTTGTGTTGAAAAAAAGACTTGCAGAAGCTGAAGCAAGATATGACTCTCAACAAAAATGTTTTAATGACAAAGAACTCAGTCTTCTTGCCGAAGAAAAATCCTTGGAGACTGACCTTACAGCTGCTCTTGATAAAGTAAATTCAGTATAAGAGAGTTTGAGAAGGTTCAATTCTAGCTCTACGAAATTTTCTTCTATGATTGGAGCATGTAAAGAACATCGTGATAGACGTGGTCTGGGCTATAAAGGAACAGATGCTCCAAAAACTAGTAAGATCAATTTCGTTAAAGCTATTGATAATTCTTCATGTGAAAAAACTTTCGCAGCTTGTAATGTGCCTAAGGACAAGGATTATACTTCTTCTAAATCTCCTCACATGAGAACAACTAATAAAAATTCCTTTAACTGCTATTACTGCGGAAATAAAGGACATTCTGAGCGAAAATGTCGTTTTCGTTTAAGGAATGAAAAAATTCACAACATTCTTGCATGGGTGTCTAAAGATGTTATTAAACCTGTTTCTCATATTGTTGTAGTAAAAGGCATGCATTTTCAACAATCAGGAAAAATACTTTGATAAGTCTTTTCTTAATTGTGATTTGAAAACGAAAAGTGCCAAAAATGGTAGAAGGAAGAGCGGCAGTAGAGCAACTGACTTCTTAAATAACTCTGAAAATAGAAAAAGGCATGAGAGTAAAAAGGAAAGGTTGAGTTCCTTGTCTCTCCCTGAAAAAAACTGCACATCCAAAACTCATGCTCCATATTTCATACATTTCAATAATCGAGTCTCGGAACTTAAGGTCAGCATAAACAGACTCAAACGGGGAATCAAAAAAATATGGAAAGCAGCTGGCTCAGGTACTCCTAGTTCCTCTCTTGATAAAACTCCTTCAACTATGTCTTGTGATTTTTCTGTAAATCCTCTTGAAGGAGAAAAATAAGCAGTCAGTATTGGTGAGAAAAATGCTCATCTAAACACAACATGATTACTGCACAATGCATCATTCTTCTTGTAAGTTAGAGAAGGATGCTCATAGATTCAAGAAGTGTCTTGAGAAGTGATGTCAAGGTTGTATGTTTTACTTTTCTTCTTGGTTATTATGATCTTAAAATATGTTGAGCTTCGCTCCAGTCCTTCTCTTGAAGATAATCTGGTCATTCTCCATTGAGAAATATTCATGTTGTGTGTACTTCCCCTAAATTGTTGATTCTCAACTATCTTGGCACTCTTATCTCATCCTTTTTCCCCTTGGTCACACTTTAGAGCCGTGACCACCAATGCACGAACTTCTGGCCCACACGAACGTGTACAAGTCCTCCTAGGGTTTTCCGTGGAACTTATTTATACACTTGTGCGTCATCTCTTGTTACACTGTTCTGAAAGGTCAAAGGGTTTTACCATTTTTTTGGTGTGCACAATGAATGGAGGAAACAAAGATGATGAAGTTAAGAAGGGGAAGACTATCGAGTTTCACAAGAATCCTGTTTTCATAACATGCCATCATGCCATTGATCATGAAAACAAACTACCAGTTCAGATGTCGTCACAATTGGTAGGAAATCTTCTTCGAGATTTTGAGGTCGTACGTGAACGACTCGAAATCGCAACAAGGAATCTTGAGTTTTTGAAAAACGAACTGAAGATAGCAACTGATGAGCTTGTCCATGTTCAATCTTTGGTTGCTGACCGGGTTTAGGGTTTTTCAGATCATGTTTTCTATAGAAGTTTATTTGTCTAGTAAATCTTCTTTTCTGTTTTTGTTAGAAGAATAACTAGAGTTTGGAATAGCCATTATTGTGATTACACATAGCTATGTCCAACGATTTCATCTTCATGTTTTTAGATTTATTGTTTTAAATTCTAAAATTGTTTGGAAGATGATTCTTGCAGTATTAATATTTATGGTTTTATACATTGCAATTGCTTATCGGATATGTGTGTTTGCGTCCGTGAACTATGATTGTCCCATATGTTGTCAAAAGTAAAGTCTTTCGTAAGTCGATATTCACATATTGATAAAAGAATGAATGGACTTTTGACAAATACAAAAGTTAAGCCTATTATGTCAATTATTGATGGAATATAGGTTAAAATCTTTTGTTTTCAAGGATTATGTCTATTGTATGTCATTGTGCAAATGGTGATGGAAAATAGAATGAGTCCTTGCTTATTCCACGGTATTAGGTCGATCTCTGATCCACAATTGTTGTGTATATACTGTGTTGTTCCATAAGGTGTCTTATATTGAGCTCTATCGACTGAGTCATTGTTTTGGCTTTGTTGTTGCTCTGTGGGGTACTTTATGTTGAGCATTTTCAACTAAATTAATCATCTTGTTTGGTTATTTAGTTGTTGCTCCGTAAGTTTTCTTATGTCGAGCATGACCAATTAAATTGATTGCTTTTGTGATTAGTTTGGTTGTGTATTCTGATTAGATTAATTATGGGTTCTCTTGTGATTAATCTATTTGACTTTTTGAGCCTCCATAAGTTTACTTATGTTGAGCATTTCCGATTAAATAAATCATGGGTTTTCTTGTGGTTAATTTAATTGAGTATTTTGGATTCAAATTCATACTTGTATGTGATTTGTTTTGTCCAAAGAAATCCTTCTTTTCTTTCGAAATTAAGATCGCTCTTGTTTTTATTTCGGGAATGACATACTATGGAGGAGAGTTCTTATTTGAACTTGTGCTTAATTGCCAAATATTTTTGGGGATTGCGGCTATGGAATATTATAGGGGTTATCTTGTATCTTTAAACTCCTTGATGAATGCATTTATCTTCGACTTTATGATTGCATCTAAATAATTTGATATTTTGCTTTCTTTTGCTCAAGAAATATCTCTTCCGTAAATTTCATTAGGATCTCGTTCTTGTACCTTTGCCAATTTTATTGACAAACTGGGGAGAATTAATATGTAGTTCACACTATAAATACATATGGTTTTCAGATCATTATGTAAGGGGGAGTGGTTTCCATGTGAGATGGAGTATTGACTAAGGGGGAGTGATAATATAACCATAGTATTGTTATTGAAGTTGTGATGCAATTGAACTTTGACGCTGTATAATGATACTATGACACTGTATAACAATGATTGAGAACTATTGTTTTCTTGTTGTTATAGCTACGGATTTTCAACAACGATGATGCTGAACTTACAACCTTTGGGATCATTGGAGTACTTGGAAGTGGCGAAGATTTCGAGTAATGTTGAAGATTAGACATGTGGAATAGGAGTTACAAAAGTTAATTTATTTATTTATTGTATTCCATATGTATTAATAGTTTTGTCACTAAAATTGAGAAAGGGGGAGATTGTTAGAGCATTGCTCGGTCAAACTCGCATGCGTTGCTATCTCAAGAATGTTTGTCAATGTTCTTGATTTCTAGCCTATCATATCTAAGGTCTCGGACTGGGATAGAAAGTATAGTTGAGCTCAAGAACTCCATGGATATCATCATACAAGACGAATGACTACTCAAGGAACTGGTGGAACTTCATCGACTAAAAGGTATGTAGAGACTTGAACTTATCTATCACTCAAAAGTCTATTTACTCTATCTCCTATTCATGAGACAAAAGTCCTTTTGATATATAGACTTTGTTTATACACGTTTGCTATTTCGCTTTAGCCAAATTCATCTTTACCTAGTGACGAATGTCATGTTATGTGTCAATCACTTTGAAAATTGCTCTGATAAAAAATGGTATGTGAATAACGACTATATAACGTCCTCTGAGAATGTTTCCACAACAATGCTTATGTCCACCATTGGTAATGTAATCTAAACTCTCATTTCAATCATTGAAACATTCTTAGAGGACGTTATACAGTTGTTACACCATTTCTCGTCAAAGCAATTTTCAAGATGATTGAAACATATCATGACTTTCGTCACATGGTAAAGATAAACTTGATTAAAGCGAAAATCTTACCAACTCATATTTCGAGATATAGATAGGCGAGGTATACTCGGCTCGAAATACCAAATGTGTATAATCAAAGGCTATATATATATCATACGACTTCTTATCTCAAAGAGTAGGAGATAGAGTAGATAGACTTTTGAGTGATAGATAAGTTCAAGTCTTCACATACCTTTTTGTCGAGAAGTTCCACCGGTTCCTTGAGTAGTTCTTCTATTTGTATGATGAATCGCCATGAAGTCCTTGAGCTCAACTACACTTTCTATCCTAGTCCGATACTTAGCTATAATAGACTAGAAATCAAGACTTATAGTTTTGATCACTAACATTGACAAACATGCTTGAGATAGCAACGCATACGAGTTCGACCGAGCAATGCTCTAACAATCTCCCCCTTTGTCAATTTTAGTGACAAAAATATCAATACATATGGAATACAAAAAAGATAAAGAAACTTTAGTAGCTCTTATTCCACATGTCTAATCTTCAACATTCCTCGAAATCTTCGTCACTTCCAATTACTCCAATGATCCCAAAGGTTGTAATTTTAGCATCACCATTGTTGAAGATCCATAGCTATAACAATGAGAAAACATAGTTCTCGGTCATTGTTATACAGTGTCATAGTATTATTACACAGCGTCAAAGTTCAATTGTATCATAACTTCAACAATAATACTATGGTGATATGTGTCACTCCCCTTTAGTCAATACTCCATCTCACATGAAAACCACTCCCCTTTACACAATGATCCGAAAACCATATGTATTTGTAGTGTGAACTACATATTAATTCTCCCCCTTTTTGTCAATAAAATTGGCAAAGGTACAAGAGCGGGATCATAATGAAATTTCCGAGAGAGACATTTCATGACAAAAAGAAAAAAATACATACCAACTAATTTAGATGCAATCATAAAGCCGAAGCTAAATGCATTCATCAAGGAGTTTAAAGATACAAGATAACCCCTCTAAAATTCCACAGCCGCGCACCCCTCAAGATATGACCATTAAGCACAAGTTCAAAAGAACTCTCCCTCATTTGATGTCATTCCCGAAGGAACAACAAGAGCGACCTTAATTTCGAAAGAAAAGAAGGATTTTTATTGGACGCAAATAACCATGAGAATAATTTCCTATATCCAAAAACTCAATCAAATTAATCACAAGTAAACCCATAATTAATTTAATCGGAATACGCAATCAAATTAAACACAAAAAGTGATCAATTCAATTGATTATGCTAAACATAAAAGAACTTATGGAGACACGAAAATACTCAACTAGATTAATTACAAGAGAACCTATAAGCAATCTAATTGGAATACACAACCAAACTAATCACAAAAGTAATCAATTTAATTGTCATTTGTTTTGCTCGACATAAGAGAACTTACAGAGCAATAACTAAATAACCAAACAAGATGACTAATTTAGTTCAATATGCTCGAAAACATATCTCACGGAACACCAACTAAGCTAAAAAATCAACTTGATTGTATAGTGCTCAACATAAGATACATTACGGAGCCTCACAGTAATACATAAAATATGGATCAGGGGTGATCAATACTGTGGAGTACACAAGGATTCATTCTATTTTCTACCACTATTTGCATAACGATATTAATAGACATAATCGTTGAAAACAAAATATTTTAACCTATCTTCCATCAAAGAATTGACATTATAGGCTTAACTTTTGTATTTGTCAAAAGTCCATTCATTCTTTTATCAATACGTGAATACCGATCACGAACGACTTTACTTTTGACAAAGTATGGGACAAACATAGTTCACGGATGAAAACACCAATATCCCATAAAAAATTGCAATATAACAAATCATAAAGATTAATACTGCAAAACATCATCTTTCCAAATAGTTTTTAGAATTTAAATCAATAAACCTAAAAAAAGAACAAGAAGATGAAAAATAATAACTATGCGTAGTCACAATCATTGCTATTCAAAACACTAGTTATTCTTCCAAGTAAAACAAGAAAATAAAATTCTCATTCGAAGACTTACTAGTCATTGTAGATCTTTCTCAGAGCATTTACTGAGAATTCCTTCTCATTATTGAAAAAACCATTGATTATGGGATCGTTCAATTCCTCTAAATCTTCAGAAATATCAGTTAACTCACTAAGTTCTCTTTTTAGATCACGCAGGGTATTCTTGGTCAGAGACAACCTTTGTTCATAGTGAGTTATCTCTTCCAAAGATGAAATGATTCGATATTTTAAATCATTTCGCTTGTTGATGAAAACTTTCACCATGTCTCTAGCACGACAAACAGAAAAGAGACAGTTAGAGGAAGAACCTTCTCCATTGGTTGTTGACTTCTTCTTTATCATTCTCGAGGAAGTGATTCCTTTGAACTAAAGTACATTGATTTCTTCTACTGCATCTCTTTTAGTAGTACCTCTAGTTACAGGAGCCATGAGAACGTAATTGAAAGAAGGAGAAAAGAAAAAATAAAAGGAGATTTATAAGTGTCAAACCCTAGATCATTTTGACAAAATCTTCAAAGAATCTAAAAATAAGATTACCTACACAAATATAAATTGAAAATCACGAACATTGACTTGAGCCACTTCTCAGACACTTCTCATCTTTCCCAAGTTAAAGATGAGAAGGCAAACGTCACCATTCAGTTGGTGACCTGACGGGCCAAACGCCCACTTCCCTTGTTTTTTCGTGGCTTGTCACTGTTGGTTGTGCTAACAGATTTCTTACTTTTTCTGGAATATTTACCTTGCTTATCTTTATCCAGACTCACTCTTTGCATGTTCTTTTGAAATTTGGTGACTATTTTGTTGCTTTCTTGAATCTCCAACAAGTATCTTTATCATGCCTTGAGTGTCCACAGAATGAGCAGATCAATGTGGATTTTTCGTCTCCATGTAATTTTTCCTGTTTGACACAACACCCAACCATTGTTTCCTGATTTGCAGAATCCATCACTTTTGTTGTTTTGCTTTTAAATCCTAAACCATGATTGCTTCCAAAGGATCTTTGACCAAACAACATTGCTGCAATTTTGTCAGAACTTCCAGACAGCCTTTGCAGATCATCTCTGAGAGAATTAATCTCTTCATCCTTTAGAGACATGGTTTTGACGAATTTAATATGAAGATGCTCTATCTCAATATTTTTCGTCTGGAGTGATGATTCAACATTCCTCAAGGAGGCTTTAAGACGAAGGTTCTTTTGAAGAATCTCTTTGTTCAGGAGATCAACCAACTCAGTGTCAAATTAAAGTTCCGAATCAGAATTTGAAGTTGAAGGAGAATCTGAAGTAAGGGCAGAAAATCCATTGCACCAGTTAGACTCATCTGAGTTATATTGAGAAGTATTGTCTTATGTTGAATTATTTTCAGCAACCAGAGAAGACGGAAAACCTACAAATTTATTCTTCCTTTTTATTAGATTCTTGACCTCTTTGACTATTAATGAATGATCACATTCATTACAGGATAAGTAAGAGGAAGACATCTCAGTTTTGTTCACAGTGTTGAGTGCGAACGTTCTCCCTATATCTTGATCAAGAATTCTTAACTTTCCAATTCGTGAAATCTTGGAAAGTGTATCAGGGTTATTTCCCTCAAAGATGGTATGCTTCTTAGAGTCATATCTTGATGGCAGCGATCTGAGTATTTTCATCACAATGTCCTTTTCAGGAATGGTCTTACCCAATGCAAATGGTGGATTAACAATTTCAGAGACTTTGTGATAAAAAACATCAATCGATTCATTATCTGCCATCCGAAGGTTCTCCCAATCGGAATTAAGGTTTTGAAGCCTAGCTTGCTTTTCACTAGAGTTACCTTCAAATACGGTTTCTAAGATATCCCAAGCATCTTTAGACCTACTGCAATTAGACACATGGTTCTGAATATTTGGGATAGTGGCATGTATGATGGCACTGAAACCGTCGGAATTTTTCTTTGCAGCAAGTATCTCGGCAGGACTGCATTCACCAATATTCTTGGGAACGTTTACATCTCCAACTGCCACAACGGGAGCATCATAGCCATTAAAAACATATACCCATGATTGAAAATCACGCGCTTGAAGAAAAGCCCGCGTATCAATTTTCCACCATAAGTAATTAGAGCCATAGAAGATTGGTGGTACGTTAATAGAGATATCACCTCTGTCCATAGAGTCAGATCGCTACAAACACAGACTTATAAGGTCTTGAACGTGTTTGCCTGCTCTGATACCAATTGAAAAAGTGGGGGTCTAACAACATCACCCAATATTTCGCTTAGCAATCTGTATGGACTAACTCCAATATACTTTCCTAGAGAATCAACTAGACAGTCAGACTCAATCTAGATTAAAGTATATCAAGGAGTTAATATCTTTCTCTTGTTTTGATTTACTCGAGCTAATAGAAATCAGTGAGTCTTTAATCAAACACGAGGAATAACTTGGATAGTACCAAAGACCAATATCCAAGGATCAATCAATGACAATCAACAACCAAAGGATGGATTATTCTAATTGATGATCTAAGCGCACAACCTGTATTATTTCAATTATAAAGATAAAACAACATAATGCGGAAATTAAAATAACACATACACCATAAATTTTGTTAACGAGGAAACAACAAATGCAGAAAAACACCGGGACCTAATCCAGATTGAACACACACTGTATTAAGCCGCTACAGACACTAGCCTACTCCAAGCTAACTTCGAACTGGACTGTAGTTGAACCCCAATCAGTCTCCCACTGATCCAAGTTACAGTTGTACTCCCTACGCCTCTGATCCCAGCAGTATATTGTGCACTTGATTCCCTTAGATGATATCACCCACAACTAAGAGTTACTACGACCCAAAATCGCAGGCTTTGACAATAAACAAATCTGTCTCACACAGACAAGTCTATCAAATGATCAATCTGTCTCCCACAGATAAACCCTATAAGGTTTTGTTCCGTCTTTTGATAATAATCAAGGTGAACAGGAACCAATTGATAATCCGATCTTATATTCCCGAAGAACAGCCTAGAGTTATCAATCACCTCACAACAATCTTAATCGTATGGTAGAGAAACAAGATGTTGCGTAATCACAAACAATGAGACGAAGATGTTTGTGACTACTTTTTATATCTTGCCTATTGTAGATATCAATCTCAAGCCAATCAATATGATTATACTCGTACGATAGAAGATGCAAGATCAAATCACACAACTACGATAAAAAGTAGTATCGGTCTGGCTTCACAATCCCAATGAAGTCTTTAAGTCGTTAACCTGGTTTTAGAAGAAGAAAACCAAAGGTTAAAGGAGAACCGACTCTAGTATGCAAACTAGTATCACACGTAAGGTGTGGGGATTAGTTTTGCACAGATTCTAGAGTTCCCCTTATATAGTCTTTCAAATCAGGGTTTGCAATTAAGTTACCTTGGTAACAAAGCAATCAATATCCACCGTTAGATGAAAACCTGATTTAGATTCAAGCTAATATTTCTCAACCATTAGATCGAAAACTTAGCTTGTTACACACACTTGACAATGCACGCTTCTAGGTTTGTTAACAGTACCCAAACATATGCACTTGTTGGTTCAACAATAGTTAACCAAAATGTTAGCCATACGAGCATTTCATATCAACCACGTTCTTCTTCACCATAACTAGTTCAAATGACTTCAAATGAACTAGTTAGAGAGTTGTTCAATTGCAAGGAAATATCATGTACTACACAAGACACAATTGAAGCAAAGATGATTTGATTCACTTGAATCGGTTCATGAACTTTTATATCCACGGTTTGCAAACTGCATTCCTTAGTCTTTTTAAGTTTAAGTTCAGAAATCATCTTCAGATATATAACCTTCTTAAGTTCGCAGACTAGGTTCGCGGACTTAAGTTACCGGACAGAGTTTACAAACTCCAGCAGATATTCTCGGGGATGAGAACTTCGCCAGTTCGCAGACTTAGTTTCATGCAAGTAGTTTGTCAACTCCATCAGAAATTATCGGGTATGAGAACTTCGCCAGTTCTAGGACTGGGATCGCGGACTGAGTTCGCGTACTTAGTTTCATGCAAGTAGTTTTTCAACTCCAGCAGAAATTCTCGGGTTTGAGAACTTCGATAGTTCGCGAAATGAGTTCGCGGAGTTGGCTCACGCCATTCTTCCGGTTCTCTTGATCAACAAAGTTCGCAAACTTTGGTTCAAGGAATAGGACTTATACATAAATGTGTTTTCACAACAATGCTTATGTTCACCATTGGTTATGTAATATAAACTCTCATTTCAATCATTGAAACATTCTTAGAGGACGTTATATAGTTGTTACACCATTTCTCATCAAAGCAATTTTCAAGATGATTGAAACATATCATGACTTTCGTCACATGGTAAAGATAAACTTGGTTAAAGCGAAAAGCTTACGAACTCATATTTTGAGATATAGATAGGCGAGGTATACTCGGCTCGAAATACCAAATGTGTATAATCAAAGTCTATATATATAGCATACAACTTCTTATCTCAAAGAGTAGGAGATAGAGTAAGACTTTTGAGTGATAGATAAGTTCAAGTCTTCACATACCTTTTTGTCGAGAAGTTCCACCGGTACCTTGAGTAGCTCTTCTACTTGTATGATGAATCTCCATGAAGTCATTGAGCTCAACTACACTTTCTATGCTAGTCCGATGCTTAGCTATAATAGACTAGAATTCAAGACATAGTTTTGATCACTAACAAACATGCTTGAGATAGAAACCCATGCGAGTTCGACCGAGCAATGCTCTAACACATTCTATTTTCCTCCACTATTTGCATAAAGATATTAATAGACATAATCCTTGAAAATAAAAGATTTTAACCTATATTCCATCAAATATTTGACAATATAGGCTTAACTTTTGTATTTGTCAAAAGTCCATTCATTCTTTTATCAATACGTGAATACCGATCACGAACGACTTTACTTTTGACAAAGTATGGGACGAACATAGTTCACGGTCGTAAACCCCAATATCCCATAACAAATTGCAATATAACAAATCATAAAGATTAGCAAAAACATCATCCTCCAAAAAGTTTTTAGAATTTAACCCAATAAACCTAAAAAAGATAAGAAGATGAAAGAATAATAGCTATACGTAGTCACAATCATTGCTATTCAAAGCACTAGTTATTCTTCCAACTAAACAAAAACGAAGACATACTAGGCAACAATATCTTTGAGAAATTCTTTATCATTCCCGAACTCCTTGTCGTCAACAGCCATTGGAACATAAGGTTCGTGGAGATAGGAGTTAATATCAACAAACCGTCTTGGCTGATGATGTCGAACCAAGGCTTTCTGAATTTCCAAAGATCTTAAAACGCAAGCCTTTATTTCACGAATCTCCTTTCTTACTTACTACAACTCATCAAGAACATCAGAAAACTTCTGAGAGTTGGAAGGAATAGCCCTTGGCTTTCTTGTATTCCTCCTTTTTCTTTTCAAGGACGGAGTTACTGGAGATTTCTCTTTTTCCTTGATTGAAGGCTTAACAATCATGTTGACATCTTTTCCATCCAAAGACATGATGCTCTGAGAACAGTTAACAACTGGTTTTTGTGAGTGGAATTCACAATCTCAACAAGCAGTCTTAAGATATAAAGGATATCAGAGAGGAAAAAAGAATGTAGGGTTCGCAACCTTTAAGCAGGTTCGTGGACGACCAATTCTAACCCTATAAAGAGTAAAATTATCGATAATAACCCTTTATTTGATAGACAGGAAAAACAAACCTAAGAAAAAAAACTTTTCCTAAAGCCTGAGAGGTACACAATCTTATCTCTTTTGAATATGCACATGAGACAAGATTTAACAATCAACACAATTAATTTATACTGTGGTTAAAGACAATTTGTCCACCATTTTACTCTTGAGATGAATCCTCTGACCTCTGTATATCAAAGAGATTTGACCATACCTTCTTTTCTAATGGCCTCATTTTGTCTTTGGAAACCAACCTCTTAGACGAAGATAAAATCTTCTGAGCAAGTTTAAGCTTCCTTGCCAATCGATTTGCTCTTCGTTGAAGTTTGTTGGCGTGCCTCACTTGATGTATGTACTTGTAACATCTTGATAGTTCATGACCTCTCTGAGAACAAAATGAGCACGTCAATCTTGGATAGTATTCAGGCATCTGCGGTGTGAAAGCATCTAGACACATAGTAGATCCTGAAATATTACAGACAGAGTTTCCAAAGGATGGGTCAATTGATTCTTCCAGCTTAATGGGATTCTCTTCTTCACCGAAACCATCAAGGTTGATATATGTATTTCTATAATTATCAAAATCAATGTTTTCACATAGAAGACCGACACTTGATTTCCTATCTTCATCAGAATCACAGATCTCAGACATCTCATCAAGTGTTACAGCAAGACCTTTGTTCCCAGTGTATTTTCTACAATTTGGACACTTGTTTGCAAAGTGACCAAAACCTTCACACTTAAAGCACTTTGGCATATCCTCGTCATCAGCCTCGTCAGCATCCCTGTTTTTAGGAGGAACTCGATTGCGACGTTTATCTGATGACCTGGGTTTGTCTCTTGAAAACCGTTTACTTCTCTTCAATAGAAGATCCCTAAACTGTCTTGTGATCAAGGAGACTGATTTGTCAAGATTATCATCCGAAAAATCACCCTCTGACTGATCATCGTCAGAGACATAAACACTTTTACTTTTATCAAGTAATTTAGTGTTCTTTTGTGCTTTGAAGGCAACATCCTTTCCGATTTTGGATGTATGCTCATGATCAAAGATCTTTAACTTTCCAACCAAAGTATTTCTAGAAAGATTATCAAGGTTATTTCCCTCAACGATGTCATGCTTCTTAGACTCGTATCTAGATGGCAGCGATCTGAGAATTTTCATCACAATGTCCTTTTCAGGAATAGTATTGCCCAATGCAAAAGATGCATTAACAATCTCAGACACTCTGTGATTAAACTCATCAAATGTATCTTCATCTGCCATACGAAGGTTCTCCCAATCAGAATTAAGGTTTTGAAGCCTAGCTTCCTTTTCACTGGAATTACCTCCAAATACGGTTTCTAAGATATCCCAAGCATCTTTAGACCTAGTGCAATTTGACACATGGTGCTGAAGATTTGGGGTAATGGCATGTATGATGGCATTCAAACTATCAGAATTTTGCTTTGCAGCAAATATCTCGGCAGGACTATATTCACCAATATTCTTTGGAATGTTTACATCTCCAACTGCCACAACGGAAGCATCATAGCCATTAACAACATATACCCATGATTGAAAATCACGCGCTTGAAGAAAAGCTCGCATAGAAATTTTCCACCATAAGTAATTAGATCCATCGAAGACTGGTGGTACGTTAATAGAGATAGCACCTCTGTCCATAGAGTCAGATCGCTACAAACACAGACTTGTAAGGTCTTAAACGTGTTTGCCTGCTCTGATACCAATTAAAAAAGCGGGGGTCTAACAACACCACCAAATATTTCGCTTAGCAATATGTATGGACAACCTCGAATATACTTCTAAGAGAATCAACAAGACTCGATCAATTAAAAGTATATCAACGAGTTTATCTCTCTCTTCTTGATTTGATTTACTCAAGCAAGAACTGCGAGTTCTAATCAAATATAAAGAATAACTTGGATGGTACCAAAGACCAATATACAAGGATCAATCAATATCAATAAACAACTGAAGGTCGGATTTCCAATTGATTGATTCAAACACACAACCTGTATTATTTCAATTATATAAACAAATATAATGCGGAAATAGAAATAACACAGACACCAGAAATTTTGTTAATGAGGAAACCGCAAATGCAAAAAAACCCCGGGACCTAGTCCAGATTTAGCACACACTGTACTAATCCGCTACAGACACTAGTCTACTCCAAGCTAACTTCGGACTGGACTGTAGTTGAACCCCAATCAGTATCCCACTGATCCAAGGTACAGTTGTACTCCCTACGCCTCTGATCCCAGCAGGATACTACGCACTTGATTCCCTTAGCTGATCTCACCCAAAACTAAGAGTTGCTATGACCCAAAGTCGAAGACTTGACAATAAACAAATCTGTCTCACACAGATAAGTGTATCAAAGGATCAATCTGTCTCCCACAGATAAACCCTAAAAGGTTTTGTTCCGTCTTTTGATAATGATCAAGGTGAACATGAACCAATAGATAATCCGGTCTTATATTCCCGAAGAGTAGCCTAGGTTTATCAATCACCTCACAACAATCTTAATCGTATGGTTGCGAAACAAGATATTTTGGAATCACAAACAATGAGACGAAGATGTTTGTGAGTACTTTTTATATCTTGCCTATCGGAGATATCAATCTCAAGCCAATCAATCTTATTGTACTCGTACGATAGAAGATGCAAGATCAGATCACACAACTACGATAAAAGTAGTATCGGTCTGGCTTCACAATCCCAATGAAGTATTTAAGTTGTTAACCTGATTTAGAGAAGAAAACCCAAGTTTAAAGGAGAATCGACTCTAGCTTATGCAACTAGTATCACATATAAGGTGTGGGATTAGGTTTCCCAGTTGCTAGAGTTCTCCCTTATATAATCTTTCAAATCAGGGTTTGCAATTAAGTTACCTTGGTAACAAAGCAATCAATATCCACCGTCAGATGAAAACCTGATTTAAATTCAAGCTAATATTTTTCAACCATTAGATCGAAAAATTAGATTGTTACACACACTTGACAATGCACACTTCTAGGTTTGTTAACCGTACCCAAACGTATGCACTTGTTGGTTCAACAATAGTTAACCAAATGGTTAGCCATATGAGCATTCCATATCAACTATGTTCTTCTTCACCATAACTAGTTCAAATGATTTCAAATTAACTAGTTAAAGAATTGTTCAATTGCAAGGAAATCTCATGTACTACACAAGACACAATTGAAGCAAAGATGATTTGATTCACTTGAATCGGTTCCTGAACTTTTATAGCCACGGTTTGCAAACTGCATTCCTTAGTCTTTTTAAGTTTAAGTTCAGAAATTATCTTCAGATATATAACCTTTTCAAGTTCTCAGGCTAGGTTCGCGGACTTAAGTTACCAGGTAGAGTTTACAAACTCCAGCATAAATTCTCGGTTATGAGAACTTCGCCGGTTCGCGGACTTAGCTTCATGCAAATAGTTTGTCAACTCCAGCAGAAATTTTCGTGTTTGAGAACTTCGGCAGTTCGCGGACTTGGCTCACGCCATTCTTCCGGTTCTCTTGATCAACAAAGTTCGCAAACTTTGATTCAAGGAATAAGACTTATACATAAATGTGTTTCCACAACAATTCTTATGTCCACCATTAGTTATGTAATCTAAACTCTCATTTCAATCATTGAAACATTCTTAGAGGATGTTATATAGTTGTTACACCATTTCTCGTCAAAGAAATTTTCAAGATGATTGAAACATATCATGACTTTCGTCATATGGTAAAGATAAACTTGGTTAAAGAGAAAATCTTACCAACTCATAGTTCGAGATATAGATAGGCGAGGTATACTCGGCTCGAAATACCAAATGTGTATAATCAAAGTTTATATATATAGCATACGACTTCTTGTATCAAAGAGTAGGAGATAGAGTAGATATACTTTTGAGTGATATATAAGTTCAAGTATTCACATACCTTTTTGTGGAGAAGTTCCACCGGTTCCTTGAGTAGTTCTTCTACTTGTATGATGAATCTCCATGAAGTCCTTGAGCTCAACTACACTTTCTATCCTAGTTTGAGACTTAGCTATAATAGACTAGAAATCAAGACTTATAGTTTTGATCACTAACATTGACAAACATGCTTGAGATAGCAACGCATGCGAGTTCGACCGAGCAATGCTCTAACAATAACCATTTGGTTAACTATTGTTGAACCAGCAAAAGTTCGTGTTTGGAAAGGTTACACAAACCCAAAATAGGATATTTCATTTGTGTGTAACAAGCTAAGTTTTCGATCTAACGGTTGAGAAATATTAGCTTGAATCTAATCAGGTTTTCATCTAACGGTGAATATTGAATGCTTTGTTACCAAGCTAACATTGATTGAAAAGCCTGATTTGAAAGACTATATAAGGGAGAACTCTAGCAACTGGGAAACCTAATCCCCACACCTTATGTGTGATACTAGTTGCATAAGCTAGAGTCGATTCTCCTTTAACCTTGGGTTTTCTTCTCTAAACCAGGTTAACGATTTAAAGACTTCATTTGGATTGTGAAGCCAGATCGATACTACTTTCTTGTAGTTGTATGATTTAATCTTGTTGATTCTATCGTTTTGAGTACGACCGTAACGATTGACTTGAGATTTATATCTCCGATAGGCAATATAGAAAAGTAATCACAAACATCTTCGTCTCATCGTTTGTGATTCCGCAATATCTTTTTTCGCTACGTCGATTAAGATTATTGTGAGGTGATTGATAATACTAGGCTGTTTTTCGGGAATATAAGTCCGGGTTATCAATTGGTTCCTGTTCACCTTGATTTATCAAAAGACGGAACAAAACTCGTAGGCATATTCGTGGGAGACGGATTTATCTATTACCATAGACTTTTTTGTGTGATACATATTTGTTTATTAAAGTCTTCGACTTTGGGCCGTAGCAACTCTTAGTTGTCGGTGAGATTAGCTAAGGGAATCAAGTACGTAGGATCCTGCTGGGATCTGAGGTGTAGGAGCATAACTGTACCTTGGATCAGTGTGAGATTGATTGGGGTTTAACTACAGTCCAGACTGAAGTTAGTTTGGAGTAGGCTAGTGTCTGTAGCGGCTTAATACAGTGTGTGTTCAATCTGGACTAGGTCCCGGGGTTTTTTTCATTTGCGGTTTCCTCGTTAACAAAATTCTGGTGTCTGTGTTATTTCTTTTCCGCATTATATTTTGTTATATAATTGAAATATCACAGGTTGTGCTTTTTTCAATCAATTAGAATATCCGACCTTTTGGTTGTTGATTTAAATTGATTGACACTTGGATATTGGTCTTTGGTACCATCCAAGTTATCTCTCTTGTATTTGACAAAGACTCGCATATTTCTATTTGCTTGAGTATATATCGAATCGAGAGATTGAGATATAAACTCTTTGATATACTTTTTATCTAGATTGAGTCTGTCTATCTAGTTGATTCTCTAGAAAGTATATTGGAGTTTGTCCATACAGATTGCTAAGAGAAATATTGGGTGTGGTTGTAGTAGCCTCCGCTTTTTCAATTGATATCAAGACTTGCAGACAAATTAGACTTGATTTTTATTTGTTCTCGTCTGAGTGGAAGGGTTTAAGTTTTTCTCTTCATAAGAAGCATATTATCATCTGCGTGGTTACCTTAATGGGTGAAATTGATTTGGGGCGTTATTGTCTAGGATGTACTCTGAGTACTTTGCTTAGCACTGATGGTAACATATCCTGGTTCTTGAACTATTTGAGATGTAGATGTTTAGTGAGGAACTTTAAGGATGGATGTGTTTTTAAAGTAGGTTATAGAGATTATCAACATTTCGCAATCGGGAAAACTTCCACCTATAGACAGATAAACCTTGATGCTTATTTGTTTTCTCGAGAATGAATGTGCTTTAATACCCTGACATCTAGAGCTTATAATGCAAGCTGTACTAATACCTTGGATGGTGAGCTTGTTATGTGGACTTCGTACTCTGGATATTATTTGAGTATTTGTAACATGATGGGTGATAATTTTCTCTTTCCAGTAATTGCTATGAAATTTAGACTTTCCATACATTCTTGTGGGGTTCATAAGCTAATTGAGCAGTATGATGAAAACTGGGGTGTCTCAAGTCAAAATCAGATGGATAGTCTTAATCCTCACTACATCTGTAAAGTTTTTTTTATAAGATCTCATCAATCAAAGTGGTTGCTTCTCGACAGATTGAATTAGATTTTTATTGGTTCTCTCGTGTGTGGAATGGACTAAATTCACCGTCCTTTAAGGAGTATGAAATGAGTCTTATGTTTAAAGCTTATTCCCTGAATCAACTTATTTCTTTGAGTTCTTGGGATGAATTGCCAGTATTCAGTTTACTCTTATGTTGGACTTATCCTGCTGCCAGACCTTTAAGCCAGTTATCACCTACGGGGGCTTGGGTTGTCAGTACATATGTTTAGTATACTAGTAAGATGAAGCCTGTGTTTTTTCATAAGTGTTTTGGATGAAAGTTTCAGCTGTTTGAGTTTTCTTTTCGGCAGGGTATCGGGGAATTTTTCACTATGTTCTTTTTTTCCAATCAGTTTTTTGGCAGTCTTCTGTTTGGAGGGAATTGGTCTTGGTTTACCTTTGTTAGTCATCATGTTCTTTGGAAGAGTGATGCACCTTTGTATGTCACGCGTGGCTCATTTATGAGAATTAAACGTCAACATACCCATGTCTTGAAAGGGGCTCCAGTAGTGGTTTACTGTAATCAAGGTCATAGTAAAACTAATGAAAAGTTGGCGGAATTGAAAATTTCTTCGTCAGAACTGGACCAAGTGAGGATGTTTACTTCTATATCAACATCTCTTGTCTTGACGCTTATCTCCACTTTCCTTTATTTCTTTTTTGTTATTGTTATACTAGCATACTCTTGTTGTCTTGTATTATCCCCTTTTATAGTTAAGCCTCCAATTTTGTCTTGTATTATCCCCTTTTATGGTTAAGCCTCTAGTTTTAGTGTCTACTACATGTTTGATAACTTAACTTGTAACCATTTGATTAAAAAGAAAAATAATATAATAAAAAATAAAAAAATAAAAATAAAAGGATCATATATTGAGGTCACGGGGGAGTACAAAAGTACAATAGTCGACTGATGAACGAGTTGGATTAGGGGAGTATCTTACGGTTGGTCAATCCATTTTATCCCGATCTTACGAGTATAAGAAGTCAAAAGCATAAATACAGGAAGATATATTCGCGACAAACACAATAAAATTGCAAAATACTGCTATTTCTATCTAGGGTTTCTAGAACTGAAAATTTTTAGGACTTCATCCTCAATCCCTCATCCCTCTCTCTCTATCCCCATTTTTGGGAGCTTATCAAAACCTTCTCCAAAACCCTAAAATTCTTCCGCAGCAACAAATAATTCTGCAGCAATCAGCATAAAAAGGTTGAAACTTTGTAAGTAATTCTTTCATTTCTCTATCTTCTTCCATTATATAGCTTCCTATTTATCCAGAATTCATCTCTGTGGGCGTCTCAAATTTTCTACAATTTCTTTTGCTGTTCTCTTAAAGTCTTGAAAATCCATTTTGATAAAATCATTCAATATCATAACTCATAAGCATCCCCTCCCCAAAAATTGATGGGGAAATCAGGAGGAAAGAAAAAGAAGGGAGGTAGTGGTGGAAACAATACTAATACTACTACCACTACTGCTACTGCAAAGCCTAATATTCCTCCAAACCCACCAGTTTCTAATGGTGGTGTTAATATAGATTCATCAATCTTGTTGAAAAAAGCTCATGAACTGAAAGAAGAAGGAAACAAGAAATTTCAATCCAAAGATTACGTTTCTGCTCTTGAACAGTATGATAAGGCTCTTCGTTTAACTCCGAAAAACCATCCCGATCGAGCAGTTTTTCATAGTAATAGAGCTGCTTGTTTAATGCAAATGAAACCAGTCGATTATGAAACTGTTATTTCAGAGTGTTCTTTAGCTCTTCAAATTCAACCTAGGTTTGTTAGAGCACTTCTTCGTCGAGCTCGTGCATTTGAAGGTGTGGGTAAATATGAAATGGCATTGCAAGATATTCAGATTATATTAGCAGATACCCCTAACCATCGAGATGCATTGGATATTGTTGGGAGGCTAAGGGTTGCACTTGCACCTCGCCAGGAAGCTGAACGAGATCTTCAGAGCCGTCCTTCGCCTGCTGCTCTTGGTGCTTCTGCTGTTCGTGGAGCTCCAATTGCTGGTTTGGGTCCTTGTTTACCTGCCCGACCTGTTCCGAAGAAGTCCACGCCTTCGACAGGAGGTACAATTGCTTCCGCAAATGGTAATTCTGAAAAGACTCATAATGGTAATTCTCATGAAGATGGTTCAGAGATAAAAAATCAGCAACCCAAAACTGTTCTGAAGAATGCTAAGGGCTCGTTAGAAGAGCCTATTTCTTATCTTGACAAGGGTAATGTAAAGGACAAATCTTTTTCATCATCATTGTCGATGCCTGTTGCTCGTGGGCAGGGTTTGAAATCAATTGTTACTCAATGGAGGCTGTTGAAGCTTGTTTATGATCATGATATTCGTCGTGCACAAATGCCGGTAAATTGCTGTTTTAGGGAGTTGAGAGAGGTGGTAACCAAGAGGTTTCCATCATCAAAGTCAATTCTGATCAAGTTTAAGGATGAGGATGGTGATTTGGTGACCATTACTGGTACTTCTGAGCTTAGATTGGCGGAATCAATTGCTGATAGTACAACACAGAAGGATTCTGGAACAGAGAAAAGTGATTCTTTTGGATTGTTAAGGTTGCATATTGTTGAAGTGAGTGCGGAACAGGAGCCACTTGTGTTAGATGAAGATGAGGATAAGCCGGTGGAGGATGAAGGCGTTAAAAGTGATGAAACTGGCTCTGGAGGTTCAGTAGGTGATTCAGTAATAGAAACTGTGGATACTGAGATCAGTAAAACTGAGGGAGAAGATTCAAAGGAGAAGACTGGTGCAGGGGATGAGAATGAAGGGAAGGAGATAGAAATAGATGATTGGTTATTTGAGTTCGCTCAGCTATTCAGAACTCATGTTGGGATTGACCCAGATGCTCATATTGATCTTCATGAGCTTGGAATGGAGCTCTGTTCTGAGGCTCTCGAGGAGACCGTAACAAGTGAAGAAGCTCAAATTCTCTTTGATATGGCTGCTTCAAAATTTCAGGAAGTTGCTGCCCTGGCGTTCTTCAATTGGGGAAATGTTCACATGTGCGCAGCAAGAAAGCGAATTCCTTTGGATGAGGCTGCACCAAAAGAATTGATGGAGTCCCAGCTTCAAGTAGCCTATGATTGGGTCAGAGAGAAGTATTCTTTGGCTGGGGGGAAATATGAGGAGGCACTTAGGATCAAACCGGACTTTTATGAAGGGTTGCTTGCCTTAGGGCAACAGCATTTTGAAACTGCGAAGCTGCATTGGTCATTTGCTCTTGCAAATAAGATTGAACTGAAAAATTGGGATCCTACAGAGACGATTAAGCTCTTTGATAGTGCTGAGGAAAAGATGAAAGCTGCAACTGAAATGTGGGAGAAGTTGGAGGAGCAAAGGGCTAAAGAACTCAAAGACCCAAGTTCTAGCAAGAAAGATGAATTACTGAAGAGAAGAAAGAAACAGGGAACGTCTGCAGATGAAGCGGCCACAGGAAATGACAATCAGGGCAATGTCTCACCTGATGAAGCTGCAGAACAAGCGGCTGTCATGAGATCTCAGATACATCTCTTCTGGGGAAATATGCTTTTCGAACGTTCTCAAGTTGAGTTCAGGTTAGGTTTAGATGGATGGGACAAGAACCTTGATGCCTCTGTGGAAAGGTTTAAACTTGCTGGAGCTTCTGAAACCGACATTTCTGTGGTCATGAAGAACCATGCCTCAAATGCTGATTCGGTGGAGGGTGAGGAGAAAAAGGATGCCGATATTTCTATTGAAGCGAATGGTAAGGACGAGGATAACCAAGTTTCAGCAAGTTGATTTGATGTGTGAACTGTTCTGCAATCTTAGAGGTCTAGGTGAAGTTCTTATATATCGGTTGCATGACCTACCTCACATCTAGAATTTGGAAACAGAAGAAAGGTTCTGCTGGCAAATCTGTAGAGAATCTTGGGCTGGGAAGTTTTGGATATCTTTTGAAGCTAAAAAGCTAAAAAGAGACATCCAGTCTTCAGAGTACAACATACAAGCTTTGCTCACTCAAAATTTTGTCCGCGTTCTTCCAATCGGCATTAAAGGTGACTTTATGGTTTCAAACTTACTTGTGGTATCAATTGAGTTTTATTAATGGCATTTGTGGGCTTATTAATTTCATTCTAGTGTAATTTACACTCATTACCGTATGAGTACATCAAATTGTCTGACGTGGAAATTGCCTTTTAATTTTTACCTTGATCATATTTTCAGACCAAGCTATTTCTGGTACTTCGCTTGCACTTTTTGAATCATTAGACTGTCAGTACCATGCGATACCAACTGTATTTAGGATGATGGGGATCCACTATCTTTAAAACTATTGACTGAGATTCTAGCCTACTGGAGTTTTAATCAATTTTTGCATGGATTCTTTTTTTCTTCCGAAAATGTGACTTTTGGTTGGAAGCCAACATTTTTACAGATTTTGTTCCTGTTGTTTCATAACCAAGAATTATACTCATTTTGGTTTTCCTCTGCAAATAACATTTAAGGTGCTTATGAAATATTTATACCGAATGATAGTGGAATAATATTTGTACCCAAACCTGGGCAGTAGCTTTGGGATGCAGAAATAAATGCCTATTAGTTTCAATCTCTGAATTGCAGCACAAACAGTTTGGATTCTGAACTCTGCCAGTCCTTGCAAGGAAATCCATAGTAGGAGCACCTTTATAGCGAAGGGTCCAAACTAACTATGAGACCTTCAAAGGCATGCGAGAATCTTAAAAATCCATCAGAAGCATAAGTTGCATAAGCATTTGCAACTGAGAAATCACCTGACAACTTCTATCATCTTCTTCTGCAGCAGTCAAATTAAGAGTGTCAATAAGATGTAGAAGTTGAATAACAGCTCCAGTTCAGTTTCATTTAAATTGCTGCGAAACTGGATGTCCCAGGCGTTTCCCACCGAAACCATATTTTCCACTGATGCAAGATATTATTGCCCACCCAATTCAAAACTGAACAGTAGCACCATTCTTGAGACTGAGATTAGTATTTGCCATAACCATATACGCTAGCCCAAAAGACTAACCACTTGCAGAAGAGGAGGCTTTTGGTCCGTTTGGTTGGTTGTTTGTTTTTTTCCAAAACCATATCTCCAAATCCACTTAGAATGAAGTGACAAACTTACAACTCTTAGATTTTTATGTGAACATCAGGACTTCGGAAAAGGGCCCTTAGACCAAGCCACTCAACCTCTCTTTGTAGTACTGTTACAAGATTCCCAATAAAAATTCTCACAATTCTCTCAATTTCTTTTGCCGCCAAAGAATATTTGTCGTAATCTCTCTATATCCTTTGCCACAAAAATTGGAATGAAACATAGACAAATAACAACGAAGAAATAATGTTCCGGGAATTTTATACAAGGTTGATTTTGATAAAACTTTTGATAATCTTAATTGGAACCGCATGACAACAAGATGTTCCTAGAATTTTATACAAGGTTGTTTTTGAGAAAACTTTTGATAATCTTAATTGGAACTGCATGACAACGCACTTGCTAGATTTGGCTTAGGCATTATATGGGAAGCTGGACAAAATGGTGCATATCTTGTAAAGGGTGAAGCTATTAATTTAGAGATCATACCATCATCTCCTTTTCTGTTACTATCAATGTTTAAGTTCTCTCTCTAATACCTAAAAGGGAAGTTGATGATGACCAAATTTCAGGATTTAAAGTTCCTCAGAATGATAGTATTACTAATCGTCTTCAATTTGCAGATGACTTCGATTGTTTTCTTAGATGATAATGAAGATCAAATTTCCAATTTTAAATAATATTACGCTTGCCTTTGAGTTATCACTGGAATTATTCAACAACTTTCCTTTTTCCAACCATTTGATTTTTTCAAGAGCAGCATCACGATCTTTTTCAAACAACTTTTCTCGAGAAAGACTACCACGCACTTTATCTTCAAAACTATGTATTAGAATCATTTTCCCTCAAATTTTAGAGATCCTGATGAAGAATTTCAAATTCAATATACTTTCACTGTAAAGCAACCCGAAATTTCTCTTTTCTTTTAAGATCTTTATCAAAATTTGAAGATGACAAGGAGTATTACTAGAAGAATTCAAGGAAGTACTACTGTTTCTACCATCATAAAATGGTGTACGTACGGGGCACACATGCGCCTCAAAATCAAAAATGGCTTATTAAAGAAGTCCGGCTGGGTTATCAAGGTGACCCAGTGGTTTATTAAGGAAACAAAAAATGGCTTTTTAAGGAAGCCTGTATGGGTTATCAAGGTGATCCAATGGTTTATTAAGGAAACCAAAAATGGCTTATCAAAGAAGCCCGGCTGGGTTATCAAGGTGACCCAGTAGTTTATTAAGGAAACCAAAAATGGCTTATCAAGGTGACCCAGTAGTTTATTAAGGAAACCAAAACTGGCTTATTAAAGAAGCCCGACTGGGTTATCAAGGTGACCCAGTGATTTATTAAGGAAACCAAAAGTGGCTTATTAAAGAAGCCCCTCTGGGTTATCAAGGTGACCCAGTGGTTTATTAAGGAAACCAAAAATGACATATTAAAGAAGCCCGACTGGGTTATCAAGGTGACCCAGTGATTTTTTAAGGAAACCAAAAATGACTTATTAAAGAAGCCCGACTGGGTTATCAAGGTAACCCAGTGGTTATTAAGGAAACCAAAAATGGCTTATTAAAGAGGCCCAGTGGATTATTTTAGAAACCATTGAAGATAAATACAAATCTCAAAGAGATAAATATAGATCGTTTGAGATAATTATGAATCTGGAGAAGATAGATTTAAAACTCTCAAGATATATCCAAATCTATAAAGATAGATATAGATCTTCTTGGATAAATGCAAATCTTGACAAGATAGACATGGATCTTTCAAGATGTGTACAAATATGATGAAGATAAACAGGAATCTTCCGGGATATATGCAAATATTGGGAAGATAAGTACAAATCTAAGTGGTTATCAAGATAACTACAAATCTCATAAGATAAAGGTAAATCTTGGGGGTTATTAGAGATAACTACAAATCATAACAATTAGATTTGTTTTCTGCCTATAAAAAAAGGCTGAAATCCAACTCAAAAGGTACACAATCACAATTCTTTTTCTCCTCTAAAAAACCTGTCTAGAAATTTCTCCGACTTAAGCATCGGAGTGTCTTTGCAGGTACCCCTCAATTTTCATCTACAATTTCTGGAGAAATAAAACGATGGGGAAGATTCCATCATCTTACACACATTTCGAGGATTGTTGGGTAAATATTTTTGCACCAACATCTTTTGGGACCGACTAAGGGGAACGTGGTTAATAATATCGCGCTTTAGCACTGAACTAAGTGATGCTTTGAGTAGCCATCTGGAGATCAAATACAATATCTAGACAGATAAAATACTTACTGTGTGCCCATGTCACATCTAAGATAGATTTCACGGAGAAACTCAAGTACAATTCGTGAAGTGATAATTCAAGAAGAATCAATTTGATGTTGGAGTCAAGTTAAGCTCGCCAACACTCGACATTCGTCATCTACCAACAAGAAAAAGCAAGATCAAGATGCAGCTACTACGTACTAACTCGAGCAATAACCTCGTAGCAATCTAGTTTGTTTGGATGTAACTATCTCGGAGATTCCAACTCGGACAGATCAATTTACGTGCATCAGGGAAAAACAGTCCGACTAAGTCAGCATAAATTAATCATCTCAGATCATTCTGCTCGTTGCGAGTCAAAAAATTTCAACCAATGCAAGTGATGGAAGATATGCGAATTCACTAATCAAAGTAGAGTCTCATGGAGAACCTCGCCTCTAGTTTCCCTGAAGAAGAACGTAAAATGTTTGATGAAAAGCGTGAGGGTCTTACATCCAGCATTCTGTTTACAAAATAAAGGCTTATGACTTCAAAGCAATGTAAAGTAATTTAAAGATCCCATGTAAATGTGGTTTCAAGACTGGTAAAGAATGTGACGTGGAATATCAATTACTGGTGAACTTTGATTTGTACGTTCACCGGCTCCTCTCGGAAAATTCGAGTGGAGGACACGAATTAGACCTAAGTTGCAGCAAATAATTGTGCCAAAACAGCATTGCCCGACATGAAGAAAAGTTCAAGACGGTACTGCTCAGGTATGACTAGACATCATAAGTCTACCAAGATGAGGAGTAGAGCTTCGAATTACCGAATTCTGATTCTAAAATGCAGCGGTCTATATTCATATGGCGAAACGAGATAAGTATCACGCATTCGAAAAATATCATTCAAACAATTTATAGAGAGTATCTAAGCTTTTGCAGACCTTACTTAATGTATGAACTGAATTACATTCAGTCATCAACGAAGCATCGTTTTGAATCCCACTTAATTATATCCAGTGAATGCATATTGCTATGCTCCACTAAAAAGATGCTAGTATGGCAGCTCGATTAAAGGCATTAACTAATATTTTTAGTAGTGAAATTGTTGTAGTATTAAAGTCACATCTGACTAAGGCATGGACAACCATTCAATTGGAAGGGCTAATTCCATTAGTTCTTTACAACTCTTACTCGCTCTGATCATAAGCTGCAGGTTGTCAGATTGCGCAAAAGCATTGAAAGAAGCTACATTTCACAACTGTGCCAACAAGAGGCAGAAGTAGAAGTCCTCCCAATTCCAAATTGATACATCACGGCGATAAAAGCCCAGACCACATGATGACAGGATTAAAGGGATGGACCCAAGCCACCAGTGAGATATGAAAAACATGGTTGTCTAAAGCACTGTCATAAGGCACACAACTCAGCTTCATCCACCTCCAAGTGCGAACTCTACTCGCAGAAAGGTGTGCACTTCACAAGGATGTAAATGAGAATCCCGGGGCAGAGAAAGACGACTTTCATGCGCCATAACAACGTGCGTTCAAGGAGCAGTTTTGTGATCATCATTCACAACCGACCAATTGGAATAAATTTCTACAATCATGAAGATCACCATCATTAGAAGAGTGATGCAGCAACGATTTTCTTCTATAAGTAATTCGTCAATGCAGCTGCGCTTGGATCATATAGCTTTTGCAACCTCTGAATCGAAATAAGTATAGCTTTTAATCAACTAGCTTCAGGAGCAACGAATTTGTACCAGCAGCTTGGGTTCAATTATTTTCGAAAAGTCTATTACTCCGTAGCAAATTACTCTCGGACAAGCTTACTCAAGTCAAGTCAACTTCTGGGTCAGATTCAATCACTCCAATCAGGATTAATCAACTCGGATCAGTCTGTTCGTTGGAGACAACCAATCCATGATATTCTATACCATCTTGGATCAGTTAAGTCGCAAATCATGAACAACAGAGAAAGGGATATCGGAGAAATATCAAAATTCAATGACGGAAACAAGTTGAAACGAGTTCTATTCTCAACCAGCGGCCTACATCAAAGTTGCAATTGCAAACTCACTGCTTACACTGTCTTGTTGTGCAAATGACAAATGATTTTTGTCAGAATTCGCCAGGTCAAGAAAGAGAGAGATTAGTGGATTTTAACTACAAATGCAGTGATCAATCTTCAGTTAAGAAACGAGCTAAATGCGTTCAATCATCTTAAGACCTCTGTTGAAGGACAAAACAACACGAGGAAGGATGGACAGGTTTAAGCAAAGCTTACTCGCTACCCAAGGAATTGACGCTTTGAGCGCAAAGGAGGAACATCGTGTCTTAACCACACTTTTAGTTCTAGTCAGAACTGAAGATACTTTTTACATGTATTTATTGAAGAAATACGTGTTTATCTAACAAAGAGAAAGACCAAAACAAAGTGTTGTGATAAAAGGATTTCAAGAACAAAAGATGGGCGGGATAAAGCAAATGTGTTACCACTAGTCAGAGACAGTCAACCTGTAACAGATTGTTGTACATTCATCATTCGTGGTACAAGGGCATCCAGTCGGCGAATGCTAGGCCGAAAAATAATCAAGAATTGTGGGTAAATATATCCTGATCGAGGTTGAACTCTAATAAACAAAAAAAAAAATTCAATGAAACCGTGCATGAGTTGTGTGGCTCAAGAAATAGGAAAGAAACTGCTCGCTGAGCAACATGAGGCTGTTGCGGAAATCATCCTGGAGGCAGAAAAGTCTGGCGCATAGGCTTTTATCTTATGGATACTTCTGGCCTTATGTGTAGAATGATGATGAGCCCGTGGCCACTTGGCAAGTAAATATTGGATATTATAGGTCCATTCCCGCTGCACCAGGGAGCGTCTTTGGCATTTGAAAATAACTCTGCAGATCATAGGGGCGGCTAATGTGTTGCCTAGCATGCAAGAAAAATCAACATGTTTCAGAAATCGAACGAAAGGGGACATCCTTTTTAATATTACTGCAAGTAATGGGGAAGACTAGGGTTCAAGAACCTACTAACGCCAAGGGAGCTCCTGATGCTAACGGTGGGACGAGAAGGTATCCACAACGCAGCTGTTATAAGACTAAGACGAGTGGCGTACTAGATGAAAAGTCCAGCCAAGAAGATCTGAGCTTGATCTGAGCTTATCAAAATAGGTGATCAAATATATGCAAGGATGGATAGAATATTTCCTCTTGATTCAAGTGTATCGAGTATAAGCCTACCAGACGCATGCTAAGGCTATATTTTGCCACAATGAAAAATGGTGTTCTCCAACAAGGGCCTTTGGCGACTACGGCTCCAGAAAACATGAAAAATGTACTTATGTCAGTTGTCACATATACGGAAAAAGGATGATTCAAGGGTCCACTACAGTCAAAGCTAAAGGTTGCATATCTGGGTCCCAAGCATGCAGAATTGTCATGCTAAAACAATATCAATCTTGCAGTAATCAACTGTACATGCTTACAAGCTATTTTGGATTAATTATTAATGGAATTTCTCATTTTCTGATACAGGGAAGGTGTCATATTTCTTAACCCATCAACAAGTTGAGGATTAAGAGGGGACGATGCTTGTACCATCATAAAATGGTGTACGTACGGGGCACACATGCGCCTCAAAATTAAAAATGGTTTAAAAAAAAATCCCGGCTGGATTATCAAGGTAACCCAGTGATTTATTAAGGAAACCAAAAATGGCTTTTTAAAGAAGCCCGCCTGGGTTATCAAGGTAACCCAGTGGTTTATTAAGGAACCATAAATGGCTTTTTAAGGAAGCCCGGCTGGGTTATCAAGGTAACCCAGTGGTTTATTAAGGAAACCTAAAACGACTTATTAAAGAATCCCGTCTGGGTTATCAAGGTGACCCAATGGTTTATTAAGGAAACCAAAAACGACTTATTACAGAAGCCCGACTGGGTTATCAAGGTGACCTATTAGTTTATTAAGGAAACCAAAAATGGCTTATTAAAGAAGCCCGACTGGGTTATCAAGGTGACCCAGTGGTTTATTAAGGAAACCAAAAATGACATATTAAAGAAGCCCGGATGGGTTATTAAGGTGACCCAGTGGTTTATTAAGGAAACCAAAAATGGCTTATTAAAGAAGCCCGACTGGGTTATCAAGGTAACACAGTGGTTTATTAAGGAAACCAAAAATGACTTATTAAAGAAGCCCAGTGGATTATTTTAGAAACCATTGAAGATAAATACAAATCTCAAAGAGATAAATATAGATCTTTTGAGATAATTATGAATCTGGAGAAGATAGATTTAAATCTCTCAAGATATATCCAGCTCTATAAAGATAGATATAGATCTTCTTGGATAAATGCAAATCTTGACAAGATAGACATGGATCTTTCAAGATGTGTACAAATATGATGAAGATAAACATGAATCTTCCAGGATATATGCAAATATTGGGAAGATAAGTACAAATCTAAGTGGTTATTCAAGATAACTACAAATCTCGTAAGATAAAGGTAAATCTTTGTGGTTATTTGAGATAACTACAAATCATAACAATTAGATTTGTTTTCTGCCTATAAAAAGAGGCTGAAATCCAACTCAAAAGATACACAATCACAATTCCTTTTCTCCTCTAAAAAAACCTGTCTAGAACTCTCTCTGACTTAAGCATCGGAGTGTCTTTGCAGGTACCCCTCAATTTTCATCTATAATTTCTGGAGAAATAAAGCGACGGGGGAGATTCCATCATCTTACACAAATTTCGAGGATTGTTGGGTAAGTATTTTTGCACCAAAAACTACTTTCTGGAAGTAATTTGTATTCAAATTGCGAGGCTTTCACATTTGTCTTATTCCGGAGGCTATTAACTCTTGTTTATAAAATCTTGTTTTCGGAGATAAAAAGTTTATTAACTCTTTCAAGTTCTTTAACAACCTTTATAGATCCTTTTAAAAGTAACGAATCGGATTCATCAGGACGATAAAATGAGCTATCAATCATGTTATCTCGAAAGTTATCATAAGATGGTGATATAGCTATGAAAAAGTGGGGGTCTAACAATACACCCCAATATTTCGCTTAGAAATCTGTATGGACAAACTCGAATAAACTTTTAAGAGAATCAACACGACTCAATCAATTAAAAGTATATCAACAAGTTTATAACTCTCTCTTGATTTGATTTACTCGAGCAAATAAAATCAGCAAGTCTTAATCAAATACAAGGAACAACTTGGATGGTACCAAAGACCAATATCCAAGGATCAATTAATGAAAATCAACAACCAAAGGTTGGATATTCTAATTGATGATCTAAACGCACAACCTGTATTATTTCAATTGTAAAGATAAACAATATAATGCAGAAATAGAAATAACACAGACACCAGAAATTTTGTTAATGAGGAAACCGCAAATGCAGAAAAACTCCGGGACCTAGTCCAGATTGAACACACACTATATTAAGCCGCTACAGACACTAGCCTACTCCAATCTAACTTAGGACTGGATTGTAGTTGAACCCCAATCGGTCTCCCACTGATCCAAGGTACAGTTGCACTCCCTACGCCTCTGATCCCAGCAGGATACTGCGCACTTGATTCCCTTAGCTGATCTCACCAACAAATAAGAGTTGTTACGACCCAAAGTCGAAGACTTGATAATAAACAAATCTGTCTCACACAGACAAGTCTATTAAAGGATCAATCTGTCTCACACAGATAAACCCTAAGGATTTTGTTCCGTCTTTTGATAATAATCAAGGTGAACAGGAACCAATTGATAATTCGGTCTTATATTCCCGAAGAACATCCTAGAGTTATCAATCACCTCAAGACAATCTTAATCGTATGGTAGCGAAACAAGATGTCGCGGAATCACAAACAATGAGACGAAGATGTTTGTGATTACTTTTTATATTTTGCCTATCAGAGATATTAATCTCAAGTCAATCAATCTGATTGTACTCGTACGATAGATGATGCAAGACCAGATAACACAACTACGATAAAAATAGTATCGGTCTGGCTTCACAATCCAAATGAAGTCTTTAAGTCATTAACCTGGTTTAGAAGAAGGAAACCAAAGGTTAAAGGAGGATCGACTCTAGCGCACAAACTAGTATCATACGTAAGGTGTGGGGATTAGTTTTGCACAATACTAGATGTCTCCTTTATATAGTCTTTTAAATCAGGGTTTGCAATCAATGTTAGCTTAGTAACAAAGCATTCAATATTCACCGTTAGATGAAAACCTGATTAGATTCAAGCTAATATCTTTTAACCGCTAGATAAAAACTTAGCTTGTTACACACAATTGAAATGCACGTTTCTAGGTTTGTTAACCGTACCCAAACGTATGCATTTGTTGGTTCAACAATAGTTAACCAAATAGTTAGTCATATGAGCATTTCATATCAACCATGTTTTTCTTCACCATAACTAGTTCAAATGACTTCAAATGAACTAGTGAGAGAATTTTTCAATTGCAAAGAAATCTCATGTACTACACAAGACACAATTGAAGCAAAGATGATGTGATTCACTTGAATCGGTTCATGAACTTTATAGCCACGGTTTGCATAATGCATTCCTTAGTCTTTAATAAGTATTAGTTTACGTTCATCATATTTAGATATAACTTACTCAAGTTCGCGGACTGGGTTCGCGGAATTAAGTTCACAAACTCCAGCAGAAATTCTCGGACGAAAACTTCCGCCGGTTCGACTGAGTTCGCGGACTTGGATACGCCACATTACGTTTCTCTTGATCAACAAAGTTCGCAAATTTTGGTTCAAGGAATAGGACTTGTACATAAATGTGTTTCCACAACAATGTTTATGTCCACCATTGGTTATATAATCTAAACTCTCATTTCAATCATTGAAACATTCTTAGAAGACGTTATATAGTTGTTACACCATTTCTCGTCAAAGCAATTTTCAGTGTGATTGAAACATATCATGGCTTTCGTCACTAGGTAAAGATAAACTCGGTTGAAGCGAAAAGCTTACCAACACATATTTCGAGATATAGATAGGCGAGATATACTCGTCTCGAAATACCAAATGTGTATAATCAAAGTCTATATATAGCAAACAACTTTTGTCTCAAAGAGTAGGAGATAGAGTAGATAGACTTTTGAGTGATAGATAAGTTCAAGTCTCCACATACCTTTTAGTTGATGAAGTTCCACCGGTTCCTTGAGTAGTTTTTTGTCTTGTATGATGAATCGCCATGGAGTTCTTGAGCTCAACTACACTTTATATCCTAGTTCGAGACTTAGTTATAGTAGACCAGAAATCAAGACTTACAGTTTTGATCACTAACATTGACAAACATGCTTGATATAGCAATGCATGCGAGTTCGACCGAGCAATGCTCTAACAATCTCCCCCTTTGTCAATTTTAGTGACAAAACTATGAATACATATGGAATACAAAATATATAATGAAACTTTAGTAGCTCCTATTCCACATGCCTAATCTTCAACATTCCTCTAAATCTTCGTCACTTTCAAGTACTCCAATGATCCCAAAGGTTGTAAGTTCAGCATCACCGTTGTTGAAGATCCGTATCTATAACAATGATAAAACATAGTTCTCAATCATTGTTATACAGTGTCATAGTATTATTACATGGTGTCAAAGTTCAATTATATCAGGACTTCAACAATAATACTATGGTGATATGTATCACTTCCCCTTAGTCAATACTCCATCTCACATGGAAACCACTCCCCTTACATAATGATCCGAAAACCATATGTATTTTTAGTGTGAACTACATATTAATTCTCCCCCTTTTTGTCAATAAAATTGGCAAAAGTACAAGAACGGGATCATAATGAAATTTCCGAAAGAGACATTTCATGACTAAAAGAAAAAATACATACCAACTAATTTAGATGCAATCATAAAGATGAAGCTAAATGCATTCTTCAAGGAGTTTTAAAGATACAAGATAATCCCTCTAAAATTCCACAGCCACACACCCCTCAAGATATGACCATTAAGCACAAGTTCAAAAGAACTCTCTCCCATTTGATGTCATTCCCGAAAGAACAACAAGAGCGACCTTAATTTCGAACGAAAAGAAGGATTCTATTGGACACAACAAATCACATACAAGTATGAATTTGAATCCAAAAACTCAATTAAATTAACCACAAGAGAACTCATGATTAATTCAACCGGTAATGCTCAACATAAGTGAACTTATGGAGACTCAAAAATACTCAATTAGATTAATCACAAGAGAGCTCATAATTAATCCAATCGAAATACACAACCAAACTAATCACAAAAGAGTAATCAATTTAATTGGTCATGCTCGACATAAGAAAACTTACGGAGCAACAACTAATTAAATAACCAAACAAGATGATTAATTTAGTTGAATATGCTCGACATAAAGTACCTTACGAAACAACAACAGAGCTAATCATGAAAACAATCAACTTAATTGTTTAGTGCTCAACATAAGACACATTACGGAGCCTCACAGTAATACAAAAAAACATGGATCCGTGAAGATCAATACTGTGGAATACACAAGGATTCATTCTATCTTTAATCGCTATTTGCATAACGACGATTAATAGACATAATCCTTGTCACATTTATTTTAACCTATCTTCCATCAAGAATTGACAATATAGGCTTAACTTTTGTAATTGTCAAAAGTCCATTCATTCTTTTATCAATATGTGAATATCGACAACAAACGAATTTACTTTTGACAAGGTATGGGAAAATCAAGTTCATTGACTGATAAGCATGTAAATGCAACATTTTATACCATATTTATATTAGCTAGGATACAATATTTTAGTTACTAATACTATTTTAGTGCTTTTGTAGAAAGTACAAGTGAATTCGATCATTCAGCGAATAAACAACAAAATGTGAGACTTAATGGTGTTTGCGACGAAAATGGCAAAATGTGGTTGGCCTGGTACTTCCATATATCAGCAACCAAAATGATGAAACAGGGTTGGCCTGGTATTTCCATGTATCAGCAACCACAATGATCAAATATGCTGGCCTGGTATTTCTATATATCAGCAGCACTTATTATGTTGGCCTGGTATTTCCATGTATCAGCAACCACAATGATAAAATGGGTTGGCCTGGCATTTCCATGTATCAGCAATCAGAATGATGAAATGAGTTGGCCTGGTATTTCCATGTATCAGCAACCACAATGATAAAATGTGGCTGGCCTGATATTCACTATATATCAACACCACTAAAGTTCTACCGGCATCAGAAAGACATCTTGTATAATCGTGGGATTTCAAGTTATTTGTTCCTAATGCATGTTCGTAGCACCATTTACAGATGGAAAGCTCATACAAAGAAATCTCTGCTCAACCAAATACCAGAAATCCACTAGAGGCTTAAGTGGGACGTCGGTCCACTATCACAACAATTGGCAGTGGAATGTACAGAGAACATGCAAAATTCTTTGTTCTTCAAAGCCAAAGAAGGTTCCATTCTTAGTGGAATGTTTAAGCAGCTGCCTGCCAACATCTTATAGTAACAGTCTGTTTACAAATGAGAGTCCAGTGGTAATTGGAGGTGTCTGTTGGCTGGAGCTATTATTGTTCCGAGCTGCTCAAGTCCTCGGTGTTGTTGGCAGTTATTGGCTTCACCCAAATATTGTGTTTCGAATTCACACGACGACTGAGTTAATTGCAGTCAGTGGAGTATTTGGTTGCAGGCAGCAAATCTGGAGTTGGATTCAGAATAAGATGGCAGGACTAATGCTGCAGGCAGTGGTGGATCAACGGGTGGAGATGCTTGAGTTGTTACGAGCAAGGCAAGGAGAGAATTCAGGCTACTAGAATTTGGCGGAGTTGTTGACATGGAGGTGGCAAGGATACGAGTTGAGTACAGACAAGAACAAAATTAGTTATTGTTGGTTGGAAGTGGTGTATGGCCGATAGGGATTATGGAAGTGAACTATGGCTGCTGCCACTAATCAGCTGGTGATGATCATGATGAAGACAAATGAGAGGATGTGAAGGGTGTTTACTGATTTCGGAGGCGAACGACCAAGACAGTTCTGAGCTCGAAATGGAGAAAGTAAGGAGATGTTCAGTTGGTCAGGGAGATGGAAATGGGGGCTGTGTTGTGATCAGACTTCGGAAAGCTTGAATTGGGAAAGTCTGAATATTGTTGGAGTACATTGGCTGGATAATCATGATTGACACAAAGAACCGTAGGAACAAGAGACACCAGTCTGTTATGGCAGCAACGATGAGTGCTGCAGCGAAGTTGGAGGAAGGTGCTAAGCCGACCAGGGGGTGGATAGGCAAGTTGGAGCCAGTATTGGACCGGTGGATTGGGCCTTGGAAGATACGATATTTTGCTAGGTCTTACTTTAGTTTTGTTCGCAGCAACACAGGTATATAAGACGAGGGACTGAAAACAGATGAGAAGAAAAAAGTCCGAGGCGGCTGCAGAGCCGTGAAGAGGAAAAAACAAGGGATTGCCTTTTTGATTTTATTTTCTCCATGGATTGCTAAATTGTTTGTTAGGGTTTAAATGGAAGCCAATTAGTTGTTTAAACACTACGATGATATCTCTAATAATAATTCATTAACTAGTAATTTTTCTTCATATAGCTTGATGTTTAATTGTTTACCTGATTTTCTTGATTATTTATGCTTTTCAATTGATATTTCGTGCTTCGGTTAAATCCCTTGACGTTATATGCTTTAGGATTGATATATAATGCTTTAGAATCACTACACATGAAGCGAAGGAATCACAACAGAGAAACTAGATTTTAGAATTTAATATATCATCTTCCGAGACATGAGATTGATTTTGAAATTTGTCTTGAGTAATAAATAGAGATTAGTAGAGTTTTATATGATTGAATTGGTGGAAATCGAAGACCCTAATAACCCTCTCATTTTCTTGGTTACGTCTTTGTTATTTTTATTTCATCTTGTTTGAATTTCTGAAAAATCCTTAAACATCATCTTGTTGATTATTCAGTTTTGGTATTAGTTGGTAGAGTATTTTCACACTCCTCGTGGGAACGACCTGTACTTGCCGTTGTTCTACTAGTTAGACACTGTGCACTTGCAGTATTTTATTGTAGGTTCCCCAACCTATCATTGACGTAAACACACATATCCCATAACATATTGCAATATGACAAATCATAAATATTAAATACTGCAAAAATCATCTCTCTAATAGTTTTTAGAATTTAAACCAAAAAACCTAAAAAACATGAAGATGAAAAATAATAGCTTTGTGTAGACACAATCATGGCAATTCCAAGCACTGGTTATTCTTCCAACTAAACCAAAAAGAAGACATACTAGGAAGATAAAACAAGAAACATGATTAAAACACTCTAAACTCTGTCAGTAACTAGAGATTGAACATGGACGAGCTCATCAGTTGCCTTCTTCAGTTTTTTTTTTCAGAAAATCAAGATTCCTTGTTGCAATTCCGAGTTGTTCACGTACTACTTCAAAGTCTCGAAGAAGATTTCCTACCAGTTGTGATGACATCTGAACTGGTAGTTTGTTTTCATGATCAACAACATGAAAGCATGTTATAAAAACAAGATTCAACTCAAGAATATTTCCCTTCTCAACTTCATCAACCTTGTTGCTTCCATCCATTGTGTACAAAAAGAGTCTAGTAGAATCTTTTGACCTTTATGGAACACTGTATTTATAAGGTGTTCCAAGAAACCCTAGGAACTATGACGTTCGTGTAGGTCCGGTATGTGTACTTGGTCAATCACACATGTGAGACCCCGGGAAAGGAGAAGCACAATTATGCAAAGAGAATTGCCGAGAGATAGACACTCAGAGAAGGGATGAAGGAACACGAGGACTAGAGAAGAATTAAAAAAAAAAACTTAACAAAGAACTTTATACAATCCTAACAACTTTCTCAAGATGAACATCTTGAGAACAAAGAGCATCCATCTTTTACATAAAAGAGGGATGCAACTTTAAGCAATCATGGTGTATTAAGATGAGCATCTTACTCAACAATATTCACTTCTTCTTTTACTTTATCAAGGATATTTAGAGAGACATTACTCGTCATAGCTGAAGAAGTTTTATCAAGAAAAGGGTTAGGAGTACCTGAGTCAATTGTTTTCCATGTTTTCTTGATGCTCCGTTTGAGTCTGTTTACACTGATTTTTAGAACTGAGACTCGATTTTTGATATGTAAGAAGTCTGGAGCGGAAGTCTTGGTTTTTCATCTTTCTTCAGGGAGAGATGAGGAACTCAACTTTTATTTATTTTTCATATGCCTTTTTCTCTTTGCAGGGTCAGTCACCCTTTTGCCACTGTTCCTTCTTCCATTGTAGGAATTTTTTATTTTGAACACACAATTAAGAAAGGACTTATCACAGTACATTCCTTGAGTGTTGAAAGTGCATTTTCCAACAATGTGTGAGACCGGTTTAATGACTTATTTATACATCCAAGTAAGAATGTTATGAAGCTTTTCATTCCTCAACCGAAAACGTCATCTTCGCTCAGAATGTCCTTTGTTCCCGCAGTAATAGCAGTTAAAGGAATTGTTTTTAACCGTTCTCTTATGAGAAGATTTAGAAGGAGAAGAATCCTTGTTTTTGGGACCATTGCAAGCTGCTAAAGGTTTTTCACATGGAGAATTATCACTAGCTTTAACAAAGTTGATCTTACTAGTTTTTGGAGTGTCTATTCCTTTATAGCCCAGACCACGTGTATCACGGTGTTCTTTACATGCTCCAAGCATTGAAGAAAATTTTGTAGAGCTAGAATTGAATCTACTTAGACTCTCTTCCAGTGATTTTACTTTATTAAAAGCAGCTGCAAGCTCAGTCTCCAAGGATTTTTCTTTGGCGAGAAGACTGCGTTCTTTTTCGCAAAAACATTTTTGTTGAGAGTCATTTCTTGCTTCAGTTTCTGCAAGTCTTTCTTTCAACATGAAGAGATTTCGAAAAAGATTATCACATTCAGATTTTGTTGTGCGTACATCTTCTTCACGATCTTTAACGATAGATTGTAAGAGTTTATATCCACCATCATATCCTTTAAAGAGCTTTCTCAACTTTCTGTTTTCTTGACAAAGAGGACCCATGTATTTATTCAAGCAGGTTGTTGACTTCTTTTATTTCAAGGCACGATCAAACATATTGATATATTGAGAGACTTCCTCATCAATACTTTGTCCTTCTTCTGAATCACTATCATATGAAAGATCATCCAACTGTTCCTCAAGAGATTTTTTCCAGTCGAAAGCAGATTAAGTCAATGAACAAGTTTTTGATTTTTTCTCAGAAGTCTCAACCCTTTGAGACTCACGTGAGTGGCTCTAAACTGGTGTTGCGTTATCAGAGATGTACTTATCGTCCACAGAGTCAGATCGCTATAAACACATACTTGTAAGGTCTTAAACGTGTTTGCCTGCTCTGATACCAATTGAAAAAGCGGGGGTCTAACAATACCACCCAATATTTCGTTTAGCAATCTGTATGGAAAAACTCGAATAAACTTTTAAGAGAATCAACAAGACTCAATCAATTAAAAGTATATCAACGAGTTTATATCTCTCTCTTGATTTGATTTACTCGAGCTAATAAAATCAGCAAGTCTTAATCAAATACAAGGAATAACTTGGATGGTACCAAAGACCAATATCTAAGGATCAATCAATGAAAATCAACAACCAAAGGTTGGATATTATAATTGATGATCTAAACGCACAACCTGTATTATTTCAATTATACAGATAGACAATATAATGCGGAAATAGAAATAACACAGACACCAGAAATTTTGTTAACAAGGAAACCGCAAATGCAGAAAAACCCCGGGACCTAGTCCAGATTGAATAGACACTGTATTAAGCCGCTACAGACACTAGCCTACTCCAAGATAACTTCGGACTGGACTGTAGTTCAATCCCAGTCAGTCTCCCACTGACCCAAGGTACAGTTGTACTCTCTACGCCTCTGATCCTCGCAGGATACTGCGCACTTGATTCCCTTAGCTGATCTCACCCACAACTAAGAGTTGCTACGACCCGAAGTCGAAGACTAGATAATAAACAAATCTGTCTCATATAGACAAGTCTATCAAAGGATCAATCTGTCTCCCACAGATAAACCCTAAGGTTTTTGTTCCGTCTTCTGATAATAATAAAGGTGAACAAGAACCAATTGATAATCCGGTCTTATACTCCCGAAGAACAACCTATAGTTATCAATCACCTCACAACAATCTTAATTGTATAGTAGCGAAACAAGATGTTGCGGAATCACAAATAATGAGACGAAGATGTTTGTGATTACTTTTTATATCTTGCCTATCAGATATATTAATCTCAAGTCAATAAATCTGATTGTACTCGTACGATAGAAGATGCTAGATCAGATCACACAACTATGATAAAAGTAGTATCGGTCTGGCTTTACAATCCCAATGAGGTATTTAAGTCGTTAACCTGGTTTTAGAAGAAGAAAACCAAAGGTTAAAGGAGAATCGACTCTAGCACGCTAGTATCACACGTAAGGTGTGGGGATTAGTTTTGCACAATACTAGATATCTCCTTTATATAGTCTTTCAAATCAGGGTTTGCAATCAATGTTAGCTTAGTACCAAAGCATTCAATATTCACCGTTAGATGAAAACCTGATTAGATTCAATCTAACATCTTTCAACCGTTAGATCGAAAACTTATCTTGTTGCACACAATTGAAATGCACGTTTCTAGGTTTGTTAACCGTACCCAAATGTATGCATTTGTTGGTTCAACAATAGTTAACCAAATGGTTAGCCATATGAGCATTTCATATCAACCATGTTTTTCTTCACCATAAATAGTTCAAATGACTTCAAATGAACTAGTTAGAGAGTTGTTCAATTGCAAGGAAATCTCATGTACTACACAATACACAATTGAAGCAAAGATGATGTGATTCACTTGAATCGATTCATGAACTTTATAGCCACGGTTTGTATACTGCATTCCTTAGTCTTTAATAAGTATTAGTTCACGTCCATCATCTTTAGATATAACCTACTCAAGTTCGCGGACTGGGTTCGCGGACTTAAGTTCACGGAAGGAGTTCACAAACTCCAGCAGAAATTCTCGGAAGAAAACTTCTTCCAGTTCGCGGACTTGGCTACGCCACATTCCGTTTCTCTTGATCAACAAAGTTCGCAAACTTTGGGTCAAGGAATAAGACTTGTACATAAATGTGTTTCCACAACAATGTTTATGTCCACCATTGGTTATATAATCTAAACTCTCATTTCAATCATTGACACATTCTTAGAGGACGTTATATAGTTGTTATACCATTTCTCGTCAAAGCAATTTTCAGTGTGATTGAAACATATCAAGACTTTCGAGATATAGATAGGCGAGATATACTCAGCTCGAGTTACCAAATGTGTATAATCAAAGTCTATATATAGCAAACGAATTTTGTCTTAAAGAGTAAGAGATAGAGTAGATAGACTTTTGAGTGATAGATAAGTTCAAGTCTTCACATACCTTTTAGTTGATGAAGTTCCACCGGTTCCTTGAGTAGTTCTTCGATGATAATCTTCCGCGTTTTTGTCTAGCATATTCGTTAGAAACATGACTAGAGATTGGATGCTCATAATCTTTTACAAGACTACAAATGTAAAGGAAGACCATTATCCCCAACCTTATCAGTTTATCAAAACGAGTTTCCTTATTATGATAGTTACTGTATGATTTTTCAAAACTACTATTTTGACTTATGTCTTATATAGGTTGGATTGCACCAAACACAGATTGTCAGACCTTTAACTTGTTTGCTGGCTCTGATACCAATTTAAATGACAAGTGTAACAAGTCCACCATAATCTTTTTGATATCAACCTATGGAATACACACCTTGTGTAATCTAACACAAACAAGAAGTGTCAGGTAAATTACTTAAACAAGATGCACACTTTGTATATTGGGGAAATTCGAATTTGAAACAATCTATGAGATCAAATCAAGTGTTTATTAACGTATAATGCTATTACTTTAATTATAACTATAAAAATAATTATAATTATAATGCGAAAATAAAGTAAAAGCAAACAACAAGATTTTGTTATAAAAAAACTGCAAGGCAGAAAAATCTCGGGACTTAGTCCAGTTTTTAATAATCTCATAATTAAGTTGTTATACAAATTGACCACGAATTCGTATAATTGATACCAATTAAACTAACTCCAAGTTATTTAGTTCCTTCATTATCCCCATGCCTACAACCAATACAGTCTACGCACGCGAATCCCCTGGATATAGTCTACTATCTCAAGTTTCTTCACCCAATGAAGTCTTATATATATCGTTCAAATCCTTTGGATCGCAATTTGAAATAATAAATGACTAATCAGTTTCAGTATCCACTTTATGAATATCCAATATCAACAAGTTAACCTGAGATAAGGTTGAGTATAAAGGTTTTTCCATTTAATCAATATAAACTCCTTTGTCGGTCAGATCAACTAAGATAACGATTATTGAAATAATCAATCTTAGTTTAGTAACTATCAAAGTAGATCGCAAAGAGAATCACCTAGGTAGATTTACGATCTATACAACAAGCTTTAAAATTCTATTCAATATAAACATCTTGTTAGATTCCAGTCAATCAAGTGTGCAAGAAGTTATTACAAAGATCATAATACCAAAAATAAATCTTCTAGTCTTTAATCTTCAAATTACCTGTACAAACAACTTGATTCCACTAATGACCGATCACGCACAGAACGAAGTCTATTAACAATAAATGATCAAAAATTCTATCTTTAATTAGATCTTAACCAATAAAGTGGATCTTAAATCGTCGATCCTTGAACTAGTTCGAGTGACCTTATATCAGAATAAAAGGATCGCATAATAAAGAAACTAGATCTATCTAGGTTCAACTTTACCGTTAGTCAATGAAATCGATAATCGAAAATTAACTAACGAATACTATTCTTAGTTTCACCTAATTAGGATACTCTCCTTTTCGATGAGTATTACAGAACACTACTAATGGGCTTACACACTAACAATTAAGCAGTGTGTTCAAGGGATGAGTTTCTAAGAGCACAAGCTCTACTATTTATAGTGTAATGACCAAGACTTGTTTGGACAATAAGGATTCACCAAATCCAAAAATAATAAAGATATGCAATAAATGTTTGTTTTCTATTTTGTTTTCTTCCAACTGTAATCCAACATCCACACCAAAATCCCTCTTGGATAACAACTAATAGCTAGCATACAACATATACTTTACTAATATAGCAACAAGATATATGCTTATTCTCTGAAATATGGAAACCATATACATTCGAATATCTAAAAGATATTTTGAATATTTTGATTTTGGATCTCGCCTTGAGTATCAAGGAAAATACTTGAACATTAAGCAATAAGAGTTCAGCACATGTTCAAATTCATTATGTTGGCATCTTGTGAACTTTTCTTTTTAACCAAATATATTTTCGGTATCTACGCAAACCTTAAAGTAATAGACAAACCGAAAAGTAGACTTGGTTAAACTAAGTATCGCTGCTAATAGAGATCCATCGAATCAGTCCTAGCAAAGATCCTTGGGACCGGTACTAGAAGAGATCCTTGGTAAAGGATCAGTCCTGCTAGAGATCCCTATGATCGGTTCTAGTAAAGATCCTTGTTTAAGGATCAGTTCCTGGAATATATTTTTTGACTCCTTTTCAACTACAAAGAAAGTTTCGCAAGTTTACTTCCTTAAACTATGAGAACATAGTTTTCAAGGTATGTAACCAATCCGAAATTTCAATGAACTAACTAGTAACGAATTACCAAGTCGTGTTGTTCCGAATCCAAGAAGTTCAATGGATAAACTATAAATCGTAACTCCATATACAAAAGTAATATGGAAAAACTAGTATATCTTTCCTTGACACTTTGACCATAGTTAAATTATCAAGTCACCAATACTAGATAAAAATGAAACAAGTCAAGTTTGTGTTACTAACCTCAAACAGAAGGATGATGTGTCCGTTGATGCCGATATATCTTCAAGTTTTTTCGGAGTAGTACGAGTGAGTCTCAATATTTTTATTGTTTCTATTCTAACCTAACGAAGATGGCACTAGCAATCAAATCGAGAAGCTTCGAGTTTTGGAACTAAAATATGAAAATTAAACTTGAAATACCAACGCTTGGTCGATTCAGCAGAGGAATACTCTAGCACACTAGTTGACAACCCGGAAAAGTATGATACAATAAAAACCACATCCAGGATATGAGAAGATCAGACGTTGTTTTTTTTAATCGAAAGAGAAGATTTATAAGACTAAAGAATGTACGGTATATCTACTAGTGATAGATAACAAAGAAAATTAATATTTCATAAAAACAGTTTCCCAATAACTAAGGAATGAGCTTGCAAAGTTCAAGTGCACTTGTTTGCCAGCAACAGCCGCGCAAGAGAGAGATAAAGTTTTAAAATTTCAATACCTAAATCAGTATAAAATTTTAAGTTGTAGCCTTTCTTAAAAATACAACAGTTTATTTTTTTCTTCCAAATAGTAGAAACTACAACAACCAGAATAAGACTCCAAACATAGTTACCTGAATATGAGAAATGTGAATGTTTCTATTTAAATGCTAACATCATCATTGTGTTAGAGCACTGCTTGGTCAAACTCGCAAGTTTTGCTATCTCAATATTATTGTCAAATTCAGTTGCACAAAACCATATCTTGATTTATAATCTACAATTAGTCAGATCTTGGGATAAGAGTAGAAGTGTGTAGTTGAGAATCAGGCAATCACCTATTGAAGACGGAAAACAACAGAAGACATTTCGAGAACTTCATCAACAAAAGGTATGTGAAAGATGAACCACCTATTTCTCAAATATTCACCTTTCTATCTTTGTGAGACTAAGTCGCATGACTACGTGGACTTTAAACATTGCATATAAGAAGTTTTCGGTCAATATTGTCTTGTTGAATATATCGAAATAAAATTCAAAGCAATAGTCATTCATGTACTTGATGAATTTAAATTAGAAAAATTTGTTGTTTATGAACTAAGTAATGATTCAAGTTAATCATTTAGAATATCCCGAGCGATGATATTCTTCACTGATGTCATTTGGGAATGTTTCGAATTGATTAAAAGAGCGTAATAAAACTACCGAAAATTTGGATACTAGGCCGGTACACGTACCGGTATAATTGTATTGGTTATGGATCAGTGGTACGTATACTTAGTACGCATACCAACGTAGCTCTATCTCGGTAATGACTTTAGATACACGTACCCAGTATGCACACATAAATGGTCTGTTCGTAAAAATTGGCTTATGGTACACGTACACAGTACGCCTACCAAGACATCCTGATTTTGGAAACCGACTTACGATACACATACCCAGTATGCGTACCAAAATAGTTTGTTCAGAAAATTACCTTAAGGGTATACATACCCGGTACACGTAGCTTTTCAATATGATTTCACGAATTGGGGAACATCCATGTCGAATGTTTTCAAATGCAATCAAACTATTTCTATAATACGTTTGACATTTGACTAACTCTCTAAAACACCTCTAAGATATATTTCATCAATTAATCACTTGTGATTGTGGTTTAAGATTAAAGTCTAAAGTGTTAAATGAATATGGCTAAACTAATGGTTAATTAACCATGAAATATCGTTATACACGGTTCGGTTACGGATGACCATAATGTATATTCTACTATGTGAATTCAAGTTGAATTTCTCACATGCTTACATGAAACCCTAACTAGAGTTTCATCTAAACAGAGAAAGTGTTTGCTTGATTCCCAAGTTATCTTAGCTTGAATTTTAAGCGACTTCGATTTTGAAAGTCTTTAAATGGAGAGACTCAAACAACTGGGAAAATTCAATCCCTGACACTTTCGTGTATCTTAGTTGTATGCTAGATTCGTCCTCTATTAACCTCGGTTTTATTTGTGAAACATAATTAGGTTAACGACATAAAAACTTCACTTAGGGATTCGTGAAGCTATGTACAAATATATTTACCTTGATATTTCTTGTATCCGGATCTTGCTTTTCTGTTATTGAAGTTTTCGTAATCTCTTTCAGTCAAGATAGATAGTAATCGCAAAGTTTCTTCATCTTAGACTTTGTGATTCCGCAAGATAGACATCTGATATAACGATTCTTAATTGAAATCATCTAAGATTGTTATTGTGAGGTGAATAATAATCTAATCTACTCTTTTGGAGTCATAAGTAGCGGATTTTGAGTTGCTATCTTCGTTATTGCAAACGAATTTTCTCACCTTGATCTCACAATCTAAACGGAAATCATATAAGCTTATATGTTCGAGGAATATTGGTATCAAAAATATTCACTTAGGTTGAAGCAACTCTTAGGATATAAAGGACGTCAGCTTAGGGAATCAATTGTGTAAAGTCTTTCGAGATTCAAGAGACGTAAGGAGCGCGACTATAACTAAATTGATGTGATGGTGGGTTCAGTCTCAACTACATTCCAGTCCGAAGTTCTGATAGTAGGTTAGTGTTTTTAACGACTTAATACAGTTTGGTGTTCAAATATTGACGAGGTCCCAGGGTTTTTCTACAGTTGCAGTTTCCGCATTAACAATACTTCTGGTGTCTTGTGTTTTTCCTTTTCTGCATTATATTATTTATCTTTATAATTGGATTATTACAAGTAGTACATAATAACCCATAGTAGATAGTCCATCTTTATTGGGATCGATTATAAGAACTTGTTCTTGTAGAGTTTGTATCTTAAGAAATAGATAACAAGTTTCATAATTTGCAGAGTTTTGATCCATTTATTTGGATACGACTCTGGATATTAATATTTGGAATCTTCCAAGTACTCTTAAAAATAATCAGGTTCGCGGACTCCTTTGTCCAGAACTATTTGATTGTAAAAGAATGAGACACAAACTCTTTATACAATTTCGTACAAGGATTATTAAGTTGGTATACCTGGAATTGTATTAAGGTTTTGTCCACACAGGTAGCTGGGAAAAAAAATGTTTGTGGTGTATTTTGGTACCCTTTTGTTTTTAATTGGTACCAGAGCAAACAAATACGTTAAACCTAATAAGTTTGTTTTTGTGGCGATCTGAATCTATGGACAGAAGTGCGATCTCTATAAACGTATCGCAACCTTCGATGATACAAATTAATTATGGTGGGAAGTTTCTATGCGCTCCTTTTACAAGCTCATGATTTTCAAACTTGGATTCGTGTTGTAAAAGGATACGATCCTTCAACAGTTGTAAGAGACAGTGAAACTGTTGCAAAATACATAGCGAATTGAAGTGATATCTAAATCAGTGCTGCAAAGCATAATTATGATGGATTAAATGTTATTATCCATGTCATAATCCAAGATATTAAACACTACGTGTTTACATTCACTAAGTCGAAAGATGCTTGAGATATGTTAGAAACCATATTTGAAGGGAATACCTCAGAGAAAGAGGCCATGCTTCAAAACCTAACTTCTTTCTGTGAAAACCTTTTTATGACTGATGAAGATTCTTTTACTGAATTTAATCACAAAGTGCCTAAAATTGTTAATGCGTTTCATGAGTTGGGTAAGACTATTCCTGAAAAGGATATTGTGATAAAAATTCTGAGATCTTTGCCAGCTCGATACGAGTCGAAGAAACATGCGATTGAAGAAGGAAACGATCTTTCCACGCTTTCCAGAAACACCCTCGTTGGAAAATTAAAGATCTTCAATCATGAACTGCAGTCCTAAACAGGAAAGGATATTGCGTTCAAAGCACTAAAAAGCACTGCAATACTTGACAAAAGTGAAAGTGTTGATAACTCTAGGAAAGATCTTGTTGATCCTGAATTATCAGATGAAGTTCTTGGCATGCGATTCAGTTTCTTTGTTCACAAGACAGTTTAGAGAACTTCTTAGGAAGAGAATAAACGATTCTCCAGAGAAAAATCCTTTTCATAGGATAAGCCGCATAATAGTGTTCCTCCTAAATATATGGATTCTAACGACAGCGACAATGAGGATATGCCTCAGTGCTTCAAGTGTAAAGGTTTCTTTCACTTTGACAATGAGTGTCTAAAATGGAAAAAATACACTAGCAACAAGGGTCTTGCTGCATTTTGTGACGGATCTTCTGATCATTATGATTCTGAAGAGGAAGAGGTTCAAAGTGCAGCACTCTTGGATGAAGTTATCAATTTTGATGAATATAGCAATACTCATATCAATCTTGAAAACCTCCTTGACGATTATTCATCAAATTCATTGGAGGATATGATGTATTTTTTATTCACTAATAAAAATGCGTTATTTTTTATTCACTAATGAAAATGCGATTGATTGGGTTTCAGGATCACAACTATGTCTGTCTGCTGATACCAACACGGTTCCTAAAACCAAACATGTCCTTACTGTACCACCGAGGGTCACATACTAAAACAATGTTTAAGTACAAGCAAAATGTAAGGTATGTCAACAAGCTGCAACATAAGGCTAATTGTTTGACAAAAATGCTTCAACTTGTTCGAAAGTCCAAATCCATCCAAAATTTGTAAAGTTATTCATTCCTCTCCTGAAAGGTAAGAAGAGAGTTATATCTAAGCGATCTATGAAGGTGGATGTTAAAAATTCCGCATAGGAACCTTGCGACAAGCTTGTTGATGCTCACCTTAACACAACTTAACAGTGTTGAAAAAGTGCATTCTTGTCTCATGTGCCCTTGAAAGAGACAAAAATTGTGCACGATAAGGGATTTGGGTCAAACCATTTTAGTTTGTTTTTTGAATATTATTATTTGAATTGCCATCCATCTTGACGTTTATTGATGTATATGAAAATCCTTATATCAAGAATTTTCATTAATACAGGGAATAACTATGTTTCATGTCGAGCCTCGCTCCATTGAAATAGTCCAGAATATGATTCATATCTACCATGGTTTCTGACCCGGTTGTGTACCGGAACTTCAGAAATTATTCTCATTGCATCATATGAGAGTCTATAACTCGGTACTGTCATATATCAGAGTCCGTAATGACCGGTAATGGGTATCAATTGAATCTTATGCTCTCAATATTTATTCTTCCTGCCTATCTGACTGCTAAACAAGAGACGAGAACTGGATCCATGGGAATGTATACTTGACTAGCTAAGATTTCTTGTATGCTCTTAGAAATCTAATCACAAAAATTGATATATTGAATTTTATTGGCATGAGTTAACAAAGTGTACTTCACTATTTTAAGAAAAACGTTCTCATATTAAACTATTTTTCAAGTAATGGTATTTAAAAGACTGTACCATGTTCAAACTTAAAGGAAGGATAAATGTGACTTTTCATTATTCTTCTTTGGTTTATCATTCTAATACGTGAACGGAAGTCTTATTCTTAAGTTTTTGTCGGTTTCAAAATCCTGCAAGGTTGCTCAATCTTCTCATTCTTATATCACACCTCGTTGGAATTCTTCCAAAAAGAATTTTTCTTGTTGAGTAATATATTTGTGTTTCACAAATCCATATCTTTCATAAGAATTATAAATACTCCAAGCGTAATCTCTTCTGGTAAGGCCTGTGTTCCTATGGTTGTTGATTTCACAACCATGAAGGAAAAAAATACCACCCTAAGGAAAAAGGTTCGCTTTTTACAAGGAAGAAGACGAATGTGAAGAAACTTATAGTTGAGATCTCCAATAAAAAAAGGTTTGCAAATATTCTTGAAGAACTTAAAAAAAATTTAAGGTGGAAGTGCAGGAACTTAATTAAAGACATTTTGCAAAAATCTCTCGAGATTCAGAATGCACTTGTCAAATAATAACTAAACAGGTTTAAAGGAGTTAATTTTCTCATTCATGAACTGTATGTCCCGATGCATGTTGAAGAAAAAAAGTTTGGGGATGATAAAGTATTCTTTAAGGATTTTTTTACTAGGTAACTTCTTGTGCTAGAGGATGTAACGCCATGGGATGTGTTGACTGTGCTTGCGGATGGTACATTGGTGTTGGCCATTCCCTTTTTCCGATATGGCCACATACTCTGTATGCATCGTCGTTGGCGGAGGCACAGACCTCAAACAAGGATTCAATATTTTTTGTGTCATCTCTGAAATTGGTGGCGTTCTCCGGGCGGATGTTTGCTGGCTCTTGCTACAGCCAGTTTTCCATACCTTCCATGGTGATTAGATTTCGAGCATTGGCGGCTTTGGAAGTATTTGGGATTGGTGATTGAAGTGAATTCTGGCTAATGATTGAATTCAGACCTAAGATCCACCATCTTGAGTTTGGGAAGATTGGAATGCAAATTGAGAAATTGGCTTCGCAACCGAGAGATTAGTCTCCCACTATGGTCGCCAGTTGTTCGAGGGTAAAAACTGATTCTGCTGTTTTTGGTAAATTTGGGTGTGTTGATGAGAAACGAATTCAAACCCTGCACAAATGTACTACACATGAGTACTTTTATATTCGATAGATCAATCTGTAAGACTCTGGCCTAAACCAAGAAATGGCTGTTCCAGATTCAATTCGGTCACAAAGTGAAGGAGAAGGGGTTGATCTTAAGGAGGGAAGCGAAGAATATGTTTGAGATCAGAACGTTAAATTGTGAAGGTGTGGTTGTTTTATGACTTGTATCAGAATGTACTGGCTTGCAGAATGTAAGCTATCAGTTTTTGGTGTTTCTGGATACTTGTGTTGATCACTTCTTTGTTGAAATAGGTTGAAATCCTATTTATACAAGTCATTGGGTGCACCTTGATCTCGTAGGAAGTGTAGGCAGTTAAGTAGTGGAGAACTGGGGTTTTCCAAAAGGTGGTGATCATCCGTTTCCATCATGAGGGAAGACTGGTCACCCTTTCACCCACTACTCTCTCTGTTAACTGTCCGTCCTTTTCTGACACTTTCTCGTAATGAGCGTGTTGCACGTAGCACACCGTAAACCACCAGACCAATACCCCAGTGAGCATCCCCCAGTTTATGACATGTTTGATGTCTCGAGTAAATGGGTCAAGTCGTGAGGCTCGCCACTAAAAGCGGCACATAGTGCTTTTAGGTCAAATTTTTTTTTTTTGTGGAATCAATATTTATAAAACATCATATATAATCGACGTACATAAAACATGCTTTTAAACAAGCAGCTGAAAATAATCAATGTGCTGGAAACATCGTTGTTTTAGAGCTCGTTAAAATTAGTCGCGAATTGAACGGTCTTAAAAGAGTAGCGTGATCAGCCACCTTTGGGCGATCGTTTGAGAACCCTATAGGTGATCTACCACTTGGTCGATCGTTCCCTGTGTAGGAGGGGTGGCCGGTGATCATAACGTTACCCTGTTGACCTCCTGAAAATAAATCTATACCATCCAACTAGGATAGCGAAGTTGTATGGACGAGATGACTTGCGGCAGTTGCATACTTCCGTTAATGCAATTTAGGGTTTTAGAAGCCGTGCGGCCAATCCTATTTTGGGCTATCGATTCAAAGCACTGGACATTGGTTTGAACATGCCGATAGGTTAGGTTCAAAGGCAGGCTGCTGATGAGCATGCTGATGTCTTCTGGGCTGCCTGAAATTAGATCTAAGCCATTCAATTTGGCTGGCGAAGATGGACGGATGTGATCGATTTGCGAAAGTAGCGTGTTGCCGCAACACAAACTAGGGTTTCCAAAACAGCGCGTTCACCCTAGTTTGATCAAGCGATTTGATGCGCTTTTGGCTTGCCATGAGCAAGTCGATCGACCAGGGATGGAGTTGGGTTGCCGGTGAACACGCCAGCACCCTTTTGATCATTCGAAGGAAGATCTAGACCGTCCAACTAGGCTGGATAAGTTGGGCGGATGTGATGAATTTGAGAAAGTTTTAGTCGGTCTTAGCTCGTTTGAGCTCCCTTTTCAACAGCGCGATCACCCAAGTTCTGGATAACGTTCAGGGGTGTTGCGGGTGAACTAAAGGGATTCCGATCGGCTAGGATGCTACTGGGCCCGCCGGTGGTTATCGCTGAGGTTTCCTAGTTCTGTTGGAAAGAGGCTAAGCATGTTGAATCTTGTGGCCAAATCGTGTGGCCGGGATTGCTATTTAAGACTGGCATGGATAGTCTAGGTTTTCCTTAAGAAATTTAAGTGTGTTGATCGTGCTAACTTTTAATTAAAATCGAGTTGACACAAAAATCTCTTTATCAGAGAGTGGTGCAACCTGTGTGAGCGTTTTCATGCAGATATCAATACTGACACTTCGGGAGATTCGTGCTACACCGCTGCGAGTGAACATTAATCGTCATGTCATGCCAATATTGAGAGTTCAGCTGGGGAACATATCATAGGAAAATGCTAGGCGGGCGATGCATTAGTGAATCATGCTGATGGAAAACAAAATTCACAAAATATTTGGGATTGTTCATATATTCACCATTCTGAGTGAATTATATATATATATATATATATATATATATATATTGAATTTCTTAATACATCTGTGAGCGAAGAGATTTATTCACTGATTACTTTCAAATGGCTTTTGTTCCTTTGCAGGATGACAACGTGTTAAAAACAGGGTTGACAATTTTGCCCTGAACTGAAAACCACCAGCAGCATTAAGTCCCCTGCTTAGCACGTAATAGCGACGCTATTGCGGGGTAAGCACTAGATAGTGACAGTCACACAATAAAATGATCAAGTTAAAGTAAATATATATTACCAAGAGATAGGTCGGCTTGGCCTTTGAGCATAACATGTTTAATGAAACGTCGAGGGAAGTAGCAATCACCCTTCTAGCACGTTGATGATGAGAACACTAAAATGATGTATTTAATTAGTGGAGTCTTGACCGATGAGTGTTAAGGCAGTCGAGCCTTGAATACAAAGATGAGCGTTGAGGTGGTGGAGCCATCAGCACTATAGTGTGTTGAGGCAGTATGCATGACAACACAGTAGTGAGTGTTGAGGAATTTGAACGTCTCAACACTAAGAGGAAAGATGTGTTGAGGTAGTTTGTCTGGCAACACAGTAGTGAATGTTGAGGAATTTGTACGTCTCAACACACTAAGAGGAAAACGTGTTGAGGCAGTATGCCTGACAACACAATAGTGAGTGTTGAGGAATTTGAACGTCTCAACACTAAGAGGAAGGATATGTTGAGGCAGTTTTCCTGGCAACACAGTAGTGAGTGTTGAGGAATTTGAACGTCTCAACACATTAAGAGGAAAACGTGTTGAGGCAGTATGCCTGAAAACATAATAGCGAGTGTTGAGGAATTCGAACGCCTCAACACTAAGAGGAAGGATGTGTTGAGGCAGTTTTCCTGACAACACAATAGCGAGTGTTGAGGAATTTGAAGGTCTCAACACTAAGAGGAAGGATGTGTTGAGGTAGTTTTCCTGGCAACACAGTAGTGAGTGTTGATGAATTTGAACGTCTCAACATATTAAGAGGAAAACATGTTGAGGCGGTATGCCTGAAAACACAATAGCGAGTGTTCAGGAATTTGAAAGTCTCAACACTAAGAGGAAGGATGTGTTGAGGCAGTTTGCCTGACAACAAAATAATGAGTGTTGAGGAATTTGAACGTCTCAACACTTAAGAGGAAGGATGTGTTTTGGCAGTTTGCCTGACAACACAATAGCGAGTTTTGAGGAATTTGAATATCTCAACACTAAGAGGAAGGATGTGTTGAGGCAGTTTTCCTGACAACACAATAACGTGTTGAGGAATTTGAACGTATCAACACTAAGAGGAAGGATGTGTTGAGGAAGTTTGCCTGGAAACACAGTAGTGAGTGTTGGGGAATTTACACGTCTCAACACTAAAAGGAAAACGTGTTGAGGCAGTACGCCTGACAACACAATGGTGAGTGTTGAGGAATTTGAACGTCTCAACACTAAGAGGAAGGATGTGTTGAGGCAGTTTGCCTGGAAACAAAGTAGTGAGTGTTGAGGAATTTGCACGTCTCAACACTAAGAGGAAAACGTGTTAAGGCAGTACGCCTGACAACACAATGCTTAGTGTTGAGGAATTTGAACGTCTCAACACTAAGAGGAAGGATGTGTTGAGACAGTTTTCCTGGCGACATAGTAGTGAGTGTTGAGGAATTAGCACGTATCAACACTTAGATATTTAAAATTTAGTTGATATACCTAATAGATATAAAACATTTAGTTTAAGGATAATTACTTAGCTCTGTCTCCACTAGGCATGTCCTTCGCACATGATTGGGCTTTGGGTATATTAGGCTCTCCCGTGAGTAAGCAGCATCAGGCGTTAGTGATGACATCAGGATGTCGACGGATTGATAGACGGATAAAAGTCCCCAGGTCTTGATGGGACGAATAATAGACGGTTATAAAGAGAGTTGTTCAACAAGACTTACTCGTGTAACTTGCGAAGTTACACTCTCTACAGAAAATTGCCTCACATTTGCGAGTTTTCCACGTGGCAACGAATAATCTTCAGGATCAGATGGCTTGTTGGAGACCCTCTCAGGTATAGACACTGGCAAAGGACATACTCCTAGCTTTTCCTTGTTATGGTGTATCCCTGAGCGCTCCAGGATCATATCATAATTTGGGTATTCTTTAACCACATGAAATTTGGTGTGTGTTAGAGCATCTCCCACTTGATTTCGAGGTTGATGTACCCGTAAGCGTCTCCGGATTCTCCCTCTGAGTTTTTGATTATGGTTGGGTAATGAACAACTTCCTGCTTTGAAATCTTTGCAGATATCAGAGTCTTGACGGTGATAATGTTGAAATTAGAGGTCGCGTCAATCAGTATGCTGTCAAACTCAACATCCTTCAAGTGAGCGGTGGTTAGGAGTCCCCGGTTGCATCTATTAGTCGCGCATTCCAGGAAAGATTAGGGTTTGGGAGCGGCTTCCCTGACTGGAAACAGACGCGGTTTTGTGAACGGAGTCTCTAGAAAGCATTAATTCACAACTCCACCAGTTGATGTTCAGTCACATTTGTATCATGACAATCTAACGCCTGAATTCTGAATCCCTTAACATAATCATTCGGATGTTCATTGTTTCGCTTCTTCTGATTTGTAGCCATGTCCGTCTGAATTTTGGCAAGAACTTCCTGTCTCTCCATTAAATCGATAATGGTTATGGGAGGTTGGCTTCCTCTGGATCCTCCAGTCTCTCGTCCTGACGAAGAAGTGGTAGCATCCCTGGTGATGATTGGAGGCGTCATGCTCGAAGAAATATTAGAAGTAACGACAGCTCTGGTAATAGGAGGTGTCACGCTAGAGGGGATGCTTCCGGTGCTGCTGGTGTTGGTGCTAGAGGAGGTAACGCTATGGGATGTGTTTACTGCGCTTGCGGACGGTAAATTGGTGTTGGCCATTTCCTTTTTCCGATACGACCACATACTCTGTCTGCATCGTCGCTGGCGGAGGCACAGACCTCAGACTAGGTTCGATATTTTTTGTGTCATCTCCAAAATTGCTGGCGTTCTCCGGGAGGATGTTTGCTGGCTCTTGATACAACCAGTTTTTCATACCTTCCATAGTGATTGGATTTCGAGAATTGGCGGATTTGGAAGTGTTTGGTATTGGTGATTGAAGTGAATTATGGTTAATGATTGAATTTAGACCTAAGATCCACCATCTTGAGTTTGGGAAGATTGTAATGAAAATTGAGAAATTGGCTTCGCAACCAAGAGATCAATTTCCTACTGTGGTCGCTAGTTGTATGAGGGTAAAAACTGATTCTGCCATTTTTGGTAAATTTGGGTGTGTTGATGAGAAACGAATTCAAACTCTAAAAAAATGTACTGCACATGATTACTTTTAGATTCGAGAGATCAATCTGTAAGACTCTGGCCTAAACCAAGAAATGGCCGTTCTAGATTCAATTCGGTCACAAAGTGAAGGAGAATGGGTTGATCTTAAGGAGGGAAGCGAAGAAGGTGTTTGAGATCAGAACATTGAATTATGAAGGTGTGGTTGTATTATGACTTGTATCAGAATGTGGAACGGGCTTGTAAAATGTAATCTATCAGTTCTTGGTGTTTCTGGATACTTGTGTTGATCACTTCTTTGTTGAAATAGGTTGAAATCCTATTTATACAAGTCATTAAGCGCACCTTGATCTCGTAGGAAGTGGAGGCAGTTAAGTAGTGGAGAAGTGGGGTTGTGCAAAAGGTGGTGATCATCCGTTTCCATCATGAGGGAAGAATGGTCACCCTTTCACCCACTACTCTCTTTGTTAACTGTCCGTCCTTTCCTGACACTTTATCGTAATGGGCGCGTTGCACGTCGCACGTCGTAAACCACAAGACCATTACCCTAGTGAGCATCCTCCAGTTTGTGACATGTTTGATGTCTCGAGTAAATGGGTCAAGCCGTGAGACTCGTCGCTAAAAGCAGCACATAGTGTATTTAGGTCAAATAACAAAATTATTTGTGGAATCAATATTTATAAAACATCGTTTATAATCGATGTACATAAAACATCGCTTTAAACAAGCAGCTGAAAATAATCGATGTGCAGGAAACATCGTTGTTTTAGAACTCGTTCGAATTAGTCGCGAATTGAACGGTCTTAAAAAAGTAGCGTGACCGGCCACATTTTGGCGATCTTTATAGAACCCTATAGGTGAGCTACCACTTGGTCGATCGTTCCCTGTGGAGGAGGGGTGGCCGGTGATCACATAGTTACCCTATTGACCTCCTGAAAATAAATCTAGACCATCCGAATAGGCTAGCGAAGTTGGATGGACGAGATGACTTGCGGAAGTTGCATACTGTCGTTGATGCAATTTAGGGTTTTAAAAGTTGTGCGTCCAACCCAATTTTGGGTTATCGATTCAAAGCACTGGACATTGGTTTGAACATGCCGATCGATCAGGTGCAAAGGCAGGCTGCCAGTGAGCATGCTGACGTCTTTTGGGTCGCCTGAAATTGTATCTAAGCCATTCAATTTGGCTGGCAAAGATGGACGGATGTGATCGATTCGCGACAGTAAGGTGTTGCCGCAACGCAAACTAGGGTTTCCAAAATAGCGCGTTCACCCTAATTTGATCAAGCGATTTGATGCGCTCTTGGCTTGCCATGAGCAAGTAGATCGACCATGGATGGAGTTGGGTTGCCGATGAACACGACAACACCATTTTGATCATTCTATGGAAGATCTAGACCGTCCAAATAGGTTGGCTAAGTTGGGCGGATGTGATGAATTTGAGACCGTTTTAGTCGGTCTTAGATCGTTTGAGCTCCCTTTTCAACAGCGCGATCACCCATGTTCTGGCTAACATTTAGGGGTGTTGCGGGTGAACTAAAGGGATTCCGATCGGCTAGGATGCTACTGGGCCCGCCGGTGGTTATCGCTGAGGTTTCCTAGTTCTGTTGGAAAGAGGCTAAGCATGTTGAATCTTGTGGCCAAATCGTGTGGCCGGGATTGCTATTTAAGACTGGCATGGATAGTCTAGGTTTTCCTTAAGAAATTTAAGTGTGTTGATCGTGCTAACTTTTAATTAAAATCGAGTTGACACAAAAATCTCTTTATCAGAGAGTGGTGCAACCTGTGTGAGCGTTTTCATGCAGATATCAATACTGACACTTCGGGAGATTCGTGCTACACCGCTGCGAGTGAACATTAATCGTCATGTCATGCCAATATTGAGAGTTCAGCTGGGGAACATATCATAGGAAAATGCTAGGCGGGCGATGCATTAGTGAATCATGCTGATGGAAAACAAAATTCACAAAATATTTGGGATTGTTCATATATTCACCATTCTGAGTGAATTATATATATATATATATATATATATATATATATTGAATTTCTTAATACATCTGTGAGCGAAGAGATTTATTCACTGATTACTTTCAAATGGCTTTTGTTCCTTTGCAGGATGACAACGTGTTAAAAACAGGGTTGACAATTTTGCCCTGAACTGAAAACCACCAGCAGCATTAAGTCCCCTGCTTAGCACGTAATAGCGACGCTATTGCGGGGTAAGCACTAGATAGTGACAGTCACACAATAAAATGATCAAGTTAAAGTAAATATATATTACCAAGATAGGTCGGCTTGGCCTTTGAGCATAACATGTTTAATGAAACGTCGAGGGAAGTAGCAATCACCCTTCTAGCACGTTGATGATGAGAACACTAAAATGATGTATTTAATTAGTGGAGTCTTGACCGATGAGTGTTAAGGCAGTCGAGCCTTGAATACAAAGATGAGCGTTGAGGTGGTGGAGCCATCAGCACTATAGTGTGTTGAGGCAGTATGCATGACAACACAGTAGTGAGTGTTGAGGAATTTGAACGTCTCAACACTAAGAGGAAAGATGTGTTGAGGTAGTTTGTCTGGCAACACAGTAGTGAATGTTGAGGAATTTGTACGTCTCAACACACTAAGAGGAAAACGTGTTGAGGCAGTATGCCTGACAACACAATAGTGAGTGTTGAGGAATTTGAACGTCTCAACACTAAGAGGAAGGATATGTTGAGGCAGTTTTCCTGGCAACACAGTAGTGAGTGTTGAGGAATTTGAACGTCTCAACACATTAAGAGGAAAACGTGTTGAGGCAGTATGCCTGAACATAATAGCGAGTGTTGAGGAATTCGAACGCCTCAACACTAAGAGGAAGGATGTGTTGAGGCAGTTTTCCTGACAACACAATAGCGAGTGTTGAGGAATTTGAAGGTCTCAACACTAAGAGGAAGGATGTGTTGAGGTAGTTTTCCTGGCAACACAGTAGTGAGTGTTGATGAATTTGAACGTCTCAACATATTAAGAGGAAAAATGTTGAGGCGGTATGCCTGAAAACACAATAGCGAGTGTTCAGGAATTTGAAAGTCTCAACACTAAGAGGAAGGATGTGTTGAGGCAGTTTGCCTGACAACAAAAAATGAGTGTTGAGGAATTTGAACGTCTCAACACTTAAGAGGAAGGATGTGTTTTGGCAGTTTGCCTGACAACACAATAGCGAGTTTTGAGGAATTTGAATATCTCAACACTAAGAGGAAGGATGTGTTGAGGCAGTTTTCCTGACAACACAATAACGTGTTGAGGAATTTGAACGTATCAACACTAAGAGGAAGGATGTGTTGAGGAAGTTTGCCTGGAAACACAGGCTGTCAAACTCAACATCCTTCAAGTGAGCGGTGGTTAGGAGTCCCCGGTTGCATCTATTAGTCGCGCATTCCAGGAAAGATTAGGGTTTGGGAGCGGCTTCCCTGACTGGAAACAGACGCGGTTTTGTGAACGGAGTCTCTAGAAAGCATTAATTCACAACTCCACCAGTTGATGTTCAGTCACATTTGTATCATGACAATCTAACGCCTGAATTCTGAATCCCTTAACATAATCATTCGGATGTTCATTGTTTCGCTTCTTCTGATTTGTAGCCATGTCCGTCTGAATTTTGGCAAGAACTTCCTGTCTCTCCATTAAATCGATAATGGTTATGGGAGGTTGGCTTCCTCTGGATCCTCCAGTCTCTCGTCCTGACGAAGAAGTGGTAGCATCCCTGGTGATGATTGGAGGCGTCATGCTCGAAGAAATATTAGAAGTAACGACAGCTCTGGTAATAGGAGGTGTCACGCTAGAGGGGATGCTTCCGGTGCTGCTGGTGTTGGTGCTAGAGGAGGTAACGCTATGGGATGTGTTTACTGCGCTTGCGGACGGTAAATTGGTGTTGGCCATTTCCTTTTTCCGATACGACCACATACTCTGTCTGCATCGTCGCTGGCGGAGGCACAGACCTCAGACTAGGTTCGATATTTTTTGTGTCATCTCCAAAATTGCTGGCGTTCTCCGGGAGGATGTTTGCTGGCTCTTGATACAACCAGTTTTTCATACCTTCCATAGTGATTGGATTTCGAGAATTGGCGGATTTGGAAGTGTTTGGTATTGGTGATTGAAGTGAATTATGGTTAATGATTGAATTTAGACCTAAGATCCACCATCTTGAGTTTGGGAAGATTGTAATGAAAATTGAGAAATTGGCTTCGCAACCAAGAGATCAATTTCCTACTGTGGTCGCTAGTTGTATGAGGGTAAAAACTGATTCTGCCATTTTTGGTAAATTTGGGTGTGTTGATGAGAAACGAATTCAAACTCTAAAAAAATGTACTGCACATGATTACTTTTAGATTCGAGAGATCAATCTGTAAGACTCTGGCCTAAACCAAGAAATGGCCGTTCTAGATTCAATTCGGTCACAAAGTGAAGGAGAATGGGTTGATCTTAAGGAGGGAAGCGAAGAAGGTGTTTGAGATCAGAACATTGAATTATGAAGGTGTGGTTGTATTATGACTTGTATCAGAATGTGGAACGGGCTTGTAAAATGTAATCTATCAGTTCTTGGTGTTTCTGGATACTTGTGTTGATCACTTCTTTGTTGAAATAGGTTGAAATCCTATTTATACAAGTCATTAAGCGCACCTTGATCTCGTAGGAAGTGGAGGCAGTTAAGTAGTGGAGAAGTGGGGTTGTGCAAAAGGTGGTGATCATCCGTTTCCATCATGAGGGAAGAATGGTCACCCTTTCACCCACTACTCTCTTTGTTAACTGTCCGTCCTTTCCTGACACTTTATCGTAATGGGCGCGTTGCACGTCGCACGTCGTAAACCACAAGACCATTACCCTAGTGAGCATCCTCCAGTTTGTGACATGTTTGATGTCTCGAGTAAATGGGTCAAGCCGTGAGACTCGTCGCTAAAAGCAGCACATAGTGTATTTAGGTCAAATAACAAAATTATTTGTGGAATCAATATTTATAAAACATCGTTTATAATCGATGTACATAAAACATCGCTTTAAACAAGCAGCTGAAAATAATCGATGTGCAGGAAACATCGTTGTTTTAGAACTCGTTCGAATTAGTCGCGAATTGAACGGTCTTAAAAAAGTAGCGTGACCGGCCACATTTTGGCGATCTTTATAGAACCCTATAGGTGAGCTACCACTTGGTCGATCGTTCCCTGTGGAGGAGGGGTGGCCGGTGATCACATAGTTACCCTATTGACCTCCTGAAAATAAATCTAGACCATCCGAATAGGCTAGCGAAGTTGGATGGACGAGATGACTTGCGGAAGTTGCATACTGTCGTTGATGCAATTTAGGGTTTTAAAAGTTGTGCGTCCAACCCAATTTTGGGTTATCGATTCAAAGCACTGGACATTGGTTTGAACATGCCGATCGATCAGGTGCAAAGGCAGGCTGCCAGTGAGCATGCTGACGTCTTTTGGGTCGCCTGAAATTGTATCTAAGCCATTCAATTTGGCTGGCAAAGATGGACGGATGTGATCGATTCGCGACAGTAAGGTGTTGCCGCAACGCAAACTAGGGTTTCCAAAATAGCGCGTTCACCCTAATTTGATCAAGCGATTTGATGCGCTCTTGGCTTGCCATGAGCAAGTAGATCGACCATGGATGGAGTTGGGTTGCCGATGAACACGACAACACCATTTTGATCATTCTATGGAAGATCTAGACCGTCCAAATAGGTTGGCTAAGTTGGGCGGATGTGATGAATTTGAGACCGTTTTAGTCGGTCTTAGATCGTTTGAGCTCCCTTTTCAACAGCGCGATCACCCATGTTCTGGCTAACATTTAGGGGTGTTGCGGGCAATGTAGTTAATCTCGGTCGTGATGGCCGAGATATCGCCGACAATATCGGTTTTGGTGTTTCACCGAGATGCCGATATTACCGGTATTGGCCGATATTTTGCCGATATTAACCGATATTTCACCGGTATTAACCGAAATATTGTGTCTCGGTACTCGACCGATATTCAACGAAATCAAATATTGACTACATTGGTTGTGGGTGAACTAAAGGGATTCCGATCGGCTGGGATTCTAGTGGGCCCGTCGGTGGTTATCATGGAGGTTGCCTAGTTCTGCTGAGAAGAGGCTAATCTTGTTAAATCGTGTGGACAAATCGTGTGGCCGTGATTGCTCTTTAAGATTGACATGGACAGTCTAGGTTTTCCTTAATGAATTTAAGTGTGTCGACCGTGCTAACTTTTAAGTAAAAGCGTGTTGACACGAAAATCTCTTTATCAGAGAGTGGTGCACCCTGTGTGAGCGTTTTCATGCAGTTCTCAGTACTGACACTTTTGGAGATTCGTGCTACTCCGCTGCGAGTGAACATTAATCTTCATGTCATGCCAACATTGAGAGTTCAGCTGGGGAACATAGCATAGGAAAATGCTAAGCGGGCGATGCATTAGTGAATAATGCTGATGGAAAATGAAATTCACAGAATATTTGGGATTGTTGCTATATGCACCATTCTGAGTGAATTATATGTATATATATATATATATATATATATATATATATATATATATATATATAAATATTTTCAATTGCTCAATACATCTGTGAGCGAAGAGATTTATGCACTCATTACTTTCAAATGGCTTTTGTTCCTTTGCAGGATGATAGCGCATTAAAAACAGGGTTGACAATTTTAGCCCTGAACTGAAAACCACCGTCAACAATGCTAAAAAGTTAAGCTCTTAACTCTTTTTTTTCATCACTGGCTAAAATGAGTAAACTTTTGAGAATCGCAGTATTTATCTCTCCGCGATTACACTTATTGTGAAATTACTGGACCCAGATTCCACAAGATGGTCTTTAAGAATCTTCTTATTTCCTTGAATGCATAACCGCCAAGGAATAATGAGTGAACTTTAGTCTCTACCTCCGTACACAGATAAGGAATATATAATCTGATGTCGAGTCATATTGCTTAGTTTTTGTCGATGATATATTTTTCTCAAGAAAATTTTGATCTTGGAGCCTCTAACATTAATATTGCAATTTTTAACTTCTTTGTTCGTAACCGGCGAGAAAAGAGAGAGAGAAATATTTGGATACAAATCTCATTGATTTGTTAATTCCCAAGAAAATCCTTCTCTTGTGATTAGACTAAGGTTGCTCATGTTGTTCACCTGGGAATAACGTCAAATGGGTGAGAGTTCTTTCAAACTTATACTTGATCGTCATATCTTTGTGGGGAGAGACGATGTAGAATTTGTAGAAGATACGTGTACCTATACGTCTCCTTGATGGAATTGCTAACTTTACTTAGTGATTTCGTCTAAACTAAAAGATGGTGTTTGTTTCTTTAGTCTTGAATACTCTTTTGTCAAAATTCACTACGATCCCTTATTTTTCACCTTCGCCAATTTTTGACAAAAAGGGGAAGAATTATTAAGTAGTATCCTACTACATACATATGGTTTACCAATCATTATTATGCAAAAAGATGTGATTGTTGACCAAGATGGAGAAACATATCACCGTAGTATTACTTTGAAGTTGTGGTACAACTGGACTTTGAGGAAGGTAATAATATTATGTTTCTGTACAACAAACATTGAGTTGAGAGATTTTATCATTTAAAGAAGGCTCGTATGAGTATCCCTCATATGTTTTTATCGCTACGAATCTTCAACAACAACGATGCTTAGTTGAACACGAGCAGAAACATCGAAGAACTTGAAGTACGAAGAATTCAAGACTATGTTGAAGAACCAAGGAAATCAAGCATGATGGATTGAGATGAAAGGTTTACTTATTTTTAATCTATGTGTATTAATGGTTTTGTCACTAAAATTGACAAGGGGGGAGACTTTTAGAGCACTGGTCAGTCAAAATCGCAAGTTTTGCTATCTCAAGCTTGTTGTCAAATTTAGTTGCACAAAACTATATCTTGATTTCTAGTCTACAATTAGCTAGTCCGGTCTCGAACAAGGATTAGAAGTGTGTAGTTGAGAATCAGACATCTCTGAATCACCTATTGAAAACGGAGAGTAACAGAAGACATTTGTAGAACTTCATCAACAAAAGGTATATATGTAAATACTGGACCACCTATTTCTCAAATTTTCACCTTTCTACCTTCATGATACTAAGTCGTATGACTAAGCGGACTTTAAACATTGCATAGAAGAAGTTTCGAGTCAAGCTTGTCTTATATTAGATATCTCGAAATATGATTCAAAATAATAGTCATTCATATATTTAATGAATTTAGTTTAGAACAATTTGTTGTTTAGGGACTAAGTAATGATTCAAGTTACTCATTTGAGAACAACCCGAGCGATGATGTTTCTCATTTATGTCATTTGGAGATGCTTCAAATTGATTAAAAGAGAGCAACATAACTATTAAAAAATCTGGATACAGGAATGGTACACGTACCGTCTTAACTTCATTGGTTCTGGATCAGTGCTACGCATATTCAGTACGCGTACCGGCACATCTCTAGCTCGACAACGAATTTAGGTACACATAGCCAATACACATACATAGAGGTGCATTGGTTGTTCTTAATGAGTCAATATATTCTCGTTAGGTAGGTTGCACAAACATATTTCTAAATATGTACAATTTACTAAATACCGTGCGGTATTTCGTCAAAAAAATACTGTTTTTAAATTAATTAATATACTTTTACACATAGATGACAATTACAGTATTAATCAAAAACGATGACGTGGTCTTGATCATTCAAAATTTTAAGAATATCCGACTGTTTATGTTAGGCTTTACAAGAAAAGACTATAATGATTCAAAAGAAGGGAAAAAAAAAGGATTATAGAGTTTAAACTTGAAGCCGAACCAACAAATGTGGTTTAAATGTTAATTTTTATACTTATATAACAATCACAGACATGTCATTACTCATTGGATACTTTGAGTTTGGTTTTAGTGGTTACATGAGTATGAGCCGAAATCCAAGGTTTGAAAGACAATCGTTCTCTTGGATAAAATAACGCTATCTATGATTATTTGTGTTATGACGCCCATTACAATTTTGTATCTAATCTACGTAATTTTATATTTGGTCCAATAAAATCCTCAAATATATATCCCCTTAGCTGTAATTTCCGGCTCGCCACGGTTTGACACACTGGTGCGGCCCTGAACGGAAAGTCATGTAGTATTACCAACACATGAATAACTGTGAACCAGATGCACATGCAGAAACCTCTATCCACAATGCGGCAATACCTACACTACACATAATATAACAAGCTGATGTTCGTGCAAATCATCACAGGAATACTCTTCCTAGCTAGATTCATTGTCTAGGTTTGCATTTTACACGATTACATTTTGTCTGCAACATGCCTATATTCCATATAACCAACTTGAACCATAGTTTATAGTTTGTGAGTAGAACGCCAGTGTGGATTCAAAAGCTTTCCAAACAAACTCTTTGCATATTTGCTTATTTTTCCTTAAACAAGACAATTATGCTAATTTTTAGACATAGATTGCCAAAACAGAATAAAAATTAAAAATAAAGATAAATTTTGATTGCTAATAAACTATGTCAGTGCATGAACTGAGACAGGAATCTGATCCTTCTCTTTGGGGAAAGCTTAGATTATCGACTTTATATTTCTTTTACTATTTCTATTCTTCTTTTTTATATTGATTAATGCAACTAGAGGAAGATTTCCTAGGCCAAGTATGTTTTCTGTGCAGTCTCGTTGAGAAAATTACAAACACCACGTATCATAGAACTGTAGATAGATTGTACTTAAACTTTGACATCTGAAGAAGCAGTTGTGAGTTAACAAGAGAGCAATTGGTCATACGAACTCTATAGATTTTGACTTCTACGACTCCGCTGCTCTGCTTGCACGAGTCTTGTAGTTCAAGAAGGGCCAATGTATGAGCGCACTCCGTTTGGTTTTCGCATAATGTGGACAAACGAACTACGCGGGATCCGAATGCCCGCAATCAATTGTTAAAGTCTAAAGAGATTACGATGATGATACCCTGATGTGGGTTCATTGGCTCAAAACCCGCGGGTTTATCATGGCCTCCTCCATCTTCTCCATGCGTAGCGATTATGCATGGGGTACAAATATAAAAGGAAAAGAACATATATAAGTAAATGCATGCGGAACTAAATGAATGTAAAGTGCTGAAATGTAAATAAGACCAAGGTTTACGTGGTTCAGCACTAAGGCCTACATCCACGGGGTTTGTTGTTCTGCTATATTATTCACGGTTACACGAATAGTTGAATGACTTGGGGTTTACATATTTCTCTCCACTATGGGATTCCTTACCTTTGCTACTCTCTCTCTCTCTCTATCTCTTTCCTGGTGTTTTTTCGACCCCCCTCCCCCTTTGTGGAGATTGGGTATTTATAAGGTAGGAATGTGGGACCCATCTCTGAAGACCGTTGGAACCTTATCTTCTAGTGTCTTGTGTCCATCACGCAGAGGTCTGCGTTTCCCCCTCGATCCCGCGGAGGCATCTTCGCTCGTTCCATAGGTCGGTCGACACGTGCACTGCTCAGAGTGTTTAATGCGGGTGGTTGAGGGGTCTGCTCGTGTCAGACAAGTGTCTTCTGCCCCTGTCAGTACGTGTCAGCTGACTTTCTCCCCACCGTTGATCTTAGCTCCTCTTCTGGGGATGAGATAAAGCAACTCCTAGGGGTTTATTTGGTGCTTCGCGACGCATCGTGTTTTGATGTCTTGGCTTGCATGCTTTCCACGTACCTTTCTGTATACACGTGTCCGATGGTGAGATATATGTGTACACAATTTGCCCCTTTTCTTCAGGCTTAACTGACTAATGGGTGCCTTGAAGAAAAACTATCGCCGCACATTCTTCTCACTCCTAATAACTTCTCCTAGATACTTGGGCACGTCTTTTATTCGTGCATTAACTGCTTATGTAACGGGCACGTTTTCCTATTTCTCCCTTAATTTCCTCTTTTCTTTCGGGTATTTTAAGGATAGAGAGGAAATTTAATTTCATTCTTCCTAAACACTCTCTCAGTTCATTCTTCCTTTAAGTTTCCTACCTGCCTTCATTAAACCTGTGACCTTAAAATCTTTGTCAGTCTTCATTGCACCTGTGATCTTAACTTCTGTCAGTCTTTATTGCACCTGGGATCTTCCCCTGTTTGTTTCTTCTACTTGCTGTTTTTGCCGGTGAGTTTTTCTTGATTTCACTGTTTTATGCCGTGTTGAATTGTGAATTTTCTGCTATTGTTGTTCCTTGTTTGTGATGAAGAACTCTTTCTGATGCTTTCATACTAGTTTGCCCCTGTTCTTCATCTTAAATTAAGGCAGTCATTACTTCGAGGGTGGAGTATTGAGATTGTATCCTAATTTTAGGGTTGCTATGTTGTCGTGGTTGTATTGCTATGAATGTGTTTTTTTGATTTTTGGTTATTGTGTGTAACCTGTTCTTGATTTTATTCTTTCCGCAGCCATGTCTGACCGTCCGCGGCCTACCTATGAGACTCCTGATTCTAGGTTGTCGAGATCTCCTCAGCGTCGAGAGTCTCAAGATGATGTTCGTCGGAGTCGAGTGTCTTCCGGAGCGAGAGCCTCGTCTTCTCGGGAAGAGATTCCTCCGATAATTCCGTCTGGCTCACGGAGAGTCTTTAATCACTCAATGGTGCGTCCTCGTGAAGAGACTCGGAGTACGCAGGCTCCTCCCCGCGCTGTTACTTTTGACGCTCCTCCTTTACGTTCGTTAGTGCCCGAGCATCATCCACGGTCTTCTCCAACTTTGAAGGGGAAGAATACAAAGGGCGTAGCTCCTGCGGCTGGATCTTCAAAGAATCCCCCCGTGAAGAGAAAAGCGTCTGAAGCGTTTGTTAGCTCATCCGGCCCCGCCGAGGAGGAAGAGGCTGCTCCCTTGATACGCAGTGTTTCTGTTAGCAAGAGAAAAGTAACCTTCAAGCATATCGATCTTGAAATATTCAAGGAGAAGCATGATCTCCAAGCCTTCGGGGTTCGGTTTTATGCCCCCGAGGATGATATCACGTATGAGCTGATCTCTAAGTACGAATTCGATGAATTTCACTTGTTAACGACGGTTGGGGCCTTCGAGGCTGGTCTGATGCTGCCGTTGTATAAATCGGGTGATTCCTTCTACTACGACGTGCTCGCTAGTCGTGAGGGTTCTTCCACAAATACTCATAGCCGTTCCGTATCCCAGTTATCGGGGGAATTATCTCCGCGCCCTGAAGGAATGCTATCTGCGGAGTAAGGGGGAAACGTCGATGACCTGCTACGTCCCCAATCCCTTGGAGAAGGAATGGTACACTCCTGAGAATTTTAATAACTCCTTCGGTGATTACGTCAATAGCAGGAATCGCAAGCCGTGGAGTGTCAGCCTTCGGAATCTTCCTGCTCCCCGAGGCGAGATTCGTCTGTTAAATGAGGTCAGCGATGCCAAGCTGAAGTATGTTCCTGGCACGGAGGCGTCCAATCGTCGGAAACTCTTCCCCGCGCGAGAAAGGATCAAGCGTGATCATGACTACGAGTGGCACGCCACTGTCATTGAGATAGTAGGTCCGTGGGCTTACGGTTGGATTCCCGGTTCCCGCGGATGGAGGCCAACCGAGAATAGTAAGCCGCGCGAATCTCCTCCCGCTCGCTACGGAGATTTCTGCCCCTGGCGTCTGAACTTTGCGGGCATGAATTTTCCTTATGCCCTGGATGTCGTAGAGGGAGACGAGGAGGATGGTTCCGGTGCTATACTCCCATCGAAGAATATCTCAGCTGCTCAGGTACGCAGATTGTAGTTGTGTTTCGTTTTTATAACTTCCATCGGACGGGAAGAATAATTCCTTTGTGGTGTCGGTTTCAGGTATTGAAGAAGACAAAGATTAGGCCGAAGCAGTCTTCTACTATGGTGGTGGGTGAGGTTGAGGCCCAAGAAGAAGTTACTAGTCCTGTGAACGAAGAGTTTGCCGAGGACGAGATTACAGATGGGGAGGAACGTACTGGTACCTCCCCTATCAATGCCGAAGAAGAGGTCTTCGCTGGTCCCGCCGGTGATGGAGGAAGGAACAAGGGTGTAGTGGCGGATGATGTGGTCATCGAGGATGTTTCCGTCCCTGCTGGTGATGTCATGGATACCCTCCCCACTTCTCAAGAATTTTCTTTCGATCGGATGTATTCCACGGGGGAGTTCTTTGACGAAGCCCTCGATTTTCCCGAGGACTTCTCTTTACTTTCCCCTAATGACAATTGGGATGTTCTTGGTGGTGATGGTAATGGTGATGCTGCTGTAGAATGTGTTGGTGCGGAGGAGCCTGCTGTGCATGTAGGCGCGGGAGAACATGCCAACGTTCATGCTGAGGGGGTCGAGTCGGTCAAAGGAAAATCTGTTGTTGACGCGCCCGCCGATAGTCTTCCCCAGTCGCCGATGTCTGAGGGTGAGGATGCCATCATGAGTTGGTTCAAGGAGAAGAATCTTCTGTTTGTCTCTCATCCTGCTCCTGTGGTTGTTGGGGAAAAGGAATCAACCGCGTATACTCGTCGTATGATGGAGATGTCTTCGAAGGCGCAGGTGTCTGAAGCCTGGGGAACAAGGTTGACCGTTCCCGAAGCTACCCTCGTGCCGGAGCCTCCTACTTCTGTTGCCGATATGATGGCTATTGCCGACGGGTATCAATATGGCTTCCCGCAACAGCGTGTGCTGGAGGTATATTTTCGTACATTCTTGTTCGTGAGAATAGGACGCTTCGGTTGAATAATGTTTTGTCATTTTGATGTGTAGATGATGAGGAGCGAGCATTGCAACCACGTGCTATATCAGTTCTTTAAAGCAAAATCTCTGAAGCTCGAGGCTAAGCTTCGTCATCGGGAAAAGGAATTATCTGCGGCGGAGGTGGAAATAGAAGAGCTGAAGAAAAGCCTCAAGGAGAAAGAAAGACTGGGTGAAGCAGAGGCTGATCTTCGTTCAGAACTTATTGCAGTGCGCGCTGAGTTAGAGCAAACTCGTAGCCAAGTTTCCACTTTCACAGGTTTGGTTCTTTTCCTTCGCCGTTTGTCGTCATTCTTTTCTCTTAGTTGTTCTGTCTGAGTCTCCCCACCCTATGTCCAGTGGGTGGCATCCCCGAGCTGGTATGGCTTCGAAATGAAAGAGCTCGGCAAAAATCTCGTATTAGAGATTTGGTTGAGAAGATTAAGAGTGAGGCTAGGAAATGGGATGCTCGGGCTGAAGTATGGCGCGCGCGGCATGTTCAGATGGTCGACATGCAAAATCTGTACAACCATGATCGTGCTTTATTTGATGGCACACTGCTGTGGACCAGTGATAATCTGCGGGAATCCCGCGAGCGTACTTCCTTGTTGGAATCTAGGATTCAGCTATTGGAAGAAGAATTACAGACGGCGCGGTCCATTCCTCTTTCAGTGGTCCAAGATAATATGCTTGGTCTTGCCAGGGAACGAGATGATGCTCGTGCTGAAGTCTATGCTCTCAGCAATGCTCTTTCCGCGTCTCGTGCCGATGTAGCCCGTCTTGCTGAGTCTGAGAGGAATCTTGAAGTGTGCATGTATAGACTCAGCAAAGGGGTCTCAGAGATAAATAAAGAGGTCGACCACCTTCGTCATATGGACTCGATGAAGCAGGTAGAATTAGATGCCTGTCAATTTACTCTCACCAACCTTCAACTAGACTATAAGAAATTATCCGCGGAATATGATCATCTTGATGAAGCGCGAGATGCGGTTGTTAATGAATATGAAGAGGCTTCGGCTTGTGTCGAAGGTATAATCCCAATTCATCGAGTGTGATCTTGTTAGTTTTCTACGCTAACTCCGTGGTGTTGTCTTTTTCAGGGCTCGAGGAACGGCTTCGCATCACAAATGAAGAACTTGAAAAGGCTCAATCTTCCTTAGCACAGCAAAAGGAACAAACCAATCACTTCAAGAATTTAGCAGCCACCCGCGAGGAGGCCGTTGGTGCTGCTTCCAGAGAAGTGAATCGGCTATCCTCGTTATTATCCCAAGCCCAACAGCGGACAACAGTTATTAAACATAAGGCTCGTTGTCAATTGGCTGAGGAGACGAACAAGATGCTGGAGAGGATAGAGCTTGGCCTAAGGAATGAACATGGTCTCGTGAAGAACGACCCTCGTCGTCCCGTTCCTGCTGCATTGCCCAGCTCCTCGGGCCCCTCTTCTGGTGGGAGCGTCCCATCAAGTCTGAGGAAGAATCCGGATGACGGGACCGCCACCTAGGTAGAGATGGCAGCGTTCTATAGGGTCCGCGGCATAATTGTGCTTTTTGTAACGATGTAAAAGGAATGTTTTTTGATTGTGTATCCTTGGCTTTGGCCGTTCACTTCTTGTAATCACCCTTTATGAAATGAATTCTCTTCTTGATATACCTACAATGTTTTTGTATTTTAAGTTTGTGAAAAATCAAAACAAAAGTTAAGTGTTTTTGAGTGCGATACGAAAGGAAGGTACCTTCGTGATCGTCTTGAGACCTGTCACCCCGCTGGCAAATCCTGGGCCAGAGGATTCCCAGACGGTGGGGGCCGGGGCAACGTTCTAGGATATGGGGCGTAAAATATGTACGCACCCATTCCGTCGACCCGTTGCCTTAAGATTGGTTGGGTATCTCTTTCTGCTGGGTGCCTTCCCCCTGGTCCTACACTTATGGACACTGATGGGGGAGCCCTGAGAGATTGTAGATTAACTACTTTCCCCAATATTGTAGGTAGATTCCACAGACTTGATAATTTAAAAGCTTGTTTAATTGATAAGTTGAGGTCTGCAATTCCTCTTCCAGAGATAGAAACATGTTGGGCGGGGAGGCTCCTTTCTTCTTCTGGTATATTCCCAGCAGATTCAAATCTGCGTTGCTTCTATGGGAAGTATGGTTTGAGCCATTTAGCATTCCAAGGATGCCGGAGGACCTCACCTTTTAGATTACGAAGGTAGTAAGAACCATTACCCGCAATGTCGTGGATCATAAACGGTCCTCCCCACGTAGGTGCTAACTTTCCCCATTTCTTTTCTTGCTGATATCGTGGGATTGTTCTCAACACATACTGTCCTTCTACAAAATTTCGTAGCTTTACCTTTTTGTTGTACTCCCTTGCTAGTCTTCGTTGATAATTTTCCATCTTTTGCAATGCTACTTCCCTTCTTCCCTCCAAGTCGTCCAACCTTTCTAACATCATATCTGTTGTTAGGTTTTTCTGGCTTTGGCCGTTCACTTCTTGTAATCACCCTTTATGAAATGAATTCTCTTCTTGATATACCTACAATGTTTTTGTATTTTAAGTTTGTGAAAAATCAAAACAAAAGTTAAGTGTTTTTGAGTGCGATACGAAAGGAAGGTACCTTCGTGATCGTCTTGAGACCTGTCACCCCGCTGGCAAATCCTGGGCCAGAGGATTCCCAGACGGTGGGGGCCGGGGCAACGTTCTAGGATATGGAGCGTAAAATATGTACGCACCCATTCCGTCGACCCGTTGCCTTAAGATTGGTTGGGTATCTCTTTCTGCTGGGTGCCTTCCCCCTGGTCCTACACTTATGGACACTGATGGGGGAGCCCTGAGAGATTGTAGATTAACTACTTTCCCCAATATTGTAGGTAGATTCCACAGACTTGATAATTTAAAAGCTTGTTTAATTGATAAGTTGAGGTCTGCAATTCCTCTTCCAGAGATAGAAACATGTTGGGCGGGGAGGCTCCTTTCTTCTTCTGGTATATTCCCAGCAGATTCAAATCTGCGTTGCTTCTATGGGAAGTATGGTTTGAGCCATTTAGCATTCCAAGGATGCCGGAGGACCTCACCTTTTAGATTACGAAGGTAGTAAGAACCGTTACCCGCAATGTCGTGGATCATAAACGGTCCTCCCCATGTAGGTGCTAACTTTCCCCATTTCTTTTCTTGCTGATATCGTGGGATTGTTCTCAACACATACTGTCCTTCTACAAAATTTCGTAGCTTTACCTTTTTGTTGTACTCCCTTGCTAGTCTTCGTTGATAATTTTCCATCTTTTGCAATGCTACTTCCCTTCTTCCCTCCAAGTCGTCCAACCTTTCTAACATCATGTCTGTTGTTAGGTTTTTCTCCCAGGCTTTAGTCTTCGTGGTTGGCATAAGGATTTCTGTAGGTATGACTGCTTCAGCTCCATAAGTAAGAAGAAACGGGGATTCTCCGGTAGCGGACCTTCGTGTTGTCCTGTATGCCCACAAGACATTGTGCAGTTGTTCGCACCATCTTCCCTTATGCTCGTCTAATTGTTTTTTGAGTATAAGGGCGAGGGTCTTGTTGGTAGCTTCCGCTTGTCCGTTGCTTTGAGGGTATAAGGGGGTGGACTTGTTCTTTCTTATTTTAAAGGTGTCGAAGAGCATGTCTATATTTTTTCCCTGTAATTGCTTGCCGTTATCAGACACAATTTCAGCAGGTATACCAAATCTGCAAATGATGTTCTGGAATATGAAAGTGAACACATCCGCGTCTCTGATCCTGGCTAAGGCCTTAGCCTCCACCCATTTACTGAAGTAGTCCGTGGCTACTATCAAAAATCGTCTCTTCCTGGATCCTTCGATGAAAGGCCCGACGATGTGTACTCCCCATTTTGCAAATGGCCACGGGCTATCGACAGAGTTTAGCAATGTTGCCGGCGCGTGGATTTTTTTCGCGAAGCGCTGACATTCTTCGCATCGTCGGGACATCCTCACAGCATCTTGTATCATGGTCGGCCAGTAATATCCTTGCGTTTTTTCCTTGTCAGCTAGTGATCTCATACCGCTATGATTCCCTGCATCACCATAATGGATATCCTTTAGAATTCGATGCCCTTCTTTTCGGGATAAGCAGCGTAGTAATGGTCCGAGGAAAGATTTCCTATATAGGACCCCGTCCCGAAGATCGTATCTTCCCACTTTGGAGAGCGTCTTTCTAGCTTGCTTCCGATCCGTAGGTAGGCTTCCTTTGTCGAGGAAGGCATGTATTGTCACCCTCCAGTCATCTTCATTGTTGAAATCTTCGTCTTGATTTGCTTTTGACAAGATGTCTTCTTCATCAAAGTCGTTATGGATGTCTTCTCCTACTTGGTCTTCCATATATTCTTCCATCGTATCTTGATTGGTAGCGAAGGAGAATTGAGATGCAATCGAAGGCTCGTATACCCTTGCTATTTTAATACCTTCGGCATTTTTATCCCTCAACATGGATGATATGTATGCTAGGGCATCCGCATGCCTGAGGTCCCTTCTGCATAAGTGCCGGAACTTAATGTTCGGGATTTGTGAAGCCAATGTTTGGACCAATGCCATGTAAGCTGAAAGGGTGTCATCGTACACATTATATTCGAGCGCGATTTGCCGTATGACCAGCTGCGAATCACTTGTCAGCCTTACATCGGTTACCCCCATCTCTATTATTATACGTAGGGCATGTATGACAGCTTCGTATTCAACAATGTTATTGGTATGCTCTTTGAATTCCAATCTAAGTGCATGTATGATCCTTTCTCCAGTTGGGGTGATGATGACAATACCTATTCCTGCCCCTTCCTTATTTTTAGATCCGTCGACGAAGACTTCCCATTGTCTATGACTCGCAGGTTCGAGGATATCCATTGGATCCCTGATTGCTTCCTCGGCTTCTGGTATTCCCTTGATCTCTTCGTCGTTGTCTAGAGGGAGGTCTGCTAAGAAATCTGCCAGAACTTGGGACTTCTGAGAATGTTGAATTTCATGAATGATGTTGAATTGGTCCAGATGGGTGTTCCATTTGGCTATTCGGCCCACTTTTCCTGTGCTTTTGAGGACTGCTTCCAATGGTGCTCTGCATGGTACCCTGACGAAGTGAGTTAGGAAGTAGGTTCTCAGTTTTTGGGTAGCCCATACCAGTGCGAGGATGAGTTGTTCAATCTTAGTATAATTTCTTTCCGCGGGATTGAGTGTCTTGCTGACGTAATAGATAGGCTGTTCTATCTTTGTATTGGTTTTGACTAATACCGCGCTGACTGCGTCCTCCGTTGCTGCTATGTACAGTGCCAAAACTTCATCAGGGTCAGGTTTCTGCAGGATAGGGATCGAAGCTAGATGTTCTTTGATCTTTTGGAATGCTTCCTCGCAATCGGCGGTCCATTCGAACCTGCTCCCTTTCTTAAGAATATTGAAGAAATGTTTGCACTTGTCCGAAGACCGTGCAATAAATCTGCCCAACGCTGCTATGGACCCATTGAGCTTCTGCACTTCCTTTAGATTCTTTGGTGACGGCATCTCTACTATGGCTTGAGTCTTAGCTGGGTCTACCTCGATGCCCCTTTTCGTCACCAGATAACCGAGGAACTTCCCTGAGGTGACACCGAAAGTACATTTCTCCGGATTTACTTTCATGTGATGTTGTCTCATTGCATTGAAAATATTCCTCAGGTCCTGGTGGTGATTTTTACGCAGCTTGCTTTTGACGAGCATGTCGTCCACGTAGACTTCTAGGGTTCCTCCAATCCATGGTTTGAAGATAGCATCGACCATCCTTTGGTATGTTGCCCCTGCGTTTCGGAGCCCGAAAGGCATTCTGGTATAGCAATAAAGGCCATGTGGTGTATAGAATGTTGTGTGTTGCTGATCTTCTTCTGCCAGGGCTACTTGGTTGTAACCAGAGTATCCGTCCATAAACGACAGCTCCTCGTACCCTTCAACTGCTTCAACCAGTTGATCTATGCTCGGCAGGGGATAGCTGTCCTTTGGACACGCCTTGTTGAGATTAGTAAAGTCGATGCATATTCTAACCCCTCCATTTTTCTTAGGAACAATGACCATGTTGGATATCCAGGTAGGATACTTAACTTCCTTGATAAATCCTGCGTCTAGTAGCTTCCGAAGTTCTGTTTCTATCGCCTCATGATATTCTGGAGCCACTTTTCGTATTTTCTGCCTGAACGGGGGTGTGCCCTGTTTGATGCGTAGTTCATGTTGGATTACTTTTGGGTCGATCCCTGGCATATCTCCTAACTTCCAGGCGAACACATCCGCATATTCCTTGAGTAATTTGGTTAAGGAATGTTCTCTCCCTTCGCCCATGATGGTCCCGATTTTGACCCTCTTTGGGTCTTCTTCCGTTCCTATGTTGATTTCCTTAGTGGGTTCCACGGGTGTGAACATAGGCCTTGGGTTTCCGAGGACTGGGGCGCTCTTTAATTGCTATTTGGCGTGTTTCTGCTCTTTGTTGATTGTTGAGGTACTTGTTTCCGAGCCTCGGACATTACCCTGTATCATCAAGCCTTTTCCTGTGGTTTCCTTAAGGAATAGTTCTACGGCTTTCTCTTGCGTGGTTTCTTGATTTCTTACTCTTCGGATTTTTCGATGTTCTTCTTGCTCGTTGTTGATATGATCCTGAGTGGCCTGGCATTCTCGTGTAGCGATTCGATCTCTCTTGATCTCCATAATTCCCTCAGGTGTTGGAAATCTTAGGTACTGGTGGTATGTTGCCGCCACTTCTTTGAGCTTGTGTACCCACTGTCGTCCAATAATGGCGTTGTAGGGGGAAGGGGTATCCACCACACTGAATCGGGTATCCAGTTTCATGGGCCCTGCGTTAACCTGTAACACAATGTCTCCCAAGGGCTTCGTGGCCGCTCCATTGAATCCGTAGATGGTGTGATAAGAGGTCATCAACTGTTCATCATGGAGCTTCATCCGTTTGAATGCGTCATAGAATAGGACATTCACAGAGCTTCCCCCGTCTATGAGGATTTTTTTGAGGTTACACCCCGCTATTGGTAATGTCAGGACCAAGGGATCGTTATGGTCTTCCATATCTTCTTCGATATCCTCGGCATCGAAGATGACGGGTAATTCCATCCATTTTTCATGTTCGTCCACTGTTATCCCATCAACCTTATATAACTCGCAGCGATCTTCGAATTGCTTCCGTAACCTTTTTCCAATCTGTGCTGTGAGCGAGGGTCCTATGGCTGCGGAACACGAGATGGTGTTGATTGTTCGGTTTTCTTCCGGAAGTTGGACTGGCTTGGTTCGTTTGGATTTGTCCTCGGTAACCTCCTTCCGTATGTAATGTTTGAGCTCTCCCGCATCAATTAATTTTTGAATCATTATTTTAAGGTTCTTGCATTTTTCGGTCTGGTGTCCGTTGAAACAGTGATACTCACAGTAATCTTTAGACTTTTCGGATCTTGGGGGCTGCTTTCCCTTAGACCATGGCCATTCTAAGTTTTCCCTCCCTTTGATCTCCCGCAGGATACGAGCATAGCTAGCGTTGAGTTTCGTGTAAACTTGGTCTTCGAATTTTCGGTCGCCTGTTCTTCGTTCATCCCTCCGTTCCTTTCTATCTTCGTGAGGTCTCTCATCTGAGGAACCCCTTTTGGCCCCATTGGTTTGTTCTGCTGAATTGGTGCGGTGAGACCTCTGCGGATATGCCCTCGGGTTTTCCCGTTGAATTTCTTCAAGTCGAGCGTGCTTCTCGATAATTATTCAGAGATCGCCTTCTGTCTTGGGCACGCTCCCGTGAATTTCAACAAATAGGGGACTCATTCGGTCCAAGCCCCACTTATAGCAATTGATGCTTACCACTGGGTCCACGCTTCCTATGGCTTGGCAGATCCTATGCCATCTGTTTGTGTATTCTCTCGTGGTTTCCTTGTAGCCGATTGCTAGTGAAAAAAGCTTATCCATCCCAGTGTTTACAGTCTTGTTGTACATGTATGTTCTTAAGAATTTCTCTTCCAGTTGGTCGTATGAGTGTATGGAGTTTGGTGGCAGATTATCAAACCATGATAACGCCGATCCCTTCAAACTTGACGGGAAGTATCTACAGAGTACGGCGTCGTTCTGTCCCCATCTTGCTAGGACGCGGTTGTAGTACCGAACATGTGCAGCAGGGTCGCTGGACCCATCATAGCATTCGAACGTCGGGACAGGGCATTTCAGGGGAATAGGGGTGTTGGCCAAGCGATGCGTCAGGGGCGTGGAGTTAGCTTCTCTCATAACCTCTTCTAACCTTCCCCCTCCTTGTTTATTTTTCAATTGCCTGATCTCTGCCATCATCTCATCTCGCAGTTCCTCCATTGCGCGTTGGTGTTCTAAATTCTTCAGATCATTTCCGTTTGATTCTCCATCGTCATAATCCGGGTCGGATACGCTATGTCTCCTTGTCGCGTCTTCATTGGTCGCTAGGACGACTCTGCAGTCTTGGTTTGGCTCTGGTGCTTTGGAGCTTGCTTCATCAAGTTGTTGGTTGGTCTTTGTGCTTAGAGCAATCCGCTCCTTTAAATCTTGATTTTCTCTGGCCAAAAGTGCTACAGCTTCTGCGTAAACCTGTTGGTTCCTTTTCAGTTCCTCGAGCTCAGCCATTAGTTGGTGTGATTGGTTGGACCCCTGATTGGGAGTCCCCGCACGTGCCGATACAGCCGTGGCGCCGCCCTCCTCCATGGTCTGTACTAAAGGTGGCAGGGGTTCAACTTCTGTTGCTGGTGTTTCCAAATTGGAGTGAGCGCCCCTCTGCGGTGCCCGAGCCGCCGGTATGGTTTGATTCTGGTTATTTGTTAGCGGCATTCCAAAGGTTAGCAGATGCGCGGGTTGGAATGTTCTGGATTCATCCACCCTCTCCCTTGGTTGGTTAAGTTGACTCATGGCGAAGGTATTGCTAGCCTCCGCAGCCTTCGGGACTACCGCGGCTTCCCCGTATTTTATCGTTGCTGCTCTGAGAGCCGCCATTGCAACAGAATTAGCGTTCATGGGTGAAGTGATTTCAGTGGTATCCTGCCTTCGATTGGTCATTTTAGTTTTATCTCCTTTCTGCTTGCTTCGGGTGATGATCGGGGTTGTCCGGGGTGTTTCTTTTGACAAAGCTTTGGATTTTCCTGCTTCCTGCGTCTTCTCCATCACGTGCCTTTTTGTTGACGAAATCTAGCGTAAACTCGCCTTCTTTACTCACAACACGTTCTCTGTAAAAATTTATTCAAACAGAAACGGGGATGTCCGCGTGAAGCGGGTTAGTTGTCGAAATACAATTTTTCAAAAGCGGGTTTATTAAAGGCGATCTTTAGTATATATAAAAAAAAACTGAAAATTGTAAATCCGACGGATTAGGACAATAACCCATGCTTGGAACACTAACTCTTATCGAAGGCAAAAGGTGGGTTTTTGAATATAATACTGTTGACGAATGATCTATACAGTCAGAGCTGATAAAATCGAAGCAATCGTATGCCAAATTAGAATGAAATCACAGGACAAGATAAATCTTTTACCGGGACGAAGTCCCTGTTTCTAGCGCCAAATTGTGGACAAACGAACTACGCGGGATCCGAATGCCCGCAATCAATTGTTAAAGTCTAAAGAGATTACGATGATGATACCCTGATGTGGGTTCATTGGCTCAAAACCCGCGGGTTTATCATGGCCTCCTCCATCTTCCCCATGCGTAGCGATTATGCATGGGGTACAAATATAAAAGGAAAAGAACATATATAAGTAAATGCATGCAGAACTAAATGAATGTAAAGTGCTGAAATGTAAATAAGACCAAGGTTTACGTGGTTCAGCACTAAGGCCTACATCCACGGGGTTTGTTGTTCTGCTATATTATTCACGGTTACACGAATAGTTGAATGACTTGGGGTTTACATATTTCTCTCCACTATGGGATTCCTTACCTTTGCTACTCTCTCTATCTCTATCTCTTTCCTGGTGTTTTTTCGATCCCCCTCCCCCTTTGTGGAGATTGGGTATTTATAAGGTAGGAATGTGGGACCCATCTCTGAAGACCGTTGGAACCTTATCTTCTAGTGTCTTGTGTCCATCACGCAGAGGTCTGCGTTTCCCCCTCGATCCCGCGGAGGCATCTTCGCTCGTTCCATAGGTCGGTCGACACGTGCACTGCTCAGAGTGTTTAATGCGGGTGGTTGAGGGGTCTGCTCGTGTCAGACAAGTGTCTTCTGCCCCTGTCAGTACGTGTCAGCTGACTTTCTCCCCACCGTTGATCTTAGCTCCTCTTCTGGGGATGAGATAAAGCAACTCCTAGGGGTTTATTTGGTGCTTCGCGACGCATCGTGTTTTGATGTCTTGGCTTGCATGCTTTCCACGTACCTTTCTGTATACACGTGTCCGATGGTGAGATATATGTGTACACACATAAGTTGCTGTATGTCCATATCCACTCCATTTGACGTGCGCATGTGCTTCTTAGGTAGAGTAGTCTTAATAATACTATAAAACCATAAATACACCCTTGAAATTCCTTCCACTAAGTTATTGCTTTCTATTCTTCCCTGAGCTTACTTCTTTTGCATGTTTGAAGCTCCATTCATGTCTGCTGAAATATCAATATTACCTAATATGTTCTTGTAGGACCCCTAAGCAAAATAATGTGCTTGTAGGACCCCAAGTTTATAACCTGTCAGAGAAGAATTAAAATAAAGAAAATTTTCCAAAAAAATCCAGTTGAATGAAGCTTAACGTGTATGCATTGGTTAATTGTGACTTTCCAGTGTTCTAGTTAATTTAATCAGTTTTTTTTTTTTTAACTTTATGTTATTCTCATAATCATATGATGGGATAATATTAAAAAGAAGAGTATCATCTGTTTTCCGAAAGCTGATGCCTGATTAAGAAAAAAGATGCCTGTTGTTTATAAAGTTGTTATATGCAAAATTTAGTCTCAAATTTTAAGATCTTAATCCTCTGTTCTGGTTTTGTTTCCTGCCACGTTATTAGCAATATATAATATAGTAAAGGAAAAGTAAGGAGCAAACTGCTCTTTGCCGCCCCACTTGCCCCTTTGAGGTCGTTAATAATGGCAACTGCAAGATGAAACTTAGCTTATATAAAGACAACTCTTTTTATTGATATTTAGAAAATCTCTCAAAACTAAACACAAGCTCTAATCTTGTTCATATGATCAGCCACAACTTTGGTGATCATATATATATAGAACTATGAATTCCTTTTCCTAGTCCTATTACCTTATTACATGTCTTTCCTTTTCTTAGAACTTAACTAGCTCCTAATTCTTAGGACTTCATGTATTTCCTATTCTTATCCTAACCAACTTGTTAGTGATTTTTATATTGAAGATTAACCAACATTCTCCCCGTTAAGCTTCAACCTTACCCGTGACATATCTTGTACTCCAATCAGTTGTCTCATTTCTTCAAACTTGATCCGAGCTAATGCCTTTGTCAATATATCTGCTTTCTGCTCAGTTCCTGGTATGTGTTCTACGTTAATGACCTCCTTCTCGATGCATTCTCGTATGAAATGATACCTTTTGTGACTGTGTTTCGTCTTCCCATGAAACACTGGATTTTTAGTGAGTGCAATTGCAGACTTATTATCAATCTTGATGAGAACTTTTTCAGGTTCTCTTCCTTTGATTTCACCCAACAGTTCTTGAAGCCATATTGATTGTTTAGCTGCTTCTGTTGCAGCCATAAACTCAGCTTCACAGGATGAGAGGGCTACAGTGTCTTGCTTCTGTGAACACCATGTAATAGGTGCTTCTCCTAGATAAAATATATGACCAGTTGTACTTTTTCCATCATCTTGGTCAATATTATGACTGCTATCACTATACCCAACAATTCCTTTTGATCCTCCTCGACCATACTTCAATCCATAGCTGATTGTTCCTCTTAGATATCTCAATATCTGCTTTATTACATCACCATGAGACTTGCGTGGACTCTGCATATAACGGCTTTCTACTCCCACAGAGAAAGCCAAATCTGGTCTTGTGTGTAATAAGTATCTTAGGCATCCAGCATTTCTTCTATAACTTGTTGAATCAATCTCTGCTTCTTCTTGTGCCTTTGAAACTTTAAGTCCAAACTCCATCGATATCTTAGTTGGATTACAAGTTTCAAGTCCTGCTTCTTTCAGAATTCTCCTTGCATAAGCTTCTTGTTTAATCTAAATCCCATCTACTCCTTGATGGACTTCTGTGCCAAGGTAATAAGTGAGTTTTCCTAGGTCTGACATCTCAAACTTTGATGACATTTCTCTCTTGAACTCATTGATCACCTTAAGGGAGTTGCCAGTCAAAAATAGATCATCTACATAGACTGCAATCACAAGAAGCGTTCCCTTTTCTTCTCTTCTGTATACTGAGTTTCTTTAGAGCACTTAACAAATCTGATTTCTCTTAAGATTTGATCTAACTTTGTATTCCAGGCTCGAGGAGCTTGTCTTAGACCATATAGAGCTTTTGATAACTTATAAACCTTATGCTCTTGTCCTTTTACTTCATAACCTTCTGGTTGTTCAACATACACATCTTCTCGCAATTCACCATGTAAGAATGATGTCTTAACGTCTAAGTGGTGAATTTCCCATGAGTTTGATGCGGATTCTGCTATTAAGAGACGAATTGTCTCTAGTCTAGCAACTGGTGCGAAAACTTCATCAAAGTCTATGCCTGATTCTTGAACGTATCCCTTAGCTACAAGTCTTGCCTTATATTTGTTGGTAGTACCATCAGCATTCCGTTTTATTTTGAAGATTCACTTAAGACTAATCACTTTTACCCCACCCGGCTTATCAAATAGAAACCAAGTCTTGTTTCTGTTGATTGAAATAATTTCTTCTCTACATGCTTGTGTCCATTTAGTCGAGACCTTTGCTTCCTGAAAATTCATTGGTTCATCATTAACAGAAAGTAGCATTATCTCACATTCTTCTGTAGCTTTAAGAACATAATCCTCCAGATACTGTGGCTTTTGTATCTGTCTTGTTGATTTTCGCAGTGGAATGGGTTGAGTTATTTCATCGATCTCTTCTTCTTCTTCTTCTTCTTCTTCTTCTTCTTCGTAATTCTCAGTGTTTTCATTTATTCTCTTCTTCTTCTTGATTAACATCATTGTTTCCATTGATATTGATGATTATGGGTCCTTCGCCTTCATCAATTACTTGACCCCATATCATGTGAAACATTTCTGGATCCCTACTTGGTCCATCATTAGTTTCTTTCCAGTTCCAGTTTGCTTTTTCATCGAATACCACATCTCGACTCACTATCACTCTTTTCGTTGTTGGATTGAATAATTTGTAAGCTTTGGATCCAGGCTCAATTCCTAGATTCACAAGAGTCTGAGATCGATCATCCAGTTTCTTAAGAGTTGCAGAATCAAATTTTGCGTATGCTTTGCAACCAAACACTCTTAAATGATCTATGTTTGGTTTTCTCTTTCGCAAACTTTCGTATGGAGTCATGTCTTTCAGAGCTTTCGTGGGTATCCTGTTTATTAGGTATGTGGAGTATCGTACAGCTTCTCCCCATAGATAATTAGGTACCTGCATGGCGTTTAATGAACTTCTCGTCATCTCCATTAGAGTTCGGTTTCTTCTCTCCACCACTCCGTTTTATTGTGGTGTAATAGGACCACATAAATCAGCATGAAGAAGCTCTAATGTCTTTGAGGCTCTGAATGTTGTTGCTTTTGGAAAACCTTGACGCGTTTGTTTCCCAACTAAACATGATTCACAGATCCTTGATTCATCGTTTATCTGTGGTAGTACTCGAACCATCTTGTTCTGAGACATTGCCTTTAAAGTTCTAAAGCTTATGTGTCCTTATCTTGCATGCCACTTCCATGTCTGATCTTCCAGTCTCATATTCAGACACAATGGACTTCCAATCATGAGACTTATCTTGTAGAGTCTATTCTGTGAGCGTGAGACTCTAACTAAAAGTCTTCCACTTGGGTCATGAACTGTTAGATAATCTTGTCGCATTCTAACATCACATCCAACTTATGTAGCTTTTCCTAAACTTAGAATGTTGCTTTGTAAGTTTGCGATGAAGTAGATGTTTGTGACAAGATTCTGTTCTCCGGTCTTCTCTGAAATAGAATTGATCCTTTCCCTTCAATTTCTACAGAAGATCCATCCCCAAACTTCACTTGTCCTTTGATTTTCTCATTGGGTTCAAAAAAGTAGTGTCTCTTACCAATCATGTGATTGCTGGCTTCATTATCTAAATACCAGATTCCTTCTTCTCCATCCTTTGATTCGTAGTTCTTTGGTATTAGTTTCCCTTCGTTTAAGAAAACTACTTCGTGCATGAATAAGGCAGGGTCTGCTTCTTCTGTTTCATTCTTATTAGCCTCTTGCTTCTTTTGTATTCTTTCTGGACATACAGGCGAGAAGTGGCCTGGTTTATCACATTTGTAACAAATAATGTTTGATTTATCCTTCTTTTCTTTCCCTTTGTTTTGATCATTCTGACTTGTTGTTCTATCTTGTGAGTTAAACCTTCCTCCCCTTCCTCGGCCTCTGTTTCCTCTACCACCTCTTCCACGACCTCTTCCTCTTGTCGCAGAGTTTTGCTGGTAAGAGTTTGTGTACAAGAGTTTTCCTTGAGTTTCTCCATTATTTTCTTCATCAAGGATTCTCTCTTCATATGCTTTCAATCTTCCAATTATATCTTCATAGCTAGTCTTCTTTAAATCTAAGACTTGTTCGAGAGAAGCTATGATATGAATATACTTGGATCTTGGTAAACTATTGAGAAACTTCTTTACCAGTTTATCTTCATCAATGGATTGTCCAAGTGACGCAGCTTTTGAGGCTATCTCTGATAGCTTTCCTGCAAAGCTATCAATAGTATTAGTGTCTTTCATCTTCATTCTTTTAAATTCAGACATTAAGGTTTGCAGACGGGCTTCTTTAACTCGATCAGCTCCGAGATTACGTGCCTTTATTGCATCCCAAATTTTCTTTGAAGTTTCCTGTTCACCAACTTGTAGAACAAGACATTCTGGTATTGCTTGAAAGAGTAATCCAATGGAAACATTGTTTTTGTCTGGGTCCGATGTACCAGGATCAATTGTTTCCCAAACTTTGTAGATTATCATCAGTACCTTCATTCTCATGGCCCATACTGTGTAGTTTGTGGAGTTGAGGATTGGAACTTGTATTGATGGTGGCGTGAACTGTTTTGCACCCACAATGGTGGTTTCGTTTTCCATGGCTTAGAAACAAGCTCTGATACCAATTAATGGCAACTGCAAGATGAAACTTAGCTTATATAAAGACAACTCTCTTTATTGATGTTTAGAAAATCTCTCAAAACTAAACACAAGCTCTAATCTTGCTCATATGATCAACCACAACTTTGATGATCATATATATATAACTATGAATTCCTTTTCCTAGTCCTATTACCTTATTACATGTCTTTCCTTTTCTTAGAACTTAGCTAGCTCCTAATTCTTAGAACTTCATGTATTTCCTATTCTTATCCTAACCAACTTGTCAGTGATTTTTATATTAAAAATTAACTAACAGTTAAGAACCATGCACAGCGATGGTAACTATCCCTTAAGGGATTATGACCCTTGGAAGATCCTAACACTGTTATAAACTCGGAGTATATCTTTTGTCAAAATTAACGAGAGCCAAAATAGAAGTATCCCGCGAAATAGAGTGTCTAATAATCAAATGTCTCCGAAACTAGCAGATTGATGGAGTTTTTTGAGCAGCAACACAAGCTAATGCATTCGTTGGTGTCTTGACTCTTTTAGTTGCAATACACCATCTCTATCTAGGCTCTATATGATCACGATCATTAAAAAGAGCGTGTCGATCAACTTTATGAGTGTGAATCAATGTAGCCTCCCTCACAGCAGACAAAGTTAAGCATAAAGATTCAACAAGGAACCAAATTATTTTGTAAAGTAAAAAAAAAAAAAGAACTATCAAAGGACATAAAAAGTCTTCACCTTTTGACAAATTAGCAGTCATTGTCCCGTATTTTTGATCAGTCAAATTTTGAGTTACAGTAACATGTCAAAGCAGTTGGGATGTTGAATGCTCTTTTAAGTTAGTAGTAGGTGAAGGTCGTTCCCCTTGATTAATAGCTGCTCTACATTATATTCCATTTGACCACATAATCTATATATAGAAAGACAAATAAATAAAAGGATGTGAAAGCCACTTGAGTTGAGTAATAACATTATTATTATCATTAGACTGTAATAAGGATTACAAACTGGACACTCTAATCTTATATAAATGCAATCCACATTCTCCATTGTCAATCTGTTTTTTGTTCTTCATACTTCCAATCTTATAAAAGAGACTAATAATTAGTCCTTACAAATTTATATCACACACACAGACACACTCACAAAAGACTACGAGTATTTTGTTAACATCAACCTCTGTTGGTAATAAGTAAAAATAACTACACTTCACATTACAGAGATTAAGACCAAATAAACACACTATAATTTCAGTAAAAGGTAATTAAGATCATGATGATAGTAATTATTAGGTGGTAATTAACTTCTATTTTAAACTGTTGCAATGGGTGAGATACCAACATTGTTTTGCACTGTCTTCATGGCTTCAAACCTTGGTTCCTTTGCTTGAAATTTCACTCCAGCATAAAGTTTCATGTAATCTTCAAAAACAAATTTAGGGTACACTTGATTCTTCTCCTCTTCTGTTTCTGTCTGGATCAATGTGGGTGCAGGGTAGATCACTGCGTCGCTGCCTGGGTTGTAGAAAGAAGCGATGGACATCCTAGCACCGTCAGTTTGTGCAATAACCCTGTGCATCACACTTTTGTATTTCCCATTTGTTATCACCTACACAGCAAGGAAAATAAATTAGTAAGAAATCTTGAAAAATTAATTGGTACTAATCTGGATTATAAGGGGTGTTTTAAAAATTATTACCTCAAGTTGATCACCAAGGTTGATAACAATGGAGTGTCTCATTGGAGGAACATCAACCCATTCACCATCTTTGAGAAGTTGAAGACCACTAACTTTGTCATCTTGGAAAAGCAAAATGAGTCCACCAGCATCAGTGTGAGCCCTTAATCCTTTGATTAGGTCTGGTTTAGGACAAGGTGGATAGTTACTAACCTTGGTCCCAAAAGTTGGACCATTAGAACCACATAATGCCTTCTTAAGGTAACCCTTTTCAAGTCCAAGATTTTCACAGAACAAGTCTAAAACCTCCTCAGCTAGTTTCTCCAATCCTAAAACAAATTCCTTCATGATTTTCCTGTAATCACAAACATACAAGTTAGAGAAACAAACAAGAAACAAGACATTTGAGAGAGAGAGAGAGAGAGAGAGAGAGAGAGAGAGAGAGAGAGAGATGTACCTGTAACTATCCTCAAGATCAGGGATCTCAGACATGTTGGAAGTTGGGAGGTGGCGCAAAAAGAAAGTGCTTTCCCAATCCATATCAGTGATTTCAGATTGGACTCCCTCTAGAGCTTTACTAGCAACCAATTCCTTGAATCTTTGCTCCATACTTTTCTTGTAATGTTCTTTTGTAAGTTTCTCTACTTTGTCCATCATTTCATGAGGAATTCCATGATTCACCAACTACAAAAAACACAAGCAGAAGATTTTCATATGATCTCTAAACCAACAAAAGTAAAACCATACGAGAAAACATCAAGAAGAAGAAAGAGTTAAGATGATGGTACCTCAAAGAAACCCCAGTTTTCACAAGCATCTTGAATAATGTTCATGGTGTTTGCTCTTTCTTCACCATTGAGTTTCTCCATGTCAATGACTGGGAAAGTTGCCATTTTCTGTTGAAAGAAAGGTAGTGGTGATGTTGTGAAGGCTTTGTTTTCTCGAAGTATGAAAACTCAGTCTCTCTCTCTCTCTCTCTCTCAAATGTGCTAAGTAGGGATTTGTGTATTGGTGGGGATTGAGGTACTTGGGCATTGCAATTTATAGGATGTATGTACATACATTTTGATTAGTCCCCACGCACCACATGCATGACAAATGGGTTCGTTTTGTCTTTACTATCTCAATTGGGTAAGCTACCCATTACAAAGGTTTTAGATTAGTTCGTTTTAGTTGTTTCTACGTTATTTCTCTCAACCCCATAATTACTTATTAGAACTTCTCAACACCACAATTAGCAATAACAGCTGTCTTATAACCTAACTCATTTTGGTTGTTTCTAAATCATTAATGTTGTTCTGGAATGGAAGAAACCGAAAATACTTTCATACTACTACTTTTCTCTTTAGTGATACGTTTAATCTTCAGTTAAGAACTAGGCTAGCGTACTGCAAACGATGAATGGATGGGATAGCATTTGGTGGAGAGGCGAGTCCTCCTCACACCACACTCACACATGGATAAATAAGCATCCTTGCCTTATGATGGCGGGTATCTATTCCTCTCTTTTAATTACTTCCTTTCTCTACATTAGATTTCGGGTCCTCTTAAAAAAATTATTGATATTTGAGGTGGCTGCCGTCTTTTATAGTTTATTTGTTAGTTTTCTAAAACTTTAATGTGTGAAAATAGCCCCTTATGAAAACAAGCTTCTGAAAATTCCATTCTTAATGAAATATACATTAAAGTACCCTTTTGGGGTTTTATTGACTTTTATACCCTTATTCAGAAAAGGTCCACACCCTATTGTCTGAGTCAGCTACCACCTCAGCAAAAATTAAAATCTGAGTCACCTACACGTCAGGAGAGATTAACCTCCTAGTTATTTCCGTCTGGAGATTTATCTCCTTCTCTCTAGAACCTTTCTCTCATTTCCTCTCTGTTCTTTCTCTCAGTTCTCAGCAGAGAATAACCAACGATCACAGCAAAACACCAATACCCATAACGGAAAATCCAGAAAAACCCTAGATTTTTACATACCCAATTCACCATCTATGAAGAACAAATAATAATGGATAGAAATCAGGTATTTGGAAGAAGATATTAGGGTCAGAACGAGCGGAAGAAAAAAAAAGGTATGATTTAGGGTTTAAACTTATTTGTTATCAATCTGAAATTAAGATTCAATTTTGTTGGATATGAAATGAAAGTAGGCAATTTTTGGTTAGGTGTTTAAGATTTTGAATGATAAGTGGTGTTCTGAAACTTTATTTGGTTAATTGAAGATACGATTTTGTCTTTAGATTTTTGTTTTTTTTTTAATCAGATTTTTTTGGGGGTTTCTGAAACTGAATCTTAGTTTGTTTATCATGTTGTTATGTTAGTTTATTGTATTACCATAGATTATAATTTTGTTATTCTGGTGCTACAACATTCTTAATAACAAAAGTTTGTTATTAAGTTAGTTTCTGGTATTACCACAGATTATCATTTTCTGGTTTTGTTATTCTGATGTTATAACATGCTTAAAAATTGCTCATTTATGTTTTGTGATAAGATGTGTAATTGATGTTTCAGTTGTACTTATTGTAATGACAAACGCGTTATTTAATCTTTACAAATCGATGGGTATATGGGAGTTAATTTTAGAATTTACAATAGACTCTAGGAATTGAGGGTTCATATCATGGTTTAGATTGAAGAATCAGGGAACTATAGTGATTGATGTAGTGTATGATGCTTACAACATTGGCTCTTGGTGGTAGGATTAAATGTTGTCAGAAGTTTTATTTTCTTCTGATATATGGCCATCAACAATGATTCTTTTGCAACTTAAAACACTGGCATGAACATAAGTGGTTCCTACTGTTGTCATTTAAGATTGCATTTATTTGGTTTGTTGAGTGTGAATGCTTTATCCTTCCACTTGTTTACCCCCATGCAGCCCAGGGTGGTTGGAAATTAGCTGTGAAGTAAATAGAACAGTGTGTGTCAGTAAAATAACGTATTTGCAAGATTGAAACGTTTGGTGGGTGTAGGGAAGGTCTACTGAAACTCCTTATTTTTGGTGTTCTTATGAGTGGGTGGTAGGGAATTTTAACTGTGACAGTATCCAGAACACAAAACTTGAAACTTGCAAGTTACGTTAAGGTGTTGCATAGATGTTGATAATTTTAGTCTTGCAACAATAAAATATCGTTGATAATTTTAGTCTTGCAGCAATTTTAAGCTTAAAAACAATGCCTGAAATGTTTTCTTCATTGATAATAATGCTTGATACAAAATTGAGGTCGATTAAGCTCTATGTACAACCATGGATGAATGCTCAATTGTATGTATGTGTGGTTTGCTTAAGCTTCATGGTTACCATTCTGACCTTCGTATTTTTCTGTTCATTGTTAGGTGATCAATAAATTCAGGAAGAAACAAATAAATCAATTAGGTTCGCCTCCTACTCTACTGTTTTTTATTTTATTTTATTTTGAAGTTGAGTGTATGCAAGAGATTATGCGTAGAGCATGATGCCTAAGTCGGTGAAAATAGAAACCTGAAGTGTCCTTGCGTGAATTTTAAGAGCTTTAAATTCCAAAGTATAGCACTATTTTATGAGCATTTAGTATGCTCACAGTAAAACCTAGTTTATTGTTCAATTGGTAGCGGCTAGACAACCGTAGGGATGTGGTATCCACAGATAACGCTTTTAATTTAGTCGCCTTTTCTTTGTTAGTTTGTTTTGGTAATTAGAGCTTTCAGATTATTTATGTTGGTGCTCGTATGTGTGTGTTGGACATAGTTTTAGGTAGATAGGAACTTAGTTTTACTTAATCACTATAACTTTGTATCGGGAGTTTACTTTGAGTAACTAAATAATCTCGATTATAATATGTTTGTAGGTTCTAAATTATGGGTGCAGGACAGAAGAAGAAGAAGTGTTCTAAAAAAGTGAAATTTGCTGATCATGTGGAGAAAATTATATCACCGAATGCCACTGTGGAGGACAAAAGAGTGGTATCTGACGATGGTGTTGAAAGGTAATAGGTGATATTTAGCCTAATGTACTGTGTCATGCCAATTTTTTTTTAATTGCTGGAGATTCATTGAAAGATTTAGGAGAAACGACATGTGATAACAAAAGAAAGAGAGGGTATATTAAGTACTGAATTCATTTTTAATCTGCTTCATCATTTAGGAATCTATATCATGGCTTAGTATTTTTCCCTCTTCTAATGTCCGTTAGACTGTTAGAGTCTTTCATTTCATACATGAATTCATTATTGTTTTTTTCTTATTCTTAACTCCGATGGTACCGTTGAGCATTCCCTGTCAAATGTTGAAATGTATGCATTAATAGCCTATAAGTTAAATTTGAACAATGACAATAACAATAGTTTAGTTATTTATATATAAAAGAAAGTTAGATGCCTCTCTGCGAATCCTATTTTTTCCATGTTGCTGCATTGTTCTTTCTAGGTGTATTTGGTATAAGCCACTTGTAAACGGAAACTAGACCGGTCATTCGTTGAGTCACTTTTACAACTTGAATACAGGTGGTTATAGGATTAGTTGGAATGTACGACTATTTATCTTTTTTCAATGTTGCTGCTTTCCGCTCTCAAATACTTAATTCTAAGAACTTGTATGTTGTAATTGGTGTAACTATTTATTTCTATGTTGTAGGATGTTTGTTCACCCTGCCAGGTACCGGGCTTATACGTGCAAGGTAACAACATACTCGAGCCCGAAGGTTTTGAAGTGGGTGCGTAACCTGCTGTCTCCTGCCGAGCAAGAGAAATTTATGTCAACTACAATTGGACCCTTACTGCACCTGCCGGTGCAAACGTGGTCTAGTGCCTTGTTTCATTTTTTATTGGCTAGTCAGATCTCCACGGGTGATGAAGGTGATAAGGGTCACCGTGAACAAATGCGCGTAATGGTTTGTGGAAAGGAACTCTCCTTCGGAAAGAAAGAGTTCGCATTGATTTCGGAGCTTAGTTTTAGGAAGTCGGACCATAATTTTTCTCGTCCCGCCACGAAGCCCTGCCTTAAGATGAAGCATTTCCCCGATGAAGGAAAACCAGTAACTGGAAAACGTTTGAAATTATTACTTTTTGGCAAAGTGGAGGAGGAGGAGGACGACGACGAAAAAAAATCGAAGAAATGTAGCAAAAAGAAGGAGGAGGAAAAAATATCGCGTGAATGTCACCAATCAAGCAACTCTAATGCTGAATGTGAAATTGTCAAAGTCCCACTGGAATCTGATGACAAGGTGAAATTGTCGTTACTATATGTTGTCCACAGGTATGTCCTGGGAAAGGGAGATGACAAAGTAGTTGAGCATGATCACTGGTACCTGGTGGATAACCTCGTCGACTTCAACTCTTATCCTTGGGCTGAAATAGCGTTCAGCAGAACTATTGATAATAGCAAATCTGCCTTAGATTATCAGATTAACGCTAAAAAGCCTGTTGGAAGTGAGGTGACTTACAAGAGTCAAGGAATGGCCCATGTCCTGGTGGTAAGAATCAGTTGGGTTGATATTTTCTAGTTGTCTAATTTTTTGTGATTGTTGTTTTAAAGGTTTTCCTTTTTTCACCAAGGTTTGGGGTCTGGAAGTGTTGCCGAAAGTGCTTGATAAGTTTGGAAGCAAGACTATTTTTTCAAATTGGCGCCCCCATATGCATAGTGTTACATGCGATTTAGTAATACACCATGAGCCTCTACTTACGATTTTCGAGGAGTCAAAGGTATGAAGTAATAACTACCTTAGTTACTTTATTTTTTTGTTTGCTACATTGTTAATTTGGTCGAGTGACTTTATAAAATTACAGGGTGAAGTGTGTGATGACATTATGTGGCATAAAGAAGATGCAAAGCGTTTGGTAATGTTGGGGTTATGTGAAGGTCCCTTGGTAGATGACGAAGAAGAAGTTTCGTTAAAGAATGAAAATGTGGTGGAGAACGGAAATCTGTTTGAGAAGGGTGAGGAAGAAAATATGTTAGAGACTGAAAATGTTTTTGTGGATGAACAGGTTCTAGAGGAGAGAAGCATGGATGATGAAGAGGACGAAGAAAATCTGTTAGGGAATGAAAATGTGGTGGAGGAAAAAGATCCGTTTGAGAAGGATGAGGAAGAAGCACGTGTGGCACATCCTCGCTCCCAACTTGATGTTCTTTGTTCTAGGACATCAACTTCGGTCATTGCTTCTTTCGAGTCTTTTGTGAAAAATGCAATGATTGGTCATACGGAGGATTTGAAAATGACGGTGATTGGTGAAATGGAGGTATTTAAAAGTGCAGTGAAGGGTCAGTTGGAGGGGTTAAGTGTCCAGGTAAGTAATAGCCATAAAACAATGTTGAATCATGTGGAGTGTTTAACTGCCGAGATCAAATCAATAAAGGATAAGATTGGTGGAACCAATACGTACTGTGCATTGTCAAAGACAAAAACGGTGAGTTAATTGGAAATTCATTGTATTAAGATAGATAGAATGTCACATCTATTCTGGTATTGAAGTTTTATTGAACTGATATTTATGTTTTTTGAACAGGGGACTCCACCTGGAGGACATAACGAAGAAGGAGATTATGATGGTGCGGCAATGAAGAAGCCAGATGTGACTCCTGGCAATGGATCCAACAGTATTGAATTAAATCCACCATATCCGTACAATCCTCCAAATAAGGAAGTTGATGTGAGTCGAGCTGTTGTAAGTATTTGTTGCATCTATAGTTTTGTTGCTACATTAGCACGTATATATTTTGTACTTTTTTCACAAAACTATCGTGGTATGACTTGAATTGAATGAATTGAACTTTAATATGGGATTTATCGGTTTGTTTTTAGGTTAGTTACTTAAATTGAATGACTTGAACTTTAATTTGATATGAAAGTTATGTATTGTTGTGATTTTTTTTTTTGTTGTTGATTTTGCAGGTTGAGAACCTAAAGAAAGAAAATGAAAAAGAAAATGAATGTGAAGATGAATAGAGAACTAAGTTAGGAACATGGAAACACGCCCAACTGAAGCTGAGAAGAAATTGAAGGACTCCAATTTGAAGCTAGTGAATGTAAGGACTTCAACTGAAGCTGAGAAATTGATATGGAAGTTGTGGATTGGTGTTGATGATATATATTTTTTGTTTGTTTGTTGTTTTTGATAAATTGATATGGAAGTTGTTACCTTATTGGAAGGAACTTTGTAACTACTAACTAGTGGCCAGTTTCCTGTTAGACCTGCATATGTATATACTTCCTTATTGGAAGTATATATACCTTATTGATATATATACTTATTGTGTGATGATTGTTGAGTGCCCAGCATATAGTTACGCGTTGACCAATATATGAATTATAGAAAAGATACTATGGTTTTTCTGCTAACAAAGGGATACCTAAATATAATTTTGATGGGTGTTTGACCCCCTTTGAGATGGTAACATTTTGAACATTATGTATGCATTAGTTTTCTTAGAAAACTATGTTGAAGAAGTTGAATTATGGTAGATAAATACCTTTCTATATTTTATGAGAATGTATGTTCGTCTGATTCGGGATGTATTTTGATAGTTTTGTTCTGAATCAAACCTAAGCTGATGGTTTTGTTTTTCGTCAGTTGTGCAGTATGAAGCTCGCTGAATACAAAGGGAGAGCAACAAAGTAGCAATGGAGAACTGCGATATTGTTCGTAAATTTATACTCTGAAGTACTATCCTGCTGCATTGCACTTGCACAACAACTTCAGTTACTACCAAGTAAACTGAACAGAAGATAAAAGGTATACTAAATTACCACTCATACACATTGCTTTACATAAACTTTTTTTTACCATAATACTGCAAGAGAAAATGATTGATTTTACTACCACTCCAGTTACATATTAGTCTCATGTAGAGCAGAATACTTCTTCCGATTAATCAATCTCCTATTAAGTGCGTTATTCTCAGCTCTTATAGAATTAACACATTTGACCAGATCATTGTATGTATAGTGCAATAGATCTCCAAGAGGTGGCAGCGGCGTAACTGGAAGACCCAACTCAGCTGTTTCCTTTCTTAATCTACGACCTTCTTCAATCGCGTCATACCATTCCTCACAGGACATAACTCCATTGGCAGAAGTATCCAGATTTGTTAAAGACATACTTGAAGAACCCTCATCCACTGGTTTTGGTAGTTTGTTGGTTTGTTGATTGCTTTGACGTCTTCTTTTTGAAGGAATTTTAGAAAAACATTTTTCCAAACATGATTTGCTCTCTGATCTTGAACCCATGTGATCGAAGTGGGTAGTTTAAATTGTAAGGAATCACTCCTAAGGGTTGTATGTCATATATATGTATATATGTATGTATAGAATTGTAGACTGAGAAAGCATCTTCCTACCTCACTCATATCTAAGTTGTTTGATTTTCCTTTTGTTTATAATTTTCTTTTCTTTGTTATGTTAAATGACTCACCCATTTGCTTTGAAATTTGAATAAGCATTTACTTCCCAACTCCCACACCCCCACCTGCTTTGACTTAAAATAAACTACAGGCCGCCAAAATAATTTGTCATTTATTGGACCATTTTTATGCACAATTTTTAATAGTGATAGAGGTAACGGTTTGTCCCCTTATGGCATGGAGGTGTTGTGGCTAATGTGATGAAAAGAAATTGGTTTTCACTTTTCAGGTACAGATGAGAGGATTTGAAGGGAATGTTGTCAATTTGTGTAAACATTACCCAAGAATGGGACAAGTTTTAAATTTGCTTTTTTTTTTTTCTTCCTTATCTCTTTTGTTTTTGAAAGGTAACACAACCCGTAAGCTGCCAGCAGAAGACTAATTGGGAAACGTGAAAAAAATGAACAAAAAAAAAACTTTTTGACTAATTATAATTAGTCAAAAACAACTTGCTTTTTACTTTCAATTACACATGAGAGGTGAACATGAGAGACGCCAGCTATATTTAGTTGGCATTAAATTCCACATGTTTGCCAACATAAGTATAAATGGACATCATTCAGATTCGTTTGTGCTTAATAATCTCTAGGGTAAAGAAAATCACTGTTATTAGGTACTTTTGTTTACAAGTTTTTATCTCAAATCATCTGAAAACAATGGCAGGATCCTCTCAACAGTCTGACGTAACCTCACTTAATTCAACTGCCCGAACAAGAAATCAATATACTACCATATATGGGAGGAATGGTGTTGCATCGGATGGTGATGAGTTTGTTGACTCTAAAAAACCTATTGTTAAGCGTGTAGTAACTAATTTCTACACAACAAAAAACGGTAGCCAATTCTGTAAGGAGTGGCTTGAGTTAGTAAAGGAGGATCGCCAGTTACGTGAAGAATGCAACAGGTTAAGGATCTCAGTCCCGGAGTCATGTATCATCCCGTATCATGGCAGCGGCGTATGAATCAAGGAAGAGAATTTTGGACAGAGTTTGTTTCAAGATCTTGCCCTTGTTGAGCTGATGAATGGTGCAATGAAGAGCGATATCCGAAGGCACAAGAACGCAGAACTTGAAAAGAAAAGTGATGAAGAATGGTTTAAGATAATGTCTGATTAGTTTATTTTATATTTGAAGTCCTTTTTATTAGGTACGATGGAACTGTTTTTACTTCTAGGTTGTCCTAGTTATGGCTATATAATTTTCGTTGTTTCAATAAGAAAAGTAAATGAACATTAGCACGTTTAAAAGAGTGCATCACCTAGCTACCAATCACTAAAACAACATGGTAGTAAATGATTTTTGATTCTCGTAATTAGTTCACATGAAACATGCCAGTAGAACTTACAATTAATAAACATAAGATAATTCCCAAATTCAATTACAAAAGACCTACTTTCCGAAATTTAAGGTTTAATATCAAGTCTGAGAAAAAATAATTTACCATGAGGATGAAAATATGACTAAATCCACTCTACTAATGATGCCGCCTAAACTATTTCAAACAAACATAACAAGGTAAGGAATGTCAGCAACCAAAATCACTCCAGTTCTAAGCCTTGGGACAACGTTTGCTGTTAGAATAATGCCCTGTCTGGTGACACCTTGAACAAGCTCTTTTCTTTCTAGGATTTTCAATGGCGGACCTTTTCCTCTTGATGCTCCGACGACCAACTTCCGGTGTAGTTTTTGGAGGAAGCACCACCCGTTCTGCCACCTCCGCTGGGACATCCAAAGTTTCTGGGCTCAGAACACCATAGATTTTAGGTTCATACATAGATCTCCAAACCGATGTTTTATAATATTCCCCACAAAGGCCTTCTTATTTTATCTTATATGTCTCACACACTGAAAGTACGTGGGGACACAGAAGATGCTGATAGTCAAACACTTTGCACGTGCAAGACCTTCGGTCAAGATAGACGGTGTGCTGCTCTTCATAGTCACCCTCTTCCACTTCATATTCGTCCCCATCGACATGGAAAGCCACAAACCTTTTTTCCACGGCCCACCGTTCTTTGATTATATCCCGTGCATGTTGACTCAAAGGATCTTGCCGATCACGAGCTAGTTGTCTACGTTCGCAGAACCATTCCATAAGGAACCTGCGAATGTAATCGGCTAAATGACAGATTGGAAGACCTTTAACATCAGCTATTCTTGAATTGAAAGTTTCACAGGCGTTTGTAGTCATGAGAGTAAAACGACCTGTTCTAGCCTTCACCCTGGCCCAATTTCCGGTCCAAGATCCACTACAGATTTTAAAGAAGCGGGGCTCACTAAACCTAAGTCTCTCATATCAAGTTCATACTCATCATTTCTAAACGCTTTTGAAGCTCTTGTAAATGCCACCGAAGCCGTGGCGTTGTGGTAGGTCTGTTTGATATTTTCTGCAAGGTCAAACATTACAGGATTGACCTATAAGTACAACATGAAACATGCATATATATATATATATATATATATATATATATGTGTCTGAAATGTATCATACAACAGGGTGGAAAACAAAACTTGTTTGGACTGTACATATATGCAATATGATGCTATTGATGCTACAAAACTTGTTCTGCCACCTCCGCTGGGACATTATATGCAATATGATGCTATTGACATTGACTTCATAACTCTATCTAGATACGCACACATAAAGACCTACAGTCTGATAAGTTATACTAAACACAAATCAAGGTTAACGTTGTATCCATTCTGATAACTAACATCAAATCTATTTAAACACAAAACTCGTGTGTTTGTAGTATATAAAGTCTTGTTAAATACCTGAAAGATGGTGGATTCATTATACTTGATTAGCATAAGGAAATGCCAACCTTATGGCTCTACCGATCGATGGGTGCCTGTCTGTTGCCACAACAACATCTTCATTCATAGCACACTTATCGCCAAGTACTCCAACTAACTTTCTCATAAACCATTCCCAAGATTCATTATTCTCTGAATCAACAACAGCAAAAGCAATAGGATAGATCGACTCGTCGGGATCCATTCCAACGGCTGACAGTAGAACTCCTTGGCATGGCCCTGTAAGATGTGTACCATCAACCGCAAATGCGGGTCTGAAACAGTTTTTGAATCCTTCAATACACACTCCAAAAGCAAAGAAATAATATAGAAAAGAATCATCCGAATCAGTTACAATCTCGGTAACAGTACCCTTGTTACGAGCACCAAGCATGTGACTATAACCAACGAGGTGTTGGTACGATTCATCAGGGCTACCTTTGATCAACTCAATACCACGCTTGCAAGCGATGTATCCCTGCCGGTAATTGATAACCACTCCATAATCCCTTTTTATGTCCTTAGCCAGTTGTTTGGGCATAAATGCCGCATCTAGTTCTTTGAATTTGTGCTTGAAAAGCTCTGCAATTCCAGTAGCGGCCGCTTTGGTTCTTAATTCAGGGTCAGTCCTTTTGTTGCTTTCACAAGTATGCACATCGTTTGCAACTATGAGTTTCCATCACCCACAAGAATCTAAGGGAACTGCTCGCAGACGCCACTCGCATGTCTTGTCTTTGCATTTGGAAATAAACCTCTGGCTGTCGGATTTAAAAGCTTTGTACTCAAAATTTGTTTCTACTTTGGCTATTGCAAGTATAAGTTTCAGCTCCCCCTTGCTTTTGAAAGTGTTACCCACACATAGATCATTGTACTTCATATCCTTCGGGGGTTTAGGAATATCCAGAACCGGCGCTGAAGTTGTTGTCGCATCATGAAGACATCGGAGTTTCTTGGCTGATGGAGTCATTACTGGTTCAAGACATCTCCTAGCCTTTGGACCACTAGTACTCGCTGAAAAAATAAAACATTCAACATTAGTGTGACTATTTGGTCAGGAAAAACATAATACAAAAGTACAATAACAAGAGGGACAAATAAACGTACCTTTAACACCACCATCTCCCTTGATGGTTTCATTCTTGGACTGATAATCCTCACTTGAACACGACGTGAGATTGTTAAGAGGGGTCAAGGGAGTGTGGGGAAGCATCTTGGATCCGCTGTAATCTCTAGTAGTTGTTTTGGGAGTCACGGGAGGAATATCTACTTTTACTTCTTCTCCATATTTGATTGTGTAAAAGCTTGGGACTCCACATGTCTGGCCAACATAAAAAATAAACATTTCTTCACTAACAATTTTAATCCTTTGCTTAAATGAGGTTCCCGGGACATCTATGAGGCCATATACATCAAAACAAGGTTTGTGCACGAAACCTAAAACATCCATTGCTCTCTTCTTCACATCCTCAAAAGTGTACTTATCAGGTACCCCCGCAAGATGTGTCATACCTTTGTAGTCATCATTATCTTTGTTGTGCACCCATTCACCATTACAGTGGATGAGAATATCTTTGCTAATCATTATGGCGACGACAATTTAGGGTTCTAAAAACAACTGCATTTCACAAAACATACTATCAGTTAGTGGATGAGAACAACTTTGCTTATCATTATGGAGACGACAAATTAGCAACTGCATTTCACAAAACATAACATACTATCAGTTATAAGATCATCCTGTATCATGAACCCTACATAAATTAAGTAACCAAACCACAAAATTAAAGATAACCCATACCTTATTTCACTGTACATATTCAAGAACCGCAATACCTTATTTCACTGTATTGGATTCGAATCCCCAATACATATTCAAGAACCCTAACTTTGAGTTTGAAATTAACCCAAATTTAATATCGAATTTGAAAGAGCTAAAAGTTAAGCTCACCTATAGATCCTTCATTCTCTATCTCAATTGGATGATTAGCTTTCATGGTGTAGCAACTGCCATGAAAAAGAAAAAAAAAAGATGAAAGAAGAAGAAGATGAACCGCTAAAAAAAAGAATGAAGGTGGGTTATGTAAGGAAAAGAGGGGTGTAACGGGGGTGTAAGGAAGGTGAAGCGTTAGGTTCCCGTCAAACGGTGGGGTCCAGACTTTGAGAGTCTTGACCCTAGTAAAAATGTTATCACTTCGTTCATCCCCGTTGTCACCTACATGGCACCTACGTGGTCGACTTGAGAAAGGTCCTTAGCTAAGGGTGCCGACTTCTTAGTTAAAGGTCCTGACCCTGGTGCAATAGGTCCTCACCTTGTTCGTTCTACTTGTCATCTATTATGGCGCCTACATGGCGGCTAGGTGGTCAAGTTAAAAGGTCCTTAAACTAAGATCCAGAGGGTCCTGACAGAGTCAGGACCTTCTCTGTCAGGAACTTCTTGAAGGGACCCTGCATACTTAAGTACATTAAAAAAACGATTTCTAATATTTTTTTAATATACGCCTAGGGTTCGGTAAAGAGTCCGGACCCCTTGTATAGGACCCTGGCACTAAAAAACCACATAAAAAATAATTATTTTAATTTTTGAAAGTTGGAAATAATATCAAACAACTAAGGGTCCTGTACTATTAGGAGCATAAATGTCATATAGTGACATTTTTGGTAGGTTGGGGTTAGGGGTGGCACTTTTGGAAACCCATTTCCAAAAGTGGCATTTCCACCAATTGAGCCGTTTTCTGAACCCACGAAGGTGATGGTATAAATAATGTAGGAATTACCTATAGATCCTATTATAGTGTTCTTAGTTAGTGGCAGGTCCACCCACTAAAGCCCAGTAACCGGAGGTCCATAATTAAAAGAAAAGAGAAAAATGGACCCAATTTTTTAAGCCCGGGTCCTGCACACGTGTGTAACCTATTACGTGCATTTTAAGAATTCCCAAAATAGCCTTTACTATATATAACAGAAATAAAAACAGCTTTCCTCAATTTTCTTTTTCTTCTCAGATGCGTTTTATCTCTCTCTCTCTCCCTCTCCCTCTCCTATTCTCTGTTGTTGTCGCTTATGAAGTTTAAACCTAGGGTTTGTGAAGATGTTTAGTGATTTTACAGGTATGTTATTTAATTTTTCTCCAGTTCTTCTTTGTTTTTGTTTTGTTTCTCAACTGAATCATGCAAATTCGATCGATTTCATAATGTTTTCACTTTCTTTTTGCGGTTTTGGTAGTTCGATCTCATGATGCGTCTCTTGTTTTCACGTGCTGCTGATTTTTAGACTATGAATCAACAGTACATATTTGGTATACTGAAATATACTGCTATAATCTTGTTGTTTTTTATAGTTTTGGAGATTTTTCTTGTTTGATCCAGAAGTACATATATGGAATACTCAAATAAAAGTGTTTCGATTCTATTTTTTCATAGATTCGTTACTTGTTTTTCACATGCAGCTAAATTTTAGATTATGAATCAGCAGTGCATATATGATGTACTGAAAAATTATGCTTTAATTTTGTTATTTTTGTAGTGTGGATATTTTTCTTCTTCGATCTAGAAGTATATATATGGAATACTGGAAAAAAAAAAGTGTTTCGATTCTGTTTTTTATGGATTCATTACTTGGTTTTCACATGCAGATGATTTTAGTTTCATTTTGGTTGTTTTTTATATGCTTTTGAGTTGCTTTTGTGTATCAATCATCGGTACGTATATGATATACTGGTGGATTTTGATGAAACAAGTTCATATCTAAATAAAAAATCATGTATTATGTTTATTTCATTAGTAGATTTGATATTTTTATGGTTTTTGGTTTGTTTTTCAGTTTTCTTTTGTGTATTAACCATCAGTACATATATGACGTACTGTTTATTTTTGTGTTTACTGTGAATTTATAGATTTTTTCTTTTTTTTTTTGGTTTGATCCAGGAGTACATATATGGAATACTGAAATATGTGCTTTGATTCGGTTAGATTTTACGGATTCATCACTTCTTCTTGACATTCAGTTAAGTTTTTCTCTACCTGATCAGGTGCGTATTAACTTTGATTCTTCGTTTTTATTTACTTCTTTAAAAAATGAGTTCGATAGACTTACAAAATGAGTCTTTATAGGGATACCAGGAAACCCTAGATTTGTTAATTTTCAAAGCACCAAATTTGAAATTTTGAAGTTTCGTTCAAAACCCTAATTTTGATTTCCTTGGATGAGCAAATTAGTTCTGAGCTACTAGAGGCATTATATGAGAAATTTCAGTCTGAATGTGCAAAGTTCTCGCAATATCAGGTCAGTTAAGGAATGCGGGACAATTTTCAGGTCTTAACATTACTTTGTTCTCATTTACTTGATTTCCTCTTGGAATCCACTTTGAATAACGATATTTTACCTTGATTTGTTCTTATTGGTATTTTATTTTGCAGTTTGATTTTCTTGCTTCTAGCTAATTTAGGATATCGATCTCGATGCAATAGGATTTCTCGGAATGTACTGCCTTTCTATTGGAGCTTAACAATAATTTTTCTGTTTGACTAGATATTTCCCGGCATATGTTTAAGAATTACACATCATATACCAACTTGAACGAGTTCCCCAAGTTGCATGATGCTAGGTCATGTTTGAGGTGATTCACACTAAGGAAAATGTGGTTTGGGTTCTGATTTAGATGCGATTATTTTCGACTTAGCAGACCATCATTCTCAGATGTGAATGATGAATACAAATACAAAGGGTAATATCCGCCATCAGACGACATTCCATGTACAAAAAACTTTGCTCGCATTTAGAAAAATTTGTAATATTGTAGGTTTAGAAATCATATTCTATTGTGTTCATAATTATAGGCATAAATTTGGTGCATATCAAAGCACTTAAATGAATTTTAATTAGAGATTGCATAGGACGGACACAGAAGTGACATGAGTTATTGCGAGATAAATTAATCATCTTTTAGATGCCTATATGATAACGATGTTTTACTTGCATTTGATAGTCTGTGTTGCAGCAGAATTGAAATGACAATGGTGTTGATGTAGCTGTTGCAGTTGTGGTTTAAGCTAAGAATATTGTGATGCAGCAAGATAGAAGATTACTGAGAAGATGGAGCTGAAGGCAGTGGTGAATGGTTGACTGCAGAGGTGCTGGTGCTGCAATAAAGTAAAGTGAATTGAGGAGTACTCAGATTCCTAAGTAGTGTAGCAGATGTGTACTCATATTTGTAAGCAGTGTGGCAGATATGTACTCAAATTTGTAAACAGTGTAGCAGATATGTACTCAAATTTGTAAACAGTGTATCAGTTATGTACTCAAATCTATGATAGTATGTTATTTCACACGTACTTAAACAGTGGGGTATATTAGTCATTTCCATGTTTTCAAATAACTTTGGACCTTAGAATAAGAGTAAAATCTAGTTGGACCCTGCTATAAATAACCTTATGGGCTTAGGACCAAACAAGAAATTTTCCATAAATAATTGTAAATTCTCATGGTTTCTTCATTGCATGCGACATATTTTTGGAATGGCTTGTATGTTTGGATGCTGACTCCAACGAGGGAAGCTAGTTATCCCTTTTCTTTCTTCGACACATTTAAGTTGGCCGAAACCCGCCACATTTGAATTCCTTTCCTTTGACAAAGACTTCAAAACTTTTCAAATTATTGACACCTATAACGTAATTGTTTTGTTAAATTAAAGATTATCTATGCATTAGCTGTTATCTTGGGATTTTGATTCTTCAAGTTATCATATTATCCATTCAGTCCAGGGGAGAAGCTAGGATTTGAGTAATAAATGGACAAGACACCAACCGACTTATATGTTATGGGTGCAAATACGTTAAATTGCTAAAAAGTTATTAAAATTCCACATTCCAATGTGGCTCCGCCCCTAATTCTAATTGATTTATTGTCAATAGACACATACCAAACATGTAGCAACTCGTTATTTCTTTCTCTCTACATATGTAATAGTAATTTTTATTAAAAAAACTTACTGAGTTGTAAACAAAACATAAGCTCAAAAGAAAAGAAAGAATGTTGATGTAATTGTATTTCCATAATAAGGTTATTAGGGATAAACAATAATAGACTATATATTAGTCTATCCGTTACAGCCCAAAAGATACCCTCATGGCTACCATTGGTATACGCCATGTCAGCATATCTCGCAACAAGCTCGGTGAGGCCAGTTAGCCTAACCTATATATCTCACCTCACAGCCCCAGATACTCTATTTATTTTTATGATCCAAAAAGTTAATTTTTCTTTTTCAAACCTAGCCTATCAAACCTTAATAAATTGATTATCAGTGTGACACTTATGAAGCTGTATAATTAACGACATCAACATTTCTAAGTTGTTGAAGAGCATATACGATCAAAACTACCACATCCTTTATCATGACACCCTTCCGAGAACATCAAGATCTTCGTTAGTACTATAACTCCCCGCCTTTAATGAGTCGGCTCCCATAATATTTACTACCATCGTAATTTATTGAGGTTTTGAAATAACATGCTATAAGAGAATGGAATATCCACTACCAGCGAGTTATTGGTGGCAATAAACTTAACACTCCACCACAAGCTTTGAATCCAATTTGAGCATAACAATACGATCAAACTCTTTCATCCATCCATAGTCAACTAGAAGAAACTCTAGCCACCTCATATTCATTACCATTGTGTTGTTTTAACCATCAAATAGACAAGATTCATTGACTATGGCCATCTCTCTATATAGCTGAAAAAAAGCAGGCTCAATGCCTAATACCATTTTATACCATCATCAAAACAAAAAAAATAATAATTAAATCCACCAATACTGGTAATCTGCACAGGAAATACCAAAGATTAACCTAGATCTAAGAAAATGTGATGAAAACAGAGAAGATAAAGAAAACCTAGTACTGGAAGGGAGAAGTGGCTAAAGAGAGATGGTTCGAAGGAAAATTTTTTTTTTCCAACTTCATTAAAATTTCCATATTCTTCTACCAAAACCTCTAAGTATACCTCCAAAATACTACTTAGGTCAAGTGTTTGACGCGTTCATGATGATAACAAAGAATTTTTCATTTTTATGTTGATTTTGTTGAAAATTTGATATACATAAAGGGTTGAAAGTTTTTTATTGGATAATTTATTATTACTTTGTTGTCGTGGTGAAGAAATTGTGTCATGGTCTGGTTTATGCAAAATCGAGGTTACATATTCAAAAATTAAGATTGTTTATTGACTAATAAGAATGTTAATGGTAAAACCTGTATATATTTAGGTCATGGAATAATCTTGGTAATAGAGGTGGTATTGGTAGAGATATTGTTAGTTGTACTAGAAGATGAATGTTCAGTAAAAATAATTAAATAACAGCTTGTTTGGTGCATCTCTATTGACAAAAGTCAATTAGGCTGAACGGACAAGAAAATAATCTCTTTTATTCGAATGATAAGAAGATGATTCATCGTTATGATAGATGGGTACAAAAGAATTATATCATCTATGAGAGAGAAGAGGGATCCGAATAAGGCCCACTGTATTTTATTCCTTGAGTATATGCAGTGGAAAGGTCACTACTTTTGATTTCTTTCATAATTTACAACTTCCAAACAGATTTAATGTTCAAGCAAGGAGTTAGTGTGAGAGTGAAGCCATTTCCAATTTATTGACAACATCTTACAAAATCAGGATTAGAATATTTAAAAATGGTTAATCGCATTTTCAGTCCAATCTAGCAGAATAGACCACATAAGGATTCGAAAGCGAAGTTCCTATTTTTTTATAATGACTTTTAATGTTAAATTGAGATTAGCTGACACAACCACATCCAACCTGTAATCATTACTTAGAAATAGAATGTCATAACCACCGCCTGGTTCTTTCTTAAATTCTTTCAAATTTTGTTTTCTATCAAATTAACCATGTGTTGTCGGGGTTTACTCTGACTAATGATGAGTGCCAAATATTGTATATATTTATCCCTTTTTGTTGGCATTTAACTCATCTTTTGTGCATTAATTCTACATTTTATCCCATATTCTGTATTTTCATTGTTTTCAAGAATAAATATTTTTCTTACTTAATTTTATATTTTTAGGTAATAAATAAAGTTTGGATGAATTGCGGAGCGGAATAGAGCAGAAAAGTAGTGAAAAGCCGGAAGAAATTACGCAAGGAAGCCGCAAAGAATGGTGCGCACAAGTCCAAAAAGCTAGGAATGGGCTCAAGAAGGAAGAATTGTTCTTAAAGAAGATATGGGCTTGGCATACCCAAGGCCCAAAACCCTCACCCAAACCCATTTCCAATATCCAAACCCGCCTCCATCTTCAGCCGTCGGATTGGATCCATCTCATCATCCAATGGTCGCTTCATCGTCGTTCATCGAAATCGGAAGCTCCTGTCTAACACTACAACACCTAACTCCATCTGGCACCGTTAGTTTCGTTGTATATCTGCATCCAACGGTCGCTGCCAGCCTCTTCACTTTTAGCCGTTAGATCGATCCATCATCTCCACATCCCACGGCTCATCCTCTCTGTTCATCCAATTTGCTACAACCGCCCAACACCCGAGCACCCGATACCTATACCCTAACCCAAACACACCCTAACCCTAAAACTATCGACTTCACCTCCCTCACCTCCGTCTGCAACAGCCTCACCTTCACCACCTGCTCCGCCATCAGCCATGTCCGCCTCTGCCACCACCACAACTCTCACCAAAGACATCATAGCTCCTACCAACTGAAACCCACTCTTCCCCTACTCCTCTAGCTTTCTATAACATCAATTCCACAATCTTTTCCTCTCACAGGAACCCTAGGTTAGGGGTTGATGAAATAGATGAGCTAGAAAAGCAATTAGGGCATGGGAAGAACAAGAGAAGACGCAGGAGAGGAAATTGAAGTATGGGTCGACACTTTGGAGCAGTTATCAGAGATTAGGTGAGTCGATTTTGATTTCTATTTCACAACAGAAAACCCTAATTTTACAAATTGAAGATTTTTGGGAATTGTTGATTGTAACTAGAAATAGCAGAGTGGGTGAAGATAATTGAGTAAAATCAGAGTTGTTAGGTGAGTCAATTTTGGATATTTGGTAAACCCTAATTTCACTGATTTGGGGGATTTTTGGGGATTTTGCTTATATGTATAAATAGGTGTTAAGGGTTGTGAATTTGGGCATCTCTGGACTAGCCAGTAGACATTTGAAGAAATTTTAATTACAATTTCAAATTCAGTCCCTTTATCATAGTTGACAGTTGAATGTTATGTGTATGTTATTTGAATTATCTTGTATGATGAATGCTTGTGTAAGTAATATGTTGAGCATGAGCTAAGTAGCATTAAGTTAAGGCTCAGTTGAAGCCTTATGCACTGTCAAATGACAAGTTGCTAGGATAGTTAACTCCTTGCCCTGTTTTGCTTGAGCAATGGGAAGAGGTTAATGCTCATAGTGCCTGTGATTGATTGTTCTGTCAAAAGACAGTCAATGCTAGGGGCAAACTAGTGAGCAAATTAGTTTTCCTCCCATTCTAGATGTATGCATAGGATTTTTAACTCAACCTAGAAATATGTTGTTTGATTAGGACACAAGGTGGATACTAAGCCTTAGCTTAGCCACAATCCCTTTTACAGTCACTTACCTGTTTAGTCCTTACCTGTTTAGTCTTTACCTGTTTAATCTTTGCCTGTTTAATCTCCTTACCTGTTTAATCTCCTTACCTGTTTTACTTGTTTAATTTCTTGCAATCTGTAGCTGTTGTGCACTGAAATCAGTGCACAAACTCACCCCTGCCCTTGGCTCACAGCCTTGGTTCATGCCATTTGCCCTCTTTGTTTCACTGCCACTATAACATTGTGATCTTGCATCTTGTTTTACATCATCTGCCAGCATAGTTTAACTTCTTTATGCTCCCACTCCCTGTGGACTAACCCCTTGCTTACCTTCTATACTAAAACTTGGCCTTGTATACTTGCAAGTTTTGTGTGCAACCCCATTTTCACACCAAGTTTTTGGCGCCGCTGCCGGGGAGCTGGCTGCCATATTTTTGAAGTTTTCATTGTTGTTCTGTGGCCTTGCTAAGCTTGAAGCTGTTGTGGCCTTGCTATGCTTGAAGCTGTCTCCTGAGATCATTGCACTCTTGTTCACTTGCAGGTGCCACTGAGTTGCTGCTGCTGCTGCTGTTGCTGGAGCTGGTGAACCAAGCCTGCTGCTGCCAAGCCAAAGCAACTGGGTTTAGCCACCTGCTGCTGCTGGGGCTCTGCCTTCTACTGGTGGGCTTGTACTTCTCTGAACTGGGCTTCACCAACTTCAACTGAACTGGGCTTGCCAAGTGCTGCTGGGCTCTGCCTTCTTTTGTTGCTGGGCTCGTGGTCTTCTGTGAGCTGGGCTTCGTTGCTGCTGCTGCTGGGCTCTGTTCCACCTGTTGTTGCTGGGCTTGAGCGCGAAGCTGCTAAGGACGATCCTAAAGCCCAACTGGGCTGTGCAACTAAAAGGGGACCAAAAGCCTATTTTTGGGCTTCCCTCCAAAAATCAAGTAAGCCTAACCCATGAGTTAACCCACTTGGGCCTCATTTAAATTCAAATTCGGGCTTGTAATAATTAATTTAATTATTTATTTGGGATTGTAATAATTTTTATTTTCCTTTATTTTCTTTTTCTTTTTTTTTATTTGGGATTGTAATTATTTTTTTGTCTTTATTTTTCTTTTATTTTTCTTTTTCTTTTTCTTTTTCTTTTATGGGCTTGTCTTAATTATTATTATTGTTTTTATTTTCTTTTATGGGTTGTGCTAATTTATGCTAGGTTTAGTTCAAAATTTTTTTCCAAAGCCCAATTTTAAACCAAAAACAAAATCCCTTATTAAAACCAAAACCCACTCAAAACCAAATCATCAAAACCCATTCAAAACCAAATCTTCGTAACCCTTGTGGGCCAAATTGTTTCTGATTGCTCTGTCTGACCAACATGTTAGTTGAGGTACCTACAAGGACATGACTGTGACCTATAGAGACCAAACAAACAGACTTGTTAGAATTAATCAAGAAGAACCTATCGAAATTCTGAGTTCTGAGGTAGACAGCCCAGATCAAACCGAAACAATGGGAGAACCCCGTACCCTCAAGGATTATATGTACCCAACTAGAGCCAGTCAACCTTCTTGTATTGTGCTACCCGAGGATAATGGCCATTATGAGCTGAAATCGAGCACAATACAGATGCTTCCTATTTTTAGAGGTGTTGAGAATGAAAACCCGTACCACCACGTGAGAGAATTCGAGGAAATTTGTGGAACTCTGCGTTTCACTCAAATGTCCGACGAAACCCTAAAGTTAAGGCTCTTTCCTTTCTCCCTGAAAGATAAGGCAAAGGCCTGGCTTTATGCTTTACAGCCTCAATCCATCATGACATGGGATGACCTCATAAAGGAGTTTTTCAAAAAGTTTTTCCCGAATCACAAGACTGCGACAATTCGTCAAAGTCTGAATAGCTTTGTGCAATTAGAGGGTGAGACCTTAGCTAGATACTTGGAGACATTCAATGAATTATTGCTCCAATGTCCCCATCATGGTTTTGAAGAATGGAGACTTGTGCAAATTTTGTATGAAGGTCTAGATGTGTCCACCCGAACAACGGTTGAGTCGATGTGTAATGGTCTATTCGTAGACAAAACTGCTGATGCGTCTTGGGACTTCTTGATTGAAGTAGCTGAAAAGACGCAACAGTGGGAATCCATCCGTGAACCCAGAAAGACTACATCCGAAGCGAAGGCTTTTAGGATTGAAGCAGATTTCGAGGGAAAAGCAAACATGGCATCAATAGTTAGGAGATTAGAAGAGTTAGAACTACATAAAAATTCAAAACCTTCCACCACTACTCTCCGAGAACATGTCGCTTCGTCTGTATGTGCCGCTTGTAACGATCCCAACCATCAATTCCAAAATTGTCCCGATTTGCTTGCAGTCCAGGATTCTAGGCTTGAACAGGCACATGCCATGTTTCAAAAACCAGAGCATAACCCTTATTCACAGACCTACAATCCAGGATGGAGGAACCACCCCAACTTTTCATGGTCCAAAGGCCCCACTCAAGGAGGACCATCTCAACCCACCCAAAGCTATCAAAACAATCAGGGATATCAATACCCTAGGAACCCTCAACAACAATCATATCCTCAACACAATACCGAAAAGAGAATATCCAACATAGAGGAGATTGTCCAGAGTCTGGTGCAAGGTCAGAAAAATCTTGATCAAAAGATGAGTCAACTCTGCGATTCCATGAGCGAGAGAGAAAAGGGTACACTTCCTAGCCAACCCCAACAAAATCCAAAGAGGATATTTCAAGCAGGCACATCATCTTGCAATGAAACCTCACCCGATCAAGTCCATTCCATCACCACTCTTCGAAGTGGTAAGATTGTTGAGAACAATGTAGGCATACCACAATCAAATGATTCCGAGCCAAACATATCATTGCCTACACCACCCCAGAAAACCAATGAGCCTGAGCAAGTTGGAAAATCTGACAATTCTACTGCTGTGAATGTCCCTTTACCAACTCATGCTCCTGTCGCCCCATTTCCTCAGAGGTTAGTTTATCAACAGAAAAGCACCTACTACAATGAGATGTTAGATCTGTTCAAAAGAGTCAATATCAACATTCCTTTTCTTGAGGCAATTAGGCAAATCTGCTTATGCCAAATTCCTCAAAGACTTGTGTACTCAAAAGCGCAAGCTTAATGTGCACAAACGTGCTTTCTTAGCTGAACAGGTGAGTTCCATCATTCTGAACAAAACTCCACCCAAGTTTAGGGATCCAGGATGTCCAACAATTTCTTGCACTATAGGAGAACACACGGTCAATAAAGCGTTATTAGACCTAGGTGCAAGTGTTAACCTACTGCCATATTCTGTTTATGAGCAGTTAGGTCTTGGGGAGTTGAAGCCAACATCTATCACTCTACAACTGGCAGACCGATCTGTCAAGATTCCTCGGGGAGTGGTCGAAGACGTTTTGATCAAGGTTGACAAATTCTATTTTCCCGTAGACTTCATTGTCTTAGACACTTAACCTGTACAAAACCCAGACTGTCACATTCCTGTCATCTTAGGACGTCCTTTCTTGGCTACGTCCAACGCAATCATTAATTGTCGTAATGGAGTGTTGAAACTGTCTTTTGGCAACATGACGGTAGAATTGAATGTGTTCGATATTAGTCAACAACCTGTGAATCTTGATGATGATGATGTGCATGAAGTTAATATGATTGAAGGATTAATACAAGATTCGTTGACCAACATTCTATCCGTCGACCCTTTTCAAGCATGTATGGAGAACTTTAACTCAGATTCCTATGATGATGCATACTGTAGTGACGTCCTATCTCTGCTCGAATCTGTACCTCAAATGGACGTCACTGAAAGAAGATATGAAGTGGAACCACCCTTACTCTCTGATTCCAAGCTTGTTCCATCCATTGTTGAGCCACCCAAGCTTGAATTGAAAACATTGCCTAGCACTTTGAAGTACGCATTCCTAGGTTCCTCTGATACTTTACCTGTCATTATTTCATCATGTTTAGACACGGAACAGGAAAGTAAGCTCTTAGAAGTACTTAAGGAACACAAAGAGGCCTTAGGATGGACCATCTCAAACCTCAAAGGAATAAGCCCCACCATTTGCATGCACCACATTAATCTCGAAGAGAATGCCAAACCATCTAGGGAAATGCAAAGGAGACTTAATCCTAACATGAGAGATGTAGTCAAAGGAGAGATCCTGAAACTACTTGATGCGGGTATCATATACCCAATACCTGATAGCAAATGGGTTAGTCCCATTCAAGTTGTGCCTAAGAAGTCAGGCATTACTGTAGTTCAGAACGACAAGAATGAATTAGTCCCTACTCGTACAACCACAGGATGGCGAGTATGCATCGACTACAGGAAGTTGAACACAGTAACAAGGAAGGATCACTTCCCGCTCCCTTTCATTGACCAAATGCTAGAACGTGTGTCTGGACACAGTCACTACTATTTTCTAGATGGCTTTTCCGGTTATAACCAAATTCACATTGCTCCGGAAGATCAGGAAAAAACTACATTCACGTGTCCATTTGGGACGTTTGCTTATAGACGTATGCCCTTCGGGTTGTGTAATGCACCTGCTACTTTTCAGCGTTGCATGATGAGCATTTTTTCTGACATGATAGATAGTTTTCTCGAGATCTTTATGGATGATTTCTCTGTTTTTGGTTCCTCGTTTGACGAATGTTTGAAGCATCTTGCCCTCGTGATATCCAGATGTAAAGAAAAGAACCTTGTTCTAAATTGGGAAAAATGCCATTTTATGGTGAATTCAGGAATAGTTCTAGGACACATCATCTCAGAAAAAGGAATTGAAGTGGATAAAGCTAAAGTTGACCTCATTCAACATCTACCACAACCTCGCTCTGTGAAGAAGATCAGATCATTTCTAGGTCATGCTGGTTTTTACCGGCGATTCATCAAAGATTTCAGCAAAATCTCCAGACCTCTGTGCAGTCTTCTCTCCAAAGATGTTGCCTTCAATTTCGATGCTGCTTGTGTGAAGGCATGGGAGGAATTAAAAACCCTTCTCACCGCCGCTCCTATAGTCCGACCACCCAACTGGGAACTACCGTTTGAACTCATGTGTGATGCCTCTGACTATGATGTTGGTGCTGTTTTAGGACAGCGTGTTGATAGACTACCATACGTGATATACTACGCTAGCAAAACCCTTAATGATACTCAACTCAATTACACAACTACCGAGAAGGAATTGCTTGTTGTCGTTTTCGCATTAGACAAGTTTAGATCTTATCTCATAGGATCTAAGATCATCATATATACTGACCATGCGGCTTTGAAGTATCTTCTTTCCAAGAAGGATGCTAAAGCTCGCCTTATTCGATGGATACTCTTATTACAGGAATTCGATCTTGAAATCCGTGATAAGAAAGGTTGTGAGAATGTGGTTGCTGATCATTTGTCTAGATTAACCATTGAGTCTATTGATGAGTCCATGCTAATCAGAGAATCATTTCCTGATGAGCAATTGATGTCTGTATCAGACCTCCCTTGGTTTGCCGACATTGTTAACTACCTCGCTACAGGTAGAATGCCCTCACGTTGGTCGAGACAAGACCGCTATAAGTTCTTGGCTGAAGTTAAACATTTCCTTTGGGATGACCCATATTTGTTTAAGTACTGCCCGGACCAAATCATTAGGAGATGTGTCCCCAACACTGAACAGAAAGATGTGATATCTTTCTGTCATGACCAAGCATGTGGAGGCCATTTCAGTGCCAAGAAAACCGCTGCAAAGATCTTGCAGTGTTGATTCTATTGGCCATCATTGTTCAAGGATTGCCATGATTATTGTGTTGCTTGTGAACGCTGTCAAAAGCTAGGAAGCATTTCGAGGAGAAACATGATGCCATTGAACCCCATTTTGATTGTGGAGATTTTTGATGTTTGGGGGATCGACTTCATGGGTCCATTCCCTATTTCTGACGGTAGATTGTACATCCTAGTCGCAGTTGATTACGTTTCTAAGTGGGTAGAAGCCATAGCAACCAGAACAAATGACCACAAGGTGGTACTTTCATTTCTAAAGGAGAACATATTTTCACGTTTTGGTACCCCTAGAGCTATAATCAGTGACGGTGGTTCGCATTTCTGCAACAAGTACTTTGAGTCTTTAGTACGCAAGTATGGCATAACCCACAAGGTCGCTACTCCGTACCACCCTCATACCAGTGGACAAGTGGAAGTGTCTAATAGGGAAATCAAGCACATTCTAGAAAAGACGGTTAACCCGTCTAGGAAAGATTGGTCAATAAGATTGAATGATGCTTTGTGGGCCTATAGAACAGCGTATAAGACACCAATTGGCATGTCCCCCTATCGTCTAGTGTATGGAAAGCCGTGTCATCTTCCTGTGGAGTTAGAACATCGAGCTTATTGGGCAATCAAGCAACTGAACTTTTCTCTGGACGAAGCTGGAATTCAACGGAAACTTCAACTCAACGAGTTGGAAGAATTGAGAAATGAGGCTTATGACAGTGCCAGGATATATAAGCAGAAGATGAAGATATTTCATGACAAGCGTATTCTACGCAAATCCTTCACTCATGGTCAGAAAGTCTTGCTGTATGACTCCCGATTACATCTCTTTCCAGGAAAACTGCGTTCCAGATGGAAGGGTCCGTACCTAGTACGCACAGTTTTTCCTCATGGAGCTGTAGAGCTGGAGGATGTTTCCAACAAGACCGTTTTCAAAGTCAACGTGCAGAGATTAAAGCCATTCCTTGAGCCATTTCCACCCGACATTGAAACAACCAACCTGGAGGACCCGGTCTATGTGGACTAAACTGGTCCACTCTTTCCCTAAATAACCAAAAAGTTTTCACTCCCGACAAAACCAAATTTTTCCCAAAAAGTCCAATCCCATTAAAAACCAAAATTTTCTTGTAGATAATGTGTTAGTTAAATTTTCTTTTGTATATATTTTGTGTTCATCCATTGTGACTCCGATTATGTTGGAGTTTTGCCTTGGATAACGGAGTTTTAATTCTGCTTTCGCCGAAATCGGGTATTCTCTCTCCTTTTACTCTACTCAGCATGTCCCTTTCCATATGTTGTATTTTAATTCTTTCCATTTTTTTAAACATTGAGGACAATGTTTAGTTTAGGTTTGGGGGTATGGAATGGATACCATGATAATATGCTATAATTGAAAACGAACTCCTTCTTCTTTTGAAAAAATCGAAAAAAATTCAAAAAAATTAAAAAATGATAAATCATAAAAAATGGAGCTCATTTACCTTGAAAAGTTGATTTATGTGCATATATGTTATACGTAGGGTTCTTAGTCTAGAACGATTGGGCACTCCTATTCTAGCACATTTCACATAGTGATAAGAAACTTGCACGCGCACGATCTACCAATACATGTATAGCCTCGATCTTCAAGGTGTTTGATAGGAAGTTACGATTGCCAATCACTTAGAATACTGAACGAAACTTGACTAGCTTGTTCTTTGGTTGGTTGGGATAGAAGGTGGAGGTTACATTAAGAAAGACAACCATCGAATTTACTGGGTGCATCAAAAAGGGCTACCTCTTGCAAGTCATGTAATTTTTTTTTCTTTCTTTTGTACATATCAAAATGTCAATGTTGTAAAGATCAAAATTTATGTTCAAAAAAAAAAAAAAAAAAAAAAATTCAAGTAAAATCATCATGTTTTGTAATATTCTCTCTTGTTCCAAAAATAAAAGAGAGTAGTCAATGTAAATAAGAGTCATGTAAAGAGTCATTTTTTTGTTTTATTAAGCAAGGAAGGGTGCATGCCATTGATGTACAACGCGAGTGATTGTGAAATACCTCCTACTCATTCACAATTCTCGTAAAGTCCGGACAGCTAGCTAGATTTCGACCTCGGTTCTTAGCCTGAGAAACTATCTCTTGGTGATTAGTAGTCATAACATCCGATCTTTCTTTACACATGTGTAGATATACTTTACACTCTTATCACATGTCTTTAGTTGTTATCAGTGCTAGGATTGTGCCTTTGACAGCTAGATTGACATATTCCTTTGCTGTGAGCTTAAACTGTCTTGCACATGTCACGTTTCATGGAATCTGAGCTCATATTTTGACCTAGAACTTTGTAGGTACGTTCTAAGCAAACCTTCACGAGACTTCAACTCGTCCACTAGGGACACTTAGTGGTTTAAAAGGCTTAGTGCATACGCTAAATGCATTCGAGAGACCAGCGACAGTGGTATAGTTAGGATTTCCTTAGTTTTGTTTTACTTGAGGACAAGTAAAATTCAGGTTTGGGGGTATTTGATGAGTGCCAAATATTGTATATATTTATCCCTTTTTGTTGGCATTTAACTCATCTTTTGTGCATTAATTCTACATTTTATCCCATATTCTGTATTTTCATTGTTTTCAAGAATAAATATTTTTCTTACTTAATTTTATATTTTTAGGTAATAAATAAAGTTTGGATGAATTGTGGAGCGGAATAGAGCAGAAAAGTAGTGAAAAGCCGGAAGAAATTACGCAAGGAAGCCGCAAAGAATGGTGCGCACAAGTCCAAAAAGCTAGGAATGGGCTCAAGAAGGAAGAATTGTTCTTAAAGAAGATATGGGCTTGGCATACCCAAGGCCCAAAACCCTCACCCAAACCCATTTCCAATATCCAAACCCGCCTCCATCTTCAGCCGTCGGATTGGATCCATCTCATCATCCAATGGTCGCTTCATCGTCGTTCATCGAAATCGGAAGCTCCTGTCTAGCACTACAACACCTAACTCCATCTGGCACCGTTAGTTTCGTTGTATATCTGCATCCAACGGTCGCTGCCAGCCTCTTCACTTTTAGCCGTTAGATCGATCCATCATCTCCACATCCCACGGCTCATCCTCGCTGTTCATCCAATTTGCTACAACCGCCCAACACCCGAGCACCCGATACCTATACCCTAACCCAAACACACCCTAACCCTAAAACTATCGACTTCACCTCCCTCACCTCCGTCTGCAACAGCCTCACCTTCACCACCTGCTCCGCCATCAGCCATGTCCGCCTCTGCCACCACCACAACTCTCACCAAAGACATCATAGCTCCTACCAACTGAAACCCACTCTTCCCCTACTCCTCTAGCTTTCTATAACATCAATTCCTCGATCTTTTCCTCTCACAGGAACCCTAGGTTAGGGGTTGATGAAATAGATGAGCTAGAAAAGCAATTAGGGCATGGGAAGAACAAGAGAAGACGCAGGAGAGGAAATTGAAGTATGGGTCGACACTTTGGAGCAGTTATCAGAGATTAGGTGAGTCGATTTTGATTTCTATTTCACAACAGAAAACCCTAATTTTACAAATTGAAGATTTTTGGGAATTGTTGATTGTAACTAGAAATAGCAGAGTGGGTGAAGATAATTGAGTAAAATCAGAGTTGTTAGGTGAGTCAATTTTGGATATTTGGTAAACCCTAATTTCACTGATTTGGGGGATTTTTGGGGATTTTGCTTATATATATAAATAGGTGTTAAGGGTTGTGAATTTGGGCATCTCTGGACTAGCCAGTAGACATTTGAAGAAATTTTAATTACAATTTCAAATTCAGTCCCTTTATCATAGTTGACAGTTGAATGTTACGTGTATGTTATTTGAATTATCTTGTATGATGAATGCTTGTGTAAGTAATATGTTGAGCATGAGCTAAGTAGCATTAAGTTAAGGCTCAGTTGAAGCCTTATGCACTGTCAAATGACAAGTTGCTAGGATAGTTAACTCCTTTCCCTGTTTGTCTTGAGCAATGGGAAGAGGTTAATGCTCATAGTGCCTGTGATTGATTGTTCTGTCAAAAGACAGTCAATGCTAGGGGCAAACTAGTGAGCAAATTAGTTTTCCTCCCATTCTAGATGTATGCATAGGATTTTTAACTCAACCTAGAAATATGTTGTTTGATTAGGACACAAGGTGGATACTAAGCCTTAGCTTAGCCACAATCCCTTTTATAGTCCTTACCTGTTTAGTCTTTACCTGTTTAATCTTTGCCTGTTTAATCTCCTTACCTGTTTAATCTCCTTACCTGTTTTACTTGTTTAATTTCTTTCAATCTGTAGATGTTGTGCACTGAAATCAGTGCACAAACTCACCCCTGCCCTTGGCCACAGCCTTGGTTCATGCCATTTGCCCTCTTTGTTTCACTGCCACTATAACATTGTGATCTTGCATCTTGTTTTACATCATCTGCCAGCATAGTTTAACTTCTTTATGCTCCCACTCCCTGTGGACTAACCCCTTGCTTACCTTCTATACTAAAACTTGGCCTTGTATACTTGCAAGTTTTGTGTGCAACCCCATTTTCACACCAAACTAATATTAGAGAAAATTTAAATAAATTAGAATTAGGTTTTATACTTTCAACAAAACTTATCCTTACTTTCCAGAGATTGTGTATTTAGGTTTTGTGGTTATTGTTATAATATTATAATGGTTGGTTATTGTTATACGAAAAAAATGAAATGGTTTAGTAAGTTTTTTTTATCAAAGCGTTGCGGTGATGTATTTGGCACAACTTTCTTATAGGCTTTATGCCTGGTTGTTAACTTGTGATAATACATTCATCTTTATTTTCGTGTGCGATTTATTTCGGGGATTCTAACTTGTGGTATATTATGTAAAAAAAATGCATTACAAGAGTTATTGATTCTGATCGTGACCGGTGTTTTATATGCTTACTATTCCGTTATACAAGGGTATCAAAAATTGAAGAAAATGTCAAAATGGTTTGAAAAAAGAACTCTAGAGAGTATTCGTGACAAACCATCAGATTACATGGTTCATCCGTTACTTGAATCAGCTGATATAAATAGGGAAATAAAAAGTCAAAAAACGCCTTCGATACTTTGTTATTAGATGATGCATTTTCCAAAAGCAGCCATATTGATAAGAAAGGTGCATCGTTAAACAAAACAAGAAAAGTCCTCAGTTTTGATGTTGCAGTCCGAAACCTGCCAACTCCTCAGAAGATATCAGATTCCTCTTTGAATTATGTGCAATTAGTTCTTTTAATAGTCTATTAATTATTTTGTTTTATGACTTTTCATTAAATGTATTTTTTACTGTTAATGATGTCTGAATTAGATGTCACTTGTCGACATTGAATATGTCTTATTTTTTTAAATAATATCAGTGTCATATTGAATTTCATGGTTGTTATAGGAAGTCAGCAAATTCCATCGAGAATTACGAATCAAATTGATCTAACAACAAAAATTAGTTTTTTCTATATGGATTTGGTAAACCATGAAATTTGGTAACATCCCTGTTGAATTAGTTACACGTACCTTTTGGCGCCTTTTAAGATAAACGTACGCACTTTTGTCCCGACAGTTATTAGTGAAGCTAATAGTATTTTGGGGAAATTTGTGAATGCCACCTCTGAAGAGCACACCACTGCACATATGAGACCTGCAACTATTATTTCCCATCGGAGTCTACCTAAAACTGGTACTACCAAAGTTAATGTTGATATTGGGTGTAAGGATGGCTTCAGTACCACTGATGTTGTTGCTAGAAGTAATTGTATAGCTTTTACCAATAGTTCAACTAAGTAGAATAATCCTCCGGTTGCAGATGCTTTGGCCATTCTGCATGAAACTTATTTGGCGTTGAATAATCAGTTGGGTAGCTGTGCGATAGAAGGTGATGCTCAGGATGTTGTTGATGCTATTAAAGATCCCCCTAAGTTTCCTCGTCGGCTAAGTCAGATCAACCTTGGCGAATATTAACAAGCTCATTCCTGATTTCATAAGTAATGACTTCTGATTTATCAAGCGAGAGGGTAATAATATTACGTATTCCCTAGCTTAGCCCGCTCTCACCGATAAAGTGTCAAGTAGTTGGTTATCTTCGAGGATGTTATAGGGGTTCCAAGATTTTGGGTTTGAGGGTTCACGTCATCAAATAGTAATCTCCAAAACACTTTATGTTATTAATTTTGTTAATGTCTAGAATGCACTCGATTAATTGACTAAAAAAATAATAATAATTCCATTGAAGGGTGAAATAATTTATGATCATCGAAATAAGCAAGAATACTATTTCTACGGAAAATAATTTCGAAGTCATTATTTGGGGGTCCTTTGGAACGTCCATTTTTAAATAAAGAGGTTACTCATTGTTATAGTTGGATGTGAAAGACATGTATTGTTCAAAATGCGTCATTTTTTTCTTTAGCTATATATTTATCCCTAGATCATACTTTCTTGATAATATACAATATGGATGCGTGAGTCCCATATAGGATTTCCGGAGAAACGTTTGATATCTTAATTTCTTCTTTATTTTCGGAATACTTTTATTCACATTTTTATTACATACAATATCCAAATAAAGAAGAATTTTTATATACTAATCTTCGTTCGAATCTATATCTATGTTACCGCCATAAAAAAGGGGGCTACGACTCATCGTATTCTATTTTATTTAAGAAAATAAAGAGAAAAATTGGAAAACGCTTACCTTAATTTAAGAGAAGAATACTGTAAATGTAACCTTTTTTCTATAAATTCATCAATGAAATAGAGTACAGTACCTTTAATTAAATGAAAATTTCAAAATAGGAAAAAAGGAATGAGACTGATATGGAATCTGTTAATATAATAAACACTTGAGAAAAAGCCATTTAACTAAGTCCGTTTTTCAATTCTACACGAAGTCGTGGGTATCAAAGTGCCGAATATCGTAAAGTTTTCTAAAAGTATTCGTTTTTTTGGGAGAATAGAATCTAGAATCCACCCGAGAAGAATTAGTAAAGTCTTACAAATATACTAACTCAAATCAAAAGTCTTTTTGGGGGGTCAAGTTTTTGATAGATCCTGTGTTCAATAAATTTATTGATGGATATTACATACCAGAATAAAGTACTTTTTCAGTATAATTAAATTACTTAATTGTTTTTCCTTGATCAATGAATATGAATTATAATAATAATAAAGAAATTGAAATTGCATATTCTGATTCTGTATCTTCATAAATATCCTAGTTAATTACTAAGCGTACCTTTTTAAAAATGATTTTATTTTTTTTTGACCTATTGTAACTTCTGAGTTTTTCTTTTTTGGAGGGAAAGAATTAGAAAGGTTTAAGAATTCAGAATTCTATTTTAGTTCTTTCTTTTCTTTATTTTATTGCTCATTCTGAAAGATATAAGAGCTGGTGAATTGAAAAAAAAGTTTTATTTTCTTATGGAACATACATATCAATATGCATGGATCATACCTTTCGTTCCACTTCCAGTTCCTATAACAATAGGGGTGGGGCTTCTCCTTGTTCCAATGACAACAAAAATCTCCGCCATTTCTGGTCTTTTCTTAGTGTTTTATTACTAAGTATAGTTATGCTTTTTTCAATCGATCTGTCTATTCAACAAATGAATGGTAGTTCCATCTATCAATATTCATGGTCTTGGACCATAAATAATGATTTTTCTTTAGAGTTTGGCGACTTGATCGATCCACTTACTTCTATTATGTTAATATTTATCACTATTGTTGGAATTATGGTTCTTATTTATAGTGATAATTATATGTCTCATGATGAAGGATATTTGAGATTTTTTGCTTATATGAGTTTTCCCAATACTTCCATGTTAGGATTAGTTACTAGTTCAAATTTAATACAAATTTATATTTTTTGGGAGTAAGTTGGAATGTACTCGTATCTATTAATTGGTTTCTGGTTCACATGACCAATTGCAGCAAATGCTCGTCAAAAAGCGTTTGTAACTAATCGTGTAGGGGATTTTGGTTTATTTTCTTAATTGATTAAATTAAGTAAGGTTAGTGATTATATTAGACTAATAATTTGATTTATAGTTAGTTTTTGAATATCAAACTGAAAATCGGGAAAAAATATTTCTTGGGAACCCAACTTATGGTTGGGTTTCCTAACCGTAAATACACTATATGTTTGGGAGTTCGAATTTCCCAACCGTAGGCAAAGCCACAGTAACCTAAAGTTGGAAGAAATTCGATTTTTTTTTTCTTTTATGAAAATTTAACATATGGTTAGGTTTAATTTTCTAACTGTAAATACGATATACAGTTGAGAATTAATATTACCCCAACCGTAGAACATTTATACGGTTGGGAATATGGGAAATATTAATTTCCAAAACGTACTCGGTTCTCAAACTAATTTCTGAGTCCATAATCTAATCAAATTTAACCTATTCACATAATCAAAAGCAACAAAAAATGGTGTGTTTCTCGATTCCTACCCTGTTAAAATCATTACACAAAATTGGTTAAAAAGACCTAAACCAACAATTTCTGGGTGAAAAAGAATGTAAAATTTGATATTGTTTAAATGGACGAGAATGTAAAAATAGTCAGGATGTAAACAGTTTTATCCTACCCATTTTCAAATACTTTTTCTTATTTTTAATTTAGAGCAGGATGAATCCAGTTTCATCCTCGCTCTTTTTTAAGTTTAAGCCAGGATGAATCCAGTTTCATTCTTGCTATTTTTTCGGTGTCCATTTCACTCATACTAATTTTTGTTCGTCCAATAGAACCATGTTTTAAAAATATTTGGACAAATGACAAATTTTCCAAAATCATTACCGGCTGAGAATCGATTAAAGAAGAAAAAAATGGAAGAAGAGCCAATAAAGGGATAGAAAAGAAGAAGAAATATAAAAAGCGTGTCTCTTTCCGGTTTAGGATTAATTATTTATTCTACTTAGATTAGTTTTTGGGGAGTATTTTGTATTTTTAATATTCCGGTTTAGGATTAATTATTTATTCTACTTAGATTAGTTTTTGGGGAGTATTTTGTATTTTTAATATAGATTAGATTTTCTTATCCGCGTTTAGAACATTTGAATCCACAAGAATCCTCAAAACTACGGCGTTAAAGCCCTTATAATAGGTTTCTACTGGTAGTGTAGTGTTGGGCACGAAGAGAGCGTGGAGTTAGGACGGTCCATGGTTCCTATCCGTAAAGGGGCACATTAGAGCTGTTGCCTGCTGGGAACACGTACACACACGCCTTGCGTAAAGTCCCTGATTTTGTTGCTTCAAAAGAACGTAAGAAACTGATACCAGCATTCACAGAGAGTTACATAGGAATTTGTGCTAGCTTTTTGGGTTATAATTGAAGTTGTGAAGCAGCGACATGGATTTGAGTTGACTTCACCATGATTCTACGGTGGTCAGCACGTACCTTAAGTGAATAAGTTAAGTGTGGTTTAAGTAAAAAAAAAGTACAACGCCGATAAGAAGAAGTTGTAACTTATAACTGTAACTAATCTGAATAGTGTTCATGAATGCACAAAGTCAAGTGACCGAGAAATCTTTAATTAATGTAATCATAACATTTTTTTTCAAGTCAAAGGTCCTCCTCTAGTAAATTATGATATCTCATTGCCGACGAAGATTTGCCAACTAAGTCAGTAAACTCGATTCCATATAATCATGATAACAAGTTGATTCGAAAGCAATGTATGCATTTCAACTCCTTACTTGATCTATTTGCATCCCAAAGAAATGGATAGAAACTTTGTCTTACTTCTCAGCCATGCCATCGCCAATGATGTAATGGAAAACGTTGCTAGTATTACTTCCCAGTCTTCCCTCAGCCTCCTATAGTCTTCACTCTAACTTCATATTAAAACACGGCAATCTAAGATTTTGTATCAAATTCTTTGTAGATGATTTTGCCAACACATGGGGACAGACGGGAATATGTAAGCTTGTGTTTACTCTCCATCAATATCTGATACGCATTTTTAAGATTTTGTCTTGGATTATGATGTTTCGTTCGTATATTTTACTTAATTTTGGATTGGGATATATTGCCGCCGTGGGAAGAATCAAAAGAAGTCCCTGTTACATAATGGGATTTTCCAATTTTTAATTGACACCATATAAAAATGAAAAAGAAGAATGAGTACACTTTCATTTGCATTTAGACAATTGGCTAGAAATCGTAAGGGATATATGTAAGATTCTGTATATGCACGAGATAAAAATAGAATTAGCTAAACACCAAAAGAGAACTCCCAAACCAATTTTAAACTCTGCAAGTTGTTAATTAACTACAACTGCATACCTAAGATGTCTAACAAGGGGGACGTTTCTCTAAAGCAAAACATTGTTACCTGTTAATAACTATATTATCAAGCATATCCCTGTCCAATTTACCTTGTCTGCAAGAGATTCCATTCTGTGGCAATGCAATCAGATCAAACATGCTCAAGACTACCTCTTAGCTGTCCCTATCAATGGGTTGAATCAGTGCCTTGACCCCAGACAGTTTAGAGCAGTTGTTTGTTATCGCCTTGGCATCCCTTTGTTTGTTGAAGATGGTTTGTGCTCTTGTTGTAATAGATCTATGGATATTTTTGGAGACCATGCATTACATTGTGCTAATGACGTGGGGTTGAAGTTTCGTCATGATTTAGTTCGGGATGTTATTGAGAGTATTTGCTACAAAGCTGGTGTTCCTGCACGCAAAGAGGTCTCTTTGCGTTTTTCTTCAGAATCTGGCAAGGATTTACACCCAGCGGATATCCTTGTTCTCAACTGGGAAAACGGCCAAGATGTTTGCATGGATGTCACAGGTGTTTCACCTTTTACTGGTGATGGAGTCCGTTCTTTCATTCCGGGGCAGGCTATTTCTAAAACAATTGCGCGCAAACGTTCTAAATATTTGAGTGAATGTGATTCGCATGGTTATGGTTTGGGAGTTTTGACGTTCACCACCTTAGGGGAACTCAGCGAAGACATTGTTTGCTTTTTCAAGCGTTTGAAGAACTGTTTAGTTAGTCATGATGCTGATAGTGGTCTAGGTAGTTTTATTTTTCATACATTGGTTGTTGCTATTCATAAAAGGGTTGGCGCCCAGCTTGTTGCTCGGATGCCAACTAAGAACGTTGTTTACAATGTAATTAACATTATTTTCTAAAAATTCTCCGTATGTTTTATTAAATGATAATAATAAAAATACAAAATTAATAAGTAAATTAAGAAAACCAATATAAATATTAATTTGTTGCCAATGCAGTACAGTTACAAGTTGTCATCATGTCGCATCTGTTTGATCTCTGTTTCTCCCAACGAAGCTGCTAAATAACCAGGGGCGGAGTAGGATTTTTCTCGAGGCCAATGTAGAAAACAAATGTCACAAACAGTAACCAAACCGCTGAACAAGTGTCTTGGCAATAAAATTTGAATCGTGGAAGGAGCCGCAGAGATCAATGGGTGGACGCGGGATTGATCCACCCTTAGCTGCAATACTGCGCAACACCAATGCTCTTGCAAAAAATTTCTTCTGACATTGCAAAGAAGTACAGGATATACTTTTGCAAAACAAATCAGAGTAAACATGCATGTGTTCGTGCATGGGTTAAATGGTAAAATGCCCCAAAATGGATCCGAAGGTTGTGAAAATGTCCCGGACGTTAGGAAAAAGATTAAAATGCCCCATTCCGTTAGTTTTGGAACATTTTAATCAAAATTGGGCATCTTAACCGGTCAACGGAGTTCTGAAATTCCATTTTTATCCTTCTTAATCAAAACGTCCCAATCCGTCACTATCATCGCCACCACCAAACGAACAACCACCATCGCCGCCACCACCACCACCCCCACCACCACTACCACTAGAACAACCACCACCAACACCACCGCCACCGCCTCCTCCACCACCACGACCACCGCCACCACCACCACTATCACCATCGCTTCCACCACCACTACCACCGCCATCACCACCACCACCTCCACTATCATCATTGCTGTCACTACCAATATCACCGCACCACCACCACCACCTAAATCCTGAACTCTAAGCCCCGAATTTTAAACACTAAACCCTGAATTATGAACAATGTATCTTGAAGGACAATTTCGACTACTTAACGCTCTCTAACGGAAAATCTAACGGAATGAGACATTTTAATCTTTTCCCTAACGTCCGGAACATTTTCATAACCTTGGGATCTATTTTGGGACATTTTACCACTTAACCCTTCTTCTTTTTGGATTAATAACATGCATATGTTCTTCTACTTAACTTTTTTCTTCGGTGTGTCTAGTATTTATCTCCTTGTTACCTTGCCTAGTTGAGAAGGCCTTCCATGATGCTTAATTAATATATTGCATGGTTAAGCTTTCAAAAATGTCTCCAGTCTGCGCCGTAATAAGACAAGTTTGCAAGAATGAAAATTACTGACTCATTAATATTCTTGTATTAAATGTCATCTATGTTAAAGGGGTTTTGTGTTTAACATAGGAATAAGATTCCTTACATGCAACAAAGATTTCAATAATGAGTAGTCTGATAAATCAAAAAGTTCTAAAAAGAGAAAAACATGTGACTCTGCAAACACATGGCAGACAAACTCCACCAGTCTAAATTGTCCAAATGCAGGATTACGCACACAATTATCAATCAGAGTTCATCATATCACTGATGCTTAAACGTAAGTTCATATACTTTTCTTATCTGATAACTCATTTAACAAAATACTGTATCATTGTCTTTTTTTTTTTTTGAACACGATCCCCGAGTGACGGAATTTGAACCTCTAACCTAATAACTTGAGAGTTCGTCCCTAGTCAAATGAGCTTGTCCCAGTTGGGTAAATACTTTATCATTGTTATTAAAGAGTATTATGCCAAATTAAGATATATAGAGCCTAGAAAGGATGTGAGGGTTGCATATGCCTTCAATAATTTATACCTTCTAAAGTTATGGGTATGTGCATGTACTTTGTGGATCCCCCGATTTATACTCTAAACCCCACTTATTCCTTCTATGGGTGCAAAACCATTTCTATTAACTCAAAATAGCCTTGAGAGCTTGAAATCGTGTTGCCCACTGGCAAAGACGGTAACTCCCAACCTGAAACACGAAACTTCCAGCGCACAATGAGGGAGCATTGGATGCTTAATTACCAACCAAATTAGCTTAGCGGGGAAGGTAGGGGGAACCTTAAATTTATGATGCCTACAAAAAGGAAAAAGAACAACGAAAGAAAAGCAAAACAAATTCGAGTATTCATTTTACAGCTCTCATTGATATTGAATGAAATCAACAACTAAATACTATTACTGTAAGCCTTTAACTCTGCTTTCTTTTTCAGACATTAAATTTACGTCCGCTTCATGTGATGCATTACATAATTATTCCTAATTTTGCTATCTGAAATATTAATACTACTTAATTGATGAGAGTGGGATTACTAGTTTCGGATATTGCTATAACTTGTGTGTGAATGCAAGCCTACTTGAGATTATTTCTCTTAAAAAGGAAAAAAGACTTGTCATCATACTGTGGTTAAGAATTTCCTATGAAATTGTGATTGTAGAATCCACTTCAAATGAATGCTATCTAACTGCTAGCATATTTGCGTGGGAATGAGAGATCAACTTCTTTCTTCACCATAACATCATATGTTCTCATTTACTCGAAAAAGAACTAGGGAAAAAAGTAGAAAAAAAGCTAACCGGAGTAAAAATATCGATTTGACATTACACCATGGTCACCAAAATAATGAGTTTGTAACATCTAACTTATTCAAGTAAACTCACCTCCGCCAAAACAATTTAGATATACATGTGGTCGAGGCGTTGTGGTACAATAGATCCGGTGCATGAGTCCGCTATATACAACATAGAGACGGTGGGTTTCGATTAGGCCTGGTCTTTAACAAATGGGCGGCACTTTAGTTTATTTATTTATGGATATGGGCCTCCTTTCGGAAAACGCTTTAGATGATTGATTACATTGATCGGGACAATTCCGATTGGAACAAGAACCAATTTTATGTTACAACAATGGGGTTATGATATGTTATTACACCACCCTCTTTTTGAAACAATGGGATTATGATTGTTCAAAGGGATCGTGTGAAAAGTGTATCATATATGACCAAAGTACTCTTTTACCGTAAAATGGGTTTTCGTAAGTGTTGTAAGCTCACCAACAAATCCTTATATTTAGAGCAACTTCAATGGGCACACCAAACAACTTGGTTTGGTGATTATACATTTACAGTGGGACTAGTAAACCACTAAAATGGATAAGCAAATCCTCAAACGAAGGTTGTGTACATCGCATCTCAGGTTGAGTCGATCGACTCAATCTGAGACGATCGGTGCGTACTGAGCCGAATATCGTTCCACATTGAGCCGGTCGGTTCACACTGAGCCGACAACGGCTAGTTACATCCAACAACATCTAATGCACTCGCTATAAATTTACTTGATTTCAACTTTAAACTCACACCTTCTATACATAGAAAATTATTATAAGTCATCTTCAATCTCTCCTTCATCACCCACAAAAATTTATAGTTTCACTTCAGTCAAACCTTCCACACCCACCTTATAATTTCACTGTATTATCTGTAAAAAAAAATCGAAGAAAATGGCAAGTCAAGCAGATACACAAAATACTGCATCACAAAGAGTCCACGGTTCGAAGTTCAGTTTGGATGAAGATAAAGCTATCTGCAAAGCTTATATAGCATTTACGCTTGATCAAATCAATGGAGTTCAACAGCCACATGCAACCCTTTAGGGAAATATTTTTACACAATTCTGTCAGGAAACCGGGAATTCGAAAGAACGTGATGCTACCGGGTTGTCACATCGTTTTTGTGCAATCAGTAAAGATATGAACAGTTGGGTTGCTTTAATGATGCAGATGAAACGAATAAGTGGAAGTGGTGATACTGATGTCGATATGGTAAGTCGCATTAACATACTGTTTAATTGATTTACAAATCCTTTATCAGTTTGATGCAAAATGCTAATTTATATATTGTTGAAACTGCATCAACGAAAAAAAAAGGAATGGAAAAAAACTAGAACTTCTAGTTTTAAAACCGAAGCATGCTTCCAGATCCTCAAAAAGCTCAACCGATACAACCCTGATTTGTTGGATGGATATGATGTGCCAAAGGAATCCCCACGAGACCGGTGGATCCCAACATGGTAATCAACCCCAACATGGTGGATCACAACATGGTAGTCAATCACAACATGGTTCCCCAAGTTCTCCTTATTATTCACCAGAAACAAACTCACACCCTAACCTCAATACTGGTGCATCAGTATATGACAATTCTAATTTGAATGTTAATGGAACGGCTAATGTGTGGGAGGGAGTCGATGTGAAAAAATCCGAAAAGATCAGAAAAGAAGCTATAGATGCTGCACAATTATCAACTTCAGGTTCATCGTAGGTCAACCTTCAAGGTTATTTTGCAAAAAAAGAAAAGAAGGATATTGATAAACTAATCATACATAATAAAATGACTTCAAAAATGAAGAAAGGATGAAGGAAGTTGAAAAGAATATTTTTAATGCACACATCCGAGGAATTATGGGAATGGACACTTCCAAGATGAATCGAACACACCTTCGTCTCTGGAAAGATGAATTTGATGCACTCCAAGCACAGAAGGCCCAAGCAACGGCCACCATCAACTGAGGGTCTTCTGCTGGTGAAGAAGAAAACGAACAAGACAACCATGAGGATGATATCAATAATGCCATAACATTGGTTTAATTTTTAAAATTCATGACTTTAGTTGTTAGTTTAAGTTGTTCTGTGTAATCCTTTTAGTTTTAGTTTCAATTTAATCCTAATTTGCAACTTAAATTATCAGAGTACACAAATCAAACTACCGAAATCAAATTAATCCTAATTTGTAACTTAAATTATCAGAGTACACAAATCAAAGTACATAAATCAAATTACACTAAAAAAAAACACTAAAAGAAACACTAAATCCTATGAGGGTTTCCTCTTCCAAATTTATCCCACAAGTGAGCAATGAAATCTTCCCTTAGTGTTAAATGTAAACCTATGTTTTGAATTCTCTCTTCCACCATTCTGTAATCTCTTGCAGGGACACCCCATGTGGGTTGAAAGTCTCTTCTCAAATCTTTATCTGGATAGTCAACCCATGTTTTATCCTGTCGAGTTTCCTCAATTACCATATTATGCATATTGATGTAGGTGAGCATAATCCTGCTCATTTCTATTGGTTTATACGAACGATATGGTCCACAAATTATATGGAACTTTCTATTCAAAAATCCAAATGCTCGTTCCACATCCTTCCTACACGTCATCTGTCTTTTGTTAAACAACCGCTTAGCACAGATATATTCTCCATTTGTAGGTATCTCATTGTAGGCTTGAACTAAATTTGACCACGCCGGATAAATTTCGCCTGTCAAAAAATACTCCATGTTATAGTGATTGTTTTTGATGCTGAGATTCGCAGTTGGAACATTACCATACTTCAATCCTTCGAACAACGGTGATTTCTGCAAGATATTGATGTCGTTTTTGCAACCCGGAAGTCCAAAACAAAGCATGCCATATCCAACAATCATAAGAAGCTTTAGCTTCCAAAACCACAGTTGGTTTTGTGTAGTGTCCTTTATATTGACATTTCCAAGCATATAGACATCCACGCCACACACAATGCATGCATTCAAGGCTATCTAACAATACAGGAAAGCCTCTAGACAGATTCGCATCTATTAGACGGTTGACATCATCTTGCGTGGGTTGTCGTAAAAAACGTGGACCAAAATGGTTGACTACAGTTTCGCAAAACATTTTGAGATTATCATATGCATTTGTTTTGGCCATTCGAATGTACTCTGAAAAGGCGAGAGTATCCTAATATAACTCAAGCTAAAACTTTTCCTACCTATAAGTCCTTTATAAGAAAGTGATTGTCTATGGACTGAGTCGAGACAATACAACTAATCGGTTCACACTTCCTGTGATCGTCTATGGATACGAGATCGAGACAATACAACAACGAAGTATGTTACTTGATAAAAAGGTTCGGACTTAACCAAACACAATAGGATTCACTTATCAAGTAAATAGGAATTAACGTTTGTGTAGTTTACTTTAATTATAATAAACAATTATAATGCGGAACTATAAAGTAAATGACACAACAAGATTTTGTTAACGAGGAAACCGCAAATGCAGAAAAACCCCGGGACCTTTCCAGAATGGAATACTCTCAGGATTAAGCCACTACACAAAATTATACCTAACTTCGTATAGTTGAGACCAAGCAACTAAACCTATAATTCACCTAGTTCTGTCTGTATTCCCACGCCTCCAATTTATAAATAAGTCATGTACTTGGAACAATTCCTTTGGTTCGTATTCCAAACAGTAAAGGGACAACAAATCTGTTTAGTATCAACTCTCTTCAACCAAGTGATATGAGTCGGACAAAGGCTCTTCCGTTTATCTTAATATAAACTCCTTCGTCAGGTCGTTAGATCTATCTTATGTTCAATTACCGAAGTAATCGTTTAAGATTAAGCCAACAACACTCTTAATCCAAAGAATTGTGTTGATGTCGATCTACTCAATTAGTCAATCCAATCTTTCACAAGGATAAACCGATTATTAATTGGATCCTCTTTTACAGAAACAACTATTGTGCACACCAAATATTATGAACCCACGAGTCAGAAATATTCAATATCTTCTTCGTCTTCAAATATTCTTAGATCTTCAATAATAACCTGCGCACAATCACTTGAATCTCTTGTGATCAATCACGCACAGAACGGAGTCTGTTAACAATGGATTATCACAAGATCGTCTTTAGAACTAACAACAGTCTAAAGATCCCCGTCGAAACTCTGAACTAGTTTGAGTGAATCTAATATCAGAAAAGAATATTATCAAGCATAAACAAACTAGGTGCAATCAGATTTCAACCACCATTAGTCAATCAAATCAATCAAAAACAAAAGATAAATCGAAATTATCTAGTTTCCCACGGACGGTGCACGCTAGAGCTTCTCAATCCCAAATAAGACTTTAAACTGAGCGGCCGTAAGAGATTTCACCTAATTAGGTTACTCTCCTCTCCGAATAGGTGGATACACATTAACAACAACAAAAAGGAAGTCTGTTGTTACGAAGGATTAGTTTGCTAGAAAGGCAAACTTCAAGTATTTATAGACAAGGAAGTTTGGACACCAAGGAATTTCCAAAACCGAAAATATTCTCAATATATTCATTAAAGCACAAATTCGGTTTTCATAATTCCTGGAAATGCTCTGTCCAAAAATAATGATCGACATCTCTCGGAAAATGTAATTAGTAAATGCACATTACTAATTCTTATATTTCCCTATAAAATGAAATTAATAATCTTAATTAAAAGATTCTTAACTTACTTATGTTTCGATCATGGGATTCTCTTTCCTTAGATATTAAGGAATAACTTTGAACAATTAAAGAAATAAACATTCACAACACGTGTTCAAAGTATGTCGACATCCTTACTTTGAAAGTTCTCTTTCACACTTACAACCTTGAAACCGATTTGCCACACTTCCAAACAAGTTTAAAATTGGTTCATCTGACTTTAAAGAACTATGGGATTGATCAAATAACATTTAATCACAATCATGGGTTTAACGGTTCTACCAAATCAAGTTTCGGTTCTACCTCCATGTGAGTACTGTGCATAGTCACACTAGCTTTCCAAAATTCGTTGACTAGGTACTAGTATCGGTTCCCCACATATATATGGCATCTAACTTATATGTGTTGCCCATGTCCATAGGATCGGTTCCCCTTTGCCTAAAAACGTGTTGCACATGTTCATAGGATCGGTTCCCCTTTCTGCTATAAACCTTGTTGCACCTCATACAAGGATCGGTTCCCCTTTGTGATGTACTGCACCTCTTACTAGGATCGGTTGCCCTTTCCCATATTTGGTCAGACAAAACACAAACCCGATCGTAGCATCTCAGGTAATTACTTAAGATCGGTTTCACTAATAAAAGTCATACCAATACATAAGTCAAGCCTTTGTGAATAGTTCTACCAAGAACACAAACAAGTCGTGAACGGTTATACTCAATCACACATATTGGTTGTTCATAAGATATGCAATGAATAACAAAACCAATAACGCCTATCAATTTCCTTTTCGGTTCACAAACAAGTTTATGAACTTACTTCCTTAGAACACATGTCAAACATTGTTCCCTAGGATGAAATCCTCACCTCATAACCATACATAATCACAATAGCATTCAAATGATTATGGCGATGTCTTATCTACAAAGTTTAATAGTTAAGCAATAAACCTCGTATTGTATTCCTTAATAATATGTCTATTTAGAGTTCAAATATGCTTCGCAGTTTTGTTTTAAATATGCACGACTTGAAAGATACGTTAAGGAATGAAACAGTTCAAGTCAAATATCACTAGCCTCAAGTGGAAGGATGATTGTTGTCGTTGTAGCTCCTTGCTTCTTCACATCTTCAAGACTTCGCAATACTTGTAGTGTCTCATTATCCTAATACTTTCAATCTAACCTATACGAATTTGAACCTAGTACATAATCAAGCGACTCTTAAAATGAGTTTTGGTTCACTAAAATATGACAACCAAACTTGACATACCAACGCTTGGTGGGTTCAACCGAGCTATGCTCTAACATACTCATCAGAAGCATCCGCTGGAAGCCCATAACCAAGAATCCTAAGATCTGCGGTGACCTTTTGTTCAGTACTATTCCCTCGTATATTTTGTGCATCAAATTGATAGTTAAATTTAAGGTTTACCCGATAAATCTCTCCAATAACCCGCCCGACCAAGTGATGTGGCATTCAGTAGTGACGTTGAAAATCCTCATCAGTGTAGATACTTCTATTGACAAAATAATCACGTACCATTTTTTGGTGACCTTCCTCTAGAATTCTCCAAGTATACCTTCTTCTCAATACAGCTCCTGGTTCTGGATTTTGTGGAACTTGGCCGGTGTATGATTGTAGCATTGCGTTAATTCTGGATCTCTCATCGTCTAAATCTGCATCCATTTGGTCCAGCTGCTGCACAGACGCTTCTTATTGATAGAAAAATGTTTCCGATAATAATTGAATTTCTTCGTTCTCCATTTCAGGATCCATAATGGTTGAAACAAATGAAAACAAGAGAGATATAAAAAATTGGAAGATTTTTTGGTACAACAGACAATGAAATATATTCGAGTGTGTTTATCATTGTTGGATTGAGTGTGTTTATATAAGTGTAGAACTAAACATAGCCGTTGGGGGGCGTGTGGAATAATATCCGTTGTCGATCCATACAATATCGGTCAGTTCATACTGGTACGAGGGTCGTCTCCACTTGAGACGAGCCTCGGACCAGGTTGAGCCGACCGACCTAATATGGTACGCTCGGCTTAATCTAAATCGATAAACAATCTTCCCACTGCATAAAACTTAGTTTACCCATCCACCTGGCACCACAAACAACCTTATTTGCATAGTCCCATTGTACTTGCTCTTAGGTATGTAAATTACACCCAAAAATATTCGGAATATCTGTATCCTTCTAAGTCTGCATGTACTTGTGAGATCTCAAAGTTGGTAATCACCTGTATGGGTCCTCTAATGATAAGTGCTTAATTTACATGATTTTAGTATCCATTCCATACTTGTTTTATCTATATTTCTTTCATATTATCCATGTATTACTCTTGTTTTATGTTTTATTTGTTTCTTTAGGTTAATCATACAAAGTCAATCGAATCGGGGTTGAAAAAGCTAAGAAGAATGAAGAAACAAGTTACAGAAGTGTATACGGTGGGGAAACCCAACCGTATGCGAAGTCGGGAACACCTACAGTGAAGAAACTCAACCGTAAGCCTGGGAAAGGTGCAATAATTATGTTAGAGTTATGGTTGGGAAATCATATGCACCAGGTCTAGAGGAGTTGTCAGAGTCATAGTTACGGCGAGGAAAGCAAGTCGTATGCAAATCCAGGGAAACTTACGGTTTGGAAAGCATTCTCAACCAAACTGTAGGTACAAATTAGAAGATATGAAGGATTTGAACACACCATCTTTTAGAGGACGACGATACAAAAAGAACACAAAAAGAATGAGCTTAATCGGACGTTGGCTGAAGAAGTTATGGCCAAAATGGTGAAGGGAGACAAAGGAGGAGATTCTGAAGCACCTACAGTTGGGTTTCCCAACCGTAGACAAACTCAGGGAGACTTACGGTTGGGAAACCCAACTGTAGGTAAATTCAGGGGAATTATTTTTTATTCGTTTTGGAACTCAGAAAAACCCAACTGTTGACAGTTCGAGTGGTGCGAATTTTGGACTTCTAAAACGTGTAAAACTCGATCCCGGAAGGATTCTAAACCCTATATTTCGTGGGTACTATATAAGTAGAGCCTCAAGACATTAAGAAGATATGTGTAGATGAGGAAAAATGAGTCGCTGGTTTTTCAGGGAATTGAAGAGACTAGCGTGTTGTTGAGACTCCTCAACCGAGCAAACTGTTCAACCTCACACAGATGCACTGCAAATGGAGTGCTTAGATTCGAGAGATCAATCTGTAGGACTCCGACCTAAACTAAGTCAACGGCCGTTCCAGAGTCAATTCGGTCACAAAGAGGGAAATGGGTTGATCTGTAGGAGGGAAGCTGGGAATTGTGCGGGATCAATGATGATCAAGGATTGTGGATGTGTTTAAGGTTTCTGCAATAATGATGAACGGTTGAGTTCGAATAAGTTCTGAGAGATTGACGAATTCTTGAGAGTAATTACTCGAGAAATTCTGTGTAGACAATTACTGATGATGGTAATCATTCGTTGTTCTCAATCATGGATTCAGAGACTTATTTATACTGTCAGAATAGTAAACACATTGATCCCTGTAAGTGTGACGGTTTCTTGAGTAAAATAGTAGGAAAGTGGGATATCATGGTGAAACCAGTTCCAGGTCGTGCGGAGACATGGATGATCATTCACCCATTACTTTGCTAACTCCTTCAACCGTTTGCACGACTTACTCACACTTCTCTTCATGGATGTATCCACGTGCCGTAGGCCGCCATACCAAAACCCTAAGTGATATCCCCCCATGTGACATGATTGATGTCTCACCAATCGTAGAGTCTGCATGATAGACGTGTATTAATTAGTCGGTTGTTGACTGATTAGACAGTGAGTCTAGATTTTGTTGAATTGAGCACGAGTGACGATTACTCAGTGATTCATGGATAGAACATGCGTAGTTCTTTGAATGATGCTGATATTGCACGTGTTCGCAAAATTGTGAACTTGATAATGGATTACTGATAATATTGATAGTTGGATCAATATTTGAGCAACTGATCAAGTATTGCACAATTCGAGGAATTACTGATAAATTACTAAATATTTAGCTGGATCAATATTTGAGCAACTGAGCAAATATCGCTCAATTCGACGAATTATTTATTGGTAACGTGACCCAATAAAATATTAATTACAATATTGGTAGATTACCTAATATTTTATAATTAATCCAGATGTTGATTGCTAAATCAACATAAATTTATTAGTCTTTCAATTTTTCTCAGAATGGTGATTCATGGAGCGTCTATTCGAAAACCCTAATTTTTGATCAATTGTTCATCACTTGACGAATTGCTGAAAATTGGTCGTGAGTGATGGAGGGAAGAGCACATGGGATGATGGACGTCCATGTGGCACCCGTGTGCTCGAGTGAGCGTGCACCAGGGTCCTTGGTTGGCCGGTTGGTGAAAGAATGATGATTAAATGCCGGTTTCATCATTTATTGAAATAGTGCTCGATTGAGCATTAGGCGACAAAACCTAATTATGGAAGAGTGAGAGACCGACCAAGAGGTAATGAGACTGGCCCTTGGTGGTCGTTGGACCAACTAATGGTCGTTTGAGCAAACTCCAGGTTTGTTGAAAAGAGTTTGGGCCCAGTATGAGCAATTGAGAAATTTATGTCAAAATTGTGAAAGTGTATGGGACCGGATTGTTGCAAGCCTTAGAGCCGCACTTAGTCGGTCAAGAGAGCATTCCCGTGTCACCACAATGACCGTATCTCAATCCTGAGAGTTTCAGTATTTTCTGGTGTGCGTTTGAGCAACATGTTGGATTTTCAGAAGAGTTTGATCTTGACTGAAATTCTTGTTTTTTGCTGGAATGAGCATGTATGCTCAATTGATCAATATTTTGTAAACATTAAAATAATGGTATTTTAATATTTTTCGTGAATGGCCTAGTCGGTCGTGTGACCATGTCCACTTTTGGCCTTTTCATGGTTTGAGAAATATTTGAGAAAATATGAAGAAATCATGATTTTTGCTCAAACTGAGGAGTTTCATGAGATGAGGGAAATAATATTTATGAAAGAATAGGGATTGCAAGGTATGAGACCGGCCACGACTAGGACATGGCCGGCCGTCCGGCCCAGTTGCCCAGTCCAACGACACCTTTCCCTATTTTATAATATTATTTTTCGTGAAACTATGGAGAAACCATGAGTTTTGTTGAAACATATGAGTTTCATGAGATTAGGGAAATAATAAATATAGAAGACTGAGGATTGGAAGGTGTAGGACCGGCCGCGGCTTGGGCATGGCCGGCTAGGTTGCCCGGTCCCGCAACACCTTTCCTTATTTTATATTATTATTTCTCATGAAACCATGAAAATATGGAGAAACCGTGAGTTTTTCTCAAACAAGGAAAATTCCTAGAATGAAATAGTTTTCATGAGTTTATGAAAAATAACAAAATAAAAAAAAAATAATGGGAGAGGCATGGGACCGGCCACGGTTAGGGCACGGCCGGCTAGCCGGTGGGTCCGGCCCATGAACGCCTCTTATTATTTTATTATTATTGTTTTTCTCCTATTTTGTACAGGATTCCTTGTTTGTCCATATTTTCGAATGCTCGTTCGTGCATTCGGGTGTTTGGTCGTGCATCATTGTCGAGTACACTTGCACCCTTTTATGGGGATTACTCAGTGATGGTCCTGATGCCCGATTGTTGAGTATTTATTACTAATTTATGAAATTCAGTGGAGAATAGTTCATGAAACAGAGTAATAAAAGTGAGCAGTTTTTTATTATCAATCCATAGGATCAGCCGTGGATTCTACCATGAATTCGGAATAATAAAGTGAGTATTACCATTCTATGGGATCGCGGATTCGATCATAGAATCGGAGTAATGGTTGTTTATTACCATTTCATGAGATTAGCCGTGGATTCGATCATGAAATCGGAGTAATCTATTACCATTTCATGAGATCAGGCGTGGATTCGATCATGAAAACGGAGTAATAATATATCTATCACCATTTCATGAGATCAACCGTGTATTCGATCATGAAGTCGGAATGATGAGATAAAATTGATTATCTTCTAGGAATTCAGTGGTGAATGTCACGGTAGAATCAATCCATTGCAGAAAGGATATTAGCCAGTTAAAGCGTCACATCCATCCTGAAAGGTGCATAGTCAGGGAGTCACAAGTGTTGATTACGACCTGAAGGCGTTAATGCTCTCAATTTAAGGAGAACCGCCTGAGTCTATACACTATCTCTCCACATAGTCAGGGAACAGTGAGTGTCACTGACGTCCTGAAGGCATTAAGCTCTCAATATGAGGAGAACCGCCCAATCGTTCTTCTATTTGGAGGGGGTCTCTCTATATAATCAGGGAAAAATGAGTGTCACCGACGTCCTGACGGCGTTAAGTTCTCAATCTGAGGAGAACCGCCCAATTATGTTATTCTACATTGAGGGCATGATGAAATGCAAGGCATCGAACGCTCATCTAGTGGAGGCCTTTCATAAAACATGTTCATCATGGTTCGTAAAATATGAATCATCACATGCCTGAAAGCCGTGTTAGGGACATGCAGTATCATGATTTTACGATTTTGACCTTTGTTGAAAATCCACCATCATGCCTTTGATTCGAGATTTAGGGTTTCAGTAGAAACAGTAACAAACTCGTTTACCCGTTATGGGATAAATATCCACGTTTCGACTTGCAATGCCTCTCATCACCATGTCTGGAAGCAGTGTTTCTTCAAGAAGTGAATCTCGCACAGAACGTCTTGCGGCAGTATCTGTTTCGGTGAGTTACACATTTTCTCTTATGTCCGTTCAATTAGGGTGATTGATCAAAAGAAAATAATTTGTCGTAGGATAATCAGAAGAATCAGTATTTTTCTTGTAGTTTGAGACCCAAACGGACTGTTAAAGATCCTGACCGATACAGGTCGGCTCATGCTGAAGCTGGAGCATCCGTAAGTAATTCCATAACTTCTCAACTGCAGTTTTACCATGCTCGATGTTCGATAAAATTAAATACTCTTTCACTTCATCGCAGGTTGATGTTCGTGTTGTTGTCGATGCTAGAAAGAGGAAGAATGGGAAATTCGTGGTCGTGGTTGACGATAGCAGCAACCGTGTCGACGAAGACTTTACTGATTCCGTGGGGTTTGGGGATAGAGTTCACGCTCACAAATTCCCAACAACGGAACTCCCATTTGAAGCTCCCATGACTAATACTTTCCCAAACAATGAGGTGGTCGGTGGATTCGTCATTCCCAAATGTCATGTACCTCTGTACACCAAAATTTGGAGACGGTACGGGCACATTGCTACGACCGAAGTATGGAGAGGCTTTCTCCCAACCTTTCTTACTACAGTTGTCGGATTGTTGCCGATCATTGAAGATATGAATAAGATGAATCTGCGAGATGTCAAGAACCATGAAATGCACAGGTGGGATGAAATGATTTCAAACTGTGAAACCTTGTGATTCAACGTAAGCTGGCTTCGTCATCGACTCGAGATTATCAAACTTCACAGGGCGGCGGCTGCTGCTGATGCGATTTCTGCTACCACTTCCATATTGGAGGAGGAAAAGGCACTTGCCTTGGAGTCGGCAAGAGTCGAGAAAGTAGTCCAGGATTTGAGAGTAAGAACCAAAAAATTTCAGAAGAGGCTCGACAGGAATTTCTATAGAGATTATCCATTGTTGGATGGTTTGCTCTGATTGAGTGTTTCTGAGAGAATTTTCTTTTTTGAGATTGAGATTTGCTAAATAAAGTAGATGTCTGGAAGAATTTTGTGAGATTCATGAAAATTTTAGATTTCGAATGAATGAGCATATTGCACACCCTTTGAAGGAATGGAAATTATATTTTGAAATTAAACATATTATTGTTTAAGCATAATATGTCTTGAGCCACTTGACATTAATGATATTTCCTTCCACTCCTCCATTAATAGCTAGGATTTTGTAATATCCGCTGGGTACTGCCTTGATGATTACATAAGGTCCTTCCTATTTTGGAGAGAACTTGGGAGCGGACATATCTTGTTGAATATGCTTTGTTGTTTTCAAAACCAAATCTCCTACTTGAAACGTTCGAGGTCTTACCATTTTGTTGTATGCCATGGAAACCCTTTGTTTGTAAGTTTCCATGTATTTTTCTACCTTTGCCCTTCTCGAATCGAGCATGTACAGTTCAGCTATTCTTGAGTTAGACACTTCAGCTTCGTCCCACTGCACTCCACTGGCTACTGCGATTCTTGTAGAGGGAATCTTGAACTCAGCTGGGAGAATAACATCAGCGCCATAAACGAGAGAATACGGCGAGGTCCCAATTGAGCTTCTTGGTGCGGTGCGGTAGGCCCACAAATCCATGGGTAATTCTTCATGCCATGTTCGTGGAGTCATGAACTGTTCGACTAAGAATCCGGATCAAGGTTTTATTGGTGCTCTCCGCTTATCCGTTTCCTTGGGGATAGTAAGGTGTGAAGAAAATCTGTTTGATTCCATATTCCTCGAGCAAGTATGTAACATGTTTGTTGGCAAAAGGAGTTCCATTATCCGTGATGATATGTTTAGGAACACTGAACCTTCATATGATGTATTCTTTGATGAAAGCTGCAATTGTGACTCCAGTGGTGCTTCGAAGAGGAATAGCCTCAACCCATTTAGTGAAGTACTTAGTTGTTGTGATGATGTATTCATGCTTCTTCGAAGATGATGGATTGATTTTTCCAATGATATCCAGTCCTCGGCTATAGAAAAGCCATGGGCTGCTGAAAAATGTAGTGGAAGACAAGGAGTGTGAATGGGATTACCATGCACTTGGCATTGATGACATCTCCGAACGTAGGAATCCGCGTCATCTTCCATGGTTGGCCAGTAATATTTCTCATGGATTTGGAGAAATAATTTCTTCTTTCCTTGGTGTTCCCCTTCGTGCATTTCTTTCAAGATTGTAGGAATTTCATGCTCAGCTAAGCATCTCAGGAGGTTTCCACCAAAGCTTTTGCGGTATAAAATCCCTTCCAAGTTGACAAATCGTTTAGCCCTCTGAATGAGTTTGATCGCTCATTTCTTCTCCGACGGTAGATCGTTGTCACGAAGATATTTTATGTAAGGTTCTCTCCAGTCCCCAGTATGGTGGATTGTTAGAACTTCCAAGTGATGAGGTGGTGTCTGACAATTGGGACATGACCCTTGTAGCATTCTTGACTGAACCTCCATGGAGGGCCAGTAGTACCCGAGCCTTTGCAGCCTACTGTAGAGTGTGACTACTAGGGTTTGTCCACATATCTCCTTATGTATGTGTTTGAGTTGCTCAATTGCTTCTTCATCTCCAAGGCATCGTGACAAGGATCCATCAAGATTGCGATAATACAATGCTCCGTGTAGCATAAAAAAGTTCTTCAACTCCTTGAGACTGATTTTCTCTTCCGTAAGAGAACTGCTCAACTCATGAATGATGGGTTTCTGACATCTGAAGCAGTCACTTTGTTGGTCTTCCAATTAGTGCAGGTTTCGACAGCAAGAATTTTATAGGATTAGATTTGGCCACCAACACGACTATGTTTGACAAAAGATAATGCCCGAATCTCTGAATTACATGAACCAATGCTAGGCACGCTCTTTCAGCCTTTGGGTATCGGAGTTGAGCATCCCTCATTGTGCGACTGAAATAATAGATCGGGCATTTGATGCTTTCTTCATCTTCTTGAGCGAGGAATGCTCCAATAACAACGTCACTGGAGGATGTGTAAAGTATTAGTGGTCGGCCTTGCACCGGAGATTTCATGACAGCAGGTGATAGTAACATCTGTTGTATTTACTGAAACGCTTCTTATTGAACAGTTGTCCATGTAAAACTTTCCCCTTTCTTCAGCAGAGGAGTGAATGAAGCAATGAGTTGATCCAGTCCGGGAATGAAACGCCGAATATAGTTTACCTTTCCCATGAAACTCTGGAGCTCTTTCACGGTCCGTGGAGGAGGCATGGTAGTAATAGCTTTCGTCTTGTCTGGATCAACCTTAATTCCTTCTGCAATAACCAGAAATCCAAGGAACTTTCCAGAAGAGACACCAAAAGCGCACTTTAGAGGATTCATCTTTAGTTTGTATTCTCTGCATCTTTCAAAGACCTGCCTCAGAATGTCTAGGTGGGATGCTCGAGTCTTCGATTTCACCACCACATCATCGACGTAGTTTTCTACTTGCTTGTGCATCATGTCGTGGAATATTGCAGTCATGGCTCGCTGATAAGTGGCTCCTACGTTCTTCAGGCCGAAAGGCATCACCATGTAATGAAAGTTTCCAATGGGAGTTCGGAATGCGGTCTTGTTAGCATCATGCTCATACATTTTGATCTGGTTGTATCCGCTGTAACTATCCATGAATGAGAACATATCATGACCGCTGGTTGCATCCACCAGCATATCGATATTTGGCAATCGAAAATCATCCTTCGGGCAACATTTGTTCATTTTCCTGAAATCCACGCAACATCAGATCTGGCCATTTTTCTTCTTGACCGGTACAATATTCGCCAACCACGTCGGATGTTGAAGAGGTTTGATGAATCCTGTTGTTAGTGATTTCTGGATCTCCACTTTGATTTGTTCCTCAACCTCGTATCGGAACTGTCTGGGCGGTTGCTTGACAGGTTTGGATCCGGGAGTGATGTGGAGATGATGAGTAACTAATTTGCCGTCCAGGCCGGGCATCTCTTCGCACGTCCAGGCGAAGGTATCCTGATATTCTTTCAACAGACCTATCAATCCTTCTCGTTCCTCAAGTGAGAGAGCAGAACTGATCAAAATTGGCCTTGGGTTCTCGTCTATTCCGATGCTGATAGTCTCAAGATCATCAGTTGTGGAATTCGTGCCATCATGCAGCTGTCGTGGCGCATCTCGAATTTCTTCATCGGGAGATTGCTCGTTCTGGCATGATTCTTCATGGCGGGGATACTTTTCATCGACCTCCCCTGTTAATTGCTAATCCTTACGACGGAGATAAACGAGTCTCCATTCTGCGTCATAATTAGTAATAAAGTTGGACTTTTTATTAGTCGTACATTGACCCTGACGACGCTTGAGCGGTATGGTAGACGGCTTGACGGTTTTAGCATCTGTTGATGATGGTTTGTCATTTTTCTCAATATATTTCCAACTTTGTAGTGGAGTACCACAGATCTTTCTTGGAGGTTCGGGGATGCTCTTTGGAGGTTCCAGGAACTCAGCATCATAAACCGGAGCATAAGGAGATATTGAAGCTGGGATACGGGCAATTATGTTGTTGAACAAAGCTTTCATACATTGATGGTACGTCGAGGGAACAACCTTATTGTCATGAAGTCATGGTGTCCTTACTTTTAGATCCACATATACATACCCGTATGTGTGACTCTGGTTTCCTTCAAAACCTGTCATCAATATTAGATGATGAACGATTTTGATTTGCGGAACTTTGGCCTCCTTGGGAGTATTCATAATGATGAGATTTATAGAAGCACCTGTATCGATGAGAACTCTCTTGAATTCAGAATCTTTAATAGAAGCAGTTACGAACAGGGCCCAGTTGTTCCCTTCTTCTGCCATGCGGTCTTCCTCAGTGAAAGTGATGTTGTTAATTGAATGTTCAGAGACCATGGACACTTTCTCGATTGCCAGAGGTGACGGAGATATCTGCACGTCAGATGATATTTGGTTGAGTGCAGTAAACGTGTTGGTTCGTTGATCTCTGGAGAAATGCAGGAGTTCACACATATTTTCAATCAGATGGGCAACTTCCTGATCCACCGGTTTCTCGTAAGTTGTTCAACTGTTGGCTTGAGGGGGATCATCAGTTGAGGGATTTTGGCGTTCCACCATTTCTGCTCCCAAAATCCTCGTCATATGTACCAGGCAAGTAAACAGGTTTTCGACCGCTCCTTTCACCCGGTCCACATTTCTTGACAAGTTTTCTTGTCTCCGTGCTAGTTCATCCAGGCTTGGTATTTCTCCGTTGATTGAAACAACAGAGATGAATGGGGAGGTAAAATATGAAAATTCATTGTAACCAGAATTATTTGAAGGAACATGAGGAGTGTTACCATTTGGGATATTATGGATAGGATTTGTAGTGGTTGAGTTAACCCTAAGACCAACCATCTTTGCGAAAAGTGAGATTGCAACCTAGAGATTAACCTCCCACTGTGGTCGCCAATATGTAGATAGGGAAAAAAGAGTCGCTAGTTTTTCAGGGAATTGAAAAGACGAGCGTGTTGTCGAGACTCCTTAACCGAGAAAACTGTTCAACCTCACACAGATGCACTGCAAAGGGAGTGCTTAGATTCAAGAGATCAATCTGTAGATCAATTTTATTTTTGCCTAAACCAAGTCAATGGCCATTCCAGAGTCAATTCGGTCGCAAAGAGGGAAATGGGTTGATCTGTAGAAGGGAAGATGAGAATTGTGCGGGATCAATGATGATCCAGGATTGTGGATGTGCTTAAGGTTTCTGCAATAATGATGAACTGTTGAGTTCGAATAAGTTCTGAGAGATTGACGAATTCTTGAGAGTAATTACTCGATAAATTCTGTGTAGACAATTACTGATGATGGTAATCATTCGTTGTTCTCAATCATGGATTCAGAGACTTATTTATACTGTTAGAATAGTAAACACATTGATCCCTGTAAGTGTGACGGTTTCTTGAGTAAAATAGTGGGAAAGTGGGAGATCATGGTGAAACCAGTTCCAGGTCGTGCAGAGACATGGTTGATCATTCACCCATTACTTTGCTAACTCCTTCAACCGTTTGCACGACTTACTCACACTTCTCTTCATGGATGTATCCACGTTCCGTAGGCCGCCATACAAAAACCCTAAGTGATATCCCCCCATGTGACATGATTGATGTCTCACCAATCGTAGAGTCTTCATGATAAACGTGTATTAATTAGTCGGTTGTTGACTGATTAGACAGTGAGTCTAGATTTTGTTGAATTGAGCACGAGTGACGATTACTCAGTGATTCATGGATAGAACATGCGTAGTTCTTTGAATGATGTTGATATTGCACGTGTTGGCAAAATTGTGAATTTGATGATGGATTACTGATAATATTGATAGTTGGATCAATATTTGAGCAACTGAGCAAGTATTTCTCAATTCGACGAATTACTGATAAATTACTAAATATTGATAGCTGGATCAATATTTGAGCAACTGAGCAAGTATTGCTCAATTCAACGAATTATTTATTGGTAACATGACCCAATAAAATATTAATTAAAATATTGGTAGATTACCGAATATTTTATAATTAATCCGTATGTTGATTTCTAAATCAACATAAATTTATTAGTGTTTGAATTTTGCTCAGAGTGGTGATTCGTGGAGCGTCTATTCGAAAACCCTAATTTTTGATCAATTGTTCATCATTTGACGAATTGCTGAAAATTGGACGTGAGTGATGGAGGGACGACCACATGGGATGATGGACATCCATGTGGCACCCGTGTGCTCGAATGAGCGAGCACCAGGGTCCTTGGTTGGCCGGTTGGTGAAAGAATGATGATTAAATGCCGGTTTCATCATTTATTGAAATAGTGCTCGATTGAGCATTGGGTGACAAAACCTAATTATGGAAGATTAAGGGATCGACCAAGAGGGCATGAGACCGGCCCTTGGTATTCGTTGGACCATCTAATGGTCGTTTGAGCAAACTCCAGGTTTGTTGAAAAGAGTTTGGGCCCAGTATGAGCAATTGAGCAAATTAGGTCAAAATTGTGAAAGTGTGTGGGACCGGCTTGTTGCAATACTTAGAGCCGCCCTTAGTAGATCAAGAGAGCATGCCCGTGTCACCACAATGACCGTATCTCAATCCTGAGAGTTTCAGTATTTTCTGGTGTGCGTTTGAGCAACATGTTGGATTTTCAGAAGAGTTTGATCTTGACTGAAATTCTTGATTTTTGTTGGAATGAGCATGTATGCTCAATTGATCAATACTTTGTAAACATTAAAATAATGGTATTTTAATTTTTTCCGTGAGTAGCCTAGTCGGTCGTGTGACCATGTCGACTTTTGGCCTTTTCATGGTTTGAGCAATATTTGAGAAAATATGAAGAAATCATGATTTTTGATCAAACTGGGGAGTTTCATGAGATGAGGGAAATAATATTTATGAAAGAATAGGGATTGGAAGGTGTGGGACCGTCCACGGCTAGGGCATGGCCGGACGGCCAAGTTTCCCGGTCCCACGACACCTTCCCTATTTTATAATATTATTTTTCGTGAAACTATGGAGAAACCATGAGTTTTGTTGAAACGGAGGAGTTTCATGAGATTAGGGAAATAATAAATATAGAAGACTGAGGATTGCAATGTGTGGGACCGGACGCGGCTTGGGCATGGCCGGCTAGGTTTCCCGGTCCATCAACACCTTTTCCTATTTTATATTATTATTTCTCATGAAACCATGAAAATATGGAGAAACCGTGAGTTTTGCTCAAACAAGGAAAGTTGCTAGAATGAAGGAGTTTTCATGAGTTTATAAAAAATAACAAAATAAGAAAAAAATAATGGGAGAGGCATGGGACCGGCCACAGCTAGGGCACGGTCGGCTAGCCGGTGGGCCCGGCCCATGAACGCCAATTATTATTTTATTATTATTGTTTTTCTCCTATTTTGTGTAGGATTCCTCATTTGTCCATATTTTTGAATGCTCGTTCGTGCATTCGGGTGCTCGGTCGTGCATCATTGTCGAGTACACTTGCACCATTTTATGGGGCTTACTCAGTGATGGTCCTGATGCCCGGTTGTTGAGTATTTATTACTAATTTATGAAACTCAGTGGAGAATAGTTCATGAAACTGAGTAATAAAATTGAGTAGTTTTTTATTATCAATCCATAGGATCAACCGTGGATTCGACCATGAATTCGGATTAGTATAGTGAGTATTACCATTCCATGGGATCGCGGATTCGACCATAGAATCAGAGTAATGGTTTTTTATTACCATTTCATGAGATCATTCGTGGATTCGATCATGAAACCGGAGTAATCTATTACCATTTCATGAGATCATCCGTGGATTCGATCATGAAATCGGAGTAATAATTTATCTATCACCATTTCATGAGATCAGCCGTGGATTCGATCATGAAGTCGGATTGATGAGATAAAATAGATTATCTTCTAGGAATTCAGTGGTGAATGTCACGGTAGAATCAATCTATTGCAGAAAGGATATTAGCCAGTTAAAGCGTCACATCCATCCTGAAAGGTGCATAGTCAGGGAGTCACAAGTGTTGCTTACAACCTGAAGGCGTTAATGATCTCAATCTGAGGAGAACCGCCTAAGTCTATACAATGTCTCTCCAAATAGTCAGGGAATAGTGAGTGTCACCGACATCCTGAAGGCGTTAAGCTCTCAATCTGAGTAGAACCGCCCAATCGTTCTTCTATGTGGAGGGGGGTCTCTCTATGTAGTCAGGGAACAATGAGTGTCATTTACGTCCTTAAGGCATTAAGTTCTCAATCTGAGAAGAACCGCCCAATTATGTTATTCTACATAGAGGGCATGATGAAATGCGAGGCATCTAACGCTCAGCTAGTGGAGGACTTTCGAAAAACATGTTCATCATGGCTCGTAAAATATGAATCATCACATACCTGAAAGCCGTGTCAAGGACATGCATTATCATGATTTTATGATTTTGACCTTTGTTGAAAATTCAGCATCAACAATATGTTTAACATTACTTTGCAAGTTTGGAGAGGAAGAACAACAACGGAGGCAAAAGCTAGGGTTTTGACGCGGTTCTCATCAATCGTAACGATATCTCTTTACTTTTCTATCATGTATAACATGGATGCTCCTACATCCATGAGTATCTAAATACCATATTGATTGAGGATGAATTCTGAGTTCTAGACAAGATTTGAGTTATTATATTAATCTATTTTGAAGTCCTTCTCATATGGTTATCGTTTGTTCATGCTAAAAAGAATGTTTATGATTGATTGATTGAATGTTTAGGTGGCCAACTGAATTGATTAGTTGATTTAATATATTGCTAGTATTGAGTTAGGAGATAAGTAATCGTCGAACAACTTGTACACAAGTAGAGAAGATGAGACCTTGCAGAGGGATTTTGTGGAGCAATTGTGTGCATGAACAACACTAAAAAGTGGACCTTGATATAAGAGTCTAACTAGTAGGATCAACCTATAAATTCATAAAACGTAAAGCATTCGACCAAATTATACCTTGAGTGATCTACTACTAGGTGGTTTAGACGAATATAATCTGGTAATCGAGAACTTCCGTGTCCAGTGACTTAAGGGATTTAGAGGATATCACTGATCTAGCTGCTATTCTATGGTTGGTGATAATCTGTACTAATGATGAATGGATATCGATGAATATAATAACTTGATGACGGTTTAGTAACGAAGAAGGATTCCTCGATCATCTCTCTCTATTTCTTACAACACAATTTTAATTGCTTTGTTTAATTACTTTCAAATATAAAACAAAACCCCATTTGTGACCTTTTTGACAACTAAAACTCCATGCTCTTTGTGGGAACGAACCTTATTTACTGTTATATTATTCATTAGTAAAGTGGAAGATAAGTGAATTAATTTGTGTACCTACGATACACATCATCTGACCTGGTGTGGTTGGCTTAGATGGGCGTTTAGGATATTTCCTAAAATTTAATAGCCAAGATTGGAACTTACCCAACCAATCTGGCAGGGTATCCGTTTAAACTCTCTTAATAATTTTAATTTTACGTTGAAGTAAATTACGATATATTTTGGTTATATTTTGGATTAAAATCATTGTTTTCATTTTTATTCTACATTTTAGAAGATTAGTACCTAAAGATTATTTTATTTTAGTTCATTTATCTCCAAATTCCAAATAGAAATTAAATTTATTATTATAGAACTTTAAAAGTACAAAAAAAAAAGCGTAACTTGCTGGCCTGCCTAGCATAGTTAATAGAATGGGATTTGGGTAAGCCTTGGACCTCAAAATAAGTGTTTTTACCTGCCTTTCAGAAAATGCCCCTATTTATATCCCTTGGCCGCCAAATGGTCCAATTCATTGCACAAGGTAGTAGTCTTTTGTACCTTACCATTTTTGTTTAATAGTCTATTATACAGTAAAACCTCTCCGGAAGAATTCTCCATATATGAATAAAAAATTTCGGTCCCGATTTAGGCCAGTTATATTTAAGAACAAACTCCATCTTGTAATAAGTCATAATTTTTTCGGTCTCGTCTTAAGAAACCTATCTCTATATAAAAATAACCGACAGTATAATATAAATAATATAGGTCTTGTAATACATTAACATTTAAGATTGAGAGATTCTTACGAACAATTTTACATGATCATTTTGCTTCAAAATGGATTCTTTTCTTTTTTTGTGCACAACTTAATACAAATCTCTGCCACTCATATGATTTCATTTGTTAATTTTCAGTGTCAAAGTCGAATTTTATGTGGATTGAGTTCATATATACATACTGTAAAATAAAATCCTCATTTAAGTAGTATTTATATTTACATAAATACATTTTTGTGTTTCATATGAATATATATATATATATATATATATATATGTATTTTTCGAAGTACATGTATGCAATTTCTTCTTTAGGTATATTCAAGGTAGACCTCCATATAAGAATATTTTTTTATGGTTCATAAGATATTCTTATACACTGTACTTCCTAGCTTCAAAGTTCTCCAACACCGTTTCATTTATCACCTATGTAATGCCAAATTGTTTTATGAAATAAAACCATATTTTTCTTGACATGATACTGTGTAAGAACAAAATTAACACTATCTTCCTCTTCTTGATGACACATAGTGTAATTTGTTTTCATATGAACAGTGTGATCTGAATGATATTTGACCATGAAATCTAGAAATTATAGGAAGGTAATATTAGTAATCTACTATTACTACTGACATATGGATTTTCCAAGCATTGTCTTAAATGGGGTGAATTAAAATATGCGTTCATCGTCGTTCTAGCAAAATGAGATGTGAAAATCATAGGAAAAAAATATATCAACAAGAAGTAGTATCATTTTATGTTTGAAAAAGTACATCGTGTTTAAAAGTGATAAAATATATTACTATTAGAATTACAACTATCTACAAAATGAAAACAATTTATGCAAACTTTAAGGGGAGCAAATGTTTGAAGTATTATTTTTTCTAGTGAATCTTCAATTACAGGTACTCAACAAGCATATGAAAAACGTAGAAGAAAAACATTGAAGATTCAAGAAATCAAGAAAGCATCATAACATTTGTACTAAAAATCAAATTTGTAAAAGTTCATATGTATTGTTTTTCGAGAATTAGTTATGTGCATTTACTAATTATATTTTCCGAGAGATTTCGATCATTATTTTTGGACAGAGCATTTCCAGGAACTATGGAAACCGAATTTGTGCTTTAATGAATATCTTGAGAATATTTTCGGTTTTGGAAATTCCTTGGTGTCCAAACTTCCTTGTCTATAAATACTTGAAGTTTTCCTTTCTAACAAATTAATCCTTCGTAACAACAGACTTCCTATTTTGTTGTTGTTACTGGTGTAGCCTCCTATTCGGAGAGGAGAGTAACCTAATTAGGAAAAATCTCTTACGACCGCTCAGTTTAAAGTCTTCTTTGGGATTGAGAAGCTCTAGCGTGTACTGTTGGTGGGAAACTATATAATTGCGGGTTATCTTTTGTTTTCGATTGATTCTATTGACTAACGGTGGTTGAAATCTGATTCCACCTAGTTTGTTTATGCTTGAGGATCTTCTCTTCTGATATAAGATTCACTCAAACTAGTTCAGAGTTTCGACAGTGAACTTTAGACTGTTGTTAGTTCTAAAGATGATCTTGTTATAATCCATTGTTAACAGATTCCGTTCTGTGCGGATGGATCACAAGAGACTCAAGTGATTACGTGCAGGTTTTTATTGAAGATTTAAAAAGATTTGAAGACCAATAAGATATTGAAGATCTGACTTGGGTTTATAATCTTTGGTGTGCACAATACTTGTTTTGGTAAAAGAGGATCCAATTAATAATCAGTTTATCCTTGTGGTAGATTGGATTGATTAATTGAGTAGATCTGCATCAACAGAATTCTTTGGATTAAGAGTATTGTTGGATTAATCTTGAACGATTACTTCGGTAATTGAACATAAGATAGATCTAAGGACCTGACGAAGGAGTTTATGTTAAGATAAACGGGAGAGCCTTTGTCCGACTCATATCACTCGGTTGAATAGAGTTGATACCAAAAAGATTTGTTGTTCCTTTACTGTTTGGAATACAAACCAAAGTTATTGTTCCAAGTACGTGACTTATTTATAAGTTGGAGGTATGGGAATACATACGGAACTAGGTGAACTATAGGTTTAGTTGCTTGGTCTCAACTATACGTAGTTAGGTGTAATTTTGTGTAGCGGCTTAATCCTGAGAGTATTCAATTCTGGACAAGGTCCCGGGGTTTTCTATATTTGCGGTTTCCTCGTTAACAAAATCTTGATGTGTCATTTACTTTATATTTCCGCATTATAATTGTTTTATTATAACTAAAGTAAATTACACAAACGTTAATTCTTATTTAATTGATAAGCAATCCTATTGTGTTTGGTTAAGTCCGAACCTTTGTATCAAGTAAACATACTTCGTTGTTGCATTGTCTCGATCTCGTATCCATAGACGATCACACGAAGTGTGAACCGATTAGTTGTATTTTCTCGACTCAGTCCATAGAAAATCACTTTCAGAGAAAGGACTTATAGGTAGAAAAAGTTTTAGCTTGTGGTATATTTGTGTACCGTCTCCTTTTCAATTGGTATCAGAGCAGGGAAACACGATAAGATCTAACAATCTGTGTTTGGTGCGATCCAACCTATAAGAATTGAATCTAATGTCTGATTCAGTTAACGTTATGCAAGAGTATGAATACTCAAAAGTTGAAGATGTTACTACTTCGTTGACTCATGATCCAGGAGTTACGAAAACATCTATGTCTATCTCTGATGAAAGAGAAGATGATGATAAAGAGTTGATAAAACTCCTAAAGCCTATACAATCTCTGTCTTCTAAAGTACTCATTTTAAAGACAGAGTCAAATCTTCTTAAACAAGAGATCAGAGAAAAAGACATTGAACTGAATTGTCTAGCCAAAAAGAGAATGGATCTCACTGTCAAACTAGAAGCTCTTGGTAAATCTCTTATAGATAAAGAGACACGTCCTATGATTCTGACTAATGATGTTGTTGTGATTTCTTCTGATGAGGAAACTAAAAGTCCGTGCTCGACTTTTACAAATTGTGATAAAACCGGTTTAATCACATCTGAAACAGATCAAGATGATGGTAGTTTGCCTAACTACATCAAGTTCGAAGAGGATGAGAAACCAGCTTCTAGATCTACTGATGATCAAACGAAATCTTGTCCAAAGGAAACTTTGAACCGATTCCGTGGTGATTGTAAGGAATACAATTTTTAGTCATTTGACAGGAAACTTATACTTCTTCAACATACTGTGGTAAAAATTTTGAAGGAAGTTTCTTGTCTTAAAAAACTGAAAGATCATTCCTCGGTAGAAAGACAAATTATACCACATCCCGATAAGATCAACTCAAAGGAGTCAGAGGAAAGAGTTGATAATCGCTTCTGGAAAAAGGTTCCTCCGCACCCATATCGAAACAATTATGGTTTTGATAAGGAACAATTTCAGAAGGAAGGGAAAGAGAGAATCTCTATCAAAAGAAACAATCAGGAATTTCCTATAGTTGTTTCAGATGATCACACTAATGTGAATAATAAGGAAGTCCTTAGAATGAGAAAATCTTATGAAAATATCATTGAAATAATTAAGAGAGATTTATCTATCTCTGAGAATTCTCAAATTAGTACGTTTTCTCCACATGATCATATCTCTCTAGTTAGAAAAGATCATCGTCTTGGGAGAAAATATTTTGGGCAGAAATTCCCAAAGAGAAACATGAACTATGTTTCTGATATTCACTGTAAGATGAAAAAAGCTTACTCCGATGCAACTTAGTTGTATCAAAATTGTTCATTCTCATCCTTTTTCGTGCTCACAAACTTGGATGCGAAAGGCACAATAAAACTGGAGCGCATTTGTTTTGTGTAGATTTTTTATCAGAAAAATTTCCGTGACACTAGATGGATAGCTGTGAATCCATGGTTGTCAGAAAAATGTTCATGTTTAACATGATTCTCCAAAAATAAGTTTTATTTAGAATTTTCGAATTTTAATAAACCTTCCAACTTGTGAAATTCGGATTAAGGAAATGAAATATTTTTTTTTCCGGTTTTCCAGAGATCTTTTGGTCCGAAAGTTGTCTCTTTTAAAAGAGAAACTTTCTCTTGTCTGTATTCAGAAACCCTGATCAATCCTTTATATTTATTTTATTCATAACCGAGCATGCCTCCAATAACTCGCAGTGTCTCAAAGGCTAATAAGGAGGAATCTCAAAAGGTTAAGGATTGTCAAGGAATCAATACAGAGAGAAAGAAGAAAGGCATCATGTCTGATTATGAATCTGATAGTTCAGTTGGATCACAAGATGAGTCATGTCTGTTGGCTTACAACCTACAAGATCCAACCAAAACCAAGTGGATCTGTTCTAATAGTATGATTGACTACATCCAGGGTTTTTAGGAACTAAGGACCAATCTCATTATAATGGTTCGAAATAAATATTGGCTCAAAGAAAAGATTGAGGAAATAAAAGCTGATATGAAGATTCAAGTTGAAAGACTTGAGAAACAAGAAGTGGTTGCGGACAAGTCTCTTGAGACATGCTTTAAGAGTTTGAATACTGAAAAGACCCCAGTGAACAACGAGAGCACCACTAAAGATTGTTATTTACTGTGTTACTTAATCTAGAATAATAGACATCAACTTTTGATTTATTTCATTGATTGTATTGGTCTATTATGAATAAAACTATTATGAATAAAATTATTTGATTGGTAATTTTTCTTGTGATAGTTTTCGGTTTACATATCATGTGCTTGAATGCTTTTATCTTATTGCTATGTATGTTTATGGGATGTTTGATTTCAGTTTTACTACCTTAATATTCGATCTCATATATTGTAAACCCTTGTGGTTTGGGTGATTTTTTGATTTAGCATGAATAAGTTCTATCCCATGTTGGTAGGCTTTATCAAAGAATCATGAGGGGTTCTGGTAGAAACAATATGTGAAAAAGTCACAATATGTTGAATCGGTTTTGGTTTAGCATAAAAGTATATGTGTTTCGACGGTTTTCAAATTTTGCTTGCAATTATTAAAACTGATTTTCAACCTTTCTATGGTAAAGCTTGGTTGTTGTTATTATTTTGTTTATGCATAAGGATGACAACATGATGATATTTCGATATCAATTTTCCCTAGACGAAGATGCAAACATATTGGAGAAGTTGATGCGAAATTTGAGGTAACAATCATGTTAGTTAATTGTTTTACTGTTTAAGAAAAACCTGAGTTTATATCATATATGTTTATTGCTTTTTGATGAGTGCCAAATATTGTATATATTTATCCCTTTTTGTTGGCATTTAACTCATCTTTTGCGCATTAATTCTACATTTTATCCCATATTCTGTATTTTCATTGTTTTCAAGAATAAATATTTTTATTAATTAATTTTGCATTTTTAGGTAATAAATAAAGTTCGGATGAGACGTGGAGCGAAAAGAGCAGAAAAGTAGTGAAAAGCCGGGAGAAATTACGCAAGGAAACCGCAAAGAATGGTGCGCACAACCTCATTTTCTACACACAAAAGCGCCTCCGTTCTCAGCCATCAGATCAGTTCTCAGGAGCATCCGACGGTCGCTCCTTCATAGAGCATCAAAATCTGATGTTTCTGCCGAGCACCACAGCGCTGAAATTCCAAGCCTTCAGATTAGATGGTAGTTGAATCCAACGGTCGCTCCTATGCCTGTGCATCAACTCCCGATGATTCCGCCTAACACTACAACACCTAACTCAATCTAGCACCGTTGACTTCGTTGTATTTTACATCCTACGGTCGCTACAAGCTGCCTCTTCCTTAGCCGTCCGATCTACCTACCATCTCCACACCCCACGGCTAAGCATCGCAAGACATCGAAATACGATGGGCCCGCCTCACACTCAAGCAGTCGAGAACCTACACCCAACCAAACAGATCCTTCTCCTCAAACCCATCGACCACCTCTGCCATCACCTTCTCCTTCACAGGCTCTGCAACACCATGTCCTGCCACCACCATCGCCTGCAACCCACTGCCACCACCAGACCTCGAGCTTCCTTCACCACCACCAGTTCCATCACTGCCACCACCATCTCCAACACCCGACAAACACCCTAGCCTAGCTATTTTCTTCATCTCACAACCTCTGAAACCCTAGGTTTTGGGGTGAGTAAAATAGCTAGAAATTAGGGGACAATAGGAGCAGGAAGAGCATCATAAGGACGATTCAGAGCATGGGTCGAGCAATTTTTGGAGTTTGGAGGCCAAATTTTGGGTAATAATTTATCCCTAAATTGTACTGTGTATTGATACTTTTGGGAAAATGTGTGTGAAACCCTAATTTGTTAATTTGGGTATAAATAGGCAATGTGTAGGAGATGAAAAACTTGTTCTTGGACTAGCCAAGTTTCCACCCAATTTGGGTTAGGTTAATTCCAATGTCAAATTGCACTGTTAATGTCTAAATGTGTGATATTCCTGTAATGCTTGTGTTCTTGTTATAATTGTATTTGCATCCTGTTAGTGTGTTAGATGTTTGTGTTCACATGTTAATTTCAGTTCAATGTTTGTTTGTTGTGTTCATGTTAGACTTTCTATTCATTGTTACTCACTGTTATGATGTTTGTCATGTTCTAAACCACCATGCTAGGGACTTGATGAATCTCTAATGTCTTATTGTGTAGTACACTGAATATATTGCTCTAGAAGGCTAAACAAGTTTAGGAAAAACTTGAACTTAGCTCATCATCACCTCACTTTCACAATGTATGCCAAGTATGCTTTGTAGTTAGGTTCATGAGCTGCTGATAAGCTGCAACTAAGCTGAATTCATAATCCCTTGACTAGTTGTGCTGTAGAAAGACAATTAGTGCTTTGGAAATAATACCATAGTTGTGTTTAACTTTCTATAGGAGAATACACAGTAAAAATTAGAGTGAATTCAACCCCTAGTTCCCATCCATAATCTACTTCATTCTCAACCACAATTCATTCTTCAACTGTTTAGTTTAGCTTTGTTCTTGCTTTGTTTTGCTTTTACCTTGATTGTTCCCCCCTGCCTGCAACTCTGTTGCACCCCTGCTTTGCTTTTTGTTCACTGCTTGAGCAGCTGCAGCTGCTGCTGCAGCTCTGTTGTTACTGCACTGCTGTGCATTTTCTGTGCTGCTGCCACTTCTTCTGGTGTGCTGCTGCTGGTGCCTGTTACTCTACCAGGTTGCTGCTGCTGGTGCCTGCTGCACTGCTTCTTTGCCTCTCTGCAGCTGCCGCTGCCAATCCACTTCTCTGGGCTGTTGCATTGCTGCTGATTGCTTTGCTCTCCACAGCTCACTTCCAAAAGCCCAGAGCACAATCTGAGCCCAACTGTAAGACCAAAATCAAAGCCCAGTTCAGTAAGGCCCCAAGTCAAATTCATAGTCAAGGCCAAAGCCTAGTTCTCTGTTAAGCCCAACTCTCAAATACCGAGCCCAATTACTGTAAAAGGCCATTTCACTGTTCAGGTGAGATTGAGCCCAAAGCTTAAACAAAGAACCAAAGCCCATTTGCACTTTAAATATAACTGAGCCCAGGCTCAGTTCATTTTATTTTAACAAACCCACTAAGCCCAATCCATTCAAAGGGCATTCAAACCCAATAGTACATTAAGCCCAACACTTCCAAAGGGCTTCTAAGCCCAAAGCAAATCTAGGAACCCAATTAGCTAAAACACTTCCGAAACACACCCGATCTCGTGGATCGACCCGTACTTGCACGAGCTACAACCGACGACCGTGCACTTGCGGTATTACTGTAGGCCCGTTTCCATTGCATCATTTTATACACTAGTCCTGGCCTGCCAAGTTTTTGGCGCCGCTGCCGGGGATTGGTGCTGTGTTTTATCTGTGTTTTTAGTTATTTTGCATTTCATTTCATAGCATTTGCATCTGCATCTGCTTCATTTCATTTGCTGTTGGACCTGCTGTTCTGAACCTGTTTTTCCTCTGGGGACGCCACCAAGGAAAAGAACCAAAACCCAACTGGGTTTTTGCAACAATATCAGAGCAGCTGGGCTGTGCTAAAAGGTAAGCCTAAACCCATTCATTGAGAGAACCCAACCTGTGGGCTTCCAATTTTTTATTTGTGGGCTTGTAATAATTAACCCAATTTTTTGGGCTTTTTATTTTTCTATTTTGGGTTTGTAATAATTTATTTGTGGGCTTGTATTTATTTTGTGTGGGCTTGTTTAAATTCTTCCATTGGACTTGTATTTTGGACTCTGGGTTTAAACCCAGCTGAGCTTATAACTGGTTGTGGACTTGTAAGTGGACCTCGAAACCAAAGTTTTAAAACAAACGTCGGGCCTTAACCAACTGGGCCAAATTAAACTTTCAAAAATTAAAACTTGGATTTTCGTAGGCCGCAGCCTTCATTTCATTAGAGGCTTGCACAGTGGGCTTGCTCCCATTTCAAAAACCAAATTTTTATTTTCTTCTTTTTATTATTTAAAAAAAAAAAAAAAAAAAAAAAAAAAAAAAAAAAAATTTACTTGCTCCCAGATTTTAAAAACCAAATTTTATTCTGCTCCCACATTAAAAACCAAAATTTTCTTTTTCCCATTAAAACCAAATGGCTCCCGCCAAAACCAAATTTTTCCCAACAAAACCAAATTTTTCCAAAAAGTCCAATCCCTTAAAAACCAAATTTTGAGCTTTGAGCCCAATCATGTATAGATCTTTTTCTACAGTTGGGGAATACAACAAATCCCTTAGAGAACTTGCGTGTGGACAAACTTCACGTTATGCACCTCCCATAGACCATGATGTCAATAGTCATAGGAATTATTATGGACATTTTCAAAGTCCCGAGCCGCAATACATGAACCCTAATGACTATTCATACATGCATCATTCGCCACAACGTGAAAATGAACATTTTGCTAGTGCCTCACTCACACAATCATCACTGATCGATCAATTAGAAGCTCGAATCGCAGCTTTAGAAATGCAATCACATGAGGAATCTGTCACATCTAATTTTCTTAGGCAACCTAAAATCTATGCATGTCCTGCATGTGGTAGTTTAGACCACCCTGTTGAGAATTGTCATATTTTGCATAATTTTAGGCAATCTAGAGAAAATCCAAGGTATGAAATGCCCATGAATTGTGAGAATGGTAGTCATTGGGACCATAATCAATCCTTTGAGGGTTGCGATCAATATTTTGTAGACCCTAATGACCATGCATACATGTACCATTCACCACAATTTGAACATGAAGAATTTTGTACTCCCATGAATTTAGACTCCACCACAGAAGCTTTCAGACTTAGTGAGCAAAACTTCGATAGATCTACATCACGAATTCAGGCATATTTAGATCAGATTTTGCTTCACCTACAAAAGGAGGAAATTCATGAGGAAATGTATGTTGTCCCTAATGAAGTGTCTAGTCCCATTCATGTAAATGATGTTGAATATGAACCTAATTTAGAGGAACATGAATCGACTAACGACACCACCACTTTTAATGAGGACCAATATGCATGCTACCATGATGATGATTATGATGATTATGATGATGTGTTAGAAGAACATGAAAATATTGTGGAACCTGTTGGTTCAATAACATATGGCTTCTCGCCCTCGACCTTCATGAATGTTGTTTTTTCTAATACTCATTGTAATTCATATGATTTTGATATTGACATGGGATTCGTACAATTATTCTGTGAAGATGAACATGACATAGGAATAGTTGAATCTTCTGTAGACACTAATATGCATGAAAATATATTTGATGTGTCTGATTCTCTACCTAGGTCACATTGTGATATTTCTCCTGATTTGCCGATGCATGAGAATGAATCTGTTGATGATTCTAAGTGTGAACTTGCCAATGTGAGTGATGATTGTGAGCATGATGTGACATGTGTAGATGAGTTAGAAGATTTTGATTTGATTGATAATGATATGCCTATTCTTCTACCTGAGTCACAATTTGGTGGCCTTCCACCCAACCTAGATTTGGTTTGTGCCAATATTGTAAAACCAATTTTTCTGAAAATTCCTAACCTAGGTTTGGAACTGTGTGCTTCCCAAGTCCTCTTGGACTATTTTGCTTCCAAATATAATACATTTGAGGAACCACAGTTGGAAATTGCATGTTTGCCCGTCCCTAGCACAGTTCATTTTGAGCTAGACCTTGTGCATGATGAACCCCCAAAACTGCGCGATTTTGTTTTCAAAATTATATTCTGTAAAATCCAGGTTTGGGGGTAGCTCATTTTGTTTCACAGTTTCACTTGCGTTTCTTTCCTGTTATTATTGTGTGAAGCTGTTGAAATGTCTACACTTCGTCTTTTGGGTTGATCCTCAACTCTTTAGATTGTTAGTGTATGGTGAATTTTTTGTATATAATCCAGTAGATAAAATTTTAAAAAACACTTTTGTTCCTTTTGTATATATTTTACTAATCCAATATGATCTCGGCTGAAATATGTTGGATTTTTGCCTTGAATAACGGAGTTTTAATTCTGCTTTCGCCGAAATCGGGTATTCTCTCTCCTTTTACTCTACTCAGCATGTCCCTTTCCATATGTTGCATTTTAATCTTTCCATATTTTGAAACATTGAGGACAATGTTTAGTTTAGGTTTGGGGGTATAGAGTAGATGCCATGATAATTGCTATAATTGAAAACAAAACTCCATCTTTTTGAAAAAATTCAAAAATTCAAAAAAAATTAAAAAATGAAATGAAAAATCATAAAAAATGGAGCTCATTTACCTTGAAATGTTGACTCTTGTGCAAATATGTATTATTATTAGGAGTCTTAGTCTAGATATTTAGGCACCCTGATTCTAGCACAATTCACATAGTGATAAGAAATTTGCACGCGCACGATCTACCAATACATGTATGGCCTCGATCTTCAAGGTGTTGGATAGGAAGTTACGATTGCCAATCACTTTAGAATACTGAACGAAACTTGACTAGCTTGTTCTTTGGTTGGTTGGGATAGAAGGTGGAGGTTACATTAAGAAAGACAACCATCGAATTTAACTGGGTGCATCAAAAAGGGCTACCTCTTGCAAAGTGTCATGTAATTTTTGTTTCTTCTTGTTATGTATCAAAAGTGTTTCCTTGTTAAAAAAAAAAAAAAAAAAAAAAAAAAAAAAAAAAAAAAAAAAAAAAAACGATGTATATTCAGAAAAAAAAAAAAAAAAAAAAAAAAAAAAAAAAATATCAGAAAAATACCAAAAAAATCAAGTATTTATCAATTCCATCATCTCTTGTTCCAAAAATAAAAAGAGATTTGTCAATGTAAATAAGAGTCATGTAAAGAGTTCTTTTGTGTTTCGTTGTAATAAGCAAGGAGGGTGTATGCCATTGATGTACAACGCGAGCAATTGTGAAATACCTCCAACTCATTCACAATTCTCGTAAAGTCCGGACAGCTAGCTAGATTTCGACCTCAGTTCTTAGCCTGAGAAACTATCTCTTGGTGATTAGTAGTCATGACTTCAGATCTTTCTTTACACATGTGTAGATACACTTTACACTCTTATCACATGTCCTTATTTGTTATCAGTGCTAGGATTGTGCCTTGATAGCTAGATTGACATCTCCATTTTGCTGTGAGCTTAACTGTTTTGCACATGTCACGTTTGATGGAATCTGAGCTTATATTTTGTCCTTAGGTTTTGTAGGCACACCTCTGGTAAACCTTCACGAGACTTCAACTCGTCCACTAGGGACACTTAGTGGTTTAAAAGGCTTAGTGCATACGCTAAATGCACTCGAGAGACCAGCGACAGTGGTATAGTTAGGATTTCCTTAGTTCTGTTTTACTTGAGGACAAGTAAAATTCAGGTTTGGGGGTATTTGATGAGTGCCAAATATTGTATATATTTATCCCTTTTTGTTGGCATTTAACTCATCTTTTGCGCATTAATTCTACATTTTATCCCATATTCTGTATTTTCATTGTTTTCAAGAATAAATATTTTTATTAATTAATTTTGCATTTTTAGGTAATAAATAAAGTTCGGATGAGACGTGGAGCGAAAAGAGCAGAAAAGTAGTGAAAAGCCGGGAGAAATTACGCAAGGAAACCGCAAAGAATGGTGCGCACAACCTCATTTTCTACACACAAAAGCGCCTCCGTTCTCAGCCATCAGATCAGTTCTCAGGAGCATCCGACGGTCGCTCCTTCATAGAGCATCAAAATCTGATGTTTCTGCCGAGCACCACAGCGCTGAAATTCCAAGCCTTCAGATTAGATGGTAGTTGAATCCAACGGTCGCTCCTATGCCTGTGCATCAACTCCCGATGATTCCGCCTAACACTACAACACCTAACTCAATCTAGCACCGTTGACTTCGTTGTATTTTACATCCTACGGTCGCTACAAGCTGCCTCTTCCTTAGCCGTCCGATCTACCTACCATCTCCACACCCCACGGCTAAGCATCGCAAGACATCGAAATACGATGGGCCCGCCTCACACTCAAGCAGTCGAGAACCTACACCCAACCAAACAGATCCTTCTCCTCAAACCCATCGACCACCTCTGCCATCACCTTCTCCTTCACAGGCTCTGCAACACCATGTCCTGCCACCACCATCGCCTGCAACCCACTGCCACCACCAGACCTCGAGCTTCCTTCCCCACCACCAGTTCCATCACTGCCACCACCATCTCCAACACCCGACAACACCCTAGCCTAGCTATTTTCTTCATCTCACAACCTCTGAAACCCTAGGTTTTGGGGTGAGTAAAATAGCTAGAAATTAGGGGACAATAGGAGCAGGAAGAGCATCATAAGGACGATTCAGAGCATGGGTCGAGCAATTTTTGGAGTTTGGAGGCCAAATTTTGGGTAATAATTTATCCCTAAATTGTACTGTGTATTGATACTTTTGGGAAAAATGTGTGTGAAACCCTAATTTGTTAATTTGGGTATAAATAGGCAATGTGTAGGAGATGAAAAACTTGTTCTTGGACTAGCCAAGTTTCCACCCAATTTGGGTTAGGTTAATTCCAATGTCAAATTGCACTGTTAATGTCTAAATGTGTGATATTCCTGTAATGCTTGTGTTCTTGTTATAATTGTATTTGCATCCTGTTAGTGTGTTAGATGTTTGTGTTCACATGTTAATTTCAGTTCAATGTTTGTTTGTGTGTGTTCATGTTAGACTTTCTATTCATTGTTACTCACTGTTATGATGTTTGTCATGTTCTAAACCACCATGCTAGGGACTTGATGAATCTCTAGTGTCTTATTGTGTAGTACACTGAATATATTGCTCTAGAAGGCTAAACAAGTTTAGGAAAAACTTGAACTTAGCTCATCATCACCTCACTTTCACAATGTATGCCAAGTATGCTTTGTAGTTAGGTTCATGAGCTGCTGATAAGCTGCAACTCAAGCTGAATTCATAATCCCTTGACTAGTTGTGCTGTAGAAAGACAATTAGTGCTTTGGAAATAATACCATAGTTGTGTTTAACTTTCTATAGGAGAATACACAGTAAAAATTAGAGTGAATTCAACCCCTAGTTCCCATCCATAATCTACTTCATTCTCAACCACAATTCATTCTTCAACTGTTTAGTTTAGCTTTGTTCTTGCTTTGTTTTGCTTTTACCTTGATTGTTCCCCCCTGCCCTGCAACTCTGTTGCACCCCTGCTTTGCTTTTTGTTCACTGCTTGAGCAGCTGCAGCTGCTGCTGCAGCTCTGTTGTTACTGCACTGCTGTGCATTTTCTGTGCTGCTGCCACTTCTTCTGGTGTGCTGCTGCTGGTGCCTGTTACTCTACCAGGTTGCTGCTGCTGGTGCCTGCTGCACTGCTTCTTGCCTCTCTGCAGCTGCCGCTGCCAATCCACTTCTCTGGGCTGTTGCATTGCTGCTGATTGCTTTGCTCTCCACAGCTCACTTCCAAAAGCCCAGAGCACAATCTGAGCCCAACTGTAAGACCAAAATCAAAGCCCAGTTCAGTAAGGCCCCAAGTCAAATTCATAGTCAAGGCCAAAGCCTAGTTCTCTGTTAAGCCCAACTCTCAAATACCAAGCCCAATTACTGTAAAAGGCCATTTCACTGTTCAGGTGAGATTGAGCCCAAAGCTTAAACAAAGAACCAAAGCCCATTTGCACTTTAAATATAACTGAGCCCAGGCTCAGTTCATTTTATGTTTAACAAACCCACTAAGCCCAATCCATTCAAAGGGCATTCAAACCCAATAGTACATTAAGCCCAACACTTCCAAAGGGCTTCTAAGCCCAAAGCAAATCTAGGAACCCAATTAGCTAAAACACTTCCGAAACACACCCGATCTCTGTGGATCGACCCGTACTTGCACGAGCTACAACCGACGACCGTGCACTTGCGGTATTACTGTAGGCCCGTTTCCATTGCATCATTTTTATACACTAGTCCGGACCTAACACTTTTGCTTAACAAAATTTCGGTACAATTGATGTTTATTCCATGATGTGTGTATGGATGTATGTGATTCAATTGGTTCCGGTTAAGAAAAACTATTTTTATCTTGCTTTATTGTGTTGTATCAATTGTTTAGGCTTACAAAATTTCGGTACAATTGATGTTGTGTGTGATTCAATTGGTTTCGGTTAAGAAAAACTATTGTTATCTTGCGCTTGTATGGTATCAATTGTTTAGGCTTACAAAATTTCGGTGCAATTGCGGTGCTTTAAATGTCTATGTTGTTTCAATTGCTTCCGGTTGAGGTGAATAATTATGCAATTTGATTTATGTTAGTTTGTATGAATTATTTATGGCTTAACGAAATAAAAGGTGTACGAGATGAGTTGTTTAGTCCAATTTGATTCCGGATAAGAGAAACTAAGTTAATTCTGATCTTAGTTAGACTTATCGAAGTGAGGTTTCGGTTATTCAAGTCTAATCGAATGCCTTAACAAGAAATGATAGTTAAATAACCTAGTATTTTTCTTGTTTAAAATTGAAAGGTCTAAGTTTATGGATAATTAGAACCTGATGAGAAAAATAGAGTTATTTTTATTTTGGTCTTATCGAATTAAGCGGTTGTTTTTGAACAATCGGTTTAGCAAAGGGACTAAGGTGCTTAGTTGATTTGTGTTTTTCTAAAATAAAGAGTAAAAATTGTTTAGGACAATTTTTTCCTTGGTAACATATCAAAATAAAACTACTTGTAGTTTCGGTTTTGATATTGGTTATCAGAACATGATGTGTGGAACCCTCGTGCCTAACTCTACAGGTTGCAAGTCTAATGAGATTTTTAAGATTCTTTTCGTGTTGTCCTTTATTTTTCGTTTCTTTGTCATTTTTCTGACAAAAAGGGGGAGAAATATATAGAGTAAACAGGTGATACTGGCATTGATTTTATATTGATTGTATCGCTAAGGAAAAGAACAGTGGTGCTTGAACGTTTATCTAACGAAATAGTGAAAGCACAGACTAAGGGGGAGTAACATGTCATATGAATTGGTATAACAAAGACGTGTAGATTTAATATCTACCTATATTCCTTAGGGGGAGTAATAGCTTCGTTATTATAATGTCAACAACGACATTTTCAAGGATTGAATGTAAGCAGTTTACTGTGCTGTTGAATTCGGGAATCAAGCGTATGTGTAATGAATTCTTGTAATTTGTTTATCCATATGATGTAAGAGTTTTGAAACTAAAATTGATAAAGGGGGAGATTGTTAGAGCATTGCTCGATTGAACCCACCAAGCATTGTTATGTCAAGTTTGGTTGTCATATTTTAGTGAATCAAAACTCATGTTAAGAGTCGCTTGATTATGTACTAGAGTCAACTTCGTATAGTTAGCTTGAAAGTATTAGGATATGAGACATTACAAGTATTGCGAAGACTTGAAGATGTGAATAATCAAGGAGCTACAACGACAACAATCATCATTCCACTTGAGGTTAGTGATATTTGACTTGAACTGTTTCATTCCCTAACGTATCTTTCAAGTCGTGCATATTGATAACATAACTACGAAGCATATTTAAACTCTAGATAGACATAGTATTAAGGAATACAATACGAGGTTTATTGCTTAACCATTAAACTTTGTAGATAAAACATCGCCATAATCATTTGAATGCTATTGTGATTATGTATGGGTATGAGGTGAGGATTTCATCCTAGGGAACAATGTTTACATGTGTTCTAAGGAAGTATGTTCATAAACTTGTTTGTGAACCGAAAAGGAAATTTCCAGGTGTTATTGGTTTTGTTATTCATTGCATATCTTATGAACAACCAACATGTGTGATTGAGTATAACCGCTCACAACTTGTTTGTGTTCTTGGTAGAACTATTCACAAAGGCCTGACTTAGGTATTGGTATGACTTTTCTTAGTGAAACCGATCTTAAGTAATCACCTGAGATGGTATGATCGAATTTTTGTGTTATGTCTGACAAAATTTGGGAAAGGGGAACTGATCCTAGTAAGAGGTGCAGTACATCCCAAAGGGGAACCGATCCTCGTATGAGGTGCAACAAGGTTTATAGCAGAAAGGTTAACCGATCCTATGGACGTGCAACACGTTTTTAGGCAAAGGGGAACCGATCCTATGGACATGTGCAACACATATAAGTTAGATACCATATATATGTGAGGAACCGATCCTAGTACCTAGTCAACCGAATTTTGGAAAGCTAGTGTGACTATGCACAGTACTCACATGGAGGTAGAACCGAAACTTGTTTTGGTAGAACCGTTAAACCCATGATTGTGATTGAATATTTGTTTGATCAATCACATAGATATTGAAAGTCAGATGAACCAATTCTAAACTTGTTTGGAAGTGTGGCAAATCGGTTTCAAGGTTGTAAGTATGAAAGAGAACTTACAAAGTAAGGATGTCGACATACTTTGAACACGTGTTGTGAATGTTTATTTCTTTAGTTTTTCAAAGTAATTCCTTTATAGCTAAAGGAAGAAAATCCCAGGACCGAAACATAAGTAAGTTAAGAATCTTTTAAATTAAGGTTATTAATTTCATTTTGCGGGAAAATATAAGAATTAGTAATGTGCATTTACTAATTAGATTTTCCGAGAGATTTCGATCATTATTTTTGGACAGACCATTTCCAGGAATTATGGAAACCGAATTTGTGCTTTAATGAATATCTTGAGAATATTTTCGGTTTTGGAAATTCCTTGGTGTCCAAACTTCCTTGTCTATAAATACTTGAAGTTTTCCTTTCTAGCAAACTAATCCTTCATAACAACAGACTTCCTCTTTTGTTGTTGTTGTTATTGGTGTAGCCGCCTATTCGGAGAGGAGAGTAACCTAATTAGGCGAAATCTCTTACGACCGCTCAGTTTAAAGTCTTCTTTGAGATTGAGAAGCTCTGGCGTGTACCGTTGGTGGGAAACTAGATAATTGCGGTTTATCTTTTCTTTTCGATTGATTTGATTGACTAACGGTGGTTGAAATTTGATTGAACCTAGTTTGTTTATGCTTTAGGATCTTCTCTTCTGATATTAGATTCACTCAAACTAGTTCAGAGTTTCGATAAGGATCTTTAGACTGTTGTTGGTTCTAAAGACGATCTTGTGATAATCCATTGTTAACAAACTCCGTTTTGTGTGTGATTGATCACAAGAGATTCAAGTGATTGTGTGCGGGTTTTTATTGAAGATTTAAGAATATTTGAAGACAAAGAAGGTATTGAAGATCTGACTTGGGTTTATAATCTTTGGTATGCACAATACTTGTTTTGGTAAAAGAAGATCCAATTAATAATCGGTTTATCCTTGTGGTAGATTGGATTGATTAATTGAGTAGATCGGCATCATCATAATTCTTTGGATTAATAGTGTTGTTGGCTTAATATTAAACGATTACTTCATTAATTGAACATAAGATACATCTAAGGACCCGACGAAGGAGTTTATGTTAAGATAAACGGAAGAGCCTTTGTCCGACTCATATCACTTGGTTGAATAGAGTTGATACCAAACAGATTTGTTGGTCCTTTACTGTTTGGAATACGAACCAAAGGAATTGTTCCAAGTACGTGACTTATTTATAAGTTGGAGGCTTGGGAATACAGACGGAACCAGGTGAACTATAGGTTTAGTTGCTTGGTCTCAAGTATACGAAGTTAGGTTTAATTTTTTGTAGCGGCTTTATCCTGAGAGTATTCAATTATGTACAAGGTCCCGGGGTTTTTCTGCATTTGCGGTTTCCTCGTTAACAAATCTTGTTGTGTCATTTACTTTATATTTCCTCATTATAATTGTTTTATTATAATTAAAGTAAATTACACAAACGTTAATTCCTATTTAATTGATAAGAAATCCTATTGTGTTTGGTTAAGTCCGAAACTTTGTATCAAGTAAACATACTTCGTTGTTGCATTGTCTCGATCTCGTATCCATAGACGATCACACGAAGTGTGAACCGATTAGTTGTACTGTTTCGAATCAGTCCATAGACAATCACTTTCGGAGAAATGACTTATAGGTAGGAAAAGTTTTAGCTTGTGGTATATTTGAGTACCCTCGCCTTTTCAAAATCAATAAGCATCATTTTGGAGGCAGGGTATTGCTAGTCTTCATGGAGGACTATGGAACAATGTAGTCCCATCGGGAACATCATATACGGGAATCAAGTGTGCAGGTCCTTTCGAGAAGCAAGAGATAAGTCACAAGTGCTGCAAAGTAGCTTGGAGGGTTTATTCGATCTCAAATATGTTCTAGACTGAAGTCATATAATTATATAGTACTTGTAGCGGCTTGATACAATGTGTGTTCATATTGGACGAGGAGTTTTTATGCAATTACAGTTTTCCTCGTTAACAAAATTTATGGTTTCTTTCTTTTATTATTTTCCACATTACGCTGATTCACTCTTTATAATTGAAGTATCAACAAGTTTTATATTAATCTTTCTTGTGATTCAAGAATCTTTTGTAGATATTATACAAGGAAATACTTCATCTGCTTTATCTTTTGTTAAACTTCACCACAGGGAAGTGTACATTAGGTTTGAAACAAAATATTTGGTGGTGTATTTATTACCTTCCCCTTTTCAATGTCGGACAAATTTTTTACATAAATCACTGAGCTGGGTATTTAATCAAGTTTTATTTATTTATTTTAGCATTTGTTTCCTTCTCTAATGTCCTCGACATGCTTCTTATTTGTTTGCAATGCATTTTATTAAGCTTAAGAACATTTTATTAGATTCCTATAACCATCCTAAGCATATCACTGGCAGAGGATAATTTACTTCGATGTGACGTGATTCTATATGTCTACAAGATGAATTCCACTTGAATTGATCAACATATATTACTCTGTTTGATTAGTAAGACATATCTTAATAATATCCTAGGGACCACAAAAAAAAATCTTATATGGGAGTTATTCTTATATGGAGGTCTACCTTGAATAGACCTAACAAAAAAAATTCCATACATGTACTTCGAAAAATACACACACACACACACATATATATAGGAAACACAAAAATCGACCGGAAAAAATTATGACTTATTCTAATATGGAGTTTATTCTTAAATATAACTTGCCCAAATCTGGATCGGGAATTTTTATCACATATGGAGTTTATTCCTATTTGGAGTATTCTTCCAGAGAGGTTTTACTGTAATTCACATGTCGTCCTTCAAGTATCATAATTTTCTCTTTGAACTTCATGTATAATGCTTATATTTCAATTCACAGGTTTTTATAACACAAAGTTTTTAATTTTCGAGGTTTCATCTTTAATGCATGTGAGCACATTCATGCTTTCTTACTCCAAAGGGTTACCTATCAAAAATAAATAACATACAACGATGAAGTAATGCAAATTATACACTTATACCATAGCATATTAGTTCGACTTATAGAGTTTGCACGAATATTCGTATAATATTTTTATAAGACTTCTTATATTAACTTTTATCATGGTTCATAATTCAACTTTCAAGCTTATCTAAGTCACCTTGATTCAAGGGATAACCCATATCATGATTCAAGATTGAATGAAGTTGCGCCAGATCATATTCCGCCTGGCACATAACCATTTAGCGCAAAGCAGAAGATGTTTGTTTGCAATAATGCATCAGAAATTTTATAAATTTACAGAGAACTTGATTTCTCTTTACAACTATTTTCTTCCTCTCTTGTTCTCGAAAAAATATAGCTTTTTACGGAATAAATCATGTTGATTTAGGTCGATTTTCTTAAAAAAAACTAAGGGGGTTCATACTTCTTTGATTTGCGATTCGATTCATGCTTTATTCAAAGAGATTCTTCCCCAAACCCAATCAAGGTATGGTGAAGCAACTTTGATTATTTTTTGATATTTTCTTATTTTGATATAAGTTTTGAATGGATTTTTTGTTGAATATGATCTTGTGTGGTTTGTTAATGCATATTGTGTAGTGTTGATTGAAATTTTTAAATGAAACTAGGGTTTCATTTGGGCACAAAAGTGGCATGAAGATTTTTTTGGCTGCTCTGATAAATTTATGGGAAATTAATATCCATAATATGATTGATAATTGTGTTGATGATGCTTGTGGTAAAATTGAGACTGTAAACATGATTAAATTGGGGAATTTTTATGTGTTGATTGTGCATGATTTAATGTTTTCCTCATTTGACTATGGAGAATATTGATTTGAGTGGGTTTGTGACACTATCTACAAGAAATGGTACGAAAAAGTATGTATGCAATGGTGGTTTGGATGCCTAATGTTAGAGCATCGATCCGTTGAACTCGCCAAGCATTGGTATGTCAAGGTTGTTTATCATATTTTAATGTCGAAAATTAGAAGTCGCTTGATTAGTTCACTAGAGTCAACTTTGTTAGGTTAGACTAGGAAGTCTAGAAATATTGAGAAATACAAGTATTACTCTGAAGACCTGAAGATTCTGAAGACGTATCGACATCAACAAAGACATCATCCTTCCAATTGAGGTTAGTAATAAAAGACTTGACATGTTTCCATTTCTATATCGTTGCTTTCAAGTCATTTAGATTGAAAACATAACATACGAAGTTATACACACGAAATTCTAGTATTAGAGACTTGATCATATTATTATGAGCAAAGTGTCAAGGAAGAATATACAATTTTTTTTACAACTTATGTATATTGAATTACGAAATATTACGCTTATCCTTTGAACTTCGTAATTGCGACATAGAGATAATCTTTGTAACTTGTTTACTAGATTGTGTAACGAACTTATGATTGATTTCATTCCTAGAAAAGTATGTTTGATTACATGAGTTTAAGGAAATAGACTTAAAAACTTGTGTTGTAGTTGAAAGAAATCAATATAATAGGTGGTCCGATTTTCATTGAATATCTAAGGAAGTTCTGATCTCTACTTATGTTGGAACCAAGTTAGAACCGATCCTTACATATGTTGGGAGTCAAGGTGGTACCAATCCTTACCTATATTGGGAGTCAAGGTAGTGCCGTTCCTAACCTATATGGGAGTTAAGGTAGAACCTATAAAGTGTTTGTCAATATAATACCAGAATGAACGGATGTAATTCAAGTTATTAACTTGAGTGAATTGATGGGCATACATCATTTAGATACACGAAACAAAAAAAAAAAATATTTTGTAGGGGAAAGATTTTTGAGTCAACTCGGTTTCAAAATTTTCTTCTATTTTCTTCAATCTTATGATCTAATCTCCTTTCTTGTTTGCAATCTAATCACAATGCTTCTTTTCTGAGTTCATATAATCTTTTTACTAATCTTTTAGTCTGTTCTATTTTCATCTTTACATCAATGCTTTTTATTATTATACTTTAAGTTTTTTAAAAAAAATATTATGCAAAAGTAATCTCATTTTCTCCCTATATGTGTTTGCAGATTGCTTCGTCCCAAATGGCGTTTTCCTTGTTACTGGTTATGATCCACGCGTTTGCAGAGTATGTTTTTCAACTCGTTGAAGTTAAGATTTGTTGCTTGAAGGCCATTTCCGTTTGGAAATTCAAACTGAGTCGTACTGCTGTTCTGATTCAAATATTCAAATCCTGCTTTTTGTTCAATTTCAAAATTGGTCAAATCAGTTACTTCTGGAAAATTAGTTTCCTTTTTTCACTCCTCGTCAAAGTAGACAGCTTTGCAAATAATATACCTGTCAATCAAAAGCACAATATTCCGCTCCAAGAAATCTTGATCATTATTCTACCTTTAGATAAAACAGGAAACCGTAATTTCACAAATTCTAGTAATATAAATTACCCTAGCTGCAATGTTTCTCAACATCATCTTGGTTATAACTTTACTCTTAATATGGAGCCAGAAAAAACCAACCCAGTCATGGATCTGGTTAACAAATTCAAGAAAGTTACTGTTGAGTTAGGATATACTTCTGAGGTTATCATTCATAACACTGTCAGTAATGAAGAAGATAAGGATGAAGTGGAATGGGAAGCTAGTCTGATTGGTAAGATTATTATTGAAGGAACAATGAGTCACAATACGGTGGAAAAATACATTGTTTATACATGGAATTTTATTTCCTATGAAGATTTGAAGGTGGTGGAAATTGATCCTAATATAATGGTTTTCAAATTCAGCAAAAAAGATCTTCTTAAACTGGTATGGGATTTAAGACCATGGAGTGTGAATGGTTATATTATGGTTATACATGAATACTTTCCAGAGAAAATTTATTCGGAAGTAGATTTGGGATTTCAATGTTTTTGGATTCAATTGAAAGGTTTACTGCCTGAACATATGAATCCTGAGTCTGTGAAGAAGATGGCATTTTTGATGGGTGAACTCATAGGTATTGATCCTGAAAATGCCATTCCTTCTGTTGGTGATCAAGTCAAAGTCTGTGTCCAGATTGAACTAACTGACCCATTAAGAAGAGGTGCCAAAGCTTTAACAAATGTTGGAGTTATGAGGTGGATAATTTTTTTTTTTATGAAAGGCAGCCAAGCAAAATCTGCACAGAATGCTACATTCTTAATCATTCACAGCATGTATGTAAGGCTGCAGCTGATTACCTTGCTAAGGCCCATGAAAAACCACATTTCTTTGGAAAAGTCAAGAAGAACAAAGGTACCCAAGATAAGAAGACATCGAATGAAGCACCAATGTCTAAGAAGAATCCTGAGAAACTGGAGAAAACACCATCTTTTATCCCTCCCAAAGATGGAGATGTTGTTAATATGGAGTTTGTTTTTGGGAAAATTGTTGAAAGTAGCTCAGACTCAACTAAAATTGCTAAGAGAATTAGATTGGATGAAGCAAGCTCAGATAAATCTTCCTCCTCTAATATTAATATTATGAATGGCCTTCCTGCTCCAAATCAAACTACTCAAATGGTCATAGCTGGGGGAAAGCAATCTAGAAACACGGGAAGGGTGAACAAGGTATTTACTTTACAAAACCTCATTCACATATTAGTTATTATTTCAATTTCTTCATTCAATTTTTTTCTATAATTCCCCATCATTTTAGATTTCATAAAATCACTCCCTGTTTTCTTATTGCTTTCACTTTTTTAGTCTCTTTTACACTCTGCAAGATGAAAATAATATCTTGGAATGTTCAAGATATTGCAAACAATTTTACTAGGGATCAACTTCAGAACCTGGTTAAACAACATATTTCATTTTTCTTGTTGAAACTAAAGTTGACACTCAAAGAATGGTCTCTATAGCTCAGTTTGATCACTACGATAACTATAATTGCATTGATAGGGTAGGTTATGCTGGTGTCCTAATTCTAATGTGGAAGAATGGTATATCTTGTGATATTGCAAGTACAGCTGACAACATCATACATGCTCTAATCAAACTAGATCCTATTAAATCAGAAGTCCTTTTTCCTTTATGTATGGCTCAACCTATAATGACCCTAAAAAGAAATAATGGAATTTTTTGTATGAACTTAGTGAAGTTGTCTACCAATCTTGGCTTATTCTAGGAAATCTTAATTTCCACTTGTCTAAAAATAACCATAGTTCTATATAGTGAACATCACTACAATTGGATATACAGAAACAGATCGGTTGATAGGATTAGAGATTATTGAAGAAGGATAGGGAGAATTAGAGGATTAGAAGATGAAACAGACGAATTAGGGAAAGACATAGATGAAGAAGAACAGATAAAATTGGGGAAAAGATTAATTAATTTCTTAATTGATTCCTTTCATTACAACGACGCTACTCTTATATCCCCAGACACAACTCACACAAACCACGTGCACAGCACGAGCCACACACATGAGTCAGTAACTACTACTACACAACACCCAACGCCCTATCCTATAACCAAGCCCACAATGGTTGCCCTTAACCATAATGTATAACCCCCTTTGGGACATGACAAATACCCACCCCTTCAAATCATCCATGTCCTCAAGGATGAAGGATGAGAATTGAACTTGGATACATAAGAGGCACCGCCTATACAACTGCATCTCGAACTAGTAGTAAACGTGAATATGACCCGGACATACTTCCAGGAAATACTCACAACCCATTGATCATTCTCAAGCAAACTGCAGGGCTCCATCTTGGCCACGGTTCCATGATAGCCACACTCAACGTCAAAAAGGATAGGCCATTTCGCTGTAGGAGCACCTCTGAGCATATATTCTTCATTATCAGTTGATGTTTGAACATGAATCATCAGATGTAACCTCTTGTAATAACCTGACATTTGGAGTTGGAGATGAAAACCGATTCTCACTGCTAAAAGATTAATTGCTTCGCTACTGGCAAGTAATTCAAACTTGGATATAAATTTGTAGCATGTGAGAATATACCTCATTTCTAACGGATCCACAGACTACCCTGAACCTATACAAAATAGTTTCTTGTTTCCAAGCACGATGTCCTTGATATGTCCTTCCCATTTACCTTTAGGTTTCTCATTCCCTTGGCTGAACTCATTTGATTTTTCAAGTACAGTATCACCACCCTTCAACACTACAAGCATGTCCATGGTTTCCACCACTCTTATAAGTAAATCCTTCCATTCTGAACACCTTGTAATACCACCACAACCCACAAAGCTAGGTAATCCCAGTTGAAGCTCAACAAGAATTAGTACATAACCACAGCCATTTACCATACCCCATAATCTGAGGGAGAACACAGAGAAACCAAACTGAGATGAGAAAACCAAATAATTGTACTCCCTTAGAATGATCAATTTCCACACTAGAAGCATAACCACAACTGGTGATGACGTTTCCATCTTCAACATGTCTAGTTTTGCAATGCATACTCTACATTCGATCTCTTTAGGTGATAATAACATGCATAAAGATAAGGAAGACTCCCACTCTCTATTTATACTCCCTTGCAGTCTAATTTCACTTCTAACATCTATTGTAGTCGAGCAGAAGGAAACAGATCCAATCCCTCCCATAGTAGCCAAAAATCTTGGAACAACATATGCAAACACTTTTAATTCAATCTTCAAATGTAGAAGTAGAACACTATGAACATCTCCATTAACTTCTATGAGTCTGTTCTGGAATTCCATTTCCCACTCATACAATTCTTCTCTACGATAATGCATCTTGTCCCATAACCACCGTGCTAACATTTGACTGTCACAAGGGAGGAGCTGTTGAGCAGCAACCAAAATGAGCATACCCCTAATAAGTAACCCACATCTCAGCTGCAAGTTAAAACTCCCTTTATTACAGATGAAATTCTTTGTACAATTACTAAACATTTGATCAATAAGCTCATGACTGTTCTCAAACACTTCAGCTGTAGATATTGTACCACTACCTTGTTGCAACATTTCTTCAAGGAACTTGTAAACAGCCTGACTGTCACCATTATTGCCAAACACAAACACAATAGAATGCTCCCATAATGATTGTGAACAGTATCGAAGTGCTAGAATTAGCTCATAAAAAAATTCCCCATTGTACTCATTCATCCAAGTAGACTCTGTAAGAACCAACATAGTAAGAATATTCAAGCATTTAGAACTACTTATAATCGATCCTAGCCACCGTCCTCGATCAAATACCTTTCCAGTAACAAACAAGCTACAATGGAAACCTCTTGCACCGTTCAGAATTCTTCTTACACAACCAGGGATTGTAAGTAAACAATATCTCAGTTGTAACTTTAGAAAGCCCACATTTCCCTTGAAACTCCATCTACTGTTGGAATGAATATGAAGACTTAGGTCACCAGAGCATGCAAACCAAAAAAAATTATTGCGATGTGGCTTCTCCTCAAAAAACATGCTGAAAACACGTTTGTATCCATTTTTTACCAAATCAAGTATATTTGGAAACTCAATAAACGGATCCATATGGTACCCAAGTTCAGAAAACTCAGAAACAAAATTTGCACTGAAACCACGCTTTAGAAACAACCCATTCAGAGCATGCAAACCAAAAATAAGTATACCAAAACTGAAATGAAAACTGTTGCTGTCATAATGAGAATACATCCTGATCATCTCAAACCACTTCCCTGGATCAAATAAAATTCGAGCCAAATCGAAACTACGGCAAAAACATATTCTACCACACAGCTTGTTGTCGACAACGAATAAGGCCTTATGAACATTCAAGTTTTCATAACACATCTTCATAAGTGAGAATAAGAACATTTTACTAAACCTGCTCACATAATCAGCCTTCTCAAATTGAAGAAAAACATCCCTAGCCAATTCTAATAAGGGAGGGAATGGTTTATCTTGGTAGTCTAGAAACATTGTAGTCGACTTGTAGACCCATCGATACTACCTGATCCATTGATACTAGATAAAATAATTAGTGGTGTAGATCGAAAATTACCTTCCAACTAAACTCAAATCACCTGAATCAAGTGAAATTGATTTCGATTTGAAAACAATTTCATCCTCGGTCATCTGCGATTCACCCGATTTGTGAGAACCATTTGTAGCAGGAAAAGAACCTAAAACTCCATCTGACGCATCTGGTACTGGTGGATTTGAAGATTGTTGAGTGAAATTACTAGCTGAACTTGAATCAACAGTAGCTGCTTCAAGTTTCTCATCGATTACTTTCACAATCAGCAGCACTTTCTTCATCACCGATCCAAATAATTCGAAGTTGTCAAACGAGTTAGATTTCCAGTCTTCATCAATAGATTCACTCACATATATCTTATGCTCTAATAGAAGAAGTATATTTGCTTTTGTTGTTAGAAATCGCTTCTATCTGGCTAACAACTCCGGAGATGGTTTACTTTGGCAATCACCCAACTATTACGATATCTCATCCAGAGCTAACACTAACGTATCAACTCGAAGCGATGGTTGTTCAATTTCAGTTAGGTTTACTAACTTATCAATTTTAAGGGATAGTTCTTCAATTTCTGTGAGGGTTACCATATTTGCAGTCGCAGAATCGACCTCTCTGATACCACTTGTAGTGAACATCACTACGATTGGATATACAGAAACAAATCGGTTGATAGGATTAGAGATTATTGAAGAAGGATAAGGAGAATTAGAGGATTAGAAGATGAAACAGACGAATTAGGGAAAGACAGAGATGAAGAAGAACAGATAAAATTGGGGACAAGATTAATTCATTTCTTAATTGATTCCTTTCAGTACAACAACGGTACTCTTATATCCCCAGACACAACTCACACAAACCAAGTGCACATCACGAGCCACATACACGAGGCAGTAACTACTACTACACAACACCCAGCGCCCTATCCTATAACCAAGCCCACAATGGCTGCCCTTAATCATAATGTATAACCCCCATTGGGACATGACATTCTAATGTTTGGGTTCAGAATAAAGTTAGAGACTCGGGCTTGCTAGATCTTGGCTATGATGGTAAAGACTATACTTGGAATAGTAATAGTTATGGCACTGGTCCTAAAAGAGCTAGACTAAATATGGGCGTAGGAAATAATGAGTAGTTTATTAACTTTGCAAGTGCTAAAGCTTTTCATCTAAGCCATACTGCCTCAGATCACTGTCCCATTCTTCTTGTTACTGAACCTCTTCCTAGTAGATTATGGAGACCTTTCAAATTCTTTAGTACTTGGATGCAACATAAATTTTTTAAAGACCAAATGCAGTCTGCTTGGAATGTTAATGTAGCTGGTAGTCCTGCTCATAAGTTTGATTATAAACTGAAGAATACTAGGATCACTTTATCCCATTGGAATAAAATGGAGTTTGGTGATATTCAAAAGAATATTACAAAACTCCAAAAAGTATAGAAAGCGTCCATCAAGAACCATCTTCTAATTCTCAGTTCAATAGAGTTAAGGCCTTGACCAGGGACCTTGAAAACTGGTATAAAATCCAAACTAGGTTTTATAAGGAGAAATCTAGAGAGAAGCATGTTCTAGATATGGATAGCAACACAAAATACTTTCACTCCCTAGTAAAAAGAAGGAAACATAGATACAACACTAGTGCCCTTTGTGACACTAATACAACTGGTCTAGAGATAGAAATGACATTAGTCAGCTTCTTACTGATCATTTTAGCTCTATTGCCTGTACCAGTAATCCTGTTTTATCTGATGATGTTTTAATATTCTTCCTTCTATTATTACTGAGGATGATAATATCAGATTGCTTTCTATTCCTTCTGCTGATGAAATTTCTTGTGTTGTTAAGTCTATGCCAGCATGGAGCTCACCAGGGCCTGATGGTTTCCAAGCTGGATTTTATCAGTCTCAGTGGAGTATTGTAGGTAAAGATGTTGTAGATGTTGTCCAATTTTTTTTTTGAGACTGGCTTCATGCCTAGATGCTTAAACAAAACATACACTTGCCTTATCCAAAAAGTTAAAGTCCCCAAAAAGCCTGTTGATTTCAGACCTACTGGTCTTTGTAATGTCTCTTATAAGATAGTCTCTAAAATCATTGCAAATAGAATAAGACCTTATCTTAAAAGACTTATTTCTCCATATCAGGCAGCTTTTGTGCCCACTAGATCTATTCATGATAACATAATCATAGCTCATGAAGTAATTCATACGATGAAACAAAAAGAAGGTGTAGGAGGAACTTTGGCTTTGAAACTTGATCTTTCTAAAGCCTTTGATAAATTAGAATGGTCCTTTTTGTTAAAGGTTCTTACTCATTCTGGATTTAATGAACCTTTTTGCAATCTTATTCAACAATGCATTTCTGCTTCTAGTATAAGTGTGTTATTGAATGGTTCTCCATGTGCTGAATATCTGCCTACAAGAGGAATCAGACAAGGTGACCCTCTGTCACCTTATTTGTTTATTATGGCTATTGAATTTCTTTCTAGAAGATTAAATATTGCAGAAACTAATAAGGTTATTGCAGGCATTAAAGTATCTAGAAGAGCTCCTCCCATTACTCATCTTTTATTTGCAGATGACATCTTGATTTTTTCTAAAGCTAATATACACCATATTGATAGCATTCTATCCATTCTGCATGAGCTCGGTAACATCTCTGGTCAGACTCTGAATTTTAATAAATCATGTGTCTACTTTAGCAAAAATCTTAGTCCTGAAGTTTGTTCTGAGCTGGCAGGTAGGCTTAACATGTCCAATTGTTGGAGATTCTGAAACTTACTTAAGTGCTCCTTTGTTGCTTGGCCATTCTAAAACTAAGTCTTTTGATCCTATAGCACAATCTTTTGATGCTAGACTGCACAACTGAAATACTGTCTCTCTTAATCAATCAGGTAGGACTACTATGATTAAATCTGTATTAAATGCCCTTCCTACTTATCAAATGGGTTGTTTCAAAATTCTCATTACTCTTATTGATAAACTTGAGACTTTGCAGAGAAATCTATGGTGGGATCATAGAGGAAACAAAGGTATTAACTTTATAGGTTGGTCCTCTTTTTACTATCCAATGGAGCTTGGTGGTATAGGATTTAGAAACCTAGAAGTTTTTAACAAAGCTTTGATAAGTAAGATTGCTTGGAAAATTTGCTCTGGAACTGACGATTATTTCATCAAAATTTTAGAAGCTAAGTACTTTAGAAACAACAATCCTTTGCATTTATAATCTGCAGATCATCTTTTCTTGGATTGTCCCTATGCCCGATCCATCTGGTTAAGTATGAATATACATGTGGGGAACATTAGGAGTATACATGGTAATATTTTTGATTGGATCCTTAGTTGGTTCACTGCTCTACCTGCACAACCTAGTACTCCTGATTATACTGATAGATTGCACTTGCTAATGATTACCAGATGAACCATCTGGAAAGATAGATGTTCCTTAATCTTTCAGTAAGTAAAACCTAATAGTATGAGATCTATCAGCAATATTCATGTCCTGTTAGATATTTGTAAAAGTAATTTTAATACTAATGCAGCTTCTACTAATAGTTTACAGGTTCAAACACAGGTTTGGGAACCTCTATGCAGAGACTTCATTAAAATAAACATTGATGCCTCCTTAAACTCAATTTTACTGGGGGTACAAGTCTAATTGCCAGAAGTTTTGCAGGTGAATGCTCAGGGGTCAAAGGAAAGTTCTATAACGGAGGAATGATACCAGATCAAGAGGTGGAGCAACTAGAATGTCTTGCTACGAAGGGTGCAGTGGTGTGGGCTATCTCCAAGAACTATGACAAAGTCATTTTTGAGCCCATTGGTTAGTGAACTATGACAGTGAAGTGTTAGTGAAATCAATAAAAGAGGATACCTCTTATGTCCATTGGTTAAACCAAAAATTATTCTGGATATCAAAACTTTGTTACAGAATCATGAATTTTTTTCTTGTCAGTCAGTTAATAGACTTAGAAATAGTGTAGCAGACTCTATTGCTAAGAAAGTTATGAGCAGTAAAAGTAATTTTGAGTATATGTTCCATTTTCCCCCGACATTCATAGCTAGATTGAAAAGGATATTATTGGGCTGTAATCTTTTCTTCTAATTAATAAATTTATTTTGCATCAAAAAAAACTTGAGAGAATTAACGTAACGAGAATGTGAGAAAAGATGGCTAATGTAACAATTATGTTGAATGATAAAAGTGCATGTGTCATACGTTAATGCAGCGGGTGCCAAAAAAATCGCATTTAATAACTTCTATGCGCCAAACCAATTGGCTCAAAAATAATTTTTTTTTTACACCAAACCATTTGGCGCTGGTTTGACTCACTCCATGAACAAGTGGCGAAACAACGGCCCTCTCCACAATTTTGCATTTGAAAATTGAAAGTTAGTAGAATAAAAGATGCAGAAAAATAAAAATTAAATTGTTCATCGCGTTGAGACGTTGAAAATCCTAGAGTCACTCATAATCTTGAAATCTCCCAAATTATTTCAATTATTGAAGCTTGGGTAGAGACTAGAGACATCTGAGAGTCAATCGTTTGTTCATCCACCAATGAGTTACAAACAACAGAAGATTTGATTATATCAAACCAAAGGAAAAGTAGAGAAAAAGAATAACAACTTAATGATAAAATAGAGAAACGTGATTACAAGTTCAGAATTTAAATCTACATACACATTCCTATCCCCTCACTAATTTAGAGTTCAAGAAAAAGAAGCGCAAATATCTACGAGAAAAGGTTGGTTGCTGTTTTAGTTTAGAAGATATCAAGAATCTCAAGAATCGAACGGTTACAAAGTGGACAAGAACCTCGATTTAACCAGAGCTCTCTGGAACAAACACGACAAAATGTATGGCCACATGGTATAAAAGCCGCACCTTTTTTCCTTCTCATACACACGCAACACATAACATCACTGCCCAATCCTCCTTTTTTATCATTCCCTTTCTCCGTTTCTTCATCTTCATCATCGAAATCATCATCCTCATCAAAATCTATACCATCCCCTTCTTCAAGCAATCTCATTAGTGATACTCTCATAGGTGTACCAGTTGGTATAGCATTATTTGATGTACTTCTACTACTACTACTAGTAGGACCCACTTCGTATTCTTGTGCTGCTCTATAATGTCTTTCGGCTGCTAACGCCATGGCCAAATTGATGCCAGATGCTGAACGAGGAACACAATCTCTACCACCGGTGGTTGTACTTGTACCATTAGTAGGACCCACATCAACTACATGTTCCGTTAATTGCATTTCTAAATCATCTTCTTCTTCCTCTTCTCTGACTCTCATGTTTGATGATGCTGCTCCTAAACCCCATATTCCACCACTACAGCATGTCATCGATTTTAATCCAAGCTTTCCTTTTAGAAATTTCCATCTTCCTCCTCCGCTTTGTGAATCGTTCATTTTCTTGCAAATACCTGCAAACCAACAAAGAAAACAAAGAAAAGGAGGAGAGTCTAGCCTCCTTTTCTCTCCTCAAGGGCAGAAGAGACTTGAATGAATATTACTAGCTTTTAAACGACAACAGACAAATTCAGACAAGAGAATCGAGAAGAGGAGAAAGAAACCGTTAAAGTTCTTGCAGAGAATACAGAAATGGATTGAAGAGGGTTTTCGATTTCGAGAATCGAAAACCGCTCTTCTGATCTTCTCTCCCCTTCCTCAACCTCTGTCGTCAATGAAAGAAAAAAAAGGTTCTGTAAAACTCTGTCAAACAAAAATGATAAACAAATAAATAAAGTGGTATCTCTATCGTTTGTTAACAGAAATCTACCCAAGAAAGGCAGAAGCTATATTTAAGAATTTATATATATTCGCGATTACATAAACAAGGATACAGTTTATTAATATAAAACTTTCATCTTCGAACCTTTGATTGACAGGAAAGCTGCATAGTACTCTTTCCTGTTTGTTCAATAATTTTGATACTATAGGACAAGAAACATTGAATCATTTGTTTTCAGTAAAGGCCGGCATTGACGAAGTCAAAGGTCTTGTAAGCCGGTCATTTGGCGCCATTTTTGGTGACTACATCTGTCCAGTAGTATCAACATCATCGATGGACAGGAATCTTATAGTTACACCCAACTTTGCACAAGGGTGGGGCTTATCAATAGACATGATGATATTGATCATCTTCTAGCACGCATGAAAGCCTTAAGTAGAGTGTACAAAAAAAATGATTTGCTTAGTGGTGGGCACTGGGGCGTAATGATTCAGTTTTACTTGTTTAACGGATAGGAACCAATGATTCAACACTTTTGCACTTAGGCCTGACTCATATAAGACCTTGGATCCAATAGAGAATGGACCCTCAACGACTATACAATCTTCTGTTCATTTCCCAGCTAGCGAATTCCTCTTTCCTTCTAGAAAAAAATGCTGGGAGTCAATTATTTGAAACCGGGTACAAACAAATAGTTCGGACAGAGGCATCTGGATTCTGCCATTTTTATACAATTCGGTTTCGCTCAAGTAAATACAAGGGGTACAAAAAAGAGGGGTGTAGATACAGTAATATGTTCCATGTTTGCTAGTAAAATGTGAACAGCTATAGTAGATAGACATCCATAATGTAGAGTTCGGTTAGACTTGCTGGAGTCGTGTCTATGTTTTAGTTTGGCAATGGCATTAGGTCGTTGCTTGGTACTGTACATCGGAATCATGGTCAGAACAGCTCAATCGTATAAAATAACTCAGGAGTAGTTCTCTTCTATGTTTGAGGCGTTCACTATGTCATCAATCAATACCACAGCCCAGCAAATTTATCTTACACGATAACATCTACAATAGACCATACAATGGAGCAGTGCAGTCAGCACTATCAGTTCTGCTCTATGCCAATTCTCACATGGCGCAAAGAAGAAAATGGTACAAATTTTAAGGCAAGGCAGTACCAAACATTCAATATATTCTGCAATCTTGTTTCTACAAAGTGTTATGGTCCCCCTTCGGGCTTGTACTTTATTTTCCAGTATTTCAAAATGAATGAGTGCAGAACAGTAGATTATAATTAGTACTAGCAAAAATAACGGGAACAACTAATAACTGTCTGTTCAAGACTGAAGAAATACAGAGCTTCCCGGAATTTACACAAATATAGCTAAAGTGTCTCAGTAAAATGGAAAATAGTAAGAATGTTGGCGTACAATCGCAAAATAATGATGGCTTCTGTTACTTATTATCTTTTCCTTTCATAACATGAAGTTTGTAAAGGGCCCTTTGCCCTTGCAATATACAGAGGTTTTTTTTTGTTGTAAACTGTCAATGATGATCAAATCTGTAAGTAGGAGGAAGCGAAGAATTTGAATAACAGATAAATATAAACGCAGTAAACAGATGATCAAAGGGTCAAAATTCATCTATCGTGTTGTATATCTCTGTGAAAGTTTTTTTTTTAGCCTGATCCCACCACACCAGCCCTGTTTTCCTAGTGCACTGAAGAAAAACATGAATATCTGTAAATAAAGAAGTGCCCTTTTGATATGGCTGTAAAGTTTCTAGGGCGGAGGAGAAAAGAACAACCAAAAACAAGTATACCCAGACAAAAATAAGATTTAAATATATGTAGAATATTGAATGCTTCTAAGAATCTTGAAACATGGACGTAGGTTTCAAATGGGAGAATGAGAAACGAAATTACCCAAAACAGTTACGCATGACATTAAAATAAAAAGCTACTTACATGAGTGACCATGTGGAGCAAAACGTGATAGTATAACAGGAATGTTCTCAGCCAGCGCCAACCTTGAGGTACAATTGTTATCAGCAATTTTGAGGTTATTAACCCAGTTTGAATTTAGGCATTCTATTTTCACTAGGTGTTGGATATGCTGAAGACTTGAGCTAATACAAAATTAACCACAATGAACAGATTAGCAATGTAAAGATGATACATACCTAAACATTCTATTTATAGCCTACTTCTTTCATCAGGTGACGATAGCTACGCCCACGAAAAGCTCGCTGCCACCAGTACCTAAGCGACTGCTGGAAGCTCATCTGCATCTGTTCTTGGACAAGCCTGTAGTCCAACACCAGAGGAGGTAAGCATACTTGGAGGAATAACTCATGCAAGTTTGAAGTTATCACGATTCATAAACTGCTCACCATCTAGCAAGACACCTCTGGATTGCTCCAGATACAGGCCGTACAAAGGATGGATCTCTCTGTGCATATAGTAAACCAACCTAGAAAAGGATGATAAAAGGAAATGGTAAGTAATCATATAATTGAGTTTCAAATGCTTATAACATACTTAAAGAGATAATACCTCCACCATTGCGTTTGCACAGGGATCATCCATAATCTCAAGACTACAATCAGCATGATAATTATACTACACAAAAGAGTAAATAACTGGTAAAGTTAGATAGGTGCAAATAGCTCTAATGGGAAAATTATAATTTCAGAATCCATAATGTATATTTGTTTTGCAAGACCAGATCAAACGATGCGGGTAGGTGGTACGCATTTGCGACAAATGTTGGGAGAAATGAAAACTAGAGTCGACACCTACCCCAAATTCACTTTTGACTAGTGATTGTAGGAAATCAAGTACTTGAAGCTTTGCCCACTCCAAACATATAGCAGGGTCATCAATACGTGGTGGATGCCTCCAAGGAGCACCAAATCGCAGCTGATCTTTTGAGATTCTTCCATTTTGTGCATCAACAGCAAATTTTTGCAAAATAGACAAGACTGATTCCATTGCTGGGTTTACCACTGTCACCTAACCAGATTTAACAAATAAGCATATAGAGCTGCCGTGATTGACAACTATTGCACAAATTGATGTCAAGTGATAAGAGATGTCCAATATTGAAGCACAAACATTTCTATCGTCTGTGTTAAAGTTGGAGAATATTCCAATATTAGAAATGGAATTTCATAAGAACATTACTTCTTTTGGTTTTTGGTTTCCATAAACATTACTTTTTTTTGTTTTTGGTTTTCCATAAGAACATTAGTTTAATAAGTTAAATTGACCATCTGGAAAAGCAAAATTTATTCCTTTTAGTTTTTCTCGTGTCTGCTGATCATAAAACACACATACTTCAAAAAATAAAAATGAGAACTTTGCAATCAGCACTGGTAACTTACTTGTATATATGCTAAGTACGCCTCTAAGATGTCCTCAAAAGTATTGCTGCTATTCTCCATGATCCTACAAGGAAAGGAAGATAAAAAATTTATTAACAAGTAACAAGGTGAATTGTATGACAAGTTGACAAATAAACAAGAGCTTCTTTATATTTCAAAACAAACACTGAAATACATTTTCTGATACATGTTCAAAGGGGTAGACACATTTCCTTGCGATCAGAAAAGTTGGGTAAAAACTGCAATTATAGTCTCCAGAAAAGTTAAAATTTTCACTACGTGAAATTTCAGCTTTAGGGATAACCACAAGCTCTGACTCTGACGGAAAAGAGATGAACATAAGAATGGATTGAAGATAACTACTTAGTATGCTAACAAAGTAATATGCGATGAAGAGCCTTGCACGATTATAGTCTATGACAAAATATGGCATCTAATAGAGAAGCAACTATAACTTACTTTTGGTAATTCCTGCTTTGCTTCAGCGCGTAGAGTTCAGACAGTTGTCGAGGGTTCGGGCCAAGCACCTCGCTAATCAGCTTCCACTACAACTTCAACAAATATGGTGTTAAAACTTTTCTTAGAGCTATAGTCATAAAAGATTCACATTAAAAGTTGTAAAATATATCCTACCCAAAGACCGTATAAAATAATTGGAATAATTTTGGTCCCGAATAAATGAACTGGATAAAAAAGCGTATCTTGTAATATCGCTCACCTCAGATTCAGTAAAGTACTCAGTCACAGTATGCATTTTAGCTTCATGAAGAGTCCATCCGAAGGTCTTTATATTGTATATATCACAAAGGTTAGATGTGTATTAAGTCTCCAAAAAGCAATAATTACAAATCCCTTAAAAGGACAGGACATATTCGAAATGGATAACCAAGTTTACCTCACGGGAAATAAATAAATCTGGAAACCCAAAATCCATATAAGCCCGATAAGAGTAATAGCTGTGAAAAATCAGAAAGTAGTACATTCACTTATACTGGACTAGAAAGTTAATGAAATCTAACAGGTCTACCTTTGCTAGAGGTTTGAATTGTCTTTCTAGTAAGTAATGAATGTGCTTGTCACACAACATTTGATCATCCAACTTTAATCACAGAATAAGGAGAAGTCTGATTTCAGCAAGCTCCATGAAACAACCGACTTTGATCACTAACTAAATAAACTCATAAGCTGATCTTGATTAGCATGCTTTTGGCTACATATGAATGTTGGAAGATCAAACACTATAGATTAAGAGCGAATGGCACAATAAGATGTGCAAAAATGGGTTCATCGTAACAAAGTTCTGTCTACCATAACTTTAATCATATGTTTTTACTTTAATCAAAGGTGTAACTAGTTGATCACTACATTGGCAACAAGGGTAACATCATGGAAGTAACAATCGATGTTAGCACCATACTAGAACTACTTCTGAAGACAATAGGTGTAAGAGAATTACTGAAAAACAGAAATACCAACAGCACAAAGTAAACCTGAAAAGCGACATGTCATACCTATCTGAAGTTATTAGTATAACAGGCAAACACCTTTCATTCACACACAATGATATTAATCTCCATAAGAAACTATCGTGATACATTGATGCAGAAACTGTCGAGTCATCAATTAATACTCCATCCTTAAGAACCTCGATATTGTCTATAACCAGCTTTGGCTGCTCAACAAAGCAAACCCCACGTTTAAGCAACTTAATCAATAAAATGACAAACAATAAACACCCAAATGAAGCTACCAATAAAAAATCATACCTGGAAGTGATCAACCTCAGCGGCAGCAGATAACAACTCTAACAACAAACAAGGCCAGTCAGTAGATGAATTAGCCAAAGTTCTGGAAAACCCACCATTTCTATTCAACTCAGCAATAGCACTAGCTCTCCAACTTTGTTGAACATCAATAACTTCTTTAGCTAATTTTAATGACAACATAGCTTCTCTCAGATACGCCTTATCTTTGAGTTTAACAATTTTCCCCTTATCATTTTTACCCTTTATAACCTCATCAATCTCATCAACTTTAGTTTTTGAAGACATTGCAAAAACAGCTCTATCCCATAACACAGATGTAGAAATTTTACGATCAAAAGAGTTACCAGAAGTATTAGATTGAAGAATACGACGAAGAGCAGTATTAAGACCATGTGATTTATTAAGTGTAGTGAAAACCTGGTGAGAACCAATCACCCCCAGACGAACTCCATCACCGATCATTTGTTCAAGACATTGTTCAAGCTGAAATCGAAGTGAATTGAGTGTGGGTTTTGTCGAAAGTGTAGTTGAATGAGATGCCCATGGTTTGAAATTTTCTTTATAGTTACTAAAATCAACATAACCTGTAAAATGAGGACCTTTGTTCCAATCTTCCAATAGTCCTGCAAACAGAAACACAGAGAGATTACCACAGAGAAAGAGTGAGGGTTTATGAGATTCGAATAGAAAGAAAGAGAGAGGGTTTACGATTGAGTATGAGAGTAGATTTTCCAACGCCTCTAGGTCCGTGAAGGATGAGAGGTTGAGGAACCTTATGATGCTGAGCATGATTATTGAGAACTGATTCCAGTAATGGTCTGGGTATTATCTTCCATGGTTTCTTCCCCATTTCGATCTTCTTTCTGTTTTTTGCTCAAATTGATGTAAAACCCTTTTGTTTCACTATTGATGTTCTGAGATCCGTTTGTGTATTTTAGGGCAAAAATTTGGGTCCATGGGATGACCGGTATGGGTACAAGTCGTGGACCATTTCTCTAGTCTTGTTGGCGCAAGTACAAGCACAAGCACAAAATTGCACATTTTCTCTAGTCTTGGCCAACACTATTAATATTGGTTCAAATTCTTCATTTCTCTGTATAAACATCTGAGTTTTAGAGGCCATAAATATATAAAGAAGTCAATTGGGAAAACAAAGTATAAAAAGTGAAAGCTCTTTAATCACATAGTGGTTTACAGGATTGTCTTACTTTACATTTATGTTTATCCATGGCAAAAATATTTAAGCTATATTCTTTGCTATAATCTTGTTTTGGTTCTGCAACCACATTTGCTGTTCTAGTAACAAGTTTTGCCGATTCATGGTCGCTTGATCTATGGCGCTGCTAGGAGGAGTTGTTGCGAAAGGATCATTTTCTGCGTCATTTGGATTCTGAGCAGAAAATGTTGGTTTTGCTTGAAATGTTGGGACCAACGATGAGAATGGATCAAAAACTGAATTACACATGGCGAGGGGACTGGTTGGAGTAGACATCACTTCGAGGTTGTTGGGGTTGTTTGTAAAACCAATCAAGTCATTCGTCGACGAACTTAGAAATGGGTTGCTGTAACTCAAGTTATTATGTTGATGATGATGGTGATGATGTACCGCAGCAGGATTATACAACTCATCTAAAAGAGATGAATCAAACCCGGTACGTGGTGCAACATTCTGTGATGGCGCTGTGGAAGAAATGTTGCTAGCGCATTCAGCTAACTCCAGCTCCCATCCATCTCTTGACATCTCTGGTGAACATCCGGACACTGATGCTTCTACTTGAGTTTGACCGTCAAATACTAAACCGAAATCCACAGACGAACTGTTTCTTTGTTCCATTGACATTGACCGACTAATTGATCCATCCATATTCCAATTACTCCCCAAGTCTTCCTCTTGAGTTTGTTTTTCCCACTGTTCCGAGTTCCGTTCATGATCATGAAATGAGATGGATGGACTAGTTCCAGCATCTGTTACACTTAAAAGATCCTCTAAAGACGAGTACGCTCGTTGATGGGTAGTGTGTAATTCTGATCCCATATCTGAATCTCGTTCTTGTTCCAGACCTTCCGATGCTTCATTTTGAATCGGACTCGCCCCAGATTCATCATTGTTAGAAGGCTCACCAAGAAATTGAGGAGGTTGCAAGGGTGAAGACCTAGTACCATTACCATTTGGAAAGGAAGATTGGTCTTTCAAAAATTCTTGTAATGTCTCTAGTAATTCATCCGCAATCTTTTGAACACTGGGGTATTCTGAAACTCTTCCGACTCCGATACTCTTACATAAAGTATAAAACGAACATAGTTCTTCATATTGTTTTGATGCTTTGACGCAGGCTTTAAATGCATCGCAACATGATTGGTATTTCAAATGAAAGAAACTATCAAGAAGAAGTGCGAGTCCGTCTGATATATCTCTATACAAATCAAAACTTTCTGTCACCACTGCATAGAGAGAAACTTGAACCAATGTGTTATTTTTGGCTGCACCTGTTGGTCTAGTCGCGATTGCACGATCAAGTAATCTTTGCCAGTAAGATATCTTGTCGATCAACATTGCGGGTTTCATGTCTCTAACATGCTCATTAAATTTTTTTGTAGCAGCTCTGTTAATTCTCTTATTATTCTCTCTTTCGCGCACCACTGCTCGTCTTTGCAGCTTACCAAGAAGGAAGCAATTTAGACGTTCATCGAGATAAAGAGCGTAAGTCCGTACAAATGCTGTGTAATCCCAAGGACTTGAATTTTTATCGTCTCGGAAACTTGAAAGGTTTAGAATTCTTGAACCTCTTTTCATTGCATGAAGAACTTCTCTGGGGAAATAAGGATCACCATCTTGAAAAATTCTTAAAACAAGCATAAGCGTTTTAAGGGCAACGATCCAGTTACGTGTTCGGCCTATTCTTCTAGCAATCGCTTGTGCACAAGCAGCGGCCATGACTTTGTTCGAAGATGTAAAGACGAGAACTTCATTAACATAACGTTCATCCAGTGGAACATCATCGTGGGTTGTTGCTTTAAGTACAGCTACATCAACGTTAGACGAATTAGTTGCTTTGGCAAGGCTAATGCTTGTTTGGTCCTTCACCGCTCCTATTACCTTCCTGAGCTTGCTCGGCATGGTTGACTTGTAAGCTGAATATAATGAGATTGGATGTTGAAGTTAGACACAATTCAAATTTCAACCACCGCGCTGAAGAAACAAGAAATAAATTAGAGGAAGGAATTTAGAAGGATGCAGGACCTATGCGTTTATATGCTCAAAAAACTTCTGTTTTGGTCCTCTTTCGAGAATGTGATAAACTGTACAAAATCTGTCTGTTCTGATTGAGAAAATGATCAAACAAAAAATTTAGTTTTTGTTTTTCTGGACATCTTGTTTTTCTTGGTTTGTTTGGTGGGTGTTGTGTTCATAGAGAGGGAGAAGGCTTCGGGAACGGCCTGTGAATTTAGAAAGAAATTGTAAAAAATGTGAAGTTAGTTATTTTGAGAGGTTGTGAACGACAAGAATTTGGTTGGAGAGAAATAAGAAAGGTTGAATGGATGAATGGGATTTTGACAAGGTCATTGGTTTTAGTTTGTTGTCTGTCTTTGTAAAGTCATTCAATTTCAAACCAATTAAGAGATGAGTTATCATGAGTCATACCCTGTACAACCTAATGGTGTATAATTAGTGACAAAATTGTAAACCGAGTAAAAAAAAAATAGTGACAAAATTGTAATCTTCACAGTAGGTAAACCCTAAATTCTTAATTATAGAGATGAGATATTGATTTAGCAAGCTTGACTTATTTATATTAGATGATCGGATCACCCTACGTGAAACCCATGATCATAGTTTGACATTTCTGTATCACATTTGCTAGTTTCAGTTTACCCCTTTCTTAATTAAAAACATGGCAGTGTTTATATGTTAATGTGGTTCCATTATTAATTGGAACTATATGTTCTAGACTTAGGCTAAGTCATATGGGCTAGATCTCTAGCTGTTAGATTGGCCATCCACGTCAGCATGGGCAATCTCCTAAGTTCTATGGGCTAGATATCTAGCAGCTAGATTGGTCATCCATGTCATCTGGGATCACTATAGAACGCTGTTTGGTTCAGCGTTTTAAATCTCAGCCACTAGATCATAAAATTTATCTCCCAACACTGAACCGTTCAGCGTTAAAAACACTTTTTGAGCGCTGAACCATTCACGTTTCAATCTCGCTGATAGTTGAACTGCGAGCACTTGGTAGGAGAGAGAACTATCCAATGCTAGTGTTAATTTTTTACCCACACTTTTTTCATGATTTGCAACATTTTTTGGCCAATCTAACAGTTTAATCTAGCCCATAAAAATTAGCCTTAAAAAGTGATTCGTTTTGTCATGCAACTTCGTAACAGCTTCTGAGGAGATGGGAATTGAAACCCCTCCCCAAAAATGTGGCAAATTTCGATCAAATCAGCTGCTCATGTTGATTTTATGCCGTCGGGTACATCGACAATAAAATTGGACGTGAAGGATCTAACGGCTGGTCTAGCTGGCACACTTCGAGCCCAAACTATATAATACCGTATATGGTATGGGGTTTTTATCTGTACCATCATGTGGGGGCATACAAGAAAATTCTGGGGCATATTGAATAAGACAAAAACATGGTTGGAATAGTGTTTTTAGGCTATCCCTTATCTAGCAAGTTTTTAAAAATGCTAAAATACCCTTGGATGATTAGTGTTTAATTATTGTTAATTTTAACGATTAGTTGTTAATGATTATAGTTTGTATTAGTGTTATTTTAGGATAATAATTATCTTTTTAAAGAGATTGAGTGAGTTATTAAAGAAGAAGAAGAGGAGGAGTAGAGAAATTTTTTTTTTTTTTCTTTTGTGATATTTGTGATTGTTGAAACATGTGTGATCCAAATTCGAGTGAGGAAGGTGAATCTTCATCACGTAAAGCTAAGAAAATACATATCAATTACGATGGAGATCCGGAGATGGCTTATTTTTTGGATTATGAAAACGATTTTACCCAAACTCAATCTCAAACTCAACTTTTTTCTCAAACTCAAGATGATGATTTTGTGGAGCCGAATCCCGAAGATGAATACATGGATGAGGAATCCAATGCTAATAATACACAGGTATGGTTGTAGACGTTATTTAATGTCCGTTTTGTAGCTTGAATTCACCAAAAGGTTGGATTTTTGAACTTAGTTCGGCGCAACAGGGTTAGGTTCGGCAAATAATTTGGATGACGAACCTTGAAATATAAGAACAATTCGGTTTATACGGTTGAATTCTATATAAGCCGAACTTTCCCTGAATTTTTTTCGCTCTAATTAATTTACTTGGTTCGGCTTAGAATGTTGTTTTATTATAAGCCGAACCCTGTACTAATATATTTCTGAATTACAGTGTCGCGTTCGGCTGTCACGTATTCCAGCCGAACATAGTTTTATTGTTTTGATAAATCTAAAGTGTGCTGGTTCGGCGTATAATGTTAGTCCCCAATGAGCCGAACCCTTATATGTTTAGTAGTTCGTCTTTGTAATTCTAACTCGAACCATCCGAACCGTAAGATCGGCTTTCAAGTATTTTTACGAATCAACCGAACCTTACCCTGAACGTATGTGATATTGTTGTAGATTTTTCCTGAAATGGAAACTATGAAGGATCAACCACCGCCTGTTGATGTCATTCATGAAGATACTAAATATCACTTCCAAACTGACTTGGTAGGTAATCTAATTTATGTTTTTTTATTATTTTTTCAAGTATGTTGTATTCAAAATCATTAATAAAACTTAATTTTTATACTTGTCACCATGTAGACGTGGAAAACTCGAGATGAAGTGTTCAATGGGCTGAGGAACATGGTTGGAAAATTGCGTCCTAGTTAAAGGAAGACAAAGCCGAAATGAGCGGGTTGAGATGGTTTGTGAGAGAGGTGGGAAAAAAGTAAGCAAGAAGAAAAAGGGTTAGGTGTATGTTGAGAAGACCGGGAAAAAGTATAAGACTAAATCAAGGAAGATAAATTGTCCCTTCAAAATCGTCTTCAATTGGAACTCGAATGAAAGGGTTTTCACCATGAATAATGATATGGATTGCCGTCATAACCATCCACGTCCAAAGGATCTTCATGAACATCATAGAGCCGGAAGACTCAAAGCTCATGAATATGCGGAGGTAGATAAAATGACACGAGCACGTATGGCACCCTCTAAAATTCTTAGTAAATTGAAGGAGAATGATAAGAATAACAAGACTACGTTGCAACAAATCTATAATGCTAGAAGTACTTTTAGAAGGAAGGATTTGCAAGGTAGGTTGGTGATGCAACAATTATTGTGGTTGGCGCAAAAGAAGAACTATGCTTGCCAAAAGAAATTGGATGAATTCGGCCATGTGACACACCTTTTTATTGCCCATCCGTAATGCGTAAAGTTGGCGTTATTCTTCCCACAAGTTCTCATATTGGATTGCACTTACAAGACCAATAAGTATGAGATACCCTTGATGAACGTTGTTGATCATACGTCAACCAAGTCACCTTTCACCTTGCTTTTTGTTTTTTAAAAGATGAGTTGAAAGAAAGCTATGTTTGGGCATTGGAACAAGTGAATTTAGTCTTCTAAGAGGATGCTCTTCCAAAGATCATGGTAACTGACCAAGATACGGAATTGTTGTTTGCTATAAGGAAGGTATTTCCAAAGGCGCAGAACTTTCTTTGTACCTTTCATATATGGAATAATGTTAGGAAAAAATGCCAACCGAGAATTCAACCGCTTAAGTTGAAAGAGCTAGAGAAGATTGCTAAATTATCGGATGGAGAATGATAAGTGAAGAAGAAACAATTCAAGAAAAAATATGAGGCTAATGAAAGGATGTGGGCATGTTTCACCAACGATTGGGATGCCTTGGTATGGTCAATCACCGAAGAAGTGTATGAAGAAAATGTTGCAAAACTCATTGCGAATTGGAGCGTCAAATACCCGGAAATCATTATATATTTACGCAAGCAATTATTGGATACCAACAAACATAGATTTGTAAGGGCATTTAAAAACCACCACAAGCACTTTGACAACCAAGCTACAAGTATGGTAGAGTCGGATCACTATCGTTTGAAGAGGAATCTATTTGGGTGCGTGGACACATTCGTCACGGTGTTTGACCCAATGGAAGACTATTTCATGAGTGATGTTATAATAATTAAAACGTTATTCAAGAAAAGTCGAATGATGAAGCATGATGAATTTTTGGATGATAAGTGGCTCCGGGGACTAACCTATCGGGTTTCTCATTTGTGCCTTGAACTTATAATTAAGGAAGTGCATTTGATGGACAAAATGGATGCTAACTCCGAAGAAGAGTGTGTTTGTAAAATGAGGGAAAACATGGGACTTCCGTGTCGGCATGATCTACTTCGGTACAAACAATTGAGTTTTGACCCTATCCCCGACGATGACGATGACGATGATGTAGAGATTTGGGACACACCTTATGGAAAAAGGTTGGCCGAGATGTACCGTGGGATGTTCCGATCTCAAAAACAAATCTTATGGCACAACATGATGTCAATCATATATCCTCACACACAACAAGGTATACTAGAACCGGAAAAGGGTCCACAAAAAGCTAGGCCACCCTCCAAAGAAACCCGAAAAGAGCAAAGAGCAAAAACGAATGTACTTGACAAAAAAAGGGTCTTATCGGAAGGGATCCAATCGGGGTCGAGTACCATGTTGCAAAGTACGAAGAAGACAAGAAGGTAATAGAGAAGATAGACAAGATGGATGAAGTGAAACTTTCAAAGAAACGTGGTCGACCAAGCAAGGATAAAGGTGAAACAAGTAACAAAGAAGTTAACAATAGTGGTCCTCTATGTCCTCCCCCGTTGCAAGAAGACGTCAAGCTTAAGGGTAAGATGTTTCCATCTCAACAATTGGAAACAACAAAGAGTACTCCGGTGTCCAAGAAAAAGGAGAAAAAGACCATATTTTTCGGAAGGTAAAATGAAAGGTCCTAAAAGAGAGAGTTTGGGAAAGTATTTGCGACCTACTAATATGATTTACAAAAACTACTTGCTCAACCTACCCGAAGCCATTCACGAGTATATCATATCTATGGAAGATGTCTAAGGGGATGGAAATTGTGGTTTCCATGTCACCACGGAACAACTAGGACCTTTTAAAGATGGAAACCATCCGGTGGAGCAAAGGGACGAAGTAAATTATATAAGGAAAAGATTGTTACAAATACTAAGCCAATACAAGGACTTCTACAAGTCAATGATGAGAGGTGGCGGATACCATGGGGTCTCACAAGAGTTCATTAGTTTTGAACGGTGTTTACATGGGGATATCGTCATCACAAGTGACCATTGGATGCAAATGCCAATATGTGGGTTTTTAATTGCGGAGACCTTCAATTGCGTAGTTCATTCTTTTGCGAGGGCTGGAAGTTGTTTCACCTACGCTCCGCCAACAAAACCTTGCCATGAGGATGTGAAAGATAGAAGACTTGTTATTGCATTTGTTCAAGGCTGCCATTATATCAGTCTTAAGTTTAGACCCGGTTTCCCAATACCTCCATTGTGTCCATTAGTCTTTTGGCCTCTTCTTCAAGAAAATTACTCGATGGATTGGTGTGCAACTATGCGACGGAAATGGAACTTTGGAGAAGTTTGTATCCACCGCTACAACGCGGACTAATAAATCTAACAGATGATGAGGATGAATATGATCAATAGGTTTTTGAAGATGATGAAGAAGATGTTGTAAGGTTAGGATCACCCTAATACTTAATCTAATACATCGATTGGATATATTTTGTTTTCATTGGATGCCGAGGATGATATGAGATTAGGAATGCTATATAATGTATCCTCAAGCGCATCTTATGAATTGAATATATTTTGTGGTCTGTATCCTTAAACATTGATTATGAATAAAATATTTTGCCGTTTTTTAAGAACTATGTTTGTTGGTGCAAAGGAAGTGAACTATGAGTTTCAGGTTCGGCTATCACGTATAAAATAATTTGAGTCGAACTAGCATCATGCACACTTACGTAACATACAGTATAATGTTCGACTCAAAAGTTATATTCAATGATAAGCCGAACCTTGAAGTCTAAACGCAATATTTCCAAGTGTGATAGTTCATGATCGCGGATGTGGTTATTTGTTTGCCGAACTATGTTCATGAAAATATACATGAACATACAATATAATGTTCGGCTGATTTGGTTATTTGCTCTACAAGCCGAACCATGTAAGATGAACAAAAGTTTTTTGTTCAAGTATGAAGGTTCAGCTTATATGTTATATTTATAACAATAGCCGAACTTATTACTGAGATTATATTACCAAACCCGTTTGAAATCATAAAATCACCATTACAAACTAATCATTACAAAGTAACCATTACAAGCTTCTAATAACCTAAACGAGTTATGAGAAACTTCCGAAGGATGATGTAGTGAGGTTCATATTTGAAATTTTTTCCTTTCCATTTTCTCCATTCCTCTAGAGCTCGAACAATAATCTCATCATTTGTTTCACCTTTAAGCCGATATCGGTTGACGATACGAACCATAGCTATGAAGTCCTTAACTTTATTTTTAATTGTTTGAATTCGACAAAACAATGATGCGCTATCCCGGTTGTTATAATTACCTGTTTAGTTGGTGAATGCTTCATGAATTCTGACCAAGTAGTGCATAATCATTATCCCCTTTACCCGTCACTCAACACCCTTCTCCGGATAGTACGTTACATAATGTTTGCAAAGAGACAAATCTTCTTCTAGAGTATACTTAGGACTAGAGGTTGACATTTTTGTTTTGATAATGAGATACCATACGTGGGTATATATATGTTTGATAAGTTGTACTATTTATAACGGCTATTTTTGTAAAGTCCAACGACTAGTTTTTCAAATTTTGAAAAAACTACAAGGTTCAGCAGACTCGAATTTTATTTTATACGCCGAACCTGAAAAATACTTGACCATCTAGTGTATCTCGTCGCAAAGGTCTCTCGGAATTCTTCTCTTCAGCCATCTGTAATATACTCCGAGCTCGTATATTCCTCCATGGCGTATTTCCCAAAGACTTTGAATTCTTGCTTCCTAAATAAAAAGAAATGAAAAGTTAGTTATACAAAAAGAAAATTAAATTACATATTGAAACATAAAGCTTTTGGATTACTCACTTTTTCCTCATTAGTTGCGCTGAGATGATATTGATTAACCCATCCTAATACTCTGATGTAATCTTTCATCGTATAACGGATTTGCTGGAATCTTTCAGCTAATTCCGGCCGCTTACACTGTTTCGGATTTCCATCTAACCGAAAATGAAATTCTTTTACTCTTTTCCAAAACATCGAATAATGCACATCAGGACGTTCACCATAAACACGATAAGTGCGGATGAAAGCTCGAACAAGCATTTTATCATCTTCTATGGTGAATGGTTCCATGAATGAGCCGTTGTACTGTACATCCATCAGTGTACGGTTCGGCTCATATGAACAATTTACTTATCAGCCGAACCGTATGAGCACATGGTTCGGTTATTACGAAAATACTCGTTTGAGCCGAATCCAAGGTACTTAACATATAAACCCAAACATATAAAACCAATTTACAGTAGATTAAAACATACGATTCAAGGTACTTAACCAAACAAGTGTATTTAACGAACCATAACAAAGTAAGAGTAATTAACGACTAATAATAAAGAAAGTGTACTTAACAAAGAAAATATGGAAATTCAAGGCAGTTTACACATCCAAACTTATAGTTCACTGACGACGACCTCTTTTCCCTTTTGGACGGACATTCTCGTCGTCTTCACCACTTGGCCCGCCCCTAACTCCACGACTTGAGCCTTCACCTTCTTGCCGTGCTCTCTTGATCGTCGGCCTTTTTGCGGGTTTATCCGGTCCTTTCCCTTTATTTATAACTGCATCCCACTTGTTGTACCAATCCTCTTGCTCCTCCACCATCATCGCAGTTTTGCAAGAAAGTCTTATCTTCAAATTTTTCAACAACTCCTTACCCGCTACAACCCGAGGATAGAAAAGTCAACAGTTTTAATATTTAAGAACTAACAATTAAACATGTAAAAAATAAACAAATAAAAATTGAAGAAATCATTTACCATTGTTTTGTATGCCTTTTGAAACTTCTTTTTGGAGAGCTTTGCCTTCTCCCTGTCATCTATAACTTGACTTTCTCTATTAATAATTAGGGGATGTGTAAATTCATTACACAAATCCATGTAGCCCGGATCAACTTCACGAGGATCTTCATCCAAAATTTGTAAGTGAGACGTATTTAACTTATTGAGTTCCAAATTTCTCCAGTATTCTAAGGTTGGTTCTGGATTATATTTGGGAGACCACGAAGAGGCGGTTCTTTTGGTTCCCTTAGAACCCAATGGCATCAACTTGAACTTATCGTCAACCACTGGGAGCGTTTGGATAGATCCTAATTGACGTAGTACTCGACGAGGATCATATATTACAAAACCACCTGGATAAAACAAAGGTCCGTAGTACATACCTATCAGCACACGATTATCTTGGACAACATAATCTTCTTGAAGATCTCTCAAATATAGATCAAATACCACGTCACTCCCATCCAAAGAGTCTAATGTCTCTCTCAACTTAATAAACACTTCTTTCTTATTCCTTATCTTTCTTTCCTCGAACTCATATCGAGCCGCAGTTAGCGTTGTATTAACCCAACAGTCATGTATTTTGGACAATTTCAATTTTGGGAAATGATCATATACCCACACCTATATATCCTCGAACAAAGAAAATGAATTCCTACTATTAATGAATAATTCAGAAAATATTCAAAAAATGATTTCCTAATGTTCAGTGCAAGGTTCGGCTGAAAACCATTCCTACAACATAAGCCGATTCTTGAACTGTCAAGGTTCGATACAGAATAAAAATTCACGAATTTTCCGAACCTTGAAAGTACAAGGATCGGCTTGTTTTTTATGTTTCATTTTGCGCCGAACCTTTCACTGAACTACCACTATTTTAGTTAGAAAGAACAACAAATTCATATTTCATGAAGATAATTAGCTGAAGCATAGTGAAATTCCCTCCAATGTTGGTACTTGCCAACCTAGAGGCTTGTGCGATTTGATTGAGTAGGTCGGCAAGTGACGCTGTCCCCCAAGCATAACTATTAATGGAGTGAACATCCTTGAAAAATTGGAGATATTGAGCACTCACCTTGTTCCCAGATAGGTCGGGAAAGATATCTCTTCCAAGTGTGTACAACATATATGTTGTTGCAGTTTGCTTCACTAACTCCTCATTCATCACCAACTTTCCATCTTTCACCTTCTCCGCTGTATCCAAAAAATAGTTTTTCAACCTCAACAACTTAAACTTCTTGTTTTTCTTGTGGAATGCACTTTATCATCTCGGATAGAAGACACATCTTTTACAGAACAACAAAACTCTAGTTCGATTATTGATCTTGGCCAACCTAGAGTTTCCTCCGCCAATTTATACAACTCATCCCAACTCATATTATAGAATGCAGCATCCACGCTTTCGCCGGTTACACTAAGGCTTGTAATCTTATTTGTGTCGTCAGGAGTGATCGTCATCTCGCTAAAGGGGAGATGAAATGTGTATGTCTCTGGAGAGAATCTTTCAGCAAAGGCGGATGACGTCACGCTATCACATTCCTGATGACCATATCTAATGGCAGGCCATAAACCATATGCTTGAACTATAGAAATCACCTCAGGAACCTCCTTATACAAATCCCAATGTGCAGCCCTTTGATGTCTTAAAACTCGGACTGCACGACAATGGTCAGGAATTTCATATATCCTCTTAGCCCAAGACTCTCTGTGACCAATCAACACCTTCCCTCCGTCGGCTGGAAGACTGTGTGGTACACCATCTTCTCGCGCAACGATTACATCATCATCATCAGGAATGTGCAATCCAACAGTACGTGGTGTAGCATCTTGCTTATCTTGGGCTGATTCTTGTTGAACTTCCACATCAGGTTGATCTTCCACATCAGGTTGATCTTCCACATCTTCTTCCAAGTTTTTACTTTTACCCTTTTGTTTCATATACATAGTACAAAACCATAATTAAGTATAATCCTACAGAAACATAGCACATCCTACATAATATAAATTACCCTTTTGTTTCCTATACATGGTATAAAACCATTATTAAGTATAATCCTACAGAATACATAGCACATCCTAAATAATAAAAATTACAGTGACAAGTTCGGCTTATACGTATCCCAGTCGAAACAGCCAAACCAAAGATATACGAAGTTCGGCAATGTTCGCCGAACTGTTCTTCAATATAAGTTCGGCTTGTAATAAATAACATGTTTTCAGCCGATCTTTTCTCTGTGTAAGAAAAATTCCTAGGTTTTTCTAATTAAACCTAATCTAACAATCAAAGATACTGCATTTAGAAACAAATTAAATAGTTGGGTTTGTAGAAATACCTTCTAATCCTCATTTTTTGGGTTTCTTCTTCACTTGATTGAACTTCTTTGTCAATTTCGATTTGAACTCCTTCTAATGTTTGCTGGTCTTCATTTGACGGAATAGAAGAAGATTTGGACCGCCTACCCATTGCTTTTTGTTTTCTATGAGCTATTTTATAGTTGTGTTTAATCGAAGATCAAATTTTTATGCATCGACGATTAATTTCGGCGATGAAATATGAACGTAACCGTTTTCTCCGAGTTGGTTCGGCTAGAGAAGAGGAGAGGAATCGAAGATGTTCTTTGATGTTTCTTATGCTTTGACCCTAATGAGGAATTTTTTGCTTTTATATCACCTTATGGGCAGTTTAGTAATTTACTCGTTTCTAGAATATTCTTATAACTTCCAAATAGTTCGGGTTATTATAAAATTGGATATTTGCGCCGAACCTGTTGCTACGAATATTAGGGAATTCACCAACATGGTTCGCTGATACGACTACACATTCAAGAGCCGATCTTTTTACTTTGCGTATCAAGTATGGTCAGCAATTAGGTTCGGCTAATACACATTACTTATATATAAGACGAACCTTACACTGTAACTTAGGTTTTAAAATAGTACTCAAAGCATAACATTTTACATAAAACATAACATTGTACTTGAACATAAAAGCATAATATTTTACTTAAAAATAAAAGCATAACATTGTACTTAAACATCGAAAGCATAAAATTGTTTTTTTCAAGCAAATAACATTGTGCTAAACTTGAACATTACTAAAAACCTTGTACTAAAAACCAAGTGTTCTTGAATTTGAACATATTTATTCATTGAGCACGACCAAGTTTGATACCTCCACCACCCTTTTTTCCACCACCGCGACCTTTTTTACCACCACTTCCACTCGCACCTTCACCTTTGTTGATTACTCAATCCCAACTGTCGTAAATATATTCTTTCTCTTTCACCTCCATCTGTGCATCGCAATCAAGTTTCTTCTTCATGATCTTCAACACGTCTTTACCCCCGGTCACCTAATAAAATGTAGTTCAAACAAATAAGCAACAGTATACAAAAAAAATTAAAAACAACTTTGAAATTATGCACTCAATATACCATAGTTCGGTAAGACTTTGCAACATCCTCAATGCCTTTGGAGTTCTTCTTCGACTTCGTCTCCACTTCCTTTTGTTTTTGATTTCCACTCCTAACATCTACCAAATCTTGACTTTCCCTATTAATGATTAAGGAATGTGAAATTTGGTTATATCAATCTATATAAGAGGGGTCAACTTCACAAGGATCTTCACGCAACTCTTCTAAGTTTTCCCAACTTAATTTGTTCTCTTCCAATTTATCCCAATATTCAATGGTAGGATCGGGATCATATTCGGCATTCCATGCACTATTAGTACTCTTAGTTCCCTTAGAACCCTTGGGCAACAACTTGAACTTTGATTCCTCTAGCAGCAGAACCGTTTGGATAAATCCATATTGACGGAGTACTCGACGAGGATCAAACAATGTAAAGCCTTCGGGATAAAACAAAGGCCCGTAGTATATCCCCAATGGCATATATTCATATTCAACGACTTCATCCTCTTCTTCATCCTGCTGGTATGGTTGAAATACAACGTCTTGAACAGTCAAAGAGTCTAACTTTTCTCTCAAAGCTATCAAGATTTCCTTTTTATTCCTCTTCTTTTTTTCCTTGAAAATCCATTTGGCCGAGGTAGGGAGTGTATCTACCCATTTGTCATCTTCCTTTGCCTATTTCAATTCCGGGAAATGGTCATATATCCATACCTACATCAAGAATATATGAAACAAAAACAATATTATGTATCATAATCAATGGGATTGTATCATTGAGACTAATAAACAGAGTAATGTTCGGCTAATAAACAACATCAACCTAGCGCCGAACAAATAAAGTTCGGCTCAAATGTCAAATATTGCATAAGCCGAACCTTGTTAAAGTAGGTTCGGCACAAACATAAAATCTAATTATAAGCCGAGTTTAGTGATTAAAATTTAAACATACTGTGCAAACTTACCTGAAGCACGGTGAAATAACCTCCAATATTTGTACTTGATAACCTAGAGGCGGTTCCAAGTTGCTCGAAAAGGAAAGAAAGGACTGCGGTTCCCCAAGAGTACTTGTGGCAGCTTTTCAAATCCTTTAACAATTTAAGATATTGAGCATTCACCTTGTTCCTACTGTTATCGGGAAATATAACACTTCCTAGAGTATACAACAAATACGCGGTAGCAGTGCGCCTAGCTGTGACTTCGTCCATAACCATCTCTCCATTTGAAATTTTCTCATTTGTATCTCAAAAACACTTTTTCAAAGCGGTGACCTTGATTTTCTTCAACTTCTTTGTGCTAGAATCCACAAACTTCACCTCTTTAGCAGCGCATGCAAACTCCAATTCTGTCTTGTCTTTTGGCTAACTAAGAGTTTCCTCGGCAAGTACATACAAATCATCCCAAGTCATTTCATAAACCTCAGATTTCACATTTTTCCCCTTCATTATAAGATGATGTGTTTTCAAAGTTGTTGTAGTAAAAAGGTTCGTTGAGACTTGTGAAGGAAGATTTTTTTAGACTTAATTTTTATAAATAAAAAAAATATAACAAACTCAAATAAAAAGTTATTGTGAGAATTATGGAGAGACTGGGGCTAGGATTCCGCTATTCACTAATTCCAAAGTGATACTAATTATAATCATGCAATTTCACACGTTCAAATTGATTCTCAACTATTGCAAAAGTAGATTTTTAGAAAAAATAAATGTTAATCCAAAGCATGAGACATCAAAACCCTAGGCCAAGCATGTTCCATCAAAAGAAAATACAATTTTTTTAACTAAAAACCATAAAATCTATTTTCAATCTAGGCAAATAATCATAAATAAAAATTGCACAAATTAAATAATTAAGAATTACCACTTTTTCATTGGAAAGATAACATCCTCCGTCGCCCCAAGGATTGGGTTTAGCTCCGCATATTGGAAACACACTCAGAATAATTTTTCATTGCTCAAAAGTGTTTACAAGTGATGAAATGGGAGAAAATAATGATTAAACCGGGTTTTCTCTAAACGATCCACAAACTCTCAATCTCTCACTGATACCCAAGACACTCTTATTTATACCGTGAAGCCAATCTTAGGTCGACAATCATCTCAATTACTCCAAAAGATCTTTGCAGTTAATGAAAGTATTTCACGGGAATATTTCCTCTCCATTTTCACACGTCTTCTGAGTTGTATGGTATATCCAAATCTTCTCATTTAATTGAGTCAAATAATGAAGAGAATATCTTCAATTAATTCCGTGAATAATTCCTTCCCTGTTTTCGAAAATATCCAAAAGTATACGATTTCCTTCCATTCAAGACACGTACAAAATCCTACTGTCATGGTAAGAAGATAATCATGTCTTAAAGACACAAATATCTCCATAATATCATGACCAGAATCTCACACAGTTGAGATTTCTTTTCCCGCCAAATATCTTTCCCGTGAAGAAGAAGATGGGTGCCCCCTATCCGGTCCTGGGGTGCGAATAGAAGATGCCATGAGGGGTGTCTCTGTTCAGCTGCTTGGGTGCAAATATCCTTTGGGTAACCCTTATCATTAGGGCGCCCCTTATCCACAAGTGAGAGTCTGAATAACACGTTCCTTCCAGTGCTTTAGACGACTTCTCGAGCCGATTTTTCCAAGAATGTTTATTTCCAAAAATACCTAAAAACACATAAAATACCATAATAAGTACAAAAATCGAGTACCAACAATACATGAAATTAAGGACAACGTAGACACAAAAATGTGTCTATCAAATACCCCCAAACTTATTATTTGCTAGTCCTCGAGCAAAACTAATATAAAAAATAAAATGACTACACTTAGCACGTGCAGCAAGCCGTTAGACCGCTAGGTGGCCCTAGCGGCGGAGTGTTGTCTCCGGAGGGTTTACCAGAGGTGTAACCACAAACCTTTACTACAGACCCTAGCTATCTATGCAGAACCTTGGAAGGCACTAAAGAATCTCTTTGGTTGGCATACAATGATTGACTATAGGAGGAAGTACCCTGATGCGAAATTCCAATTTTTGTACACGAGTTTGCACTCAGCATACTAAAATTCATATATAAGTGACAGAGCTCTACTCAGATAGTTTATGTACATCATAACCGGAATCAACCAATCACATGGAAAGATTAAGAAGATGGTTAAAAGTGAATGGTGTTTCCCATATCTGTCTGAAGGCTTCTGCCAAGGTGAACCTATCCTAATGGACTGAGATACCGGTCTGATTAATATCAACACAACTGGCATATACAAGGGGACCAGTGGTCGATAAACCTAACTCTAGGTCAACACAACTGGCATACACAAGGGCACCAGTGGTCGACTTTATTGAATTTATTCTGGTTGGTCTAATGGTCTGGTCTTTTTTTTTTTTTTTTTTTTGATGTTGGTATCTCAATTACTCTATTCCACCCTAGCAAAGGTAACAACTTGAATCGTGTGCCCCACCAAATCACTTAAAAAATAAAAACAGAAGGATTAGGATTCAACGAGATATGGCGAAACTACCATGTTTTTTTTTTAATTCTAACACCTGAGATCTGTGCTTTTATGAATAGACTCTTTAGATGTTTCCATCTAATCAGATTGGTTCCTCAACTCCTACAACCAAGATGTTCCCATCCACTTAGATTGGTTAGTGCCAACCTTAATAAGCATAAATTTCTAGGCTCTGGAGTTTATTTATTGCAACTAAAAGTTTCTCCCATACCCCCAAACTTAAATCTAACATTATCCTCAATGTTCTAAAGATAAAATTAAAAGCATGAACAAGGAGAAATTGTTACCACTTGAAGCAAAAGAGTTAAGGAAAGATATTACCGTATTGCATGAGCATGGGTTACCTCCCAGGAAGTGCTAAGTTTAAAGTCTTCAGCCAGACTAAGAAAGGATTAGTCACCACGAAGAATCATATAGCATCAGCCGGAATAATTGCGGGTCATCTGAATCAAAAAGTGTTACCCAAACGAAGAGAAAATCGCAACAGACCATGAAGATATCGAACATACCCTTACTTAACTTTAAGATAACAATATCTAGTTGTGGTTCAGGTTCGGGTTCTATAACTGGGTCTAGATAAAAGGTTTCATCGACTGGACTTCCTCAAAGGCAGGATCCTGAAGGTCAGGTTGTAGAGTCTGGAAATACTCAACTAAGAATTTAGAAGCACATAAAAGTAACCTGAATAACTGGGGATCCTATAAGTCAATCAAATTTGACTTACACAACTGACCATAATGAACGTGGTGGTCTTCCTTAAACAAATGTGTCGACCCTAATCTCCTAAAGTAATTAGGTTTAGTCTCAAAACTCAATAATTGACACATCTGAAATTTATACGTTCCCACAATTGGTTGAAAAATATTTGGTGGGAAAACAAAGTCAATTTGGGTACTATCGCTTGGGTAAACCACATCAACCAGAGGATGGGTTTCTAACAACTGAACTTCTTCCTGGAAATTATTAGGTTCAGGAGATCTAGTATGAAAGTATTCTGGCACAATGTTTGAGGCACATATATCAAGTCCTAAGTGAGGGACTTTCTGAGAGTTAAAGGTAAGGAACTAGGAAAGTGATAATCACCCCCAAACTTAGAGTTTTCAGTGTCTCTAGATATACTAGTCACAATCTCCCTAATTTCTAGATCATCAGATTCCTGAAAATAGTCAATTGATTCTTCTAAGTTACAATCAGCATCCTCACTTACCTCTACGAGTTTATCTTCTTCTAAGACTAGCGTTTTTAACTCGCTAGACTCTAAAACAATATTCTCAGGGTAAACTCTTTCCTCTAAACCATTATTGGCTTCGCAAAAAGGAGATACTACATCGTCTAAAACGGGGATACTTCTAGTCAAATCCTCGTCCTTTTGAATAGTTGAATAATTACTAAAATTATTTGGATTTGAACTAGAAATAATATTATTATTGTAAATCTCAATTGGAGTAACAAATTCCTGATCACTATGCATATATGTGTCTGATTCTTCATCAACACTATCCTCATCATAATCATAATAATATGAAAATGGTTGAACCTCATCTAAACTAGTAGTGTTACCAATTCTAACCTCGTCATCTTGATTATGTGAATAAAAACTATCCTTATTTTCAAGGGTGGTATTGGGAACACTATATTGGAAGTTGAGACTATCTTGAGCAAATCTTTCCATAATCCTATTTGTACTCTCATTAAACTGCTTGAGGGACTCTTCTAGAGAAATCTTAGTTGACTGCTCTGCGGACTCTTCTGGAAGCGGAATATTATAAGTCTCTTTCATAAATAAGTGAAACTTCTGTGTTGACTCATTGAAACTCTTGAGAGACTCTTCTAGAAAAATAGGAGGATCGTTTTGCTCGTATGACATGTGGGTGTGTGAATAGTAATTAGGATCATCATGGTATGACCCATAACCTTCAAAAGGTGGATGTTCCCAACCACTATTCACACTATGGTTAAAGTAGTAATCTCCATTTTGTTCAATTGGATATTCGTTGTATTGGATATTGTACCAGTTTGACATTCTCAAAATAAACCCACTGACAAGGCTGACTCTACCATAGAAAACCTACTGATTTCTAGCAAACAAAAAGCATGATGGCTCCACTTAGATTGTTTCTAGACCAGCTTCTAATCCTTCAAAAGGGAATTCGTTACAATTTAAGCAAACCCCCCTGGAATCAATCAGAGTTAAAGTAAGTTGAATAGAGGCGAGGGAAGCTCGGTGGAGCTTTGATACTCAAGGCCTCACCGGTATTACAAGGCGGCGCAGTCACGCATTCAACTTACAGAAACCGTCAAGAACTTCGAAGTTTTCTTAAAAGAGTAACCAATATTTTTCGAATGACTTTCCTGTTAAGCTCGTTACCCTATCGGTCTCGTTCTAGTCAAAATTTTAGGCTCAGGTTCGCGTTTGGTGTCGTTTTCCTAAGGCGGGCAAGAAGAGAACGGTGATGAAATCCGAACCCTTATCTTGTATGTCCAGTCCTTGCCCTTTACTAGGAAATTAAAGCAGCCGTTTTCAAGTCCTCAACATATATGTATACGAAGGAAGACAATAACTCGCTGATAGGGGATTCGCGAGTGTTTCGACAAACTTACCTCCTGTACCAGACGGGGGATGAACCTTTGTAGTCAACTCGGGCCACGACTCTTATGTCATGAACGAACTCGAGGGGCCGAGGTGATATCGTAATCACCGTCCTTCTCTGCAAACAGTTTATATTTAAACTACCCTTTCGTAGGGTTTAAAAAAAATAATGTCCCAAAATTTAAAGTCCAAAGTCCAAAAATATAAAGTGCAAAAGAAAAAAAAAGTCAAAAAAAAAATCTATAAAATGAAATGTCTCTCTCTTTTTTATAAAACAAAAATCTTCTTCTTTCGATCCTTTCGCTTTGCCTTTTACTCCAGTCTTTAAGTATTCACCAAAAGTTTTGGAAAAATTTTCTTTTGCTCCAAATTCCAAAATCTGAAAGAAAAAGACAAAAACCCAAAAACGTAAAGAAGAACAAATAAAAAAAAAACCTAAAAAAAAAAATTTAAAAACTCTAGCCTAAAGACAAGTCCGCGTCGGCGGCGCCAAAAATTTGATGTGTTTTCAAAGTTGTTGTAGTAAAAAGGTTCGTTGAGACTTGTGAAGGAAGATTTTTTTAGACTTAATTTTTATAAATAAAAAATATATAACAAACTCGAATAAAAAGTTGTTGTGAGAATTATGGAGAGACTGGGGCTAGGATTCCGCTATTTACCAATTCCAAAGTGATACTAATTATAATCATGCAATTTCACACGTGCAAATTGATTCTCAACTATTGCAAAAGTAGATTTTTAGAAACAACAAATGTTAATCCAAAGCATGAGACATCAAAACCCTAGGCTAAGCATGTTCCATCAAAAGAAAATACAATTGTTTAACCAAAAACCATAAAATTTATTTTCAATCTAGGCAAATAATCATAATTAAAAATTGCACAAATTAAATAATTAAGAATTACCACTTTTTCATTGGAAAGATAGCATCCTCCGTCGCCCCAAGGATTGGGTTTAGCTCCGCATATTGGAAACACACTCAGAATAATTTTTCATTGCTCAAAAGTGATTACAAGTGATGAAATGGGAGAAAATAATGATTAAACCTGGTTTGCTCTAAACGATCTCCAAACTCTCCATCTCTCACTGATACCCAAGACACTCTTATTATTACTGTGAAGTCAATCTTAGGTCGACAATCATCTCAATTACTCCAAAAGATCTTTGCAGTTAATGAAAGTATTTCACGGGAATATTTCCTCTCCATTTTCACACGTCTTCTGAGTTGTATGGTATATCCAAATCTTCTCATTTAATTGAGACAAATAATGAAGAGAATATCTTCAATTAATTCTGTGAATAATTCCTTCCCTGTTTTCTAAAATATCCAAAAGTATACGATTTCCTTTCATTCAAGACACGTACAAAATCTTACTGTCATGGTAAGAAGATAATCATGTCTTAAAGACACAAATATCCCCGTAATATCATGACCAGAATCTCACATAGTTGAGATTTCTTTTCCCGCCAAATATCTTTCCCGTGAAGAAGAAGATGGGTGCCTCCTATCCGGTCCTGGGGTGCGAATAGAAGATGCCAGGAGGGGTGTCTCTATTCAGCTGCTTGGGTGCAAATATCCTTTGGGTACCCGTTATCATTTGGGCGCCCCTTATCCACAAGTGAGAGTCTGAATAACACGTTCCTTCCGGTGCTTTAGACGACTTATCGAGCCATTTTTCCAAGAATGTTTATTTCCAAAAATACCTAAAAACACATAAAATACCGTAATAAGTACAAAAATAGAGTACCAATAATACATGAAATTAAGGACAACGTAGACACAAAAATGTGTCTATCATAAGACCATTAATCTTTTGTGCATCATCGGGAGTAATTGTCATCTCGCCAACGGGGAGATGAAATGTGTAAGTCTCTGGAAAAAATCTCTCATTGAAGGCTGAGTTTGTAATTGCATCAAAATCCTCTTGTGCATAGAAAATAGCAGGCCATAAACCAGAGCCTTGTACTAAGGCCACACCTCAGGTGCCTCTTTGAAAATATCCCAATATGCGGCACTTTGGTGTCTAAGTACGCGGACTGCATCCCTGTGATCCGGAGTCTCATAAGTTCTCTTCGCCCATGACTCCTTGTAGACAATCAACACTCTTCCACCATCTTCCGGAAGACCATGGGGAAAAACATTCTCGCGAGCACGTATCACATTATCATCACTAGGAATGTGCTTACCTGTCTCCCTTGATGTAACAACTTTATTTTCCTTTATCTTGTTTTTGTTGTGTTTCGTGTTGTAGTTCTTCTTGTGGTTATTCCTCTTCATCATTGTCGGGCTCTTGTTCTTCTACAGGAAATGATACACTTTCGTCAGTTCCCCTTTTCCCTGCATGCAAGTTCTTTCTACCACCAGCTCGAGGTTTGGGAGTTTTCGAATTATAAGGAGTCACTTCCATTGTTCTCCTCTTAAGCTTCTCTTTGAATTTTCCCGGATGGTTACTAAAACAAATGACACAACTTAATTAATTTTCCTAAAAAAATAAATATGTTTCTACTACTAAACAAGTTTATACGAAACTGTTAGCCATATAAAGAGTAAGGTTCGGCGCATTCGATTTTTATCAAAATGAGCCGAACAATCTAAGATAACATATACACGAACCGAAGTTCGGCTGATTATCATCAAAACTATAATGAGCCGAACATGTAGGTTCAGCTTATACGATATTTAAAGCACAACATACGTATCAGCCGAACTGTTTTTCGTCTGTAGAAAAAATAGAGGTTTGACTGATAAATGTCAGCCGAACAACACACTGTAACCACTGAAACCGCAATGAATCATCTATTACATTCATCAAATCAATGAAATACAAAAAACCAAGCAATGGGTTTGTGGGAAATACCTTTCTATGTGCATTTTAAGGAATCGGGATCTATTTCTCGCTCTCCAACACCAATTAATCCACTATCCTCTTCAACTTCATTTTTATCAAAAACCGTAGGTTGAGTTGCTGCAGAAACAACTTCTGGATTAGGCATCCTACCTGATCTACCAACTCGCTTATAATGAGGAGGCATAATTTCTATGGGTTTAATCGAATTTTTTTTTGGTGATTCAACGTTTTTGATTGATTTTTGAGAAGAAATGAAGAATAGAGAAGAAGGAGAAGAAAAAGAGTGAAGAAGAAGAAGATGAATAAATTTGTTTTAAGTTTTGAATTAAATGGGTTAATTAGTGGGAGGGTGGTTAATTAGGGGATGGTTAATTAGTGGAAGGATAGTTAATTAGAGGATGATTAATTAGTGGGAGGATTTTAGGTTTAGAATTTAATCTAGAGGAAGGGTAATGATGTAGTTTAAACTATATAAGGGTATTACAGTAAATTAAGCATCACTGGACACCCCATATCATGAATTTTTGGATGGCATAATAAGTCTGTATGGCCCAGAATTTTATTATATGCCCCAAATGATGGTACTTTTATCTTATGTAAGGAGATTCCACGAGTTATTGATATCCCACTTAGAACACCTCTTATTTTATGTCAGACTAATTCTATCCGACTTAGACGAGTTAATCCATAACAATTTCCACCTTAGGCCAAATCCGGAGTCATCTCACTAACGATAACCATATGATAACCTGTTATACAACATTTGGGCTTACACCTTGTTCCTTCACAACTTCAAAATGATTGGCTCCATTCCAGATGTACTACATGGAAACTCAATCAACGATCATCACGTGTATGCTATCGTCGGACTTAATTACAGTCATCATGCCACCATGAGCCTTGTCTGTCCCCTCGAGCTTGCTACCTCTGAACTAGGGTGGTCAACTAACTCCTCTATAAGTCTTAATCCAACTTGGCTTTCCTTGGTCTACCAGAGTTAACGTTCTACTCCCCTTAAGGAACTAATTCCACCTGTGTATCGCACCCGCGAGGGTTTCACATCCATAACTACTCGATCTCTTAGTAGGACTAGCTCTGGTACCAATTGAATGATCCAATGGTTGGTCCAGTTGGATCACTCCATAATATCAATATTTCCCTGCTTTAACCATTTTGGCCCCAGGTGTGGGGTTTTATCTGCAAGGACTCAGTACTATGTAGGGGGATTTCTTAAGTTATTAATCTCTGCGTAGAATTCATCGTATTCCATGTGGCACTAATCTTCATCATGATTTTGCACTGTGTGTTCTTTGTTGAATCAAGGGGTACAAATCTTGAATACTGTTACGTTGTTAGAAAGACTTCATTATATCCCGAGAAATTATTTCAAATACCTAATTGTACTCATCAATTAATTAGGAAGGGTCGAAATAGTTATCCAATCTTAACCGAGCTTTGAAGTCAGAAAAACACCATCCTTTTTCTGTTTTCTCCCCATTTTAGCTCTAAATTTCTAACACATAACAAAACACAATTTAGGATTTGGCAAGTATATAATCCAGGTGTATATGTAAAAATATCTCAAGAAAATAATTTGTAGGATTGATTGTCGCTTAAGTTGTGTGTTGTCTATATCCATAATGTGTTAACAAAACAAAAACTTTTGTTAAAATAGTCTCACATAGACATAGTCACATTAGTGTCTAATAAATTTTGGGTTGTATTGTCTTTGTAATTCAGTTTTCAAAGTTAGTTAGGACTAGAAAAAGTAAATGATGGCCAACTCAAGGATGTTGTGTCCAAAGTTGTTGAATGTTGGACTTTGGCATCCTTCTCTCTCAAGTGTAGTACTTTAAAGAACTTAGGCTCAACCAAATCACTTAGCGTAACACATAAAAAACAAAAACGAAAGGAATATAATTTGGTAACAATAATTAAGGACTGAAACATGCACATGGTATCAATAATCAAAGTACATTCCTAACTAACCACAAAGATGCGAAAACAATCAAATTTAATCATTCACTATTTCTCTATGAGTAACTTAACTCCAAGTTATACCAATTGAAAATGAATATATACAAATTTACTACCAGCTTTCGTTTAATCAAACCAAAAATTATAGATCGTAATATATACCATTTAAAGAATAAAATAGAAAATAGATGTATCATAGATCTTCAACTTGCTAATACAATTATAACTATCAAAATTATAATGCGAAAATGTAAGAGCAGTTGACACGGAGATTTGTTTACTAACTCCTAATTATAGATCAACCCCATGACCTATATAGATATCTAATGTAGAACTTAATTAGAAGAATGCAATACGGAGATTGCATGTGATACGAAGAGACGAAAGAGATACGAATAGGATGAAATCAAAAGATTAAGAAAAAGAGAATTGAAAGAGTTGATAAAGATAATAATATTGATTGGTAATAATAATAAGATGATCCTCAAAACAATAATACGTAGCCTATATATAGTTTACATACCGACTAAAAAGAAAAATAAAATAATCTAAACTAGGAAAGTAAAGTGTCTTGAAAAACAAATAAACTAAACAAGGTTGATTACAGAATGGAATCAGCTTGTCAAGGTTGCTTCAGTCGAGTGGAATCAACTTGTTAAGGTTGCCTCAATAGCAACGGGATCAACTTGTCATAGTTGATACTGTCTTGAAGTAAAGGATGTCCTACATCAGTCTCCCCTTCTTGAAACAAACTCGCCCTCGAGTTATATAGTAAAAAGAAATTCATTCACTCCGTGAAATGGAAAAATTTCTTGCACATTGAATATATTAGAGATGTTCCAATCAGCTGGAAGATCAATAACATAAGCATTATCACTGATTTTCTTTAGTATCTTGAATGAACCATATTTATTCATCTTTTTCTTGTTGTAAGTTCCAGTAGGAAATCGTTCTTTCCTAAGAAGAATCAAGACCAATTCTCCTTCACTAAAAGTCTTAAGCCTTCTATGTTGATTTGCATCTTTCATGTACTTGTTGTTGGAATCTGTAAGTTTTGCTTTCACTTCTTGATGAATCTGTGAAGCTTTCTCAAGTATAGTATCAGCTTTTGCAGTTTTGGAAGAACTACCAAATCCAAAATATGGTTAGGAACTTTAGAATAAACAATCTCAAGAGGAGTTTTACCTGTAGACCTATTAACTGAGGTGTTAAAAGAAAATTCCATATGAGAAAGGAGAGTATCCCATTGTTTTTCTTTTCCTCAAATAATCTTAGCTCAAATTAGATTGCCCAAAGAACGATTCACTACTTCAGTTTGTCCATCTGTCTGGGGATGAGCAGTTGTACTATACTGAAGTTTAGTTCCCAAACGCATCCATAAAGATTTCCAGAAATAGCTCAAAAATTTAGTGTCTCTATCAGACGTTATAGTCTTGGTAATTCCATGCAAACGAACTATTTCTTTGAAAAATAAGTAAGCAATATGTGAAGCATCTGTTGTTTTCTTGCAGGATATGAAGTGAGCCATTTTTGAATAACGATCCACCACCACCTGTAGTATACCAAGTATAACTACAAGATAAAGAAGATGATAATAGCAACAAGCTGCTTTCTCTCTGATGAATCAGAGCCTAACTTTCAATTTTGAAAGAAAATAAGGTTTTTCCATTGATAAAGAAAAGATTACAGAGATTGGTCTTTTAATACCCATTAGAAACTCACCTAGCAGCCAACAGCTCTAACGACATCATTAGAGTAACACGGGACTCGAGGAAATAACTAAACTCTAATTCAGACGGAATTAATGCTGATTCAACCGACAACTCGGTAGGCTGACTCAGACTAGGTAGTGACTCAAATGTGTGTATATGACAATGCCTCCCTCTTTAAACATCCTTGTCCTCAAGGATGAAATATGGAAATTGGGCTCGAATATGAGATAAGTCCTCCCATGTAGCGTCCTCTACAGTTGAGTTAGACCAATGCACCAAAATTTTAGAAACAGAGTTGTCGCCTCTAAGACTCAGGCGAGCGGAGAGAACAACAATTGGTTCAACTAAAAACTGTCCCTTGTCATCCACCACTGGTAATTGGAAATTCGTAGAAGCTTTCAGTCCAATATGCATCTTAAGCTGTGAAACATGGAATATAGGGTGGATTCTGGAACCAACTGGTAGCTTCAATCTGTAAGCAACGCTGCCAATTCTCTGCAAGACTTCAAATGGACCAAAGTATTTGGAAGATAACTTGAAATTTCTTCTGATAGCCACTGATAACTGCCTATAGGGTTGTGATGAGCACGAAAGTGCGGCGCATTTTCACCCATAAATACATTAGCTGAGACTCTTTTTATCACTAATAAACTTGTTTTAGTGATTTTTGAAGAATAAGCTCTTGTGGAGAATTGGCTCGAAAAAAATGTTATTTGCACCCCGGAGGACGCCCGTTATTCGGACCTTCACTTTGGATAAGGGGTACCTTAATTACTAAGGGGCACCCACATCTATTTGCACCCCTGGATACTATTTCCACCCATGTATTAAAGGCACTCCAGACTTCGCTAGAGGCACCCCTTCTTCATGGTCGTGAACATAAATTTGGCGGGAAAATATCTTCTCTTCTGCGTACTCCTGGATTTGATCTGCGGAGTGTTTTAGGGAGATTTAATCGTGGTAGTTGATTGGTTTGACCCTGTTCTATCTAAACAGGGAAGGTATGTTTGGTAGAATCGCTAAAGAAGGAAGATTTCCTGTGTTTGAACCAAAACAAGGAGCTTGAGGATATCTCAGAGTTATGGTTATATTTTTGGAGGAATACATGAGGCGACTCGAGTTTGACTCAATATGTTATGAGTATTCAGCATGTTTGGTTGGAATATCACTACAAGATACGCGTGCAGAGAAAGAGTCTCGTGATTTCATGAAACAGAGAAGGAGATATTTTCTAGATTTTTTCCAAGCTATTTACGGCAGTTACGTGTGACCTAAGTGCGCTATCCTCATTCTGTTATGCTTTTGGATGATGACTCAGCATGTTTGGAGGGAGTATACAATACTTGGCAGCAACAGGCGCGTGTGGAAGAAAAAAAGGGAAGGAAATATTCTCGTATCTGCACAGAATTGAAGAGAGAATTATACAGAGTTATTGTGGAAGATACGTGCACTTAGGGAAGTATATTCATTGGGGATTCGATATTTTTGATGAAGAGAGATTTTAACAGCTACAAGCATGAAAGGAAAGAAAAGGAGAATAAAATCTCCGAGACTTCAATGCAAGATTTTAGGACATTTACTCGAGATTTTGGGACTCTGGTGGTATATAAATAGGGGGGCTCGAGCTACAGAGAGGGTATCGAGTGATTGGGTAGGCTACAGAGTGGAGAAAATTGCTGCAGAGAAATCTGCAGCAGCAGCAGAGAAATAGTGAAGAACACGAAGAATAGACTCACAGAGACAGTCGTAAAATACTGTCGTTTATGCTTAAGAGATAAGACTGTCATCCTGCGACAGTTTATAGTTGTTCTTTGACAATGGGTTTGTAACGATTATAAACGTTGCAAATTCCCGGTTTAATTTGATTTTCTCTTTTTTCTCTTCTTTGTAAACACCATTTGAGCTATAAAAATATATTTTGAGCGTTTTTTTCACTAAGTGGAGCTAAACCTTTCTCTAGGAAGACGGAGGAAACCAAAATTCGTCATGTGGTAAATTCATTTAATTATTTATATGACTATTTGCATTAAATTAAAATTAAAAAAAAAGATTTTTCTTAATTAATTGTCATTTCGTTTGATGGTTTATGCTTAGGATTAATTCTTTTGATATGCCATGCTTAAGATTTACAATTAATATTTTAAGAATCTACCTTAGGAAAAGAAATAGAGTCAAAATTATTATTGAATGAGCTATAATGGTTTAGAATAAATAGGTGAATCGCATGAATTTGAATATTTGGCGGAATCCTAGTCCCAGTAACTCTCGCCTTTGTTTATTATTTTATTCAAACTTTTAAATTTAATCTTCACAAGTCTCAGAGTTCGAATCCTTATTTACAACAACGATTAAAAATCACATCATTTTGGCGCCGCCGACGCGAATTTGTTTTTAGATTAATTTTTAGGTTTTTTTTTTTTATTATGTACAGTATTTTCATTTTTTTTAGATTTTTTTATTTTTCCTTTTTATGCGCTTATTTTTGTATTTATTCTCACGAAATTTTTGAGGATGATGAATTCTTCCGAGGAGACGTCACCTAAGATGACATTGGCAGAGTAAAAGCGCAGAAATTCAAATCAGCAGGCAACCTCATCTGAGATGACGCTGGCGGAATATAAGCGTAGGAAACAGTATGGAGTTTTTGATCCACATGTGGTAAGTGAAGAATCCCCTCTAGAGATATATGAGAAGTATTATAAGCACACACCACTTAGCTTGGAACTAAGATTGAGAATTCTGGAATGTAAAAAATTATATGATGATGATCAGTCTTGTAATGACTCTCTGGTCGAGACAGAATTTGTAGATGACCCTGTGAATGATTGTGTAGATGATTTGTCTAATTTATTAGAAGAATCTATCCCGCAAGACCTTTCACCCGACTTAGAGGTTGTTTCTAGGCCCCTAGACTTCCAAAAATTACCTAATTTAGGGTTAGAATTATGTGCTTCAAAAATTTTGTTGGATTACTTGGCATCTAAATACCCAGAGGACTTGCCTATTCCTGATACAGTGCATGAGCCTATTGATAATTCCCCAGTCTCAATAGATTCCCCATATTTTGTTATTTACGCACTTCCTTGTGCAGTAAAAACTTGGTTTAGGGGTAAATCTTGGTTTTTGATAGTTTCAGCGTCTCCGCGTTTTCATGACATAAGTGTGAAGCTGTCATTTGTAAATATTGTTTTTTGGGTCGATCCCCAAGTTTTCAGGTTATTAGTTTATGGGGATTCTTTTTGTACATTCCAGTAGATGTATCTTTATTTTTATACTTTCGTTTACTTTTTTTCATCTTATGGATTTCCCATCTTAAGTTTTGCATTGGATGACTCAATTACATTGAGGACAATGTAATGTTTAAGTGTGGGGGAGTGGTTAACGTTTTATTTTTCATTTTCAGGAATTTTCTTGCATATTATGACCAGCTGTGTAGCGGGCTTCAAAAAAAAAATTAAAAAAAAAATTAAAAATATAAAAATAATAATAATTTGATTGCTACGGTTATGACCAGCTGTGTAGCGGGTCTTTTCTTTTTTCTTGCATTATATGACCAGCTGTGTAGCGGGTCTTAAAAAATATTTTTATATAAAAAAAAATTATGACCAGCTGTGTAGCGGGTCTCTTTCTCTCTTATTATATGACCAGCTGTGTAGCGGGTCAATTTTCTGTTTTGCTCGAGGACTAGAAAAATGTAAGTGTGGGAGAATTTGATGAGCACGAAAGTGCGGCGCATTTTCACCCATAAATACATTAGTTGAGACTCTTTTTATCACTAATAAACTTATTTTAGTGTTTTTGGAAGAATAAGATCTTGTGGAGAATTGGCTCGAAAAAAATGTTATTTGCATCTCGGAGGACGCCCGTTATTCGGACCTTCACTTTAGATAAGGGATACCTTAATTACTAAGGGGCGCCCACATCTATTTGCACCCATGGCTACTATTTCCACCCACGTACTAAAGGTACTCCAGACTTCGCTAGAGGCACCCCTTCTTCATGCTCGTGAGCATAAATTTGGCGGGAAAATATCTTCTCTTCTGCGTACTCCTGGATTTGATCTGCGGAGTGTTTTAGGGAGATTTAGTTGTGGTATTTGATTGGTTTGACCCTATTCTATCTAAACAGGGAAGGTATGTTTGGTAGAATCGCTAAAGAAGGAAGATTTCCTGTGTTTGAACCAAAACAGGGAGCTTGAGGATATCTCGGAGTTATGGTTATATTTTTGGAGGAATACATGACGCGACTCGATTTTGACTCAATATGTTATGAGTATTCAACATGTTTGGTTGGAATATCACTACAAGATACGCGTGCAGAGAAAGAGTCTCGTGATTTCATGAAACAGAGAAGGATATATTTTCTAGATTTTTTCCAAGCTATTTACGGCAGTTACGTGTGACCTAAGTGCGTTATCCTCATTCTGTTATTCTTTTGGATGATGACTCAGCATGTTTGGAGGGAGTATACAATACTTGGCAGCAACAGGCGCGTGTGGAAGAAAAAAAGGGAAGGAAATATTCTCGTATCTGCACAGAATTGAAGAGAGAATTATACAGAGTTATTGTGGAAGATACGTGCACTTAGGGAAGTATATTCATTGGGGATTCGATATTTTTGATGAAGAGAGATTTTAACAGCTACAAGCATGAAAGGAAAGAAAAGGAGAATAAAATCTCCGAGACTTCAATGCAAGATTTTAGGACATTTACTCGAGATTTTGGGACTCTGGTGGTATATAAATAGGGGGGCTCGAGCTACAGAGAGGGTATCGAGTGATTGGGTAGGCTACAGAGTGGAGAAAATTGCTGCAGAGAAATCTGCAGCAGCAGCAGAGAAATAGTGAAGAACACGAAGAATAGACTCACAGAGACAGTCGTAAAATACTGTCGTTTATGCTTAAGAGATAAGACTGTCATCCTGCGACAGTTTATAGTTGTTCTTTGACAATGGGTTTGTAACGATTATAAACGTTGCAAATTCCCGGTTTAATTTGATTTTCTCTTTTTTCTCTTCTTTGTAAACACCATTTGAGCTATAAAAATATATTTTGAGCGTTTTTTTCACTAAGTGGAGCTAAACCTTTCTCTAGGAAGACGGAGGAAACCAAAATTCGTCATGTGGTAAATTCATTTAATTATTTATATGACTATTTGCATTAAATTAAAATTAAAAAAAAGATTTTTCTTAATTAATTGTCATTTCGTTTGATGGTTTATGCTTAGGATTAATTCTTTTGATATGCCATGCTTAAGATTTACAATTAATATTTTAAGAATCTACCTTAGGAAAAGAAATAGAGTCAAAATTATTATTGAATGAGCTATAATGGTTTAGAATAAATAGGTGAATCGCATGAATTTGAATATTTGGCGGAATCCTAGTCCCAGTAACTCTCGCCTTTGTTTATTATTTTATTCAAACTTTTAAATTTAATCTTCACAAGTCTCAGAGTTCGAATCCTTATTTACAACAACGATTAAAAATCACATCATTTTGGCGCCGCCGACGCGAATTTGTTTTTAGATTAATTTTTAGGTTTTTTTTTTTATTATGTACAGTATTTTCATTTTTTTTAGATTTTTTTATTTTTCCTTTTTATGCGCTTATTTTTGTATTTATTCTCACGAAATTTTTGAGGATGATGAATTCTTCCGAGGAGACGTCACCTAAGATGACATTGGCAGAGTAAAAGCGCAGAAATTCAAATCAGCAGGCAACCTCATCTGAGATGACGCTGGCGGAATATAAGCGTAGGAAACAGTATGGAGTTTTTGATCCACATGTGGTAAGTGAAGAATCCCCTCTAGAGATATATGAGAAGTATTATAAGCACACACCACTTAGCTTGGAACTAAGATTGAGAATTCTGGAATGTAAAAAATTATATGATGATGATCAGTCTTGTAATGACTCTCTGGTCGAGACAGAATTTGTAGATGACCCTGTGAATGATTGTGTAGATGATTTGTCTAATTTATTAGAAGAATCTATCCCGCAAGACCTTTCACCCGACTTAGAGGTTGTTTCTAGGCCCCTAGACTTCCAAAAGTTACCTAATTTAGGGTTAGAATTATGTGCTTCAAAAATTTTGTTGGATTACTTGGCATCTAAATACCCAGAGGACTTGCCTATTCCTGATACAGTGCATGAGCCTATTGATAATTCCCCAGTCTCAATAGATTCCCCATATTTTGTTATTTACGCACTTCCTTGTGCAGTAAAAACTTGGTTTAGGGGTAAATCTTGGTTTTTGATAGTTTCAGCGTCTCCGCGTTTTCATGACATAAGTGTGAAGCTGTCATTTGTAAATATTGTTTTTTGGGTCGATCCCCAAGTTTTCAGGTTATTAGTTTATGGGGATTCTTTTTGTACATTCCAGTAGATGTATCTTTATTTTTATACTTTCGTTTACTTTTTTTCATCTTATGGATTTCCCATCTTAAGTTTTGCATTGGATGACTCAATTACATTGAGGACAATGTAATGTTTAAGTGTGGGGGAGTGGTTAACGTTTTATTTTTCATTTTCAGGAATTTTCTTGCATATTATGACCAGCTGTGTAGCGGGCTTCAAAAAAAAAATTAAAAAAAAAATTAAAAATATAAAAATAATAATAATTTGATTGCTACGGTTATGACCAGCTGTGTAGCGGGTCTTTTCTTTTTTCTTGCATTATATGACCAGCTGTGTAGCGGGTCTTAAAAAATATTTTTATATAAAAAAAAATTATGACCAGCTGTGTAGCGGGTCTCTTTCTCTCTTATTATATGACCAGCTGTGTAGCGGGTCAATTTTCTGTTTTGCTCGAGGACTAGAAAAATGTAAGTGTGGGAGAATTTGATGAGCACGAAAGTGCGGCGCATTTTCACCCATAAATACATTAGTTGAGACTCTTTTTATCACTAATAAACTTATTTTAGTGTTTTTGGAAGAATAAGATCTTGTGGAGAATTGGCTCGAAAAAAATGTTATTTGCATCTCGGAGGACGCCCGTTATTCGGACCTTCACTTTAGATAAGGGATACCTTAATTACTAAGGGGCGCCCACATCTATTTGCACCCATGGCTACTATTTCCACCCACGTACTAAAGGTACTCCAGACTTCGCTAGAGGCACCCCTTCTTCATGCTCGTGAGCATAAATTTGGCGGGAAAATATCTTCTCTTCTGCGTACTCCTGGATTTGATCTGCGGAGTGTTTTAGGGAGATTTAGTTGTGGTATTTGATTGGTTTGACCCTATTCTATCTAAACAGGGAAGGTATGTTTGGTAGAATCGCTAAAGAAGGAAGATTTCCTGTGTTTGAACCAAAACAGGGAGCTTGAGGATATCTCGGAGTTATGGTTATATTTTTGGAGGAATACATGACGCGACTCGATTTTGACTCAATATGTTATGAGTATTCAACATGTTTGGTTGGAATATCACTACAAGATACGCGTGCAGAGAAAGAGTCTCGTGATTTCATGAAACAGAGAAGGATATATTTTCTAGATTTTTTCCAAGCTATTTACGGCAGTTACGTGTGACCTAAGTGCGCTATCCTCATTCTGTTATTCTTTTGGATGATGACTCAGCATGTTTGGAGGGAGTATACAATACTTGGCAGCAACAGGCGCGTGTGGAAGAAAAAAAGGGAAGGAAATATTCTCGTATCTGCACAGAATTGAAGAGAGAATTATACAGAGTTATTGTGGAAGATACGTGCACTTAGGGAAGTATATTCATTGGGGATTCGATATTTTTGATGAAGAGAGATTTTAACAGCTACAAGCATGAAAGGAAAGAAAAGGAGAATAAAATCTCCGAGACTTCAATGCAAGATTTTAGGACATTTACTCGAGATTTTGGGACTCTGGTGGTATATAAATAGGGGGGCTCGAGCTACAGAGAGGGTATCGAGTGATTGGGTAGGCTACAGAGTGGAGAAAATTGCTGCAGAGAAATCTGCAGCAGCAGCAGAGAAATAGTGAAGAACACGAAGAATAGACTCACAGAGACAGTCGTAAAATACTGTCGTTTATGCTTAAGAGATAAGACTGTCATCCTGCGACAGTTTATAGTTGTTCTTTGACAATGGGTTTGTAACGATTATAAACGTTGCAAATTCCCGGTTTAATTTGATTTTCTCTTTTTCTCTTCTTGTAAACACCATTTGAGCTATAAAAATATATTTTGAGCGTTTTTTTCACTAAGTGGAGCTAAACCTTTCTCTAGGAAGACGGAGGAAACCAAAATTCGTCATGTGGTAAATTCATTTAATTATTTATATGACTATTTGCATTAAATTAAAATTAAAAAAAAGATTTTTCTTAATTAATTGTCATTTCGTTTGATGGTTTATGCTTAGGATTAATTCTTTTGATATGCCATGCTTAAGATTTACAATTAATATTTTAAGAATCTACCTTAGGAAAAGAAATAGAGTCAAAATTATTATTGAATGAGCTATAATGGTTTAGAATAAATAGGTGAATCGCATGAATTTGAATATTTGGCGGAATCCTAGTCCCAGTAACTCTCGCCTTTGTTTATTATTTATTCAAACTTTTAAATTTAATCTTCACAAGTCTCAGAGTTCGAATCCTTATTTACAACAACGATTAAAAATCACATCATTTTGGCGCCGCCGACGCGAATTTGTTTTTAGATTAATTTTTAGGTTTTTTTTTTATTATGTACAGTATTTTCATTTTTTTAGATTTTTTTATTTTTCCTTTTATGCGCTTATTTTTGTATTTATTCTCACGAAATTTTTGAGGATGATGAATTCTTCCGAGGAGACGTCACCTAAGATGACATTGGCAGAGTAAAGCGCAGAAATTCAAATCAGCAGGCAACCTCATCTGAGATGACGCTGGCGGAATATAAGCGTAGGAAACAGTATGGAGTTTTGATCCACATGTGGTAAGTGAAGAATCCCCTCTAGAGATATATGAGAAGTATTATAAGCACACACCACTTAGCTTGGAAAAGATTGAGAATTCTGGAATGTAAAAAATTATATGATGATGATCAGTCTTGTAATGACTCTCTGGTCGAGACAGAATTTGTAGATGACCCTGTGAATGATTGTGTAGATGATTTGTCTAATTTATTAGAAGAATCTATCCCGCAAGACCTTTCACCCGACTTAGAGGTTGTTTCTAGGCCCCTAGACTTCCAAAAGTTACCTAATTTAGGGTTAGAATTATGTGCTTCAAAAATTTTGTTGGATTACTTGGCATCTAAATACCCAGAGGACTGCCTATTCCTGATACAGTGCATGAGCCTATTGATAATTCCCCAGTCTCAATAGATTCCCCATATTTTGTTATTTACGCACTTCCTTGTGCAGTAAAAACTTGGTTTAGGGGTAAATCTTGGTTTTTGATAGTTTCAGCGTCTCCGCGTTTTCATGACATAAGTGTGAAGCTGTCATTTGTAAATATTGTTTTTTGGGTCGATCCCCAAGTTTTCAGGTTATTAGTTTATGGGGATTCTTTTTGTACATTCCAGTAGATGTATCTTTATTTTTATACTTTCGTTTACTTTTTTTCATCTTATGGATTTCCCATCTTAAGTTTTGCATTGGATGACTCAATTACATTGAGGACAATGTAATGTTTAAGTGTGGGGGAGTGGTTAACGTTTTATTTTTCATTTTCAGGAATTTTCTTGCATATTATGACCAGCTGTGTAGCGGGCTTCAAAAAAAAAATTAAAAAAAAAATTAAAAATATAAAAATAATAATAATTTGATTGCTACGGTTATGACCAGCTGTGTAGCGGGTCTTTTCTTTTTTCTTGCATTATATGACCAGCTGTGTAGCGGGTCTTAAAAAATATTTTTATATAAAAAAAAATTATGACCAGCTGTGTAGCGGGTCTCTTTCTCTCTTATTATATGACCAGCTGTGTAGCGGGTCAATTTTCTGTTTTGCTCGAGGACTAGAAAATGTAAGTGTGGGAGAATTTGATGAGCACGAAAGTGCGGCGCATTTTCACCCATAAATACATTAGTTGAGACTCTTTTTATCACTAATAAACTTATTTTAGTGTTTTTGGAAGAATAAGATCTTGTGGAGAATTGGCTCGAAAAAAATGTTATTTGCATCTCGGAGGACGCCCGTTATTCGGACCTTCACTTTAGATAAGGGATACCTTAATTACTAAGGGGCGCCCACATCTATTTGCACCCATGGCTACTATTTCCACCCACGTACTAAAGGTACTCCAGACTTCGCTAGAGGCACCCCTTCTTCATGCTCGTGAGCATAAATTTGGCGGGAAAATATCTTCTCTTCTGCGTACTCCTGGATTTGATCTGCGGAGTGTTTTAGGGAGATTTAGTTGTGGTATTTGATTGGTTTGACCCTATTCTATCTAAACAGGGAAGGTATGTTTGGTAGAATCGCTAAAGAAGGAAGATTTCCTGTGTTTGAACCAAAACAGGGAGCTTGAGGATATCTCGGAGTTATGGTTATATTTTTGGAGGAATACATGACGCGACTCGATTTTGACTCAATATGTTATGAGTATTCAACATGTTTGGTTGGAATATCACTACAAGATACGCGTGCAGAGAAAGAGTCTCGTGATTTCATGAAACAGAGAAGGATATATTTTCTAGATTTTTTCCAAGCTATTTACGGCAGTTACGTGTGACCTAAGTGCGCTATCCTCATTCTGTTATTCTTTTGGATGATGACTCAGCATGTTTGGAGGGAGTATACAATACTTGGCAGCAACAGGCGCGTGTGGAAGAAAAAAAGGGAAGGAAATATTCTCGTATCTGCACAGAATTGAAGAGAGAATTATACAGAGTTATTGTGGAAGATACGTGCACTTAGGGAAGTATATTCATTGGGGATTCGATATTTTTGATGAAGAGAGATTTTAACAGCTACAAGCATGAAAGGAAAGAAAAGGAGAATAAAATCTCCGAGACTTCAATGCAAGATTTTAGGACATTTACTCGAGATTTTGGGACTCTGGTGGTATATAAATAGGGGGGCTCGAGCTACAGAGAGGGTATCGAGTGATTGGGTAGGCTACAGAGTGGAGAAAATTGCTGCAGAGAAATCTGCAGCAGCAGCAGAGAAATAGTGAAGAACACGAAGAATAGACTCACAGAGACAGTCGTAAAATACTGTCGTTTATGCTTAAGAGATAAGACTGTCATCCTGCGACAGTTTATAGTTGTTCTTTGACAATGGGTTTGTAACGATTATAAACGTTGCAAATTCCCGGTTTAATTTGATTTTCTCTTTTTTCTCTTCTTTGTAAACACCATTTGAGCTATAAAAATATATTTTGAGCGTTTTTTTCACTAAGTGGAGCTAAACCTTTCTCTAGGAAGACGGAGGAAACCAAAATTCGTCATGTGGTAAATTCATTTAATTATTTATATGACTATTTGCATTAAATTAAAATTAAAAAAAAGATTTTTCTTAATTAATTGTCATTTCGTTTGATGGTTTATGCTTAGGATTAATTCTTTTGATATGCCATGCTTAAGATTTACAATTAATATTTTAAGAATCTACCTTAGGAAAAGAAATAGAGTCAAAATTATTATTGAATGAGCTATAATGGTTTAGAATAAATAGGTGAATCGCATGAATTTGAATATTTGGCGGAATCCTAGTCCCAGTAACTCTCGCCTTTGTTTATTATTTTATTCAAACTTTTAAATTTAATCTTCACAAGTCTCAGAGTTCGAATCCTTATTTACAACAACGATTAAAAATCACATCATTTTGGCGCCGCCGACGCGAATTTGTTTTTAGATTAATTTTTAGGTTTTTTTTTTTTTTGTACAGTATTTTTTCATTTTTTTTAGATTTTTTTTTTTCCTTTTTATGCGCTTATTTTTGTATTTATTCTCACGAAATTTTTGAGGATGATGAATTCTTCCGAGGAGACGTCACCTAAGATGACATTGGCAGAGTAAAAGCGCAGAAATTCAAATCAGCAGGCAACCTCATCTGAGATGACGCTGGCGGAATATAAGCGTAGGAAACAGTATGGAGTTTTTGATCCACATGTGGTAAGTGAAGAATCCCCTAGAGATATATGAGAAGTATTATAAGCACACACCACTTAGCTTGGAACTAAGATTGAGAATTCTGGAATGTAAAAAATTATTGATGATGATCAGTCTTGTAATGACTCTCTGGTCGAGACAGAATTTGTAGATGACCCTGTGAATGATTGTGTAGATGATTTGTCTAATTTATTAGAAGAATCTATCCCGCAAGACCTTTCACACCGACTTAGAGGTTGTTTCTAGGCCCCTAGACTTCCAAAAGTTACCTAATTTAGGGTTAGAATTATGTGCTTCAAAAATTTTGTTGGATTACTTGGCATCTAAATACCCAGAGGACTTGCCTATTCCTGATACAGTGCATGATATTGATAATTCCCCAGTCTCAATAGATTCCCCATATTTTGTTATTTACGCACTTCCTGTGCAGTAAAAACTTGGTTTAGGGGTAAATCTTGGTTTTTGATAGTTTCAGCGTCTCCGCGTTTTCATGACATAAGTGTGAAGCTGTCATTTGTAAATATTGTTTTTTGGGTCGATCCCCAAGTTTTCAGGTTATTAGTTTATGGGGATTCTTTTTGTACATTCCAGTAGATGTATCTTTATTTTTATACTTTCGTTTACTTTTTTTCATCTTATGGATTTCCCATCTTAAGTTTTGCATTGGATGACTCAATTACATTGAGGACAATGTAATGTTTAAGTGTGGGGAGTGGTTAACGTTTTATTTTTCATTTTCAGGAATTTTCTTGCATATTATGACCAGCTGTGTAGCGGGCTTCAAAAAAAAAATTAAAAAAAAAATTAAAAATATAAAATAATAATAATTTGATTGCTACGGTTATGACCAGCTGTGTAGCGGGTCTTTTCTTTTTCTTGCATTATATGACCAGCTGTGTAGCGGGTCTTAAAAAATATTTTTATATAAAAAAAAATTATGACCAGCTGTGTAGCGGGTCTCTTTCTCTCTTATTATATGACCAGCTGTGTAGCGGGTCAATTTTCTGTTTTGCTCGAGGACTAAGAAAATGTAAGTGTGGGAGAATTTGATGAGCACGAATGCGGCGCATTTTTACCCATAAATACATTAGTTGAGACTCTTTTTATCACTAATAAACTTATTTTAGTGTTTTTGGAAGAATAAGATCTTGTGGAGAATTGGCTCGAAAAAAATGTTATTTGCATCTCGGAGGACGCCCGTTATTCGGACCTTCACTTTAGATAAGGGATACCTTAATTACTAAGGGGCGCCCACATCTATTTGCACCCATGGCTACTATTTCCACCCACGTACTAAAGGTACTCCAGACTTCGCTAGAGGCACCCCTTCTTCATGCTCGTGAGCATAAATTTGGCGGGAAAATATCTTCTCTTGTGTACTCCTGGATTTGATCTGCGGAGTGGAGGTTTTAGGGAGATTTAGTTGTGGTATTTGATTGGTTTGACCCTATTCTATCTAAACAGGGAAGGTATGTTTGTAGAATCGCTAAAGAAGGAAGATTTCCTGTGTTTGAACCAAAACAGGGAGCTTGAGGATATCTCGGAGTTATGGTTATATTTTGGAGGAATACATGACGCGACTCGATTTTGACTCAATATGTTAGAGTATTCAACATGTTTGGTTGGAATATCACTACAAGATACGCGTGCAGAGAAAGAGTCTTGTGATTTCATGAAACAGAGAAGGAGATATTTTCTAGATTTTTCCAAGCTATTTACGGCAGTTACGTGTGACCCTGAGTGCGTTATCCTCATCTTTTTATTCTTTTGGATGATGACTCAACATGTTTGGAGGGAGTATACAATACTTGGCAGCAACAGGCGCGTGTGGAAGAAAAAAAGGGAAGGAAATATTCTCGTATCTGCACAAAATTGAAGAGAGAATTATACAGAGTTATTGTGGAAGATACGTGCAGTTAGGGAAGTATATTCATTGGGGATTCAGTATTTTTAATGAAGAGATATTTTAATATCTACAAGCATGAAAGGAAAGAAACGGAGAATAAAATCTCCGAGACTTCAGTGCAAGATTTGGGGACATTTATTCGAGATTTTGGGACTCTAGTGGTATATAAATAGGAGCGGTCGAGCTACAGAGAGGGTATCGAGTGATTGGGTAGGCTATAGAGTGGAGGAAATTGCTGCAGAGAAATCTGCAGCAGCAAAGAGAAATAGTGAAGAACACGAAGAACAGACTCACAGAGTTAGTCGTAAAATAATGTCGTTTATGCTTAAGAGATAAGACTGTCATCCTGCGACAGTTTATAGTTGTTCTTTGTAACCGTGGGTTTGTAACGATTATAAACGTTGCAAATTCCGGGTTTAATTTGATTTTCTCTTCTTTGTAAACACCATTTGAGCTATAAAAATATATTTTGAGCGTGTTTTTCACTATGTGGAGCTAAACCTTTCTCTTGGACAACGGAGGAACCAAAATTTCGTCATGTGGTAAATTCATTTAATTATTTATATGACTATTTGCATTAAATTAAAATTAAAAAAAAGATTTTTCTTAATTAATTGTCATTTCGTTTGATGGTTTATGCTTAGGATTAATTCTTTTGATATGCCATGCTTAAGATTTACAATTAATATTTTAAGAATCTACCTTAGGAAAAGAAATAGAGTCAAAATTATTATTGAATGAGCTATAATGGTTTAGAATAAATAGGTGAATCGCATGAATTTGAATATTTGGCGGAATCCTAGTCCCAGTAACTCTCGCCTTTGTTTATTATTTTATTCAAACTTTTAAATTTAATCTTCACAAGTCTCAGAGTTCGAATCCTTATTTACAACAACGATTAAAAATCACATCATTTTGGCGCCGCCGACGCGAATTTGTTTTTAGATTAATTTTTAGGTTTTTTTTTTATTATGTACAGTATTTTCATTTTTTTTAGATTTTTTTATTTTTCCTTTTTATGCGCTTATTTTTGTATTTATTCTCACGAAATTTTTGAGGATGATGAATTCTTCCGAGGAGACGTCACCTAAGATGACATTGGCAGAGTAAAAGCGCAGAAATTCAAATCAGCAGGCAACCTCATCTGAGATGACGCTGGCGGAATATAAGCGTAGGAAACAGTATGGAGTTTTTGATCCACATGTGGTAAGTGAAGAATCCCCTCTAGAGATATATGAGAAGTATTATAAGCACACACCACTTAGCTTGGAACTAAGATTGAGAATTCTGGAATGTAAAAAATTATATGATGATGATCAGTCTTGTAATGACTCTCTGGTCGAGACAGAATTTGTAGATGACCCTGTGAATGATTGTGTAGATGATTTGTCTAATTTATTAGAAGAATCTATCCCGCAAGACCTTTCACCCGACTTAGAGGTTGTTTCTAGGCCCCTAGACTTCCAAAAGTTACCTAATTTAGGGTTAGAATTATGTGCTTCAAAAATTTTGTTGGATTACTTGGCATCTAAATACCCAGAGGACTTGCCTATTCCTGATACAGTGCATGAGCATATTGATAATTCCCCAGTCTCAATAGATTCCCCATATTTTGTTATTTACGCACTTCCTTGTGCAGTAAAAACTTGGTTTAGGGGTAAATCTTGGTTTTTGATAGTTTCAGCGTCTCCGCGTTTTCATGACATAAGTGTGAAGCTGTCATTTGTAAATATTGTTTTTTGGGTCGATCCCCAAGTTTTCAGGTTATTAGTTTATGGGGATTCTTTTTGTACATTCCAGTAGATGTATCTTTATTTTTATACTTTCGTTTACTTTTTTTCATCTTATGGATTTCCCATCTTAAGTTTTGCATTGGATGACTCAATTACATTGAGGACAATGTAATGTTTAAGTGTGGGGGAGTGGTTAACGTTTTATTTTTCATTTTCAGGAATTTTCTTGCATATTATGACCAGCTGTGTAGCGGGCTTCAAAAAAAAAATTAAAAAAAAAATTAAAAAAAAAAATAATAATAATTTGATTGCTACGGTTATGACCAGCTGTGTAGCGGGTCTTTTCTTTTTCTTGCATTATATGACCAGCTGTGTAGCGGGTCTTAAAAATATTTTTATATAAAAAAAAATTATGACCAGCTGTGTAGCGGGTCTCTTTCTCTCTTATTATATGACCAGCTGTGTAGCGGGTCAATTTTCTGTTTTGCTCGAGGACTAGAAAAATGTAAGTGTGGGAGAATTTGATGAGCACGAAAGTGCGGCGCATTTTCACCCATAAATACATTAGTTGAGACTCTTTTTATCACTAATAAACTTATTTTAGTGTTTTTGGAAGAATAAGATCTTGTGGAGAATTGGCTCGAAAAAAATGTTATTTGCATCTCGGAGGACGCCCGTTATTCGGACCTTCACTTTAGATAAGGGATACCTTAATTACTAAGGGGCGCCCACATCTATTTGCACCCATGGCTACTATTTCCACCCACGTACTAAAGGTACTCCAGACTTCGCTAGAGGCACCCCTTCTTCATGCTCGTGAGCATAAATTTGGCGGGAAAATATCTTCTCTTCTGTGTACTCCTGGATTTGATCTGCGGAGTGTTTTAGGGAGATTTAGTTGTGGTATTTGATTGGTTTGACCCTATTCTATCTAAACAGGGAAGGTATGTTTGGTAGAATCGCTAAAGAAGGAAGATTTCCTGTGTTTGAACCAAAACAGGGAGCTTGAGGATATCTCGGAGTTATGGTTATATTTTTGGAGGAATACATGACGCGACTCGATTTTGACTCAATATGTTATGAGTATTCAACATGTTTGGTTGGAATATCACTACAAGATACGCGTGCAGAGAAAGAGTCTTGTGATTTCATGAAACAGAGAAGGAGATATTTTCTAGATTTTTCCCAAGCTATTTACGGCAGTTACGTGTGACCCTGAGTGCGCTATCCTCATTCTTTTATTCTTTTGGATGATGACTCAACATGTTTGGAGGGAGTATACAATACTTGGCAGCAACAGGCGCGTGTGGAAGAAAAAAAGGGAAGGAAATATTCTCGTATCTGCACAAAATTGAAGAGAGAATTATACAGAGTTATTGTGGAAGATACGTGCAGTTAGGGAAGTATATTCATTGGGGATTCAGTATTTTTAATGAAGAGATATTTTAATATCTACAAGCATGAAAGGAAAGAAACGGAGAATAAAATCTCCGAGACTTCAGTGCAAGATTTGGGGACATTTATTCGAGATTTTGGGACTCTAGTGGTATATAAATAGGAGCGGTCGAGCTACAGAGAGGGTATCGAGTGATTGGGTAGGCTATAGAGTGGAGGAAATTGCTGCAGAGAAATCTGCAGCAGCAACAGAGAAATAGTGAAGAACACGAAGAACAGACTCACAGAGTTAGTCGTAAAATAATGTCGTTTATGCTTAAGAGATAAGACTGTCATCCTGCGACAGTTTATAGTTGTTCTTTGTAACCGTGGGTTTGTAACGATTATAAACGTTGCAAATTCCGGGTTTAATTTGATTTTCTCTTCTTTGTAAACACCATTTGAGCTATAAAAATATATTTTGAGCGTGTTTTTCACTATGTGGAGCTAAACCTTTCTCTTGGACAACGGAGGAACCAAAATTTCGTCATGTGGTAAATTCATTTAATTATTTATATGACTATTTGCAGTAAATTAAAATTAGAAAAATATTTTTCTTAATTAATTGTCATTTCGTTTGATGGTTTATGCTTAGGATTAATTCTTTTGATATGCCATACGTAAGATTTACAATTAATATTTTAAGAATCTACCTTAGGAAAAGAAATAGAGTCAAAATTATTATTGAATGAGCTATAATGGTTTAGAATAAATAGGTGAATCGCATGAATTTGAATATTTGGTGGAATCCTATTCCCAGTAACTCTCGCCTTTGTTTATTATTTTATTCAAACCTTTAAATTTAATCTTCAGAAGTCTCAGAGTTCGAATCCTTATTTACAACAACGATTAAAAATCACATCAGGTTACAACTTTAGATAGACCATATCTCCCACTGCAAATTCCCTGTCAGTTCGTTTTTGATCTGCAAAATATTTCATACGAGCATGAGCTTTAGTCAAGTCATCCTTCAAAAGTTGGAGCATCACATCTCTATTTTTCAGATAGGTTTCTACAGCAGCTACTGAAGTTGTGGTTGCAACCGAGAAGATCAAGTGGGGAGGCTGATATCCACACAATGCTTGAAAGGGAGACATCTTCAAACTGGTATGATATTTGGTGTTGAACCACCATTCTTCTAATGCCAACCATTGAGTCCATTGTTTTGGGTTAGAGCTGGTCATGCATCTGAGGTACTGTTCTACACAAGGAGTATATAAACCTGTGTTTTGAATAGTTCCCTTAGATTGTTGACAAACCATGCACTTTTGTATGTACCTTTGAACATATCGTTTCAGTGAAGGCCATAAATAACGTTCTTCAACCAAAGAAATGGTTTTATCACGTCCAAAATGTCCACCAAGACCACTGCCATGTAAATATACTATCAGATGAAGACGCAAAGAACATTGTGGTATACATAAGCGATTTCCTTTAAAAATAAAACCATCTTGAATGAGAGAATCATCAACACAGCCTGTTGACGAACCACATTTTCCCCAGAGATGTTGAAAACCTTTGTCTTCACCATAAAGGTTTTTGAGGAAATCAAAATTCAAACTCTCATGCTTGAGAGTGACAAGAAGATAAGCTCTCCTACTCAAAGCATCATCTACTGATTTAATTTTCCACTCTTATGTCTAATGGAAAATGTATACTGGTTGATAGTAGATAACCATCGATCATGCATTTTGTTAACTTTAGATAAAGTTTTTTAAAATTTAAGAGCTTGATTATTAGTGTTTACTATGAACTCACTGTGAATAAGATAAGGATGCCATTGTTTCAAATCTTGAATAAGTGTTATCAATTCCAGTTCATAAGTAGACCATTTATTCCTTGTATCAGAATTCTTCTCACTATGATAAGAAACTGGGTGATCTTCCTGAGATAGCACAGCTCCTATACCAACAATAGAAGCATCACAATGTATTTCAAATGGTTTGTCAAAATTTGCCATAGCAAGAACAGGAGCACTACACAGTTTTTCCTTGAGTAAATTGAAGCTCTTATCTGCTTCTTCATTCCAAAAAAAAGGTGTCACACTTCAAACAATCCGTAAGACCAGCTGCAATAGTGCTGAAATTCTTGACAAATCTCTTATAAAAAGAAGCTAACCCATGGAAGCTTCGCACTTCATGAATAGAAGTAGGAGTGGGCCAATCAACAATGGCTTTAACCTTTGAATGATCAACAAAATTACCAGTACTTGAAACTACATAACCCAAACTTCTTTAAGTTCACATATAACACATTCTCTTGTAGTGTAGAAAATGCCTGAGATAAATGTTCAAGATGTTCTTCCTCATTGCGACTGTAGATCAAAATATCATGAAAGTATACGATGACAAATTTTCCCAGAAAAGTTTGTAACACTTGATTCATAAGACGCATAAACGTGCTAGGAGCGTTGGATAAACCAAATGGCATCACAAGCCACTCATATAATCCTTCACGATTCTTAAATGGAGTCTTCCATTCATCCCATATACAAATGCGTATTTGATGATAACCACTTCGTAGATCAATCTTTGTAAATACTTTAGCACCAGAAAGAATATCGATCATATCATCTAGTCTTGGTATTGGAAATCTATATGGTATAGTTATTATGTTCAATACCCTGCAATCTATACACATACGATGACCACTATCTTTCTTATCTACTAAAAATGTTGGACTAGCACAAGGGATTTTGTTTAATCTAATCAATCCTTTGTGTAACAAATCATCAACTTGTCCTTGTAAAATCTCATGTTCTTTAGGACTCAACCTATAGTGAGCTTGATTAGGAAGAGAAGTTCATGGAATAAAATCTATTTGATGCTGCAAATCCCTTAATGGAGGTAAAGTGTTAGGTAATTCATCAGGAAATAATTCACCAAAGGAAGATAATAAATTTTGTACCTTAGAAGAAATCTCCACCATCGGTTTAGTAGACTCATGAGAACTCAAAGTATGAGTTGATTGTAAAGAACGAGTAATTGAAGTAACTAGAGCAGTTGTCTCCGGTTCAGAATGTTCTCTTGTTGAAGTAGAAGACTGTAAAGTCCATAATACTTTAGTAAAACCATCATGAATGAAAGTGTACATATTCTCATAGCAGTTACGAACATCGCAAATATCATACTGCCAAGGCCTTCCCAAGAGTAGACTTGCAGCATTCATATTAATTACGTCACAAAGAGCATAATCTTCATATCCAAGGAATGAAAACTTAACCAAACATTGATGAGTTATTTTTTGTGTGGAAGAACTGTTTATCCATCCTACAGAGTATGTATTTGGATGAAGAGTAAATGGTAATCCCAACTTCTCAACTAACTTTGCAGCTACATAATTTTCAGTACTCCCACTGTCAATGATCATACTATAAAGTTTTTCTTCTATAACACACTGAGACTTGAAGATACTATGCCTTTGTGACAGACATGGTTCTGTGATCAGTATTGGTCGTATAATTCCAAGAAAATCTGCATCATAAGACTCATGCGCATTCAAGTAAGTCTGCTCTTCATCTTCAAGGACTTCTTCCTCTTGTGTTTCTTCTTGAGTTTCATTAATATAAGCATGAAACTTACGGAAGTCACTAGAAGTATGACCTGTTTGATTGCATTTATTACACTTATCTCCTCTAAACTTGGAATAAGGATTAGTATGCTTTGATAAGGGAGGAAATTGTTGTTGGTATGTATTACTTCTAGTTTTTGGAGCAGTATCTCTTTGGTTTGAAATCTGAGGTGACTTAGCAGGTGGAATATCAAGCAAAGGTGAATTTTCAACAGGGAGAGGTGTTTGGTTGTATGAAAAATTTGGTACTGGTGCTTGTTGAACAGGTCGACCTAAACTTCTTTCTGGAGCATATGAATAACCATCTTGGTTACTCGAAGGAAAAGTATATGGCCTAGAGGTTCGGTAATAGCCTTGAGCACGGTTTTGTCTTGGATATGCTTGGCTAGAATTACTAAGTATTCGCCTCTCAATATTAATGGCTTGCTGAATAGCTTCAACCATCGTATAAAAGGATTGAGTCATTCCTTGATGTATAATCCTATTCAAACCGTCAATAAAACGTGCTACCAACTGTTCTTCAGATTCATTCAACTGATTACGTGCCACCAAACTATAAAATTCAGCTACATACTCTTCAACAAGTCTAGCACCTTGTCTGCAGTTTTGTAGTTTGATAAAAAATTGATGAATAAAATCTTTAGGTATAAACTTTTCTCGTAATAAGTCTTTCATTATTTTCCAAGTACGTATATGAGGCTTATGATACTTACTTCGATCATCACAGAGTTTATCCCACCATGTTGCAGCTCCACCTTTTAATTTATAAGCCACTAGCTTCACTTTAGTAGAATCAGGCACTTCCATGAAGTTGAAAAAAGACTCCACTTCGTAAAACCAATCCAATAAATCCTATATTTGTAAACCACCATGAAAATTGGGTATATCAGCTTTCAACTTATATTCTGGTAAAGTTCCTTATGGATTCATACCAGATTTTAATCTTCTTTCATCCTCCCACCTTTTTTCTTATTCTGCTTCAATCGTGTCCTCATCTTCATCACTGTGAATATTTATAGTTGCAGGATTCTTATAAGGACTGTTAAGAAAACTCTCAACTTGTTTTTTGAGCGTAAGAAGTTGTGAAATATCCTCAGGAATATAAGTATTTGTAACAATAGAATTTAGCTTAACTTTTGCTTAATCGTCTTCCCTTTCTCCTGTTTTCTTTACTTCTCCATCTGTATCATCATTTAAACCAGGCATGGTTTTATCTTCTAAACCTACACGTTTCCATATTTTGAGTATGAAATCTTCATGAACTTTAAGCTTTGTCTCGAGATCACGTTTAGTTGTACCAATCTTGGTTCCAAGTTTGGTTTCAAGTGAAAGAATCGAGGTTTTAAGTTCAGAGACGGATGTTTTCAAGAGTTCTTTTAGTTCTTCAAGAGCTTTTGTAAAAGTTGCATCTGTCATTGTAAGTTGATGAAAATATAGGGTTTTGAGTTTCGGAAGCGGTTTAAGGATCGGGTTTTAAGATAAGAATCTAAAACCTATGGATCTGAAGCCAACTAATGAAGAACTTAATTAGAAGAATGCAATACGGAGATTGCGGGTGATACGAAGATATGAAAGAGATACAAATAGGATGAAATCAAAAGATTAAGAATACGAGAATTGAAAGAGTTGATAAAGATAATAATATTGATTGATAATAATAATAAGATGATCCTCAAAACAATAAACTGTAGCCTACTGGCAGGCCTTGAAAGGGTGTATAAATTAAGCGCAATGAAAACGGGGGCCTACAGTAATACCGCAAGTGCACGGTCGTCGGTTGTAGCTCGTGCAAGTACGGGTCGATCCACAGAGATCGGGTGTGTTTTGGAAGTGATTTAGCTAATTGGGTTCCTAGATTTGCTTTGGGCTTAGAAGCCTTTTGGCTTAAATTGGGCTTGAGTACTAATGGGTTTGTTCACAATAAAATGAACTGAGCTTGGGCTCAGTTAGTCTTTGAAATGCAAATGGGCTTAGGCCTTAAACTTAGGCTTTTGATTAAGCCTGAATTGGATTGGGCCTTAATAATGAACTTGGGCTTTGGTTTTGGTCTTCTGATGAGCCCAAGTTGTGCTCTGGGCTTTTGGTTTTAGAAACTGGGCTTGGTTACTGAGGACTGGGCCTTAGGCTTCACTGAAGTGAATTGGGCTCAGTTGGATTGGCCTTTGCTTGGCTGCAGGAGCAGCAAGTCTGCACAGCAGCTGCAGGAGAAGAAGTGGCAGCAGCTTGGCAGCAGGCTTGGCAGCAGGCAAAGAAGCAGCAGGCACCAGTAGCAGCAGTAGGGCAGCTGCACAGCAGGTAGTAGCAGCAGCAGGAGCAAGAGCTGCACAGCAAGGCCAACAGCAACAGCAAAAGGAGAAGTGCTGCAGGGCAAGTGCAACAGCAACCAGCACAAGGAGTGGTAAACAGTGGCTCTAGGCCAAATTGGAAGCAAACCAGAGAAGCAACAGAGTTGCAGGGCAGGGAAGAAACAACAAGGCAAAAGCAAAAGCAAAGAACAAAACAAGATGAACCAAGGCCTAAGGCCAAGGGCAGGGTTGTGGTGAAGCTGAAATGAACAAGGCTAAGGCAAGAATACAGGCAATCACAAATAGAATGGTAAGATAATCAGCTTGCTATAAGCACTGATTTCTTCCATTGCACAATCAGCACATTGCAATCTAAGCATACACAAGGAATGGCAAGAAAATCAGCTTGCTATAAGCACTGATTTCTTCCATTGCACAATTAGTTCAATGCTTCAAAAGTATCTAGCCTAGCATTCCTTCAAATGACAGTGAATTAAACATGACATTACACAAACATTACATGGCAGTGAACAACAACACATGTTAACAGGACTAATGTAACAGGAGACAAACAATTTTTACAACATAACAGGAGCATCCTAAGCATAACAGGAGACAAACAATTTTAACAGGAGCATCCTAAGCATAACAATTAACATTAACAGGACATGAGATTGAAAAGTAAAACAACTGAAATTGAAATTGCAAGTGGAGCATGAACATCAAACAAAGCAGCAAATTGAACTAAAAAAACAACATTAACAGAACATGAACTGAAATTGAAAAGTGAACTGAAATTAACAGGACATGAAAGTCCTGGATGCTGGCTATTCCAAGCATAGTTTTTACATCATACTCACACCCATATATATACCCACAGACAATTAGGGTTCTACCCATTTTCACCCAAAAATTCCCAAACTGACAGAGCTAGGGTTTGTGATTACTCACCCAATTTGACACAACCACTCCATTGTGATGTCGACCCATGCTTCTATTTGTTCTCCTGTATCACCTCCATGCATCAATTGCTTCTCTAGCACACGTTAATCCATCAACCCATAACCTAGGGTTTAGGTTAGGTAATGAGTTGATGGGATAAAGGGCTAGAATGATGGGGGAAGGTGTTCAATCACGTGTAGGATGACGGAGGTGGTATGGTGGTGTTTGGTGGCGACAGGGAGAGGTGGCGATGATGGTGGCGACAGTTGCAGGGTGATGGTTCTGCAGAGGAGGGGTGATGGAGGAGATGGCTCGACTGTTTGGGAGAAGGGGGGTGTTTGGTTAGGTGGTAGGGTTCGGTTGCTAGGGTGTTAGGCGGATCCATCGAGTTTGATGTTCTGCGACGCTGAGTCCTGGATGCGAAGCTGGTAGGTAGATCGGACGGTGATGTGAAGTGAAGCTTGTAGCGACCGTCAGATTTTTTGATACAACGAAGTTAACGGCTCTAGATGGGGTTATGTGTTGTAGTGTAAGGCGGAGATATCAAACGTTGATGAACAGCAAGGGAGCGACCGTTGGATTCAACTACCATCTAATCTGAAGGCTTGGAATTTCAGCGCTGTGGTGCTCGGCAGAGACTTCAGATTTTGATGCGCGATGAAGGAGCGACCATCGGATGCTTCTGAGAACTGATCTGATGGCTGAGAACGGAGGTGCTTTTGTGTGTAGAAAATGAGGTTGTGCGCACCATTCTTCGCGGTTTCCTTGCGTGATTTCTCCCGGCTTTTCACTACTTTTCTGCTCTTTTTGCCCCGCGACTCATCCGAACTTTATTTATTACCTAAAAATGCAAAATTAAGTAAGAAAAATATTTATTCTTGAAAACAATGAAAATACAGAATATGGGATAAAATGTAGAATTAATGCATAAAAGATGAGTTAAAATGCCAACAAAAAGGGATAAATATATACAATATTTGGCACTCATCAAATACCCCCAAACCTGAATTTTACTTGTCCTCAAGTAAAACAAAACTAAGGAAATCCTAACTATACCACTGTCGCTGGTCTCTCGAATGCATTTAGCGTATGCACTAAGCCTTTTAAACCACTAAGTGTCCCTAGTGGACGAGTTGAAGTCTCGTGAAGGTTTACCAGAGGTGTGCCTACAAAACCTAAGGACAAATATAAGCTCAGATTCCATCAAACGTGACATGTGCAAAACAGTTTAAGCTCACAGCAAAATGGAGATGTCAATCTAGCTATCGAAGGCACAATCCTAGCACTGATAATAAATAAGGACATGTGATAAGAGTGTAAAGTGTATCTACACATGTGTAAAGAAAGATCTGAAGTCATGACTACTAATCACCAAGAGATAGTTTCTCAGGCTAAGAACTGAGGTCGAAATCTAGCTAGCTGTCCGGACTTTACGAGAATTGTGAATGAGTTGGAGGTATTTCACAATTCTCGCGTTGTACATCAATGGCATACACCCTCCTTGCTTATTACAACGAAACAACAAAAGATGACTATTTACATGACTCTTATTTACATTGACTACTCTCTTTATTTGTGGAACAAGAGAGGATGGAATTGAACAATACTTGATTTTTTTGTATTTTTCTGATATTTTTTTCTGAATATATACATCGATTTTTTTTTTTTTTTTTTTTTTTTTTTTTTTTTTTAAGCACTGAACACTTTTGATACATATACAAAAGGAAACAAAAATTACATGACACTTTGCAAGAGGTAGCCCTTTTTGATGCACCCAGTTAAATTCGATGGTTGTTTTCTTAATGTAACCTCCACCTTCTATCCCAACCAACCAAAGAACAAGCTAGTCCAGTTTCGTTCAGTATTCTAAAGTGATTGGCAATCGTAACTTCCTATCAAACACCTTGAAGATCGAGGCCATACATGTATTGGTAGATCGTGCGCGTGCAAATTTCTTATCACTATGTGAATTGTGCTAGAATCAGGGTGCCTAAATATCTAGACTAAGACTCCTAATAATTACATATTTGCACAAGAGTCAACATTTCAAGGTAAATGAGCTCCATTTTTTATGATTTTTTTTTTTAATTTTTTTGAATTTTTTTTTTGAATTTTTTTTTTTTTGGAATTTTTCAATTTTTTCAAAAGAAGAAGGAGTTCGTTTTTAATGGCAAATTATCATGGTATCTACTCTATACCCCCAAACCTAAACTAAACATTGTCCTCAATGTTTCAAAATATGGAAAGAATTAAAATGCAACATATGGAAAGGGACATGCTGAGTAGAGTAAAAGGAGAGAGAATACCCGATTTCGGCGAAAGCAGAATTAAAACTCCGTTTATTCAAGGCAAAAATCCAACATATTTCAGCCGAGATCATATTGGATTAGCAAAATATATACAAAAGGAACAAAAGGGTTTTTAAGAAATTTTAACTACTGGATTATATACAAAAAATTCACCATACACTAACAATCTAAAGAGTTGAGGATCAACCCAAAAGACAAAGTGTAGACATTTCAACAGCTTCACACATATATAACAGGAAAGAAACGCAAGTGAAACTGTGAAACAAAATGAGCTACCCCCAAACCTGGATTTTACAGAAGATATAATTTTGAAAACAAAATCGCGCAGTTTCGGGGGTTCATCATGCAAAAGGTCTAGCTCGAAATGAACTGTGCTAGGGACGGGCAAACATGCTAATTCCAACTGTGGTTCCTCAGATGTATTATACTTAGAAGCAAAATAGTCCAAGAGGACTTGGGAAGCACACAGTTCCAAACCTAGGTTGGGAATTTTCAGAAAAATTGGTTTTACAATGTTGGTACAAACCAAATCTAGGTTGGGTGGAAGGCCAACAGATTGTGACTCGTGTAGGAGGATAGGCACATCATTACTAATCACATCAACATCTCCTAAGTCTTCTACAAGTGTCACAACATGCTCACAATCATCAAACAGTTTAGCAAGTTCACACTCAGAATCATCAACATCATCAATAAATTCATTCTCATGCATTGGCAAATCAGGAGAAATATCACAATGTGACCTAGGTAGAGAATCAGACACATCAAATATATTTCATGCATATTAGTGTCTACAGAAGATTCAACTATTCCTATGTCATGTTCATCTTCACAGAATAATTGTACGAATCCCATGTCAATATCAAAATCATATGAATTACAATGAGTATTAGAAAAAACAACATTCATGAAGGTCGAGGGCGAGAAGCCATATGTTTTTGAACCAACAGGTTCCACAATATTTTCATGTTCTTCTAACATATCATCATAATCATCATAATCATCATCATGGTAGCATGCATATTGGTCCTCATTAACAGTGGTGGTGTCGTTAGTCAATTCATGTTCCTCTAAATTAGGTTCATATTCAACATCATTTACATGAATGGGACTAGACACTTCATTAGGGACAACATACATTTCCTCATGAATTTCCTCCTTTTGTAGGTGAAGCAAAATCTGATCTAAATATGCCTGAATTCGTGATGTAGATCTATCGAAGTTTTGCTCACTAAGTCTTAAAGCTTCTGTGGTGGAGTCTAAATTCATGGGAGTACAAAATTCTTCATGTTCAAATTGTGGTGAATGGTACATGTATGCATGGTCATTAGGGTCTACAAAATATTGATCGCAACCCTCAAAGGATTGATTATGGTCCCAATGACTACCATTCTCACAATTCATGGGCATTTCATACATTGGATTTTCTCTTGATGGCCTAAAATTATGCAAAATATGACAATGCTCAACAGGGTGGTCTAAACTACCACATGCGGGACATGCATAGATTTCAGGTTGCCTAAGAAAATTAGATGTGACAGATTCCTCATGTGATTGCATTTCTAAAGCTGCGATTCGAGCTTCTAATTGATCCATCAGAGATGATTGTGTGAGTGAGGCACTAGCAAAATGTTCATTTTCACGTTGCGATAAATGATGCATGTATGAATAGTCATTAGGGTTCATGTATTGCGGCTCGGGACTTTGAAAATGTCCATAATAATTCCTATAACTATTGACATCATGGTCTGTGGGAGGTTCATAACGTGAAGTTTGTCCATACGCAAGTTCTCTAAGGGATTCGTTGTATTCCCCAACAGTAGAAAAAGATCTATACATGATTGGGCTCTAAGCTCAAAATTTGGTTTTTAAGGGATTGGACTTTTTGGAAAAATTTGGTTTTGTTGGGAAAAATTTGGTTTTGGCGGGAGACATTTGGTTTTAATGGGAAAAAGAAAAATTTTGGTTTTTAATGTGGAGCAGAATAAAATTTGGTTTTTAAAATCTGGGAGCAAGTAATTTTTTTTTTTTTTTTTTTTTTAAATAATAAAAAGAAGAAAATAAAAATTTGGTTTTTGAAATGGGAGCAAGCCCACTGTGCAAGCCTCTAATGAAATGAAGGCTGCGGCCTACGAAAATCCAAGTTTTAATTTTTGAAAGTTTAATTTGGCCCAGTTGGTTAAGGCCCGACGTTTGTTTTAAAACTTTGGTTTCGAGGTCCACTTACAAGTCCACAACCAGTTATAAGCTCAGCTGGGTTTAAACCCAGAGTCCAAAATACAAGTCCAATGGAAGAATTTAAACAAGCCCACACAAAATAAATACAAGCCCACAAATTAAACAAACAAGCCCAAAATAATTATTACAAACCCAAAATAGAAAATAAAAAGCCCAAAAAATTGGGTTAATTATTACAAGCCCACAATTAAAGAAATTTGGAAGCCCACAGGTTGGGTTCTCTTAATGGAATGGGTTTAGGCTTACCTTTTTAGCACAGCCCAGCTGCTCTGATATTGTTGCAAAAACCCAGTTGGGTTTTGGTTCTTTTCCTTGGTGGCGTCCCAGCAGAGGAAAAACAGGTTCAGAACAGCAGGTCCAACAGCAAATGAAGTGAAGCAGATGCAGATGCAAATGCTACGCAGTGAAATGCAAAATAGCTAAGAAAAACTACAAGAAAAACACAACACCAATCCCCGGCAGCGGCGCCAAAAACTTGATAGTCCCCGGCAGCGGCGCCAAAAACTTGGCAGGCCTTGAAAGGGTGTATAAATTAAGCGCAATGAAAACGGGGGCCTACAGTAATACCGCAAGTGCACGGTCGTCGGTTGTAGCTCGTGCAAGTACGGGTCGATCCACAGAGATCGGGTGTGTTTTGGAAGTGATTTAGCTAATTGGGTTCCTAGATTTGCTTTGGGCTTAGAAGCCTTTTGGCTTAAATTGGGCTTGAGTACTAATGGGTTTGTTCACAATAAAATGAACTGAGCTTGGGCTCAGTTAGTCTTTGAAATGCAAATGGGCTTAGGCCTTAAACTTAGGCTTTTGATTAAGCCTGAATTGGATTGGGCCTTAATAATGAACTTGGGCTTTGGTTTTGGTCTTCTGATGAGCCCAAGTTGTGCTCTGGGCTTTTGGTTTTAGAAACTGGGCTTGGTTACTGAGGACTGGGCCTTAGGCTTCACTGAAGTGAATTGGGCTCAGTTGGATTGGCCTTTGCTTGGCTGCAGGAGCAGCAAGTCTGCACAGCAGCTGCAGGAGAAGAAGTGGCAGCAGCTTGGCAGCAGGCTTGGCAGCAGGCAAAGAAGCAGCAGGCACCAGTAGCAGCAGTAGGGCAGCTGCACAGCAGGTAGTAGCAGCAGCAGGAGCAAGAGCTGCACAGCAAGGCCAACAGCAACAGCAAAAGGAGAAGTGCTGCAGGGCAAGTGCAACAGCAACAGCAGCACAAGGAGTGGTAAACAGTGGCTCTAGGCCAAATTGGAAGCAAACCAGAGAAGCAACAGAGTTGCAGGGCAGGGAAGAAACAACAAGGCAAAAGCAAAAGCAAAGAACAAAACAAGATGAACCAAGGCCTAAGGCCAAGGGCAGGGTTGTGGTGAAGCTGAAATGAACAAGGCTAAGGCAAGAATACAGGCAATCACAAATAGAATGGTAAGATAATCAGCTTGCTATAAGCACTGATTTCTTCCATTGCACAATCAGCACATTGCAATCTAAGCATACACAAGGAATGGCAAGAAAATCAGCTTGCTATAAGCACTGATTTCTTCCATTGCACAATTAGTTCAATGCTTCAAAAGTATCTAGCCTAGCATTCCTTCAAATGACAGTGAATTAAACATGACATTACACAAACATTACATGGCAGTGAACAACAACACATGTTAACAGGACTAATGTAACAGGAGACAAACAATTTTTACAACATAACAGGAGCATCCTAAGCATAACAGGAGACAAACAATTTTAACAGGAGCATCCTAAGCATAACAATTAACATTAACAGGACATGAGATTGAAAAGTAAAACAACTGAAATTGAAATTGCAAGTGGAGCATGAACATCAAACAAAGCAGCAAATTGAACTAAAAAAACAACATTAACAGAACATGAACTGAAATTGAAAAGTGAACTGAAATTAACAGGACATGAAAGTCCTGGATGCTGGCTATTCCAAGCATAGTTTTTACATCATACTCACACCCATATATATACCCACAGACAATTAGGGTTCTACCCATTTTCACCCAAAAATTCCCAAACTGACAGAGCTAGGGTTTGTGATTACTCACCCAATTTGACACAACCACTCCATTGTGATGTCGACCCATGCTTCTATTTGTTCTCCTGTATCACCTCCATGCATCAATTGCTTCTCTAGCACACGTTAATCCATCAACCCATATCCTAGGGTTTAGGTTAGGTAATGAGTTGATGGGATAAAGGGCTAGAATGATGGGGGAAGGTGTTCAATCACGTGTAGGATGATGACGGAGGTGGTATGGTGGTGTTTGGTGGCGACAGGGAGAGGTGGCGATGATGGTGGCGACAGTTGCAGGGTGATGGTTCTGCAGAGGAGGGGTGATGGAGGAGATGGCTCGACTGTTTGGGAGAAGGGGGGTGTTTGGTTAGGTGGTAGGGTTCGGTTGCTAGGGTGTTAGGCGGATCCATCGAGTTTGATGTTCTGCGACGCTGAGTCACTGGATGCGAAGCTGGTAGGTAGATCGGACGGTGATGTGAAGTGAAGCTTGTAGCGACCGTCAGATTTTTTGATACAACGAAGTTAACGGCTCTAGATGGGGTTATGTGTTGTAGTGTAAGGCGGAGATATCAAACGTTGATGAACAGCAAGGGAGCGACCGTTGGATTCAACTACCATCTAATCTGAAGGCTTGGAATTTCAGCGCTGTGGTGCTCGGCAGAGACTTCAGATTTTGATGCGCGATGAAGGAGCGACCATCGGATGCTTCTGAGAACTGATCTGATGGCTGAGAACGGAGGTGCTTTTGTGTGTAGAAAATGAGGTTGTGCGCACCATTCTTCGCGGTTTCCTTGCGTGATTTCTCCCGGCTTTTCACTACTTTTCTGCTCTTTTTGCCCCGCGACTCATCCGAACTTTATTTATTACCTAAAAATGCAAAATTAAGTAAGAAAAATATTTATTCTTGAAAACAATGAAAATACAGAATATGGGATAAAATGTAGAATTAATGCATAAAAGATGAGTTAAAATGCCAACAAAAAGGGATAAATATATACAATATTTGGCACTCATCACCTACATATAGCTTAGATGAACCGACTAAAAAAAAAAGAAATGAGTTTAATCTAAACTAGGAAAGTAAAGTGTCTTGAAAAACAAGTAAACTAAACAAGGTTGATTACATAATGGAATCAACTTGTCAAGGTTGCTTCATTTGAGTGGAATCAACTTGTTAAGGTTGCCTCGATAGCAAAGGGATCAACTTGTCATAGTTGATACTGTCTTGAAGTAAAGGATGTCATACATCAATATCTTTGGACATGTTTGGTACACATCATCATCCAAATCCTTCCGTTTCAGTACTTTTCCAAAATGATATGCCGTTTACTCTTTTTTTTTTGGAAATGCCGCGTTATTTTCCTAAAATGATACGACATTTACTTTCCCTTCCAAATGTGTTACAATAATGCATTCTTGATCACGCAACAAAGTATAAAGACGCAACACCTAGTATGCAACCCGTGGAAAATGACATGTAATTTCCTATAATGGATTAAGGTATATGCACCATTTTAAAATGGTAAATTTGCATCAAGGTGCAATATTTTTACCTACTAAGCATCACGGAGTCCAAAAATTAGCATTTCTCTTCGTTAATGGCGCATCAAGGAGTCCAAAATTAGTGTATCTCTTCGATCAATGGCGCAAAGGAAAAGTCGAGTGATATTATAAGGGTCAATAATAAAAGGGAAAAAGTAACATTTTGGGAATGTATTTTTGTTATCATGCAAACTTCCAAAACATATATGGTCGGGAAAATAAAGTAACAAGCATATTTCTATCTCGCTCATTTCTTTTTCAATGCCACATTGCTACTAGTTTTTTAAATGTAGTATTTAGGTTTAAATTAACTTTGCACATGTTGAATACAAATAGGTTTCAAGGTATATTGATGGTGTCTTAACAATGTAACTTCCTTTTATTCACATAATGTTATTACATGGGATTAAACAAGTAAGTGTGTTTGATTGAAAAGGTCGGAAGCAAAATTTATAGTGTTAGTGTCTAGCCACTCTTCTCCTCTATTAACTTAGCCAGTGTAATATCTAAAGTTTTTTTTTTAGAAAATATACATTAAAGCTAGCACTTACCAGTTTTTAGGCTAGAAAACCGATCAAATTGTTCCGTCCAGACATAGGTAACAAGCTACACAACAATATAATAGATAATATTAATAACTAAGATTATAAAGAGAATAAAATAAAAATGAAATATGTAGCTAAGTTATTCAATGTCATCAGCCGTCACCACAACAGTAAAATCCCTATCAACACATACCTAATAAATCGCAACTGCCATATGTGCTAGCCCATGTGATACACATATTAACATACTTTAAAAATTTCATGTTAACCCAAAGAAGATCCCTAACCCTCCTAAGAGGCCTACATGATAGAGAGTTTAAGCCGATGGGGATTGAACCAGTCTTCTCGGTATAATATTGGTAAATTTACAAATTTTCTAAATTGCAAACACAAATATATTTTTATTGGCGAGGTCTATAGACCCAAACGGAACAAGGATAAAAAAAATAAGTGAATTTATTTCAACACGGTGATGGGCGGGATATGAATCACTATGATAACCAAATATGTGCGATGTGAGAAAGTAATAGGTCCTCGTCTGAATGATATACAAGTTGTGCCGATGAATACCTTTTACCTATTGGAAGGAATCGCTGTCAAATTCAAAGTCGTTGATAATCGGAATCACAACTACTATATATAATCCAGCATGAGCTACTCCTAACCACAACACCTATCTTATTTAACTTAGAGAAACTAAAACTTTTACTCGATATATATATATATATATAGTATACAGTATAATATAGTTTGGTAACATCTTAGCTTTGATGTGAAGATATTAATCATCCACACAATCAGCCGACCGTGCTCCTCCCTAGATTTGGTAATATTGCTAAATCTATCAGTAGTGAAGAGACAAAAATTCCATCGAATTTGATGACCAAAAACCAAAAATTGCTTTGATAAGGTTCCAATGAAGCCACACATGGGATTGTGATAAACCCATACCCTTAGATATATTTTCCGAAATCAGATTGAATGCATAGTTCCTTCAACGGATAGGACATACACATAATTTTTCAGAGACTTTTCCAGTAACCACCTTTAAAGTATGATCAGACGAAGCATGGGTATTGATGTTATCTTCATCATCTACACCGAGAAAAGTTTCAAAGGGCTCAAATGTTAAATAGGTTACTAATTTTTTATGTGTTTGTGCTACGCCCCCAATTTGCGAACACTAAATTTTATAATTTGTTTAACCTGCAGTTTGCACCATCCCATTTATGGCATCCTTATAAGATTAATGAAGGAATTATACGACTTTATCAAAACAGTTCTCAAAAGTTGTTCCAAAGACGACCAGTATAAATCTTGATTCAACTGGTATTGGCTTTTTAATCTAAAGCAAGCATTATTTCGCAATTAATATGTTATCCTGGCTTGGTAATGGTAACTTTGGCATTATAATACACCCCCTGGAATACCACCGACGTGTCTTCAAATTACTGAAAAGTCATTGTAGAACTAGCATTATAATTCACCCCCTGGTAAATTTGGCATTATCAACCATACCCATAACTAAGAAGTCATTGTAAAACTATCCACCAACGTGCATCAAAAACTATATTCTGGTATATATCCATTTCGCATCACTCGATAAATTATAACTTTATTTTAGTAACCCAGAGTGCAATTGCTTGTTTCTTAGATATATCCATTGTGTTCACGAAGTCAATTTTTTGCATAATGAATCCAGTACCATCAACAACTGCAATAATGGCATAATAAAACCTTTAAACCATATAAAATTAAACAGATATGTATCTTCAAGCGAAGAAATTTGTGTCACAAGGAAGAAGAATAAAATAGAGCGAAGTTACCTACGAACATGGATAGAATGAAAGATATAATTTCTATCAATCTTGTTTGAATTCCCAGTTATAATGCTTGAGTGTAATCCTTCACCCAGGTTAGTATCACACTTTCAGGATCTTTAGGTAAAATTACCGAAACGGGAACCTTATAAAAAAGTTTCATCAACTAACTATAAATTAAAAGTACAAGGGAGATAATATTCGACAATAAACTGCAAGCACTGTTAATAAACTTCGGCAAGAGATTTTTTTTTCATTATGTAATAGGAGGAAATAAAGATTAATTAAAAAAAATAAGATTACTAGTAAGCATATATTAATATAAGTTTGATATGTGTATGTGATATATACATATAGATATATACTCTTATTAGTTATGAGACTCTATTAGTGTATATTATCACATGTATAATATTTATAAAATATATGTTTCATAGGTGATCTACACAAATAAAAGGAAAAAAAGTCGATAAAAAGAACATATGTTAAAGATTTTATTTTATTTTGGTTAACAAGGAAATACCAATTGATCCTACAAATAATATATTAGAGACATTCTAGTCCAGTGGACCTAGTCAATTGTCTGTTTGGTCCTATTTGGTAATATAAATTATAATTTGGTCCTAAAAATTATGGTTTGGTCCTAGGGTGATGTCATGGATGATGTAAATGTCACCTTATAGTGGCAGAAATACCCTTTTGGATAAGGACCATATATATAGTCAAAAAGTAAGAGACAATAAATCATTATCAGGTTTACTTTCTCTCTCATCTTTCCAGATCTAATCTCTCTCTCTTTTTCTTTCTTCTTCTTTTTCCTCCTGTTAATGGCGTCACCATTTTTTTTCTTCTATTTTTCTTCATGCTGCTGTAAACGATGGTGATGAAGGTGAAAAACGATTTAGATATTTAGATCAGTAGTTGTAGACGATGAATATGATGATGTTTTTTTTCTTTTTTCTGCTGCTGTTGACGATGAAGATAATGAAGATATGTTGTTGCTGCTGTTGTTGACGATGAAGACGATGGTGTTAATCTTGATTTTGACGATGATGAAGAAGATGAAGACGATGGTGTTAATCTTGATTTTCTTTTTTCTGCTGCTGTTGACGATGAAGATGATGAATAAGATGAAGATATGTTGTTGTTGCTGCTGCTGTTAACGATGAAGACAATGGTGTTACTCTTGATTTTGATGATGATGATGAAGAAGATGAAGCAGATAAAGATCTGCTACTGCTACTGCCGTTGATGATGAAGACGGTAGTGTTTTTGAAGACGAAGATGTTGCTGTTGTTGTTGAAGACGACGGAGATGATGATGCTGCAGTTCATTCCAGAAATGAACTCTGCTTTTATATGGAGTTCATTCCAGAAATGAACTCTGTTTTTATATGGACTTTATTTCTGGAATGAACTCTGTTTTTTTAGTTCATTTCTGGAATGAAGTCTGTTTGTTTAGGTTGTTATATGGACTTCATTTCTGGAATGAAATCTGTTTTTTTAGGTTTTTATATGGACTTCATTTTTGGAATGAACTCTGTTTTTTTAGGTTTTTGTATGGAGTTCATTTCTGGAATGAAGTCTGTTTATTTAGGTTGTTATATGGAGTTCGTTTCTGGTATGAACTCTGTTTTTTAGGTTTTTATATGGACTTCATTTCTGGAATGAACTCTGTTTTTTTAGGTTTTTGTTTGGAGTTCATTTCTGGAATGAAGTCTGTTTATTTAGGTTTCTATATGGAGTTCATTTCTGGAATGAAATCTGTTTATTTAGGTTGTTATATGGACTTCATTTTCTGGAATGAAGTCTATTTTTTTAGGTTTTTGTATGGAGTTCATTTCTGGAATGAAGTCTGTTTTTTTAGGTTTTTGTATGGAGTTCATTTTTGGAATGAAGTCTGTTTTTTTGTGTTTTTGTATGGAGTTTATTTTTGGAATGAAGTCTGTTTTTTTTTAGGTTTTTGTATGGACTTCATTTCTGGAATGAACTGCTATAAGAAAATAAATAAAAATTAACACGGAAAGGTATTTTTGTCAGTTTAATATTTTTAAATAATTATGGACCAAACAGTAAAGGCGTTTGACCAAAGAACCAAACAGACATGGACCCACCTAAAAATGACCAAACGATATTTTTCCCTTTGGTTAATGAGAACCATAATGTTTTAGCTCATATGTTGAAAATACTAGAAATTGGACAACCTAATATTTTCAAAACATATTCTTTTAACATTGGTTATCAAGTAATCCTTTGGCTACTAGTAGTGTGCTAGATTTTAATGTTTACAAAACAAAAACTTTAATTAAAAACAGTCTAACATGGTCACATTGGTATTTAATAAATTTTGTGAAGTCTTGCCTTTGTTACTAGCTTACTGAATGTAGTATTTTTGTTTAAACTTAGTCTTGCACGGTGTTGAATACGGTTAAATTTCAAGATATATTGATGGCGTCTCAAATTGCAACGTAGCTTTCTTTCAGTCGTATAATTTTATCAAATATGATTTAAACTAGCAAGTGTGTTTGATTAAAAAGGTCAGAAGCATAATTTACAATGTCAGAGTCTAGCCACTATCCTCTGTTTATCAACTTCGCCAATGTAAAATATAAAGCTTTAAATGGCCAAATGTTAACTAGGTCACTATTTTCTATCTGTTTGTGCCAAGCCATCAATATGCGTACATTATATATTATAATTTATCTATCCCAAAGGATTTATGAAATCACCGATGTACGAATCCGTCAAAACAATTATTAACAGTTATTTCCAAGGATGACCTACATAAATCTTAGTTGAATTGGTATTAGTCTCCCAAGTCTGGAGTAGGCAATACTTTGCAGTTATTATGTTATCTTAGCTTGGTAGTGGTAACTTTGGCATTATCATGCATCCCTGGAATAGCACCGGGCATCGTCAAGATCGACCATGCCTATAACCAAGCATTCTCTGTAGAACTGGCGATCAACGTGCTCAAATAATGTATCCTGGTATGCAAGCATCCTCCACCGCTCGATAAAATATAAATTTATCTTTAGTGATGTTCACGCGAAGCTGCTAATCACCCCCCAAATATGCGGAAGCAATAATCACCACAAAATTTGCTTGTGCCCCCACTCCATGGAGAAAACAAGGCCACCATGATTAGGTATGTGAAAGTAGGGGAAAGGTTGGAGGAGTAAACCGGGGGAACTTAGCATTTTTGATGTTCACGAAGTCAATATCTTGCGCAATGAATCCAATACATTCAACAATTGCAGTAATGGCGCAGTAAAACCATTAAACCAAAAAAAATTAAACAGAGATGTATTTTCAAGCGAAGAAAACGTTGCCATAGGGAAGAAGAAGGAAATACAACGAAGTTGTTTAGAACATGGCCGTAATGAAAGATATCATTTCTATTAATCTTTTTTAAATTTCCAGTTATAATGTTTGAGTGCATTCCGTAACCGAGGTTCGTAACATAATTCCAGGGTCTTTATAGGTTAGGTTACTGAAACGGGGGCCTTATAAAAGAAAAGTTCCATCAACTAACTACAAATACAAATTAAAGATACGAGGAAGAGTATATGGGATAATAAGCTGCAAGCATTCTCGGTAAACTTTATGGATATCTTTTTTTTCCTTATGTGATGTGTGGCAACAAAGATTAACGAAGAAAATATGATTATTAGTATTATATTAATACATGTTTGATGTGTGGATGTATATATATGTACTAATATGATTATTAGTATTATCAATGCTTACACAATAGTAGTGTTTGCTGAGTTACCCAGCGATCAGGATACATTGGTTTTTCTAACCAGCGGCCATGATCTCTCCTCCCCTCCCAGATTTCACATCAGTTTTCTTAATCCCACGGTTTAAATAGTGACAGAAACTTTCATATTTTGTGAAAAGACGAGGGTACCCAAATATACCTCAATCTAAAAAAATTCACCTATAAGTCCTTCTTCGAAAGTGGTTGTCTATGGACTGAGTCGAGACAATACAACTAATCGGTTCACACTTCGTGTGATCGTCTATGAATACGAGATCGAGACAATACAACAACGAAGTATGTTTACTTGATAAAGGGTTCGGACTTAATCAAACACAATAGGATTACTATCAAGTAAATAGGAATTAACGTTTGTGTATTTTACTTCTAATCATAATAAAAACAATTATAATTGTGGAAATAGAAAAGTAAAAGACACAGCAAGATTTTGTTAACGAGGAAACCGCAAATGCAGAAAACCCCGGGACCTTGTCCAGAATTGAATACTCTCAGGATTAAGCCGCTATACAAAATAAACCAACCTCGTATAGTTGAAACCAAGCAACTAAACCTATAGTTCACCTAGTTCTGTCTGTATTCCCACGCCTCCAACTTATGAATAAGTCACGTACTTGGAACAATTCCTTTGGTTCGTATTCCAAACAGTAAAGGAACAACAAATCTGTTTAGTTTCAACTCTATTCAACCAAGTGATGTGAGTTCGACAAAAGGCTCTTCCGTTTATCACAATAAACTCCTTTGTTAGGTCCTTAGATCTACCCACTAACGGCTACCAAAGTAATCGTCTAGATTTTGCAATCAATACCTTGAATCACAAAGAATCGTATTGAAGTCGATCTACTCTAATCAATCCAATCTACCACGAGGATAAAATGATTATAGTTGGATCCTCTTTAGCCGAAACAAATATTGTGGACACCAAAGATTATGAACCCAAATCAGAAATCTTCAAAGTCTCTTTGTCTTCAAATCTTCTTAGATCTTCAATAAACACCTGCACACAATCAACTTGAATCTCTTGTGATCAATCAAGCACAAAATGGAGTCTGTTAACAATGGATTATCACAAGACGTCTTTAGATCTACAAACAGTCTAAAGATCCCCGTCGAAACTTCGATCTAGTTTGAGTGAATCTTATATTAGAAGAGAAGATTCTCAAGCATAAACAAACTAGGTGCAATCAAAGTTTAACAACCGTTAGTCAATCAAATTAATCGATAACTAATAATAAACCGCAATTATCTAGTTTCCCAACAACGACACTAATAGAGCTTCTCAATCCCAAAGAAGTCTTTAAACTGAATGTTCGAAAGAGATTTCGCTTAATTAGGTTATTTTCTTCTCTGAATAGGCGGCTCCACCAGTAACAACATAACTAGGTAGTTTTGCTGGCTCTGAGGATTAGTTTGCTCGAAATGCAAACTTTGGTATTTATAGACCATGAAAGTTTGGACACCAAGGAATTTCCAAAACCGAAAATACTCTCAAGATATGCAATATATTCCAGATTCGGTTTCCATAATTTCTGGAAATGCTTTGTCCAAACATTGACCGAAAATCTCTTAGAAAATCTCCAATTAGTAAATGCACATTACCAATTTTCATTTTTCTAAAAATAACATTAACAACCTTAATTAAAAGATTCTTAACTTATATTTCGATCCAGGATTTTCCTTTAGCTATTAAGGAATATCTTTGAACAATAAAAGATAAGCGTTACTGCACATGCTCAAAGAATATCGACGTCTTTACTTTGTAAGTCCTCTTTCATACTTACAATCTTGAAACCGATTTGCCACACTTCCAAAAAATTTTAAAATTGGTTCATCTGAATTTCAAGAACTATATGATTGATTAAGAACACTCAATCACAAATCATGGGTTTAACGGTTCTACCAAAACAAGTTTCGGTTCTACCTCTATGTGAGCACTGTGCATAGTCACACTAGTTACAAAAAATTCAGTTGACTAGGTACTAGGATCGGTTCCCCACATACTTATGGTAACTACTTGTATTTGTTGCAGATGTCCATAGGATCGGTTCCCCTTTCACTAAAAACGTGTTGCACATGTTCATAGGATCGGTTCCCCCATATGCTAAAAACATGTTGCACCTCTTACAAGGATCGATTCCCCTTTGTGATCGGTTGCACCTCTTCATAGGATCGGTTCCCGTTTGCCTAGAGTTGGTCATACCAATAACACTAAATCGATCATACCATCTCAGGTGATTACTTAAGATCGGTTTCACTAATAAAAGTCAGGCCTTGTGAATAGTTTTACCAAGAACATAAACAAGTCATGAGCGGTTGTACTAATCACACATATTGGTAATTCAAAAGAAATGCAATGAATCACAATACCAATGAGCCTAGCGATTTCCCTTTCGATTCACAAAAAAAGTTCATGAATTTACTTCCTTTAAACGAATGTAAAACATTGTTTCCTATGATGAAATCTTCACCTCATACCCATACATAATCACAATAACAATCAAACGATTATGTCGATGTCTTATATACAAAGTTTAACGGTTTAAGCAATAAACTTCATATTGTATTCCTTAATACTACGTCTAACTAGAGTGTAATCATTCATGCTTCGCAGTTATGTTTTCAATATGCACGACTTGAAAGATACGTTAGGAAATTAAAAAGTTCAAGTCAAATATCTCTAACCTCAAGTGGAAGGATGATGTTGTCGTTGTAGCTCCTTACTTCTTCACTTCTTCAAGTCTTCGCGATACTTGTAAATGTCTCATATCTTAATACTTTCAAGCTAACCTATACGAAGTTGACTCTAGTACATAATCAAGCGACTCTTTAAATAAGATTTGGTTCACTAAAATATAACAATCAAGCTTGAAATACCATTGTTTGGTGGTGTCATGTCCCAGTTATGGGCTAACCATCTGGATGGCTGCCCTTATAACTAGTCATTAACTGTGTCCGTAATTATTATTATTATTTTACTTTTATTAGTTTAGACGAGTGCTTCACACACTGGACAGGTGGATACCATCCTTATAACCTCTTTGTGGTTGTGAGTAGAAAGGGTATTGAATAATTGGTTATCAATCTAATCTTCTTCGTCTAGCTCTCTCTCTTCCTTCTTTCTTCTGTCAAACCCTAACTTCACCTCTTATTCTTCTTCTCATGCTCCTATCATCTCCATTCTTGTTCTAAGAGTTGTTTCTGCTTAACCATTGTAGTAGTAATCACTACAAGTGCTATCAGAGCACTTGGTTCTGTGTAACACCCCGTGTTTTTAGCATGACGCATTCTGAAAGATGCGCCATGGCCTGAGATGAAGCTTCATCCAAAGCTTCTGATGCGTAGGAAAAGGAACATTGGACCTTGGCCAATGCGTTGATAATGTTCAGATAACATGGCTGTACAATTGGTTGGCAGTGGACATCCAACATGGATGCACATCGGGTTGGCAACGGACAACCAACATGGATGGACAATGGGTTGGCAGCGGACAGCCAACATGGATGCACATCGGGTTGGCATCGGACAACCAACATGGATGGACATCGGGTTGGAAATATACAACCAACATGGCTGGACAACGGGTTGGAAATATACATCCATCACGGCTCTTCACGGGTTCTGGCTCAGGAAATGTTCAGTCGTCATGGCCGGACATTAGAACTGGCATGTGAGCCAGAATTGAATGTACAACCATCGCGGCCGTACATCGCAGTTGGCCAGGGTGGTGAGGTACAGCCATCACGGCCCGGGGAGTTGATGAATGATTTTTTCTCCCCCAATCAAAGTTGTAAAAATTTCTTTTAAACATATATAGGGAGGGGTAGTTGGTTGAAGGTACATATGCGAGCCATGTACCAAGTAAGCTTCGTAGCTTAGCCGGAAGAGTATAAATGATGCTTATGCCTCATTTATAGATGCGTAGCCTTACCAATGGAGCGTGTTAAGCATGGACATCACTATGCCATATCGCAGACCAAGTATTCATCACTTGGATGCATTTTGACGGAACGACCTATACGGACTAGGCCATTACCATTACTGTTTGGCCACGGCCTAGCAAACGAGTTGGCTTAAGTTTCTGTCCCTTCGAGGATAAACTACGGTATGTGCTTGATCCCTTTAGAATAGGGAAGGTTATGTAGGCAGTCGCAATGAGTTGCAGCATTGCCGGTCCAGCACTTTGTCGCTCATATCATCTATTTGGGAGTTGATTGCGGCACATTGGCCTCTCATATCATCTAAGATCGGTGATGCGATGCAAGAGATGATTATGTCCAAACTTGATGAGGAAAGTTGCATTCCATTCAGTTGATGCTCATACTTCCTATCAAGGCGTTCGACATAGGCTAAAAACTCGAGTATCGTAATTTATCTCAACAGGAGTCCATTTTGATGGGAAACGTCCCAAAGATCAAGACATGTTGATTTATAGATCCACATGGTCACCAGAATTTAGCCAAATTCCATCGTTTAGGGCCTCAAAAGGCCGTTTTTTCCGTTTTAAGAAAGTTTTTGGTTTACTTAATAAACCATTTGCAGAATAAGGGTAAGTTGGAACGGTGTGGAACCTAAGTTAGTTGAATCATGCTCGTCGAGCATGCTTGCAAGGGAAAATAGACGAGCATTTTCCTAGCTTTAAGGCCCGGATCGTACCTTCATCTTGGTGCATCGGGGAGATTACGGCATGCGGGGCGACGCGCCAAAGGCATAATTTTCCGGTCCGTCACATTCTCAGTGACCAAAACCATGGTGAGTAAAGCTAAATTTGAATCCTTAACAAAGAAGTTAACATCGGTTCTGCAAGCTAATGAGAACTTAGCTAAGGAAGTATTGGAAATTAAAGCTAAGCAAGATTTACCTTCTCCGCTGTTGATGTCTACTATGATGGAGATGTTCAGAACAGAATCAAAAAGTTTTTAGAAGAATTTCGAGACCAAACTGCTAGATCTGGTGATGGAATACTCGAAACTCCCATAATGCCTAGTCGTAATGATCTATTCAATGGTAGTAATTTTGCATCTGGTGAGATTTTTAATTTTGCTCATACTCATAAGCTTAAAGTTGATTTTCCTAAATTTGATGGGGTTAATCCTACATCGTGGGTTAGAAACTATAAATACTTCTAATTGCATCCAATGAATGATGAGCAAAAAGTACATGTTGCTTCCATGTATTTAGAAGAAAGAGTTGATGTATGGTTCTAAGATTATCATGTGGGTAAAAAGTATATTATGTGGGATGTATTCATTAAAGATCTATGTTCGCGCTTTCAAGAGCTTGGACATGATGATATAGTGGGGGAATTTAACAAATTGAGTCAGGTGGGAACTGTATTAGAATATCAAGAGGTTTTTGAACAATTGAAAACATTGATATTGGCTAAGAATAGACACCTTACTGAAGATTACTTCACTTCCAGTTTTATCAGTGGACTAAAGGAAGAGTTAAGGATTGATGTTCAAATGTTTTCACCAGTCACACTAGAGAAGGCCATTTACTTATCTAGAATACAGGAAATCCTCACTGATAGCACAACTAAGAAGCTCAGGACTAACAGATTACCCCCATAATTCATTCCTCAGGGCCATATAAATTTGGTCACCAACCCAAAGTCTACTTCACCATCACCAAGAGGGAATGTATCCACCAGCCTAAGACTGCCTCCAATTAGAAGACTTACTTATGCTGAAAGGAAGGCTAGGAAGGATAAAGGGTTATGCTACAATTATGATGAAGAATTCAAGGCTGGTCATAAATGCATCAAGTAGCAGTTATTTATGTTGGTAGCTGAGGAAGAGGAGCCAGTTTTCTCTGAAGAAGATTCACCTTCTAGTTCTCCAGTAATACAAGAAGTGACTGATGAGGAGGTAGAAATTTTAGTTCATGCATTATCAGGTAACACATCCCCAAGTACAATTAAAATTCATGGAAAAACTCAGAATAAGCATCCTATCACTATTCTAGTAGATAGTGGCAGCACACATAGCTTTATAGATCCTGAAATATCCAAACTCAGTGATTATTGTATTGAACCTATTACTTCCTTTCAAGTAGTTGTTGCTGATGGAAACAAGTTAGTTAGTTCATCTAAGTGTTCAAGTTTTCCAATGGGGAATGCAGGGCAATAAGTTTCAATTTGATATGAGGATATTATCTCTTGGGGGTTGGGACATGGTACTTGGAGTAGATTGGATGAAAGGAATAAGTCCTCTGCAATTTGACTTCAATAAGTTAACAATTTCTTTCAACAGGAATGGGCAGAAGGTGGTGTTGCAGGGCATTACTGAGTCTACTGGTATATCTCTAATGACACGAGAGGAGTGTGACAAGTATATAAGGAAACACAAGCATGGGATTGTAGGATATTTGTTTTCCATCATTGGTGAAGAGAAACAAACCATAACCCCTCCTGACCTCCAACCACTTTTGAACTCTTTTCAGTCCATATTTAAAGACTCTACCACCCTTCCTCCCACTAAGAATCATGATCACCATATTCCATTACATCCCCTATCAACTCCACCAAATCAGAGGCCCTATAGAGTCCCTTACATTCAAAAATATGTAGTAGAAAAATTAGTGCATGAGATGTTAAATTATGGGGTTATTAGACCAATCCATAGCCCATTTTCATCTCCAATACTACTGGTTAAGAAAAAAGATGGGAGTTGGAGATTTTGTGTTGGTTATAGAAGGTTAAATGAAATCACAGTCAAAAATAAGTATCTAATACATGTCATTGATGAGCTTCTAGATGAGCTAAAGGGAGCTAAGGTATTTACTAAATAGACTTGAGAGCTGGCTATCATCAGATAAGGGTTTTTCCAGCTGATATCCACAAGACAGCCTTCAAGACACGCCAGGGACATTATGAGTTCTTGGTAATGCCATTTGGGCTTACAAATGCTCCAGAAAGCTTCCAAGCTTTAATGAATGATATTTTCCAGCCTTACTTGAGAAAATTTATACTGGTATTCTTTGATGACATACTCATATACATCCCAGACATGGAAACCCATATCCAACACCTAACCATAACCTTGGAGTTGCTTAAAGAGCATTCTCTCTTTGCTGAGCTTAGCAAGTGCTCTTTTGGTCAATCACAGATTGACTACTTAGGACACGTTATTTCTGGAGATGGTGTTGCTGCTGATCCTGAGAAGGTTGCTTGTATGGTTAATTGGACAGTTCCATCTACATTAAGAGATCTCAGGGGGTTCTTGGGACTCATTGGATACTACAGAAAGTTTGTTAAGGGTTATGGCATTATCTGCAAACCCCTAACTGATCTACTTGAGAAGAATAAGTTCCAACGGAGTAATGAAGCTCAAACAGCATTTCAACTACTAGAGGAGGTTGTTACTACTACTCCTGTCCTAGCACTCCCAGACTTCAATAAACCCTTTGAAGTAGCAAGTGATGCTTGTGATGTTGGGGTTGGAGCTGCCTTAATGCAAGAAAAGAGGGAATAACCTTTTTCAGCAAAGGTATGGGCTCTAGATTCTTAGCCTTATCCACTTATGAAAAATAAATGATGGCTGTTGTACTAGAAGTAACTAAATGGAGAACTTACTTATTGGGCAACAAATTCACTATATATACTGACCATCAAAGTATCAAGCATTTCATGGACCAGAAAATTCATTCAATGTTGCAGCAGAAATGGCTTGCTAAACTGTTGGATTACAATTATGAACTTAAGTATAGGAAGGAAGCTGATAACCTAGTAGCATATGCCTTATATAGAGTTAAATGGGAAGAAGAGCCAGCTTGTCAAGCAATTACTCAAATTCTTCCTTCCTGGCTTCAAGATGTTCACGACAGTTATATCAATGATTCCATGGCTCAGAAGTTAATTCCTGAATTAGCAGTCACTAACAAGGAGGTGGATGGATTCTCTTACCAACACGGTGTTCTAAGATATAAGCATAGATTGTATGTTGGCCAGAGTGGAGATATCAGAAAAACAGTTATAGCTGTTATTCACTCTTCTCCAGTTGGGGGTCATTCAGGAGGGCAAGCAACTTATCAAAAGGCTAAACTCTACTTTCACTGGTAGTACAACAACCATCATTTTGATTATGAAATGGATTAAGTTAAAAGGGAATTTAATTTAGAATTAAAAAAATGGATTCATATTAAATGGAAAAAGTAACTCCCAAATAAATGACATTAAGAGGGTATAATCTAAATTCAAAAACTTATTAAATATGTGGCAAAATCTAGATCACTCTTTATATACTAAAAATGTAGATTGAAAATCTTAAATCAGGGGCTCAATCCCAACCCTTCTTTATATGATAAAAATGTATATTGAAAAACTTAAAATCTTGACCGTCCTTTATATGTCTCAAATGTAGATAACCGTCCATATGGAAAAACAACATTGTCCTTTATAATATAGATATACTAGGATATGACATGTGCCGTAACAGCCCGAGAGTTTGTCCGTTGCTAATAATAATTGATCAATATTTTTTTTTTTGTGTTGGCCATAAAAAACACACATACTTTATTATTTTCTTGTTGTTGACATTTGTTACTTGCTTAAATGGGCATCCAAAAATTTATAGGGGGTTAGTCCTCAGGGGAGTTGAGTGTAGTTCAGTTTTTACCCGTTAGTCGTGGGGGAGTTTGAAGATGTCTCTTAAAATCTCCGTTGGTCGTGGGAGAGTTTAGAAGAGTCTCTCAAACTCCCTAAAAAACACTGTTAGTTGCGGGAATTTGAAAGAAACTCTTGAATTCCCTCTTAGAGAGTTGGTTATTTTGGGGAGTTCTGGGGAGTTTACAATGTATTTTTACCTCACTAGAAATCTCTCAAAAGAGTAGAGATTTTGGGAGAGTTTAGAAGAGTCTCCCAAACTCCCTAAACTCAAAACACCAAATTCTCTCAACTCCCTACACTCTCTTACACTCCCTCAACATCCCCGAGATTCAAAATACATTAAACTCATCAGTGGACTAACAACCGTCGATTCAAAATGTTATCATTCTCAGCCATGATTTATCTTTCTCCCTTTGAAAGCAATAACAACCATCGATTGATATTGATGAAAAAAAGCTAATCCAAAACCGTAACCTCCCGGGAATGAGTTGGTGTTACTACTGGACGTTATTAACTCATACGACAATGTAATGTTCTTTTTTTTCATTACTTTGTAATATCTAGAAATAAAGTTTTCGTTTCTTTTTATAATGATGGTTTTTTTAACACCCTTTTAACACGTGACGAAGAATAATCGGCCCCTCATACCACTATGTACTTTCTTTTTTTCCGAAAATGATTGATACACTGAACAAAAGCAACTGAAGTTTACACCGTGTGAGTAGCATGATGGGCCCACTCCTGTCCACCCTATCCAATACTCATAACGCAGAGTTCGGACCGTCGGATCCTCTCGATGCAGAACTCGGTGCAATTCTTAGAATTGTTTTTTTTTCATACTCATCTGTAGGCCTGCACACGGTTCGGTTCGGTGCGGTTATAGATAAAACCGTTCACCTAACTGTGTTCGGTGCGGTTATCACAATTAAAACTGCAGCCGAACTGTTTAGTCTTCGGTTCGGTTTTTAACCGCACCGATACTATTCGGTTACGGTTCGATTCGGTTCGGTTTTCACCTATACCCTGCACCTGTACATAAATACATTCTGAATTTCTAATAAACTGATCCTACATGTCTACATTCCATACTTAAGTCTTGACAAGATAACCATAGTCTAGAGAATAAAAACAGAGTTGAAGTTCACAAACAAATTGACCAAAGTCTTAAGTCTAAAGATTAACCAAAAAGTCTGATGAAACCAAAGTTAAAAAGCAAGTAGCATAAAGAGTTGCCAGTAAAAGAAAAAGAGTCATCCATTTGATCTTCATTTCTCAAGTAGCAGACCAGTAAAAGATTGCAGTCCATCCATCTCTCAAGCCAATCATCCCCTTAATCTTCATCCTTTCCCAAAATGTCTGCAACAAGAATGCAAAGAAGAAATATTCAAATATATTCAATGAAGTCCAATGATAAAAGGTATAAAAACTAACAGATAAAAGAAGATAACATTCATTCAAATTTCAAGTCAAAAGAGAAGAGATTCTATTACCATCTTCGATGTTGGAATTGTCATCTGGTACATAGTCACACAGAAAATCAAGAGAGATAGGTTTCTGCAACCAGCTTTGCGTACAGAGAAGTGCTTCAACTGTCCTGGCAGATAGCGAGCTTCTCCATGGGGTAAGAATGCGCTTTCCGGTACTGAATGCAGATTCTGATGCAACAGAAGACACTGGTATTGCCAAAATATCCTTCGCCATAAGTGATATCACCTTGTACTTGGTACTATTAGCCTGCCACCATGCCAGAATATCAAACTCCCTGGTAGACGCTTCACAGTCATCAAGCAAATACCTTTCAAGTTCTGACTTTGGATGAGTACTATGAACATCCATTCTTCGCCTTTTCTTCCTTGATTCAAGCATATCCTCAATGTTCTCTTCTTGCACAGAAACAACCATGTCATCAACACCAGCAGCAGCTGTTGACCCAATACCTAAGACATCAGAAAAATCAATAGTAAGTAATGATAAAAAGCAGATAAGCAATATTAAGTAATGAACTAATGATGATCAATAGTAAGTAATGATTTCACCTTCCTCTGCATTGGCATTTGAATACATGCTGGTGTACTCATCATAAAGTCTTCCCATATCTTGTTTCACAGCCTTCAAAACAGTTGTAACCCTTAAATCATCTTGCTCATACAAACATTCCAGATCAAATTTCAAACCAGATTCTTTCTCCCGAGGATCAAGCAACTTAGCAAAATACATAACAGAGTTCATATCTTCATAATCCCCCCAATATGCGTTATACTTCCGAAACATTGTTTCTGCCATCCTAGAAATATGAGGATCTCGGTTTCCTATAGCTCTAAGACGAACCAACTGTTCATGGATCAATGCCAACTGCCATAGAAATTCATGTGAAGTAACCTGAACTGAAGCCGAGAACTTAACAGTAACATCAAAGAAGATTTTTAAACACTTAACAAGACACCTAGCATATGACCAGTCTACAGCATAGGGAGCATGATGATGGGGCTTGTTCTTTTTCTTAATATTATTCTTTCTAGATACATCTACCTCACATTCAGATTCACTAGATGAACTAAGATAATAATCTTCATTATCAATTACAACAGTATCATCATCGGTATTAGGTAAAGCTTCACTTTCAGATTCTTTGAAAATGTACTTAGAACGAAAGCTCTTGTCCTCCCTTTCTAACCTCTTAAATACCTTTTCATATGGAATGGCAGCTTCAAGCATCAGATACGTAGCATTCCACCTGGTCTTCACATCAAGGAAAACCATCTTCTTACAATCAATCTTCTCGAGAGCAGCACATTCTTTGAATTTGGCCAACCTAGAGGGAGAACCGGTAACAAACTTGATAACTGATCTGATCCTTCCAACTGACTTGTGATACAACAACACAACATCTTTGACAACAAGCGCAAGAACATGCGCAGCACACCTTACCTGATAAGAATGGAACAAGGAAATATCATCAAAAAATCAGTAACAAGCACAAAGAAGTATAAAATAAACATAGCATTAGAGTTAAGAAAAGTAATCATACCTGCATGTATTGAGCTCTCACTACTGCTGTTGTCCAATTGATGACACTGGTTTGAAGATACTCAATTGCGACAGTATTTGCACTGACATTGTCCAAAGTCACACCAAAAAGATCTTCTAGACCCCAATCCAACAAACATTTCTCAATCATTTTCCCAATCTCCTCTCCAGTATGACCCTTGATCAAGCAAAACAGGATGATCCTCTTTTGAAGTTTCCAATGGATATCAATAAAGTGCACTGTCACACACATATAATTGAAGTTGTTTGGAGAGGTCCATGCATCAGTTGTAAGAGAGACTCTTTGTTTACTTTCTTTGAAGTATTTCTTCAACTTATCTTTCTCATCTTTGTACATAATTAAAAGATCTCTGTAAATGGTCATCCTGCTTGGCACCTTGAATCTAGGTTCAAGTTGTTCAATATATCTTCTAAACCCTTCTCCTTCTACAATTATAAATGGCAGTTCATCTATGACGACAAACTCAGTCAATCTTCTTCTACACATATCCTTGTCATAACTTACATCAACCAGCTGTGATGACTGTCCAGGCCTTGGTGGTGGATACACCAAACTCTTTTGTCCCTTGAGCTTCTTGTTGGGATTCTCTGGACATGTGGCTAAATGTGTCTTCATGCTGGAAGTTCCATTTCCTCTACTATGTGCTTGAAATTTCTTGTGACAATGCTTACACTGTGCTTTTTCTTCGCTGATCCTTGTAAAGTCATTCCAAACTTTTGATCTAGTTTTCCCCTTCTTCTTAGGTACAACTTCAGGTGCAGGGTCCTGTGTAGGTGTAGCCTGCTGTGTAGCTTGTGTTTCTTGAGTAGCATCAACTTGAGGTGTTATAGATAGTGTCACATCAGTAGAACCAGCTGCAGTGGATGGAAAGGGAGATGCATTTTCCATTTTGCAGCTTGATAATGAAGCTGAACTTGATCCAATCATTGCCCTGCCAAAGGTAAACAAGTTAGTTCTTACTTCTTAATACAATCACACATATTTCTTAAAACAAGAAAGTTAGTTCTGATTCTGAACTTGATAATGAAACTGCACTTCATGTGAGTGACATTGCCTGCCATCTAACTCAATTTTAATTAAAAGCAAACAAAACAGTTTTATGCTGGTCCTGTGTCACTGCTTAAGATTATAGATAGATGTCAACTAGAAGAATGAACCAAAAACGAACCTTGGATGTAATAGGAGAGAATAAAAGTGATAGTCATTTGCTATCACTTTTATTACACAAGCAAAATCTTAAGCAAAAATTAAACCCTTAGAGCATATGAACTAAATAAAGCAGTTCGTATGCTCTAAGGAATTTTCTATGTAAAACTTGAAAACAAAAATAAAGTTGTGGCACAGGGTAGGCTTTAAATAAACCTAAACAGTTATCCAAACTCCTAAGATACACTCCACTTAGAGCTAGAAACTCCCCTAGTAAGGGTTTAATGGAGTTATACCCAAATTCAAAAAGTCACAGATCATAAATCAAAATGATTATCAGGTCTACCTAGATTGTATCAATAAATTCTGATTTCATTATCAATCATCTAGAATTGCTAGATGATGAAAGAATTAACAAACCACATAATCAAGCTCATTATGTTATTCATAAATCTATTAAATTATCATCAACAACTACAAAATCAGCACAGTTCATGTTTTTCAATACGTATTAATAATACAAAATTAACAAAACATCTACCCAAGGATAAAACAAAGATTCAACACAATCCAATTCAAATAAGATCTAAATCTGTAATACGGATTGATATTCACATAAATTTAGTCAAAGCAATAACGGATCCATGTATACATATACAATTGATTCAACAAAATCGAAATGAAACCAAACAAATCAGAACAAGAGAGATAGGTTACCTGTAATCAGACTCCTTCCTTAAGAAATCTTTCAGACTCCTTCCTTGAGTTCCTCCCCTTAACTCAACCAAAACCTAAAATAAAAAACCCATGACTGTAATCAGAAAAATAAGATTTGACAAAAGAAATTGATTGATAAACACAAAACAACAAGCAAACGATTTCGATAAAAGAAACCCTAAGTCCTAACAGAAGAATAATTAAAAAAAACCTAGAAATTGAATAACAAACAAATCAATCGAAACTCGTGACCTATTTACTTACTAGATAGAGCCATAGAGGTGGTGGTGCTCTTGATGGAGGTGGTGGTGGTCTGCTGTCTACTGGTGGTGGAGGCGACTGAGGTGATTCAGGTGAAGGCTGAAGAGAAAATGAAGAGGGAGAGGAAGAGAAAGAGAAACGAAGAAGAGAAAATGACGAAGAGATTAGGATTGCCAGAATATATATGGTGGAGGATTTAATCTAGACGGCTAGTATTAATCAGGATCAAAACTAATCGACGGTCCATACTAATCGGTTGTTCGGTGCGGTTAGTGTGCGGTTATGGGTGGAACCGTTTACCGAACCGTAAATCTAACGGTTATTAAAATGAAAACCGTGACCGATCGTTGGATCATCGGTTCGGTGCGGTTTCGGTGCGATTAGTGCGGTTTCGGTGCGGTTTGCGGTTTCGGTGCGGTTAGTGTGCAGCCCTACTCATCTGTTAATTCATGTGGCTTGCTGCGCCAATTTGCATGCTCTTCTGCCACTTTATTCGGTTCCTGGCTAAGTTATCGTTCAATTAGCTACCTAGAGTTATGTTGTTGCTAGTCTGTTCAGTGTCCTAGTGAAATAATTTGTCCAATTAATCCTAATTTTTAATATTCCCTCGATTGACGCAATCATTAAAGACCCCACATGTTTAATCAGTTTACTCTCCATCGGACTATAGTTGCACACACTGCTCAACTTTTCCAAGGTGTTCAACAGATCGTTGTATTTCATTAACTGTGTAGCTTCATAGTACTGTTTTTATTTGATGTTTATTTGTTTTTCTTGCAAACCCATTTACAACACGAAACTGTGTCTAGAAACTTCGTCCTCAACTAATACTATGATCCAAGCTCTATTCTGAATTCCACCATGGGCGAGCGATCAATCATCAATAGGAACAGCTAGTAGTGGATTGTTAGAGCATTAGCTCAATTTCATACATTCCTCTTAGTAATACATTGTGGGTTCCACTCGCATCCCATTTTATACCTATAATCCCCAGCCGTGTTGTGTAACGCGCAGTACTATAGAGAGGAGGCACTTGGATTTGGTACAGAATGAAAATCATGCGATAAATCTCCTATAACATGACATGACCACCCAATTGAAGCTTTAGTAGGACCACAGCATCAGTAATAGAAACTTTACAACTTCTTGATAATAAACCCCAACGTGTAGGAGAATCCAGGCACAGTAATGTCAAACTTAGAAAATTAAAGTGGTTTTCCACATTAAAAAAATAATGATTAAGGACTGCCATCCTAGTCTCTCTCTCACTCGCACCTGTAAAATAACCTACTAAAGAATCAAATACAACTTTAAAAGACTTGAGAAATAGTTAAGCTTTTCTTTATATAATGGTAGGCTCTTTTTATAGAGTTAAAAACCCCGCTTATAAACAAACTACCATGTTTCCAACTTTGTTCGAAGTTGGATTACGGTGGGAAAAATTTATCCATTGTATAAATTTTTGAATGCACATGACTGGCTATGTGTACATATTTCATCATCAAACACGTGTATATAGGAAGATACGTGGAGAGCATGCGGACAAAGTCATCAAAACATGATGACACACACCCATAGCCAAGAAGCTCATCCCGTCGACGTCGGATCCTTACCCGAACAAATCTAAGGGCAGAAGTTAAGATGTACCGAAAACACGATGTACTGCGGAGCACCAAATAACTCCCGAAGAGTTACTTTATCTCATCCCCAAAAGAAGCCAAGATCAACGGTGGAGAGAAGGTGAACTGACATGGACGTGACAGGGGCAGAAGACACTTGTCTGACACGAGCAGCGCCTCAACTACCCGCATTAAACACTCTGAGCAGTATACGTGTCGATCAGCCCGTGGAACGAACGAGGATGACTCTGAGTGATCAAGCAATGAACGAAGACCTCCGCGTGATGGACACAAAGCACAAGAAGATAAGGTTTCAACGGCCCTCAGAAATGGGTCCCACACTCTAACCCTATAAAGACCCCCTCTCCACCAAGAGTGAGGGGATGGGGAAAAATCAGGGAGAGAAGGAGAGAGAAAGATTGTGAGTGTAAGTTTGTCCTTTACAATATACAGACCTATGTAAACTCCAAAGTCACTCGACTATATCTGTAACCATGAAGTACATAGTGAAACAACAACCCCGTGGATGTAGGCCTTAGTGCTGAACCACGTAAATCCCAGTCTTATTTACATTTCAGCACTTTATATTTGCCTAACGCTCCATGAGTTTTATTTTTATACTTCGTTTTCTTTATCTTCCCCTGCGTAAACGCCCCTCGCGATGTTTTACGCCCCTCGCGATGTTATTGGATGAGGCTATGATAAACCCGAAGGTTTTGAGCCAAGGAATCAATACAATTATATTATCCGTGTGAGTCTGTACCTAGAATGCGAACATTGTTTGTGAACATATTGATGCCTGCGTGATTTATGTGTTCACAGCCTAGATATCCTTTTGTGCATAGATCACCACCAAATAAAGTAAGTCAACGAGTAGTTGGACATAAAGTTTAGCACAGTACACATTAAAACTCGATGAAAATGCATTTCTTAGTTCTCATTAAAATATCAAACAACAGTATCATCTGATCATGGGTATCCATCCGATATAAATCAGAAGTTTGTAACCTACTACATAATCCCGGCTTCATTTGCATTCAATTGACCGGCCACATACACCCAATTCTCTGTGTTGCAACGAAACTAAAAATACTTGTAACAGGAAAAACAGCTAGCTAAATTAGCTAATCACCAATGAAACACAACCTTACATAACACTCATTCTTTTATCCGACTCCATTATTTCGTTGATTGCTTCCTTCTGTCCATAATTCATTTTCTCTACATTCGAAGACACCGCTTCTTGTATGTTAAACTGGAGTTGAGGCCTTAGAACACCAATTCCGCCTAATTTGTTATGTTTTGGGCTTCCTGCAAATTGTCCAATTAATAGGGCATAATAAATACACGTTCTTCAGTAAGATTTTAACTAACATGAACCCTAGTTGGTGTTTTAGAAATACTAAAACTTGATATAGTTTCGAACATCAAAATAGAACTGAAGTGTCTCATACAGTTCGTTTTTACTGCTGCATTTCACAAAACTGTAAATGTTTTCCAGTGCATACCATATTATATATCTTATTTACAGTTATTCAAACGATGGAATCATATCTGTGAGCACCATAGTAGTTCAGGGTGGCTCTTATTGACGTACAGAAACACATACTTTAGAGCGTTGAAGTTGATTTGGGGAACCATTAATATGGTGTACAATTATAGTCATCCTTTGGATCTTGTAATTGTAATGCAGTTGTACAGAACTGGAAGAATATGTATTTGATATTTTTTTTTTGATGTAATCATCATGAATATATCATACAAAGGCTTCTTTTGGTGTTTTCTAAGATAGTTAAAGTCGTATCACTTAGAAGTGGATAATGACAGTCAAAAATCTTTGTTAATGAAGTTAGCCTTCAATCGTCCGATGGAAGTAGATAGATTATGCCTATTAAAGTCTATCATCAGTAAGCATTAAGCAATATAGATTGATCATTGGTGAAGACTCCAAACAGTTAGCAACATAAGACAAAAAGAGGACTATATGCAAACATGCCAGACGTTGAAGAAGATGAGCCATGTCAGCAAGTTCAGTATTTGATAAAATGCGCATAAAAGAGACTGAAAGGGCAAAACTGCAGACTTATACCTTCTCCAAGCGTACATACCTGATATCTCCAAGTACCATCAGGTCATTATAACTCGGCCCATTGTATGAGAAACTTTATGCACACCCATACCTCTGCTTCATTTCTTAAAATATAAGCATCGCTGTGGCAAAAGTAGGAAATTAAACCACATGAAAATTGATAGGCAGAGAAAATTAAAGAAGTCAATAAACACCATCCCTAACACACTTAATGAATATAATGACAGCTCAAGTACCACATGATAAGCTTCACATTTCATAAGCGAGGCGTTTCAGTCTCAAATCTAAGTTAACTCTAGCAACATGCAGGACTAAATATAAAAGAGAAAAACAGTGGACATAGTACTTACAGTTTATTGCACAAGCATGCACACGGTGTTCTACTTGAAAAGCACACGGTGCACATTCTTAGCAAGACAAAACCGTCTTTTTGGGACAACAACGTGAAATGCTCAAGGAAAATGGAACAACCCTAGAGGAGATATGGTGCAAATTTCCCACAAATAAGAGCCATGGGTACTCAAAATACTGTATACATGAATCAATATGAAATCTGAGAACAATAAACCATTAAATTTTATTTCCAATTAGTAATTTCAACTTTACATTGACATTGACAATTAAACCTCAGAAAAGGTAAAGAATAACAACTAAAAAAAAACACCATGAAGCATAATTTTTCTAAAACTAATACTTAAAAATTTGAGTGCCGATAACAGCTTCTTGTCGACATAGTAAAAAATCTCCAAAACAAAACTAAATTGATACCTTAGCATTTTCGATGTGTAGCAAACCTGAGTATATCAAAACATATAACAAATACTGAATCAAAATTTTGGAATCATAAAGATGAAAACTTACTCCGTTCTCTCGCCCCTCTTTAGATTATATCCAAAACCTATATATAAAATTGATTCACAAACCGAACATGGGAAAGACAGATGCCCGTCTCTTTTCTCAATATATCCTCCACACCGTAATCATAGAAAAACAAATTTCCAAGTTCCAAGCAGTGAGCAAATTAAAATCAAGCATTGAGGTCGTATAATCCTGAAACATTATTTTCAAAAAGAAAAAAAAAATCCTTAAACGTTTACCATTCAGCAGATCCAAAGGATCGAACAAAGTATTTTTCAGGATTAGGCTCTCGATTCATACTTCACTGCAAATCTGTGAATTCCCAAACTCTAGAAATCAGTCTAAACCAAGTGTGAGTTCCTAATAGAAGGTACATAATTAAGAGTTATACAAACACAAATATTTGCTCAAAACCCAACCTGCAATTATGTAAAAAATCGTAAACAAGATAAAGAGAAGCACCGTAAGATGGTGGTTTGACACAAACATAGAGAATATCACCAGCAAAATGAAATTAGAAAAAACCCTTATATTCATAACATTGCCCGGTTAAAATAGAACAGAGAATACATACCACTTCCGCTACCGCTAAGACAATCACAACCTGCAACGAAACTGTAGGTATTCATCAAATCAGGACAACAACAAAATTTCATTAAAACCTCATGGAAAAAGAACAGCCCTATGTTTAACAAAGGCAATTAATCCAAAACTTTGAAGAATACCTTCATACTGAAACCAAAGAGTAAAGATTTAATTTATACCCTGGTGTTTAGTTTTCCGTTGGTTACGGATGAAAATCTAGAGCTAAATAATCTCAATAACGCCCTGACTACTTATTTTTGGTAACTCTGTGGGTGTAACGGATGAAACAGTCGGGTTTGAGACGTCGGATGAGGGCGTAAGCAGAGGGTTCAATTTCAGCCACGATTTATCTCCTTGAATTTATTCTATTTTGAGAAGCATGGGAGTCGTCGATCAATATAAAACACCGATTAAAAACTGTCGGATTAGACCAAAACCATTTATTTTGTAAGAATGATATGTATATGCATGTACGTATTTGATACTGATTATTTCATTGTCTTAGTTGCGAGACTTTATTGTTACATGTTATTACATGTATGTATCACATTTATAAAAAGATATATTTCCTAAGTGGGGTCCGTATCTTCTGTGCCAAAGACAATATGAGCCACCTGTGCCAAGCCAATGAAATCGCGCCACGTATTCCTCTTTATTTTTAATATCAAAACCGGATATAATTTCCTTAATCCACTCTTCTCGGTTTGGAAACAGTATCAAAACGGATTCCGTTAATGAATTTGGGAGAGAGAATATAAATAGATTATTTTCTGTTATTTTTATATAAATAGAAAATATAAAAAATATTTGACCGTATATATACACTATATATCTACTTTTATATACTTCGTTCGTGATGCTAAGAAAAAAAACACACAAACAGTTGAGTTTTATGGAGCCTGATGATCTGGAGGTACTACTTATATGAATACTAATCATATTGTATATTTCACCCAGTCAAAATATGTATGTTGTTTCTAGATTTCATATGCTAATTTATGTTTTGTATTTTGATGCTGTAGAACGCATGCCCTGCGGATAAGTTTATAGAAGGAAGTCAAACTAATCGAAGATTGGATTTTGATCAAGGTATATATTTAAACACTTCTTTAACTGATGAACTTATTGAAGAGCCAGAAAATACTATAAATGTTGATGAAAGTATTGAAGAGCCAACGAATACTAGAAACGTCGATTTAATGCATTTTAGAATACGAAAAGAAGAAATTCCTGTCGTTGGAATGGAGTTCGGAACCGAAGATGATGCATTCAAATTTTATAATGCATATGCTTTTATGATGGGTTTTAGTGTTAGGAAAAGTAGAACACATTTATTCCAAGATGGCAAATTGAGAGACAGACTTTACGTTTGTTCAGCCCAAGGTACCCGCGAAGAAGATAAACGCGATGATACTGTACAAAATCACCGAGCAGAAACGAGGTTTGGGTGCCTAGCAGAAATGAAAATTAATCGCACACCCGATTGTAAGTATCGTGTTAGTAAATTTTTTCCGTATCATACACATGTGACTACAACTCCTAGTAAGTCTCATCTTTTTAGGTCACACAGAAAGCTAAATATCGCAAATGCAGCTCAAGCTGATATGGCTGATAGTTCAGGAATTGCTCCTAAAGAGGCTTTTGAGTTTATGAGTAGACAAGCTGGTGGTCGTGAGAATCTTGGGTTTATACCTATTGATCATAAAAATTATTTACGTACTAAGCGAACAAGAAAAATAAAATATGGAGAGACAGGTGGTGTATTAGAATATCTACAAAAAATGCAAGTAAATGATCCTAATTTCTATTCTGCTATACAAGTTGATGAAGATGATTTGATAACTAACATTTTCTGGGCTGATGCAAGGATGATGTTAGATTATGATCTGTTCGGCGACGTAGTATGTTTTGATACTACTTTCAGGAAAAACAAAGAAGGACGACCCTTTGCCATGTTCGTCGGAGTGAATCATCATAAACAATCAATTATTTTTGGTGCTGCATTATTATATGATGAATCTGCAGAAACTTTTATCTGGTTGTTTGATACTTTTTCCAAAGCTATGTCTGGAAAAAAGCCAAAAAGTATTTTCACTGACCAAGACGCAGCAATGGCTAAAGCATTAGCTTCACAGTGGCCAGAATCATGTCATCGGTTGTGTATTTGGCATATTTATCAAAATGCTGCAAAGCATCTTAGCCACGTGTTTCATAAATTTACCAACTTCGCAACTGATTTCACAAATTGTGTCTATGATTACGAGGATGAAGAAGAATTTACAAATGGTTGGTTTAAGATGCTTGAAAAATACAATCTCAATGGAAATGATTGGCTAAGAAGATTATATGATCTAAAGGAAAAATGGGCACTAGTTTATGGGCGAGACACCTTTTGTGCTGAAATAACCACCACTCAACGCAGCGAAAGCTTAAATAGTCTTGTAAAAAGATATGTCAGCTACAAGTATGATCTATTGCGTTTTTTCGAGAATTTTGAAAGACTAGTGGATGATCGTCGTTACGAAGAAAAAAGGATGGATTTTAGAGCGAGCCAAAGTACTCCTACATTATCATTTCCAGTAAAAATTTTGAAGCATGCAGCAAGTGTTTATACACCAGCAGTATTCAAGTTGTTCCAGATACAACTATGTAGAGCTCATGATTGTTCCTTTAGCTGCTTTAACGATGGTGAAAGTGAAACATTAAGTAAATATAAAGTTATTCCACATGGGAAAAAATACCACCGCACAGTCATTTATGACTCGAAAAATAATAATGTTTCATGCAGCTGCAGGAAATTTGAATTTGCTGGTTACTTGTGCTCACATGCTTTAAAAATCCTTTGTGTAAAGGATATTAAGAGCATTCCTGATCAGTATATTTTGAAGAGATGGACAAAAGATATTAAGTGCGTTAGCACGAAAATCGGTTCAAATCTTCATGAAAAAAGAGAGTCAAGGGAAAATGTCGTAAGGAGATATAGAGAGTTGTGTAGATCATTGTTTCAACTAGCAACAAGGGCAGCTGAGTCTGAAGAGGTATATGAAATTGCCAAACTAGGACTGGATACCACGTTGAAGGAAGTTGATGCAAGTTTGAGGGGACTTACAATTCAGGAAGACCCAATAAACAAAGACATCACATCGGAAACTAGCGATGACCCAAAGCTAGTTCTCACTGCTATTCATAATAGCTATCAAGCAGTAAAGGGGATTAAAACAAAAGAGAAGGCAACTGGTACTACTTACGTTAGTCCAAAAACCGCTTTAGAAAGAGCTACACAACCAAAAAAACCTCGACAGACATTTTAGATCCTCATGAACACCCATCTGCACTTCCACATCAAATCCAACAGGTAAAATTATATTTTCTTGATTTTTGATTGGATACAAAGTTCATTTCTTAATCAATCATCCATTATCAAGGCTAAATAATTTAGTTCATTCTTGTTAGTTATTAAACATTTTTATTCATGTCTCAGGAACCAAATTCATTTACTGGAACCATGGCAATATATAGCAGTCAAATGTTGCCGATGCCGTCATCGACATTGATACCTCAACGTAGTAGCCATGAGCTACCGATGCACCTACCCATGTCTCTGCCTTCGCATGATTTCTATATGGGAACCATGCCTACATTGACGTCTGTACCAATCTATAGTAATCCTATGTTACAGACAACTCTACCTTCAAACAATGTGCCGGTAATATACTTTTCACGACTGTTTTCATTTTTGTACGCATGCTGATTGTGAACTCAATTGTACATCTCATGTTTCGATGATACATGGTCATTTAACTAATTTTAATTATTAATATAATAGCAATGGTATACGGGAGGTAGTGGAGGCTACAATACTATAAGCAATTATCAACAACATTCCAATGGCATGGTTAACTTCTTACAGGTACAGTTGATGAATTTGTTTGTCTTCCCTGTTCCCCTCAAACATTTGTTCATTGGACCTTGCTACTGAAAAGAGAACCTTGTTACGTCAAGGATTTGGGTCATTGAAGCTTGTGCGCTTCATAGAAGCTGTTTTATATAAGTTAATTAGCAAGTTAGTTCAAATTGATATTTGTATATCTAATTATGTGTACATTTTTATAATGATTTGCATGAACAAGTGCAACTACAAACAAGACAAGGCAACGAGCAGTTGAATAACCTACATCCCCGCAGCTACCAATGAGTGAAGGAGCAGGATATTGATGCAATTATATTCTGTCTTTCAATTAATAAGATAATTTAGAAATTTTTAAATTGTTATATTTATGCTTTTAATACAAAAATTTTGATTTCAAATTGTTATATTTATAATTTAAAAATTTTGATATATTGTGCATTATCACTTCCTAGCGGTAGGTAGATCAGATTTCTAAGTGAAACTGAAAGACTGCCACACTAACAAACGCCTGAACTCTTTTTTTTTTTGAAGCAAATGTAGTCTATATAGCAATGAAAATAAATTAATTTGATAAATTTAACTATAAAAAATAATTTATTTATATTCTCTCTCCCAAATTCATTAACGGAATCCGTTTTGATACTGTTTCCAAACCGAGAAGAGTGGATTAAGGAAATTATATCCGGTTTTGATATTAAAAATAAAGAGGAATACGTGGCGCGATTTCATTGGCTTGGCACAGGTGGCTCATATTGCCTTTGGCACAGAAGATACGGACCCTCCTAAGTGATCTCCACAAATAAAAGAAAGGGAATCGATTGAAAACCGCAGGTTGAAGACTTTGTTTTACATTTAATTTTTTCTAGTGAGTAGCATAATGTTTAACTCATATGTTGGAAACACCAGAAACGGAGCAACCTAATCTTTTCCAAACAAGTTCTTTTAACATCTTATCTTATCTTATAGTAAAGAAAAGATCCTTTTTGGTTGTATTTGTGGGTGAAAACGGTTTCTGTTGGTTTTGGTAAATTCGTGTGTGTGGATGAGAAACGAGTCTAGACCCTAAACAATATACTGCACGGGAGTACTTTTGATTCGAGAGATCAATCTGTACAACCCTGCACCAAACCAAGAAATGGTCGTTCCAGGCTTGCTTCGGTCACAAAGTGAAGGAGAAGGGTTGGTCTTAGGGAGGAAAGCGAAGAAAGTGTTGAGACCAGAATAGTTGATTCTGAAGGTGTGGTTGCTTACGACTTGTATCAGAAAGTAGAACTGGCTAGCAGAATGGAAAGCTACCAGGTGATTTCAGGTGATTTCTGGATACTGTGTTGTTCTCTGACCCAAAACTTGTTGTTTGGTGGAAATAGGTGAAACCTATTTATACAGGTCGTAGCAAAACGTACCCTGATCTCGTAAGAAGTGGAAACAATTGAGTAGTGGAAGAGTGGAGTAACGTGTAACGTCAGAATTTATGCTTCCATGATGAAGGAAACATTTACACCATTACTTCTTGCCATTACTAACCGCCCTTCTTCATGACACTTTCTCGTAACGGCCGTATTGCACACCGTACACTGTAAACCGCCAGACCAATACCTTGATGAGTATCCCCCAGTTTGTGCATGTTTGATGTCTTGAGTGTTTTCATGGAAAACATGTAGCACTTTGCTACGTGTGGAAAGTTAAAATCAAGAGGCTTGTCGCAGGAAAATAGCATGTGATGCTATTAGGATTGTCTTGGCTGGTCGCCTGAAACTTTCCACAAGCCTGCCGGCTCGGTGGCGAACTTTGATGGCTGAGATTGCATCTCATGATGAATGGTAGCCATTGATTATGACTACCTTCTGTTGGCGCCTGGTAATGGCGCAATGGCACCTTTGGCGCATGCCAGCGGCATTGCAGCATGGCTCGTGCATGTCAGTGGCACGGTGGTGCAAGTGGCGCCAGGCGTAGCCATGGCCACTAGATTTAAGCGGCGGGTCGCCTAAAAGTTGCCACAAGTCTGCAGTTTGGTGGCAAACTTGGATGGTTGAGATCGCATCTCATGAGGAAGGGTAGCCGTTGATTATGACTACCTTCTATTGGCACCTGGTAATGGCGCAATGGCACCTTTGGTGCATGCCAACGGCATTGCAGCATGGCTGGCATGGCTCGTGCATGTTAGTGGCACGGTGGTGCAAGTGGCTCCTGGCATAGCCATGGCCACTAGATTTAGGCGGCGGGTCGCCTAAAAGTTGACACAAGTCTGTTGGTTCGGTGGCGAACTTTGATGGCTGAGATTGCATCTCATGATGAAGGGTAGCCATTGATTATGGCTACCTTCTGTTGGCGCCTGGTAATAGCGCAATGACACCTTTGGCATTGCAGCATGGCTGACATAGCTCGTGCATGTCAGTGGCACGGTCGTGCAAGTGGCGCCTGGCGTAGCCACGACCACTTGATTTAGGCGGCGGGTCGCCTAAAAGTTGCCACAAGTCTGGAATTTTGGTGGCAAACTTGGATGACTGAGATCGCATCTCATGAGGAAGGGTAGCCGTTGATTATGGCTACCTTCTATTGGCGCCTGGTAATGGCGCAATGGCACCTTTGGTGCATGCCAGCGGCATTGCAGCATGGCTGGCATAGCTCGTGCATGTTAGTGGCACGGTGGTGCAAGTGGCGCCTGGCGTAGCCATGTCCACTAGATTTAGGCGGCAGGTCGCCTAAAAGTTTCCATAAGGTTCGGTGGCAGACTTGGATGGCTGAGATTTTAATTTAGGAGAGAGATTGGTCGTTGATTATGGGCACTTGTTAGTGTCATAATGGCATAGCTGCGGCATACGCCTACGTCACGGTGGCATAGCCGCGTCTGTGGCGTTGTGGCATGGCCAAAGCTAGGATTTGGCTACATGGACAAAGTTAGGGCTTGGCGGCATGTCCAAGGATAGGATTTGGCGTCGTGGCCAAAGTTAGGGGTTAGCGGCATGGCCAAGGCTAGGATTTGGCTCTGTGGCCAAAGTTAGGGGTTAGAGGCATGTCCAAGGCTAGAATTTAGCGTCGTGGCCAAAGTTAGGGCTTGGCGGCATGGCCAAGGCTAGGATTTGGCGTCATGGCCAAAGTTAGGGCTTGGAGGCATGGCCAAGGCTAAAGTGGCTCGTGGCATATTTTGGACTATGACCAAAAATTAGGGTTTCGGCTAACGCTACTAAAGCAAAAGTCTTTTTTCGATCATGAAATCCTAATTGGAGTCTGTTATGGCATTGGCCACGAACAGAAAGTGGATTAGCACGTAGTGGCGTCATTTGTGGCACATTGGCATGTTACTGCGGCAGAGTGGCATGTTGGCATGCCGATTAATATTTTGTTGTGGCAGGGCGCGTTTGGTTTGCCAGTTAGTATGGTGGAGCGGCAAGGTGTGTTTGGCTTTTAATGTATGGTGGCGAGTTTAGAGCGACTTGATTGGTCAATAAAAGGGGTCGACCAAACATAAGGCGTGGCCACAACTCTAGTTCTCGTGGCGCATTTTAAAGTGACTTGATTGGTCGGTAGAAAGGAGAGGGCCCGGCCAAGCATGGGCATGGCTACACTTCTGGTGTGAGCGTGGCGTCTTTAGAGCAACCTGATTGGTCGAGGGAGATGGGGCCGGTTTAGGATGGGGCGTGGCCAAGGCTAGGATTTGGCCCGTGGCCAAAGTTAGGGGTTGGCGGCATGACCAAGGCTAGGATTTGGCGCAGTGGCCAAAGTTAGGGCTTGGCGGCATGGACAAGGCTAGGATTTGGCGTCGTGGCCAAAGTTAAGGCTTGGCGACATGGCCAAGGATAAAGTGGCTCGTGGCATATTCTGGACTATGACCAAAAATTAGGGTTTCGGTTAACGCTACTGAAGCAAAAGTCTTGTTTCGATCATGAAATCCTATTTGGACTCCGTTATGGCATTGGCCACGAATAGAAAGTGGATTAGCACGTAGTGGCGTCATTTGTGGCACATGGGCATGTTACTGCGGCAGAGTGGCATGTTGGCATGCCGATTAATATGTTGTTTTGGCAGGGCGCGTTTGGTTTGCCAGTTAGTATAGTGGGGCGGCAAGGTGCGTTTGGCCTTTAATGTATGGTGGCGAGTTTAGAGCGACTTGATCGGTCAAGAAAAGGGTCCGGCCAAACATAAGGCGCGGACACACCTCTAGTACTCGTGGCGTATTTTAAAGTGACCAGATTGGTCGGTAGAAAGGAGAGGGGTCGGCCAAGCATGGGAGTGGCTACACTTTTGGTGTGAGTGTGGCGGCTTTAGAGCAACCTGATTGGTCGAGGGAGATGGGGCCGGTTTAGGATGGGGGGTGGCCAATGGCGTTGATTGTCCTAAGGCATGGTCACGCCTCCCTTTGCTGCTGTTCCTATCCTGTGGCTATTTGTTTTCTGATTCTGGCCAAGATTTTGCATCTGTTAATCCATGACGGATTAATTACCTAGTTTGCCTAGGCTTTATTTCGACAAGCAAGGTCTGATATACTGCGCAAGGCGCAACCCTAACTTTTGCAAATTAGTCAGGATAATTGATTGAATTCTATGTGTTGACACAAAGTTCTTTTTAGTTCATTGCCAGAGAGCAACATGCTTTCTGATTGAATACCTTTTGAAAAGACCTTATCCTTGATACTTGGAAATTCGTGCTACTCTGCTGCGAGTGAAGACAAATTATCATGCCATATCAATATTAAGGGTTCAGCCGGAGAACATAGCACAGAAAGCATTCAAAGAAACTTATATTAATTGAATGTAGGCAAGGTGCCAAAATTTACAGGATGCCTGGGATTGTCGCTACATGCACCATTCTGGGTAAATTTCATAAGAAAATATTGAGTTGCTCAATAAATGTGTCAGTGGAGAGGTTGACACTCATGTCTCCGTTTCCTTGCAGAGTGACGTCACATCAGATGCAAGGTTTTATAATTTTAACCCTAAGCTAAAAACCACCATCAACATTAAGTCCCCTGCTTAGCTCGGAACAGTGGCATTGTTGCGGGGTAAGCATGAGATGGTGACAAACAAGGATAAAATGAAAACGGCAAGTCATGAGGGATTGTGAGGAAGATTTGGATAACCTTTGTCAGGAGGCATGAAGAATCTGTGATACCTGCATTGGCGGCTTTGCATAAATTCTACGTGGCTATGGGGTGTTCGCATCAGCGTTGTAACTTTGGCTACTGATCGGCAGAGATGGCGCTGCAACTTGGTCTACGGAAGGGTGGACGTCTAGGAAAGGTAGATGGCGTTGTTGGCTTTGAACGACGGATGACGATGCTTGCTTGGATACATCCATGGAATGGTGCTGCTGGCTAGATCGGCGGAGCGGCGCTGTTGGCTAGGTCCGTGGAGCGGTGCTGTTGGATAGATCCGTGAAGCGGTGAACGACACTTGGCTGGCTAGATCACGGAGAAGCAGAGATGGCACGGCTGGCTCCTCATTCGTAGAGCGGTGGATGGCGCTGTTTTGAACGGCTAAGATGGCGCTTCCTTGGCTGGTGAAGATGGCGCTGCTTTGAACGGCTAATATGGCACCGCTTTGGCTGTGGAGCGAGTAAGGATGGAGCCATGGAGTGTTGGCGCTGGCTTGATTGGTACGAGGACTTTGGCACGGGCGTGGTGTTGCTGGATTGGACACGGTACGACAGAGGTGGCCACTGGCTTGCACGCGGGGTTGTTGGCACTGTCTTGGCCGTGGACTGTTGGCGCCATGGAGCGTTGCCTCCAAGGGTCCAGCTGCCTTCTTCAGCGCATGGCCCAAAAAGGAAATCTCCTCCTACTCAAACTCCAAAAGTACTTTGCATATAAAAGGCGTTTCTTAACTTCTTCATTTATTTTTTTTGTATCGTTGGCTTTATTCATGCGTCTTCGGATTGGCAGTAAGGTGCGTCGATCATGAGCCAGTCAATTGGAAAGAAAACGACATCAAGAGGAAGCAAGCATATTTCAGATATGTATTCCAACGTTTCTTCCTTTGTTTGCTCCTCCATGTTGGTGTAAACCCTAGACATAGGTACGACCTCCATGAACTTGTAAAAATACTTCAATATGAATGATTCCTCTTTGCTAGTAATATTGTAGTAGTGTTATCCACAGTAATGAAACCAATTATTGTGTTAAGTAAGCATGTATGGGCGAACGACTTCGTTTGCTCTTTTCTTTATCAAAACCTATATGTAGGGTTTCCTTTTGTCCACGAGCACAATTCCCATGGCCAAGCGTAACTTGGTTGAGGGCATACTTCCCGCGGATTTACATGTTCCCCGCGACATTTTCTAATTTCGGCCAAGAGTGTATCTCCCGTGACATCACACGTATCCCGTTGAGAAGGCATCAGTCCCCATTCCTTTTATCCGTGAGTGCCATGACATGTGGCCAAAGGAAAATTTTCCCGTAGAAAATTTGTTGTTAGCCTTTGATTATTGTACCTAGACCCTGACAAAATCTCTATGCATGTTTTTCTTCAAAGTAATGACTTTTGTTTTGCTTTGTTGTAGTTACCTCGAAAGTGGAAACAACATAAGGAATTTTTGTTAAATGTCACCTGAAAGCAGTTCTGCCGCCGCATCGAGAAGTGCTAACAACTCCAAGCCGAACACAGATGATGAGTTTTTTTACGAAGTCTGCTACGATTACAAGAACCCATCCCAAATTCATGGCAACTCTTATGACTGATTCGGAGAATGATGGAAAAGTCTAATCAGTCTATCCAGGGCATATAATGAGGTTTTGTCTTTAGAAGAAATAGTATCTGGCTTCTCCCATAGACTTCAAAATATGTCATAGTCCATTGCGCTCTTATGACAAATGGATGAAGTTCATGATGAGCCGAGACCATGTAAGAGCTAATCTGACTGGGGCGCAAATCGTGAATGCAGCTTCTGCATACTTCAAATCAGAAAATACGTTGCAGGATTGATTACTTTCATCTCCAGATGGTGTCCGGAAACTCACACGTCTATATGTAGATGGGGTGAGATGACTATTTCTTTGGAAAGTGTAGTCGTTCTGTTGAGTCTTCCGATAATTGGGAAACTTGACGTTGTTTTGTCCGAGGAAGAAGAAGAAATAAATGTCGCTTTGGTCACGAAAGCCACAGGATATGTTCAAAAGAATTGTGAGGAAAAGTGCTTCTATAATTGGTGGGTGTCTGAGTGGTTCCCTGATGAGCCGGAGTTGGATCAAGTGCTGGATGATACACTCCAAGTTTCTGCATTTTTAGTTCTGTGGCTATCCAGAGATATTTTTGATGATCGCTCTGGAAAGAAGGAGATAAAGCAGAAGCTCATCAAATTTGCTATCAAACTAGCGAAAGGAGTTGCTCTTCCCATTGGCAGTTTGTTTCTTGGCTCTTTGTACACCCATCTGGATCGCTTGGTAGTTCATGTACGTCTCTAATGGGTACATGAAAGTAGACTCGTATATCCATGTCGCTTTTCTCCATGCATGGTTGTGGGAGCATTTCAAATATTATGCCCCTAACCCGAAAACCTCATTTCCTGATACATATGGCGGCTCTAGGATACTCCGTTGGTTGGAGAGGCGTCCAAGACCTGGCTCAAAGATCATTGATTTTCTTGATAACGCGCATGCAGTTAAATTTCGTCCTTGGGATCCGGCCCACGCCTCCATAGTTCAACCAGACACTTTTGCTTCCGCACCGAACGTGATATTGCATTCTGCTGACGAGAATATGAGCATTGGAGAAACTGTGTTATTGCGAAGCTGCATACTTGGGTATGTTCCATCTTTTTTCAGAGGGTCCTGTGGAGTAGTTTCTTACAATATTGACAGAGCTGCTCGACATATGGGCTTTGATCAGGGAGTCCCTTTCCGTCGCCCACCGACAGCTCCAGATGAATTGGTACCCGCCATTCTTGATTACAGCGTCTTTGCACCGGATAAAAGCATTCCTTTCTTGATATCATAACGAAAACCTGTGACGAATTCTAAGTATAATATCTTCTGTCAAGATGAGTTTCTCTCCATTCATCAGTTCGTGCAGGATGTTGTGACAAATCCACGTGGAAAACCTTCCTATGCGGTTCTAGCCAAGCATAAATTGTTGAAACAGCTTCATTCCGGCAAGCGAAAATCGTCTAGCTCGGATGCAGACAGTCCCCAGAGAAAGGAGCGAAGGTCGAAAAGTCGTGCAGGTGGCTTCCAATCGGATTTGACGGCTCTTGTGACTTTAAGTTCTTTCAACACGCAGGTGTGTATGATCCTCTCACTGACTTGGCTGGATTATACAAATTTTCCATTTCGTCACTGACTCCTCTTTTTTTTGACTCATGGTCTTGACAACTCGAATATCTTTGCCAGACTTGCCCGCAGCCAAAAGACGGGCCCTCTTGTGGAAGGAGGCGAGAAGACTGATTCTATTGAAGAAGAATCCGAGGAGGAAGAAAGTTCGAGATCTGGTGGTGAGAGGAGCACTTCTAAATACAACAACGAGTCTTCTTCCAGTGGGCCCACAAATGAGTTGGTGAGTTTTTCATACCCTTTTTTCTTTTTGCCATTTATTTATTCGAAATAAATACTCAATCAGTGTTATCATAGGAAGAAGCCATCGAAGATAGCCCTGAGATGGAGATTCGTCGCCATGAAGATGTGGTTTTGTCTCCAATCATGAAAGTCGTACTTGTTAGCAATCCGGAGATGGAGATTGATCGTCGAGAAGATGCTACTATGTTTTGGATGACGGAAAACGCTCCCATGGCTGCAGGTGCAATTGTTGCCAAGGAATCCTTGTCGGTCGCAGAATCAGTTGCAGGCGCCATTTTCAACCCTCTATTTTTAAATCCTCATGAAGATCATGAGATGATTGGAGGCTTCAATGTACTAGCTAATTATACGGAAATGTATACCAGAATATGGGAAAGGTATGGACATATTGCGACAACCAAAAAGATCACCAGCCGGTTTGCGTTGGTTAAGCGGGTGGAAGAAACATTATATTCAATTCATGATATGTGCAACGTGACTGGTCACACTGTTTCTGGAGATGTAATCTCAAGCTGTAAGTTCCACCGGGATATGTGTGTAAACTTTGAGTTTAATGCTTCCTGGTTCTGTGAGGGATTTTCCGGTATCCAAAGGTTGCAGGATGAAGCGGTTGATGGTCCTTCCGCGGATTTGATTAATCAACAGGAGGCAGAAGTCGAGAAGTTGTCCCAGGAGTTGAAGCTGAAACAGGCGGCTCTTCAAAGCATGAAGGACATTTCTCCAAGAAGAACGAGCCGTTGTTAGGCAATTTTCCTTGAATGTTTCTATTTTCTGAACTTCCTTTTCTTAGAGTTTTTTTTTTGAAAGGAAAAAGAAACGCCTAGTTTATGGTTTGATTTTCTGGTTTTTTAGATTGATAGATGATTGTTTCTTATAAGAGTTTTTGGATTATTTTGGAATAACAGCCCTTTGATCAATTGATACGTCAAAATTCGCTTTAGGGTCTTTCACCAAAACCGAATCTTCAGGGAGTAAATCCGAGTCTTTATGTGATGCCATCGTTGTTGCGAGAAGTCCCCAGTAAATTTTTATTGTCTGTGGAACGTCTTTTTGTCGATCCGCGGTAAGGCGGAGAATCTCTAGTCCCCAGACGTGATTCTACAGAATCATTCTTTCCTTGGACAATGCGCTTCAAAGTATTGCATTCACTGGTAGGATGATGGAACCGAGAGTTGAATTTGTAACCGAGAGATTAATCTCCCATTGTGGTCGCCAATTGTTTGTGGGTGAAAACAATTTCTGCTAGTTTTGGTAAATTCGTGTGTGTGGATGAGAAACGAGTCTAGACCCTAAACAATATACTGCACGGGAGTACTTTTGATTTGAGAGATCAATCTGTACAACCCTGTCCTAAACCAAGAAATTTTCATTCCAGGCTTGCTTCGGTCACAAAGTGAAGCAGAAGGGTTGGTCTTAGGGAGGGAAGCGAAGAAAGTGTTTAGACCAGAATAGTTGATTATGAAGGTGTGGTTGTTTACGACTTGTATCAGAAAGTAAAACTGGCTAGCAGAATGGAAAGCTACCAGGTGATTTTAGGTGATTTCTGGATATTGTGTTGTTCTCTGACCCAAAACTTGTTGTTTGGTGGAAATAGGTGAAACCTATTTATACAAATCGTAGGAAAACGTACCCTGGTCTCGTAGGAAGTGGAAACGATTGAGTAGTGGAAGAGTAGAGTAACGTGTAACGTCAGAATTTATTCTTCCATGATGAAGGAAACGTTTACACCATTACTAACCGCCCTTCTTTATGACACTTTTTTGTAACGGGTGTATTGCATGCCACACGCTGTAAACCGCCAGACCAATACCCCGATGAGTATCCCCCAGTTTGTGACATGTTTGATGTCTCGAGTGTTTTCGTGGAAAACATGTAGCACTTTGCTACGTGTGGCAAGTTAAAATCAAGAGGCCTGCCATAGGAAAATAGCATGTGATGCTATTAGGCTTGTCTTGGCTTGTCGCCTGAAACTTGCCACAAGCCTGCCGGCTCGGTGGTGAACTTTGATGGCTGAGATTGAATCTCATGATGAAGGATAGCCGTTGATTATGGCTACCTTCTGTTGGCGCCTGATAATGGCGCAATGGCACCTTTGGTGCATGCCAGCGGCATTGCAGCATGACTCGTGCATGTCAGTGGCACGGTGGTGCAAGTGGCGCCTGGCGTAGCTATGGCCACTAGATTTAGGTGAGGGTCGCCTAAAAGTTGCCACAAGTCTGGCAGTTTGGTGGAAAACTTGGATGGTTGAGATCGCATCTCATGAGGAAGGGTAGTCGTTGATTATGTCTACCTTCTGTTGGCGCCTTGTAATGGCACAATGGCACCTTTGGTGCATGCCAGCGACACTGCAGCATGGATGGCATGGCTCGTGCATGTCAGTGGCACGATGGTGCAAGTGGCGCCTGGTGTAGCCATGGCCACTAGATTTAGGCGGCGGGTCGCCTAAAAGTTGCCACAAGTCTGTCGGTTCGGTGGTGAACTTTGATGCCTGAGATTACATCTCATGATGAAGGGTAGCCGTTGATTATGGCTACCTTCTGTTGGCGTCTGGTAATGGCGCAATGACACCTTTGGCATTGCAGCATGGATGGCGTGGCTCGTGCATGTCAGTGGCACGGTGGTGCAAGTAGCTCCTGGCGTAGCCATGGCCACTAGATTTAGGCGGCGGGTCGCCTAAAAGTTTCCACAAGTCTGGAAGTTTGGTGGAAAACTTGGATGGCTGAGATCGCATCTCATGAGGAAGGGTAGCCGTAAATTATGGCTACCTTATGTTGGCGCCTGGTAATGGCGCAATGGAACCTTTGGTGCATGCCAGCGGCGTTGTAGCATGGCTGGCATGGCTCGTGCATGTCAGTGGAACGGTGGTGAAAGTGGCGACTAGCGTAACCATGGCCACTAGATTTAGGCGGCGGGTCGTCTAAAAGTTGCCACATGTCTGTCGGTTCGGTAGAAAACTTGGATGGCTGAGATTGTAATCAGAAGAGAGAGTGGTCGTTGATTATGGCCACATTCTGTTGGCACTTGTTAGTAGCATAATGGTATAGCCGCGGCATGCGCCTACGGAACGGTGGCATAGCCGCGTCTGTATCATTGTGGCATGTCCACGCCTGTGGCGTTGTGGCATGGACAAAGCTAGGATTTGACGTCGTGGCCAAAGTTAGGGCTTGGCGGCATGGCCAAGGTTAGGATTTGGCGTCGTGGCCAAAGTTAGGGGTTGGCGGCATGGCTAAAGTTAGGGGTTGGCGGAATGGCTAAGGCTAGGATTTGGCTCCGTGGCCAAAGTTAGGGGTTGGCGGCATGGCCAAGGCTAGGATTTGGCGTCGTGGCCAAAGTTAGGGCTTGGAGGCATGGCCAAGTCTAGGATTTGGCACCGCGGCCATAGGTAGGGCTTGGCGACATGGCCAAGGCTAAAGTGGTTTGTGGCATATTGTGGACTATGACCAAAAATTAGGGTTTTGGTTAACGCTACTGAAGCAAAAGTCTTATTTCGATCACGAAATCCTATTTGGAGTCCGTTATGGCATTGGCCACGACAGAAAGTGGATTAGCACGTAGTGGCGTCATTTGTGGCACATTGGCATGTTACTTCTGCATAGTGGCATGTTGGCATGCCGATTAATATGTTGTTGTGGCAGGGCGCGTTTGGTTTTCCAGTTAGTATGGTGACGGGCAAGCGACTTGATTGGTCAAGAAAAGGGCCGACCAAACATAAGGCGCGGCCACACCTCTAGTGCTCGTGGCGCATTTTAAAGTGGCCTGATTGGTCGGTAGAAAAGAGAGGGGCCGGCCAAGCATGGGCGTGTCTACACTTCTGGTGTGAGCGTGGCGGCTTTAGAGCAACCTGATTGGTCGAGGGAGATGCGGCTGGTTTAGGATGGGGCGTGGCCAATGGCGTTGATTGGCCTAAGGCATGGTCACGCCTCCCTTTGTTGCTGCTGCTATCCTGCGGCTCTTTGTTTTCTGATTCTGGGAAAGATTTTGCATCTGCTAATCCATGGGGATTAATTACCTAGTTTTCCTAGGCTTTATTTCTACAAGCAAGGTCTGATATACTGCGCAAGGCGCAAAACCCTAACTTTTGCAAATTAGTCAGGATAATTGATTGAATTATATGTGTTGACACAGAGTTCGTTAAGTTCATTGCCAGAGAGCTGCATGCTTTCTGATTGAATACCTTATGGAAAGACCTTATCCTTGATGCTTGGAAATTCGTGCTACTCTGCTGCGAGTGAACACAAATTGTCATGACATATCAACATTAAGGGTTCAGCCGGGAAACATAGCACAGAAAGCATTCAAAGAAACTTATATTAATTGAATGTAGGCAAGGTGCCAAAATTTAAAGAATGCCTGGGATTGTTGCTACATGCACCATTCTGGGTAAATTTCATAAGAAAATATTGAGTTGCTCAATAAATGTGTCAGTGGAGAGGTTGACGGTCATGGCTCCGTTTCCTTGCAGAGTGACGTCACATCAGATGCAAGGTTTTACAATTTTAACCCTAAGCTAAAAACCACCATCAACAGGTTGGTCACAGAAAAACAAAACAACTTGGTTTTACCTTGATGTTACAAACACAACCCTGTACTTAAAAGTCTGGATGCCATGTATGGTGCGTAACATCTCAAAATCATAAGGATCGTATTTGTCAAATAGTCAAGCGAAGCTTAAGAGGTTGAATGTTGTTGAATACAATTTTGCGCAGGGATATTTTTTTCTCCTCTTCATTTCTCATCGTATTCGTTTATCTATTGATTTTCAACTTCGTTTCACTTCCTTACGCAGACGACAAATCATGAAGGCGATGGAGAAACGCTAAAGATGTGCAAGCAACTAGCTCAATAAAACCTATAAATTAAGTATCACAATGGAAATCTATCTGCCCCTTTAGTCCAAATTTGTATTCACTGTTACAAACTAAAAATTGGATTCAGGATTTTGTATTTATTTTTTATTCCACTCAATTATAAAAAAACAATGTAAAAGTCAAATTCGGTTAGGATTGAAATAAAGTTGACATTTCTAGCGACACAGCTTAGTAATCTACCCATCTTTAAATTTTTCTCAAGTTGTCAAATTAAAGAAATTGCGATCATTTTCCATCGAATGTATGTAAATCTGTCGGGGTTAATTCAACTTGGATGGGGAAATCAGAGAGTAAAGATGAAGTTTGTGAAGGGAGTGGAATATGTGGGATAGAAGAAGCTTTTCTTGATTTAGAGAAGAATATGCCATCTGATATCGCAAGATTGGAAGTTCCACCAGTCCTCAAATATAATTCTCAGCATCTAATATTTTCCCACATTTCAATTATTCACTCCTAATCAAATTCTCTAACCTAACTTTACATCAACTTCAACTTCCTATCAAAATTTGGATTATTAACACATTCCAAGATAGATTTACATACTAATTGGTTATGCTAAAGTGTAAAGGATACTTATGTTGCACATCTTCTTTATCAATGATTGATAATTAGGTTACTGGTGCAATTATATATGGGGTTCAGAGGTTAGTGGTATTGTTAATTTCACCAAATTTTAATCTCGGTCCACTGGGTATAAATTAACAATGAAATTCCTCTAGCTCACGGTTGTTAATTATTTATATGAATCCATTTTTAATTGTAGGTCTATCTATTATTATGTGATTGGCGCAGCATTATTGAGGTTTATGGTGGAGGTTTGTCGGGCTCCAATGTTAGATTGATTTTATGTGATTCTTGATCATAGTAACGACAAATTTTGCAGACCCTGCAAGACTTTAGATATGCTGTGATTTTTGATCGGAGTAAAGACAATAATGTTGACACGGTGAAGAAAAATATGTTAAATTAATTAGCTCAAGCTGCCACTCTTTAAGTTTAAATACCAAGTTCAGGTCAGAGTAAGTGCAAATGTTTTGGATGCTTTATTGTTGTCTTGGATCTTTTCTCTTTTAAATGAATCTTCTGAAAAATCATGTTGATCTTCTTATAGTATTACCTGTATTTTTGTTAGTTGTCTTATTTGTGATCCTTATATTCGACTCTGCTTCACTATCTGAAACACAAGGGAAATGCATGAATCCTCAAAAGGAATAGGAAGTGCTCTTCAAAATTCAGGTGTAATGGTTGTAGTTTGAGGGGGTTCTTATGAAAGTATGCCAGGTATTTCAAAATTATGTGATATTAGACAATGTTAAGCAATCTATTTATGTGTATAAAGATTTCTTAACGTATTTGATTTGAGGTGTATACATATTGCTTAATTTATTGCTTGTTAATTATGTCTTCTGGACAGAATATGAGAGGTTTATTATCCCTGATAAATATTTGCAAAAACCTAAAGAACGATATATGATCTTATGCAACATTAACAATATCAGACTTTACCTTATGAGCTCCAACAGTTTGTGGCAAGTCAAGAACCACACAACCACTCCTAACTGAAGTTAGTTGTTTTCTGTTCTTTCGACGAGCAACTAAAAGTTGCATGTGTAAATATAACTCAATTTTGAGTTAGCAAATTAGTGTCGATTGTGTAACCTAATTTCTTTTAGAACAACACATTTTTAGTGGTGGTGTTGTGGAGTTGTAATAGTGTATCGATATACGGAAACACCTTAAATTATCATGCATGATTATTCTATCCATACATGCTCAAGTCAGTACTTAAAATAATGTGTATAATATGGTAATGTTGTTGTGATGTAAGACTACAACTCATAGAAATCAAGCGGTTGATACTTAGGTTCATGTATCCACTTATTCATAAGAGCGTATTTGCACATTTTAACAGGATTCTCATCGCAAATAGACTTAGTCCATTTACAGTGGGTGAATAGTCATGCATTGCAGATTTACCGAGTGTATGTATATATTTGTGCAATCAGTTAAGAGCAAACGGTTGTTTGTTGTTTCTTGGTATGCTAAATGAATCTCTCTGTGGCATGTAGTCCATTTGATATCTGCTCTTCAAGTTGATATTATTTATAGCTTAGCCTTAGGATGTGAATGTATGTTCTCCTTAATATGTCTTTTGTGAGAAGTTTTCATTTTCTATCAGTTCTTAGAAAATATGTGCAGAAAACTTTGTTTAACATCTTTTGTTATGTTTAAGAGGTGTAAATTTTATAAAATGTAAATCAAATTTTGTCATTGATATTAAATCTTAATTCTCTAATGCATGGTGAAGGTTTGCACATGATGTACAAAAAAATTCACTAACTTTCTTTTAGTTATCTTCAAATAGAAAAGAAAAGTCGCATCAATTTTGAAGCAAAGTGAGTCTGGTGTTCTGTCAATCACTAGCCGAAACTGGTTCTTGCAGATGCACATACTAGTGTCAAGAGTTAATGCTCACTATTAATGGAGGAAAACTTACCCCAACTACAGTTTCATCAAATTTTGCGTTAAAAAAAAGAGATTTAGTGACCAAAAAAGCAGCGCTGCTTGAAAAACGAAGGAACAGTTATCGTATGCGGATACTTAAAGGTAGATTGGAAAATATATGGAGACAAAGTAGAGACAAATAGTGGTGAGGCAACTGTATTTATTCATACTTATGTTATACATGTTTGTAAGTATAGAAATTGATTGATTTTATGAACATCATAGCAAAAAACGACTGTATGAAGTGATATTGATTTTATGCACTTATGTTGTTACTTGTTTTGTTTGATTAAGAAATTAATTTTTTGCGTCTTCAGTTTATGAAGAAATAGTTTCGAAATCAATGTTATAGTTTCATTGTGGTTTTGAAAAATGTCCGACACTCGTATCACGACGCGTGTTTGCTAGTTGATAATTAAGTAATCTTTTACTACTAGTAGTGTGCTAGCTTTTAATGTGTAGGATCTCCACTAGATTCACCACCTTATTTAGCTACTTGCATATAATGTTATTTTTACTAAATAAGGCTACTCGTTATCATGCCTAGCCAATGATGGTCGGTCCATAAATGCTTGAGCTAGATATAACAACAATTTTCATTCTTAAACATTGATGTTTTTTAAGTTAGTTGAGGGACCAACTTACCTAGGTTGCATACTTGTCCAAACAAGATAAAACATATTTCAGATGGAAATAGGGATGCTTTGGTAACATCTCTAAAATAACCACTATTTGCTTAGAAAAATGCGTAAAAAGCTTTCCCTTGAGTATAAAAGGAAATACAAAAACATGTCAAATAAATTACAGTCACGTTGACCACAGTTTTCGAAACACTTTTATTGGTTCGAAAATCCAAAAACTGTATGTAAATAATCTATTTTTTGAAACCACTAAAAGTAGTTTCTGAAACCTTTGCAGAGAGGACAAAAATACTTCAAGCCTTAGTTTTCGAAACCTATCAGAATTGGTATTTGTAACCTCGAAAAAGAGGGATCAAAAATATTTCTAACTTCAGTTTTCGAAAGCTTGGCAGAAAAGAGTAAAAGAGATTGCCTGCTTCAGTTTTTTGAAACCTTCAATTCCAGTTTCCGAAATATTAATAGAGATGAGCAAAGCGCAACTCTTTGTTGTGTAACCTTCAGTTTCCGAAACATTGAGGAATAATTTCTGAAACCTGTACAAAGTATTGCATGATGGAATTTATTAGATTCATTCCTTTGATACTTTGACCAACAATGATGGTCAACTCTCTAATACTAGAGCCAAGACTGTGTTCTTCGATAGATTAAAAAAGAGATAAAGAGGAAAATGTCATAGAAAGGAAAATATCATAGGAAATAAATCATTCTTTAGTTGTTGAGTTTGATGAAGGAAAATGTCATCGTGTGTTCTTCAACCTTCATGTTTTCAGTTTTCATGGGTACTTATACATTCCGTTCGTACAACTCTACAACCTAGGTCTAACTTATTTCGAATATATCTCCAATAGTTCAAGTTAAATGTATAGTTTTGGATTCTAAGTTTAACGATTACGGACTTGACATACCAATACATGTATGTTTAACCAAGAAATGCTCTACTAATACTTTTGTTGTTTTAGGTGTGTTTGTTTATGAAATGGAAAATATAAGATAAGAGGAAAATGAAGATGCAAACATGATTGCTTTAATTATTAATACCTATATTTTTTTGTACAACTTATATGAATGCATTTCTTTGTGTATATTGATATGTATTTTGATATTATTTTAGTAAAAAGGTACACAACAAGATCGCAAATAAATGAAAATAATTACCTCCAAGTTGTCATAGTAACGAGGAATGAATCAATCAACATGAACTCAATCAACACAATCAAAATTCGTTCACTTGATAATTAATATGGAAAAGACGAGGGTACCCATATACACCACAATCTTTCGTTTATCAACCTATAAGTCTTTTACCAAGTGTGATCGTCTATGGACGGAGTCGAGACAATACAACAACTTCGGTGCACACTTCATGTGATCGTCTATGGATACGAGATCGAGACAATATAATAATAAGATCACTTGTGTGATTGAATATGGATACAAGATCGATATGATACGATAACGAAGTGTTATCTGGATAATAGATACGGTATTAAACCGAACCTCTATACGATCAATATCAAGTAGTGATATGGAGTTAACGTACTTGTGTAATTTGCTTAATTATAATGCGGAAAATAAAGTAAATGACACAACAAGATTTTGTTAATGAAGAAACCGCAAATTCATAAAAACTTAAGGACCTAGTCCACTTTTGAATACTCTCGGACTTAAGCCGCTATATAAAATCTAATACCAACTTCATATAGTTGAGACCAAGTAGACAACCCCTAGATACTTAGTTTCCTCAGTATCCTTGCGCCTTCTACTTTGAGAGTCACACACGTGAATAACAAGTCTTTTGGATCGCATTCCAGAAGAATCTGTTTGGTAACCACTCTAATCAATCTTTGCTACAAAGATATGTGAGTTATTGGCAAAGGCTCTTCTGTTTAAACTAATAAACTCCTTTGTATGGTTAGATCAATCTAAACTCTGATTACCTAAATAATCAAACTCTAGATTTGCAATCAATCAATATAAATCTCAAAGAGAAACTATAATCTGATGCCGATCTCACTCTAATAGCCAATCAAGTCTATCAAAGATAAACACGATTCTAGTTATATCCCAGTCGATCAAGGTTTGTGCACTAAATCCACAAGATATGAAAACTAATAAGATTTCTTCCTCGTCTTCAAATCTTCTATTGCCTGCAATACCCGCAAAACACAAGTTGAATTCTCTTGTTATCAATCACACATAGAACGAAGTCTGTTAATAATGGGCTAACACACGATGTCTTTAGATCCGTAAATGGTTCTAAAGATCCCGTCGATACGTTGATGTAGTTTGAGTGACCCTTATGTCAGAAGACAAGGATCTCAAGAATAATTAAACTAGGTGCAATTAAAGTTACAACAACTGTTAGTCAATCAAATCAATAATCGAAAACTAAAATAACAATGCAATTATCTAGTTTCACACCAACGGTACTCGTAGAGCTTCTTGATCCCACATAACTCTTTAAACTAGCGGTCGTAAGAGATTTCGCCTAATTAGGGTACTTTCCTCTCCGAATATATGCCACCACCAGAAACTACCCGAATGAAGTTTGCCTGGCTCTTAGGATAGTTTGCAAGAAATCCAAACTCAACTATTTATAGACCAAGGTTGTTTGGACAACAAGGAAATTCCAAAACCGAAAATATTCTCAAGATATTCAGATTAAAGTACCTAATTTCGGTTTCCTATTTCCACTTAAATTCCAAAACATATTTCCGAAAACTCTCATAGAAAACTTATATTATTAGTCTAGTACATTAACTAATAATATTTTTACAAGATATGCTTTAATTGCTGGTAATTAAAACATATATGATGAAAATCATAATTAAATGCTTTTCACTTTTTCGGTATTGGATCACCTTGAGTATCAAGGAGTATCTTTGAACAATTAATGATAAGAGTTATGTACATGTTAGAATAATATTGACATATAGAAGCTTGTCATCTTAGCAAACCCAAAACCCTAAGTCACACACATCATGAAGAAATATGTGAACCATGGAAACTTGGTTTTGCTCATGGAACCGATTATACCATCACAACAAAATATGTGGTGACCGGATATAATATGGTTCCTAAGATAGGTTGTAACCGGTTACACCTTGCTCCACAAAATATCTTGTGACCGGTTACACATTGCTTCCTGAAGTAGCTTGTGACCGATTATACCTTGCTTCCCCAAGGTAGCTTGTGACCCATTACAACTAACTTCCCAATTCATCTTGTGACCGGTTACAACTTGCATTCCAATATAGTTTGTGATCAGTTATACCGTGATTTCTAAAGTAACTTGTGACCGGTTACAACTAGCTATATATTATAATTTATGACTGGATATACCACATCTTTCAACCAAGGTTACCATTGGTTCTACCTAGTCACCTTGTATTGACCAATCAAAATATTCAATGAAGAACCGGATCAACAAATCATGATTTCCCTTTCGATTATGAAACAAGTTCATACATATACTTCCTTAAACTAATGTAATAATACGTATTTTTCTAGGATGAAATCACACCTAAATAATGCACACATAATCAAGTAACTATATACAATAGATCATGTCGATGTTGTATTTACAAAGTTCAAAAGATAAGCGTTATACTTCGTAATATAGTTTCTTAATACTTTGATCATACTATTATGACCAAGTATAACACTAAAGTTTCATATGTATATATATTTGCATGTTATTTTTTCATTCTAAAAATAACTTGAAAGATACGTTAGGAATGGAAACCTGATCAAGTAAATATTACCAACCTTAAGAGAAAGGATGATGTCTTCGTTGCATTAGTTACTTCTTCACTTTCTTCAGGTCTTCTGAGTAATACTTGTACGTCTCAACATTCATAGACTTTCTAGTCTAACCTAAACGATTTATCTCTAGTATTTAATCAAGCGACTTTAGATGAGTTTTGATACTAAAATATGACAACCAAACTTGACATACTAACGCTTGGTGGGTTTAACCGAGCTATGCTCTAACAATCTCCCCCTTTGTTAATTTTAGTGACAAAACTCTATTACATATAGAGATAAAATAACGTATTCTTCATACGCTTGATTCCAACTTTCAACAACACAAGAACCTGCATATATCCTAAAATAAATACCGATGTTGACATTTGAATAACAATAGCTTTTACTCCCCCTAAAGGAAAGCTAGGTAAATTTTCAATTCGAACATATTTGTTATTCCCCTTTGTAGTAGGGTAAAAACTGATCTTCCGAAAATGGTAAATTGGGTGTGTCGATGAGAAATAAATCTAAACCCTAAACAAATGTAATGCACAAGAGTACTTTGAATTTGGGAGATCAATATGTAAGACTCTGGTCTAAACCAAGAAATGGCTATTCCAGATTATATTCAGTCACAAAGGAAGGAGAATGGTTAATCTTAGAGAGGGAAGCAGATAAGGTGTTGAAATCAGAGAGTCACGCTCACTGTTTATGACTTGTTTCAGAAAATGGAACTTTCTTGTAAAATGGAAGCTGTAATTTCTCTGTGTTCTCTGGATACTTGCGCCAGTTCTTCGTTGTTCTTTTTTGAATAGATTGAAAATCTATTTATATCAAGTCATAGTCGAACACTCTGATCTCATGGGAAATTGAAGTAGTTGAGTCATGAAGAGGTGGAGATAGTGTAAAAATGGTGATGACCATGTACCTATTCTGAAGGGAAGACTGGTCGGTTTTACATCCACTACTCCTCTACTTTTGTCAACTGTCCGCCTTTCCTGAAACTTTATCATAATGGGCGTGTTGCACGCCGTATTGCTGTAAACCGCCAGACCAATACCCTGATGAACATCCCCTAGTTCTGTGACATGTTTGATGTCTCGAGTAAAAGAATGAAAACAAGTCATACATGGTAGTTGCTGAGTGTGTCTTGTTTTTAAGACCTAAATATTTCGACCAATCACGCGCAACCTAAGCAGCAGGTGGTCATAAGTGACAAGTCGGGTTGTATGAATGAGACTTTTCGTGAGTTAGTACTCAAAAAATAGCATATGGTGATTTTAGGTTAAATAAATAAATTATTAAATTATTTATGAAGTCGATATTCATAAAGTACCACAAGCATCGTTTTAAGCAAGAAGCTCAAACATAGTCGATGCATGTAATGCCTCGTCGTATAGAGCTGCTCGAGTTGGTCGCGGATTTCACGGTCTTAAAAGTAGTGCGACCGTCTTTGTTTGATCGACCATTTGAGGGTTTTACATGCAAGCCATGGATGACGTGATTGACCCGTTGAGGAAAAGGATGACCAGTAGCAATCTCGGCACCTTATTGGTCGCCTCAAATCAAATCTAAGCCGGTCAAATCAAATAGTAAAGTTGGATGGTTGTGATGATTTGCGGCATTTTTTTTTATCATCTAACCTAATTTAGACCCTTATGGGCAGCGTGAGTAGCATTCTTTGGGCGATGATTCTGAAGAAAGCAGGTAGGCTAGGAACGACCTGATTGGTTGAAAGAGTAGAGGCCCGTAGGTAGATGTCATGGAGCTTTCTCGGTCATGTTAGGAGAGATCCAAGCTTGTTAAATTGACCAGTCAAGTCGCGTGGTCGTGATCATTCTGCGACTGACTTGGACGGACTAGATTTAATTCTTTATAAATGAAGCAGCTCAAGTGGCCTACTTTGATCAACGATTTGGAGCGAAGCAGGCATGCTAGGAGTTGTATGATTGGTCGAGACAATAGGTGGATGGTCGGTTGTCATAACGACATCCTATTTGCCAAGATTATATGAGTTTAAGTTAATTAATGGAGCCGTCCAAGTCGTGTGGTCGTGATCAATTTGCGACTGACTTGGACGGGCGAGATCTATTTTCTTAAGAAATTAAATGTGTCGACCAGCATACTTACATCTTTAATTAAAAGCGGAGCTTGTAGCTTTGAAGCAATTTGATTGGCCAATGGGAAAGAGGGGCCTGCGGATGTCAGCATAGAGCAAAGTCGGTTGGTCATGGGAGGAGCAAGCTAGGGCAAGTTGATCGGCCAAGTGGCCCAGCCGTTCCCTTTTTCTATTGCCCCAATTAATCGTGGTTTCATTTTTTCCAACTTTTGGTAGGATTTTACTCTTACTAGCTCTTTTCCTAGCTTGTCTAGGCTTGGTCTTGACCAATAGGGATCAATATATCATGCTTGCTCTGTTTTAGGGCAAAAATCTAATTTTTTTGTGAGTTGACACAAAATTAGGTTAAAATTGAATTTTGTGAATTGACACAAAATCAATCAATTTTGGTGAATTTTGCACGTTAATGCAAAATTGCTAATTTCGACTCTTGGGAGCAGCGCAGCTCTGGTCTCACCGATGCAGCTTGCGCGTTTCTGATTAGATACCTTCATGCACTTCTTAATTCTGACACTTCGGGAGATTGATGCTACTCAGGTAAGAGTGAAAATTAAACGTCATATCATGTCAGTATTAAGAGTTCATCTGGGAACATAACATAAAACAGATACTCGGTAGGCATCGCATTAATGAATCTTGGAGATCTATAAATTTACAGAATACTTAAGATTTTACAGCATGCACCAATATTATTCTGAATTAATTTCGTATATAAAGATACTTAATTACTCAGTATATATGTAAGCAGCGAGGCATAGGCACTCATTAGTTTTAAATGGCTCTACTTTTTTACAAAACAAAAACACATAAATATGGAGTTTTACAGTTTTCGCCCTAAAATAAAAACCATCGTCAAAAATAAGTCTCACGTAACAATGACATTGTTGCGGGGTAAGCATCAGATGGTGACAGACGGAAAAATAAAATTAATGCGAAAAGGTTATAGGTGTTACCAGGAATATTTTAGTTGGCTTCATAAGCAGGACCGTGTAATTAGCTACTAGCATGTTGCCAACTAGGCTATAGGGTACGAGTGTGGCAGTCATGGGCCCAGCCAATCACCTCCGTACACGGACCAAGGGGGAGTCCTTCTTGCGTTCGGATTCTGGAAATCCGTTTTGTATAAAAGGGGCGTTAACCTTTTTTTTTGCTTGATTGTTGTACCTCCCGTGCCTTCGTCTACAACAGCACGCGTCCCTTGGACGTTGTCATCAACAGTTCCATCACCGAGAGCTTCGACTGCCGGCTTCAAGGTAAGTGCATCTCGTTGCACTCTCTCTTTTTTTTTCTCGGGTATGTCGTTGTAACTTCCATGAACTTGAAAATTTAACCGAATATGTATGACATTCCTTTGTTAGCGGTATTAGCGTGACCACCAGCAACAACATCAGTAACGAAGCAATCACCAACAATTAGGACCAGCAGCAAGACGAGCAAGGAGAACTCAAGATAGGTGCTATTTCTCCTTTTTTAACGTAAAAATCCTAACTTAATTTCGGCCGTGGGTATAATACATGCGGCAAGCTTCTTTTTTTTTTTTGCTCGAGTGGGTGTAAACCCTAGCTCGGTCTGGTTATGGGCGTCACACCCTATGGCATTCTTTTTTTTTTACGTGAATGTTTTCATTCACAATTTTTCTGGTAAGTAAGCTTCATGTATCAACCATGTAGCTTTGATCATTGGTGATGTTAGAGCACTGCTCGGTCGAACTCGCATGCGTTGCTATCTCAAGCATGTTCGTGAATGTTAGTGATCAAACTATAAGTCTTGATTTCTAGCCTATTTATAGATGTCTCGGATTAGGACATAGATTGTGTAGTTGAGCATTAGAATTCATGGCATTCATCATTTGAAGACGAAGAACTACTAAGGGGAGCTTGTGGAACTTCATCAACAAAAGGTATGTGAGACTGAAACTCATGTATCACTTGGAAAGTATATCTCTACTCTATCTCCTATATTGAGATATAAGTCGTATTACGATATAGTTTTCTATTATACACGTTTGATATTTCGAGCTGAGTTTAATTTGCTTACATATTTCTCGAAATATGTGTTGGCAAGCTTTCGTTTCAGCCAAGTTCATCTTACATCATGTGAAAATTGTCGAGTAAAACATCTTACATGGTTTGTGTGATACAATCATTTGGTGTAGACTTGGAATGTTTCGTTATGATTATTTCAAATAACTTGAAAATTTCTTTGATGGTAATAGTGTGTGAAAACGGCTATTGTCATCCTCTAAGAAAGTTTCAATGATTGAAATAAAGAGCTTAGAATCAAGTAACCATGTTTGGATATAAACATAGTGTGTTCTCAAATTTGTGTATAAGTCCAAAACCGGGAACCTGAAGTATACGTACCCGTACGCGTACTGGCGTAACCTAACTCGGTCCGGCTACTTAAGTATGCGTACCCTTTTGCATACTTGAGTGGGTTACTTTCTAAAATCGGTTGTGTACATGAACATAAACATTTATATGATAAGGAATGCAATATTTGCAAACCGTGGCTATAATGTTCATGAATTGATTCGAGTGAATCAAACCGATTTTGCTTCAATTGTATTCTTGTATACTTCTATGAGAATATAACAATTGAACGGCTCTTTAAGTAGTTTCATTTAAGTCATTTGAACTAGTTATGGATAACTTCGGTTAACTATTGTTGAGCCAACATGGTGTACACATTTGGGTATGGTTACATAAACCTAAATGAGAGTACATTTCATTTATATGTAACAATCTAAGTTTGATCTAACGGTTGAAAGATATTAGCTTGGTTAAATCAGGTTTTTCATCTAACGGTGAATATTGAATGCTTTGTTACCAAGGTAACTTGGATTGCAAATCCTGATTTGAAAACTATATAAAGGAGAACTCTAGCAACTAGGAAACCTAATCCCCACACATCATGTGTGTTACTAGTTGCATCAACTAGAGTCGATTCTCCTTTAACCTTAGGTTTCTATCAGAACTTGTAGGTCAACGACGTCAAAGACTTCATTGTGATTGTGAAGCCAGACCCAACTATTTTCTTTATAGTTGCGTGTTCTGATCTTACCCGATTCTATCGTTTGAGTTCTATCGTTCTGATCTTACCCGATTCTTGGTATATCAAAAGACGGAACAAAAACTCATAGGTATTTCTATGGGAGACAGATTTATCTATTAAAATAGAATTTTCTGTGTGAGACAGATTTTTTATCAAGTATTCGAGTTTGGGTCGTAGCAACTCTTAGTTGTGGGTAAGATTAGCTAAGGGAATCAAGTGCGTAGTATCCTGCTAGGATCAGATACGTAAGGAGCGCAACTGTACCTTGAATCAGTGTGAGATTGATTAGGGTTCAACTACAATCCAGTCCGAAGTTCATTGGTAGTAGGGTAGAGTTTGTAGCGGCTTAATACAGTGTGGTGTTCAAACTGGACTAGGTCTCTTTATCAAAAGTACTTTTCGTTAGAAGAGAAACTTGCAGAATCTGAATCAAGGATTAATTCTCAACAAGTTAGTTTTGATGACAGAGAAAGTTTTTTTCTCGCTCGAGAAAACGTCTTGAGGCTGATTTAGCTGCTGCTCTTGATAAAATCAAGAAGTTGAAAGATGACTTAAAAAAGTTCAATACTAGTTCAAGCAAGTTAACCACTATGCTAAGATCAAGTAAAAATCATCGTGATATACGAGGATTGGGCTATAAGGTAATAGATGCTCCAAGAATTAGAAAAGAGGTAAAATTTGTCAAGGCTAGTGATTCTTCTCAACAAAAGGTTTCCACTGATGGAAAAAGTGAAATACCTTCACCTGCAGTAAAGGTTCGAAAGAGAAAAGTATATCAACCTCCAAAGTCAGCACACACGGATCGAGGTAAGAACATTCCTTATGTTTTCCACTATTGCGGAAATAAAGGTCACCTGGAAAGGAGATGTCGTTTCCGTATAAGGAATGAGAAACTTCATGATGTTCTTGTTTGGGCATCACAAGAAGTTTTGAAACCAAGATCATATGTTAATACTAATCCCCTTAACGTTACAGGTTGTAACTGTCCAACCTTTAGGCAAAGGAATCAGTGCTGTGATAAACCTAGATTTGCCTATAGAAGTCATACAAATCATTTTCTCAATCGTAATGGTTATCAAAAGGATAACTTCGTATAGACGAAGACAAGATCCGATGCTCCCAATTGCAGAAAGACTAACTTGCAAAAGAATAGTCAATCCAATTCTCTTCCAGGAAGTCTAGAAGAGAGTAATGGAAAGAAGGTTCTAGTTGTTCCTAAACGCACTCAGAAGTGGATATCAAAGAAAGTCACTGATGTTTTGAGTGTGAAAAGGAATGATCTCCCATAAAATTCCATGACTATGGAGAAAGCAGTATCCATGATGTTGGAACTTAATAAGTTCTTTGGAAAGATGGATTTGGATGTGAAAGGTTTTAAAAGCGATCTCTTTCATGATAATACAAAAATTACTTGTGGTAAGCAAGACATTGTTTACCTCAATACAAATTGAATGTGTTGTAAGTGCATCCTCACCAAGAAATGCGCTGCTATGTATATGGTGAGGGAAGCACGAGAATTGGGGCACACATATTATGTTCGGTAAGGTTGTAAAATTCGATTGGATTCTTCTAAAAACGTTTGTCTATAAAATTGAGCAATATTTGTGTTTTTATTTTCTTAGAGTACTTAATGATCCATGTACCTTTCTTATCGTTCATTTGTACCTAACTTGATATGTGTTTAAGGTTCTTATATATTTATGTTTGAAAATAATAGTTCGAGATGTTTGGACTTCATGGTACACATACCATGTATGCATACCATAATTTAAAATCAAAATCCAGGGATTTTAGTACGTATACCCGTTTGCATACTCGTTTTGGCCGCAAATTCTTCGTTCGAACTCGGAATGGCCTCATTCTTTTTGTATTCTCTTCCTATTTAAATTATATTCAAAATGGTTGTGAAATTCTTATTTTTGGATGAGTTAAGATTGGTCTTTATCCTGTCTCTTGTTTTTGAGTGTTTTGCTCCGTTTCGTAGCACTTGTTCCACTTCTCTTGGACTTGGGCACTTGGATTCTTGGAGTACTTCTCTTCTAATCTCATTTGTAGCTCTTACAAGAATGTTATTGGTGAATCACAAAGAAGAAAGTTCAAGAATGGGCAGTACTACGCATTTCTATTAGATTCTTGAATGTTCACAATCATCTTATGTGAACTATAGTGCATGGTTGTTAATGACTTTGTATGTTCTTCTTTATTAAAAAAATATTTTTATACGCCTTTGGTAGATATTGTTGGTGTAAATTCGGGAGAAAAAGATTGATTACACCCTCTAAGGACAAATCATCTTATATGTGCATTACGAGTTTGTCTTGATGCCTAGGAAACTTCTTATGAGAATTTATTTTTGTTTTTGAGAAGGATTACTAGAGTTTGGAATAGCAATTATTATGACTTAACATAGCTATTTACAACGTTTTCATCTTTAATGTTTTTAGATTTATTTAAATTCTAAGTTATTTGTGAAGATGATTTTTGCAATTTTAATATTTATGATTTTATATATTACAATTTTTTATGGGATATGTTGTTTACTTCTGTGAACCTTGACTGTCCCATACGTGTTCAAAAGTTATCTCTATCGCATGTCGATATGAAAGTGTTAATAAAAGATAGAATGAACTTTTGACAAACAAAAGTTAAGCCTTTTATGTCATTATGTAAATATTGATGGAAGAAAGTGTAGTTACCTAAAATCGGTGAGAGTCTAGAGATAAGATCCTAGGGTTTTGAAAGTGAGTTTCGGGAGGTTGAGCACGAACAGTCTTCACCTAAACCTCGCACAGTGGCCGTTCAAAGGATGCTTCAGTCACATGGATGGAGGTTTAGGGCTGGTCTTAGGGAGGGAAGAAGATGAAGAGAGATATCAGAGAACCAGTTATTGATCTGAGAGGTTATGAGAAAGATGATCGTAGCTTGGAAAATAGATGACCGATTTATAGTTGAATTCTCTAATCTCAAGTCGATGAAGATAAGGATTGCTTTCTGTGACGTGCGGAACAATTATCTTGTCTCTTCAGGAATAGAAATAAACTAGCTTGAGTTTATCTCATTATTCCACCGCTTTTACTCTCATCTGCGGTGAGAAATAAGCCGGGTATTTCTAACACTAGTCGTAGACCGCCAGACCAAAACCCTAATTGTTATCCCCCCATTTATGTGAAGCTGAGTCAGCCTTTGTGATGATGTGTTGAGAGAGAAATATCCTTTTTATCCGAGTTGGCCAAGATAGAGAGATATTCTCTATTTTGTGAGAATGACTAGGATGAGTCACGTGAAAAGGCATGAAATTCCTCAGGAATTGTGTGCAGAGTGTGTCATGCGTCACATATGTCATGTGAAGACCGTATTATTGTTTGTGAGTCTCTTTGTTGAGCATGCGGAGCCTAAGAGACCTTATTCACATTTTTGGATAAATATGTATAGTTTATGCTCAATTTACTAGCCGTGAGTGTTTTTGAGAGGCTGAGAAATAGGCTTGAGCACCACGTAAGGCTGTGTGTCTATCATTTTGAATCTCTCCGAGATTTTGAGGAGAGCTCAAAAATCTCTTTGTGATTTTTGCAGAGAGATTTGAATCTCTCAGATATTTTTGCAGAGAGATTTGAATCTCTCAGATATTTTTGCAGAGAGATTTGAATCTCTCAGAGATTTTTGCGGACGGCTCAAAAATCCCTATGTGATTTTTGCAGAGAGATTTTTGCGGACAGATCAAAATTTCTACAAATATTTTCTTAGCGGATCCTTATCTCTCTGTGGTCAGCTCGGCCTTGGAAGAGAGAGAAAAGGATTTGTACGCCCAATTTAATGTCTCTACGATACTTTGGCTCACTTGTCTTTGACCAGCGTATCTTGCAGAGATGTGCTAGGAATCAAATGTGTGTCCATATGATGAGCCAACAAGACCAGTGTATCTCGAAAGGATGTTCTAGGAGTCCGTCGAAAAGGCTCAGAGGTAGAATAACCAGCGTATCTCGCAGGGATGTCCTATGAGTTATCCGAAAACCTCAGTAAGTCGAGTCAGATCCTAGAGCATACATGACCAGTGTATCTCGCGATGATGTACTAGGAATCAGTGTTTGATCTCAAATAGGATGAGTCGCGCTTACAGGAGATATGAAAATCTCCGCTCTGGTTCATAAGTCCGTCGGGGACGTATTTACGCATCTACAGAGCCTACATGACTAGCAGCATCTCGTTGAGGACATATAGTAGGAATCATGGCATCACAATCAGCTGCGTCTCGCGAAAACATGCTGGAATTGTGGTTGTTCTTGTTCATAAGTCTGCTGGGGACGTTTTACGCTCTACAGAACTTACGTGACCAGCAGTATCTCGTTGAGGATGTGCGCTAGGAATCACGACCAGAAGTGTCTCGCGGGGACGTATACTAGAAATCGTGGCTAAGGATTCCTTGAGGACCAAGGGCTTAATCTCTCCCGTGAGAGTTGAATTCTGTCTATAGGGTTGAAATGACACTTTTTCCCTTTATCCGAATTTCACCATCTACAGAAAGAATGAACTTTTGTTTGCAAGAATTAAGTCTATTATGTCATTGTGCAAATAGTGATGAAAATTAGAATGAATCCTTGTTTATTTCGCAGTATTGGTCTATCTCTGATCCACATCTTTGTGTATATACTGCGTTGCTCCGTAAGTTCTCTTATTACGAGCATGGCCAATTGAATTGATCATTTTTGTGGTTGATTCAATTGAGATTTTTGGATACAAATTCATGTTTTCATGTGATTTGGTTATGTCCAAAGAAATCCTTCTTTTCTTTTAAAAGCAAGGTTGCCTTTTTTTTATTTCGGGAATGGCATTTTATGGGGGAGAGTTCTTTTTGAACTTGTGCTTTATTGCCAAATCTTTATGGGGAGTGCGGTAGTGGAATATTATAGGGGTTATCTTGTATCTTTATAAACTCCTTGATGAATGCATTTAGCCTTGGCTTAATGATTGCATCTAAATAAGTTGGTATGTTATTCTCTTTTGGTCATAAAGAATATTGAAAAAAGGGGGAGAATTAATGTGTAGTTGCATACTACAAATAAATATGGTTTACGGATCATTATGTAAGGAGGAGTGGTTTTCATGTCGAGATGAAGTATTGACTAAGGGGGAGTGATACATATCACCATAGCATTGTTGTCAAAGTTGTGATACAATTGAACTTTGATGATGTGTAATAATACTATGACATTGTATAACAATGATTGAGAGCACTTGTTTTCTCATTGTTATTTATACGGATCTTGAACAACTATGATGCTGAGTTGAACACGTTTAGAATCATGGAGTACTTGGAAGTGACGAAGATTTCGAGTCTTTTTGAAGATGCCAAGGAGATCAAGCATTTGGATGAGAAGCTACAAAGTTTTTATTTATTTTGTAATCCATATGTATTGATAGTTTTTTCTCTAAAATTGACAAAGGGTGAGATTGTTAGAGCACTGCTCGGTCGAACTCGCATTAGACTTCACGGCGTTCATCATTTGAAGACGAAGAACTACTAAGGGGATCTTGTAGAACTTCATGAATAAAAGGTATGTGGAGAATGAAACTCATATATCACTTGGAAAGTCTATTTCTACTTTATCTCCTATATTGACACATAAGTCGTATTACGATATAGTTTTCTATTATACACATTTGAGATTTCGAGCTGAGTTTAACTCGCTTACATATTTCTCAAAATATGTATTGGCAATCTTTCGCTTCGACCAAGTTCATCTTATATCATGTGAAAATTTCCTAGTAAGACATCTTACATGGTTTGTAACACACAATGTTTTTAGCATGGCGCATGCTAAATGATGTCCCATGGCCTGAGATGAAGCTTCATTCAAAGCTTCCGATTCTCGGTAAGAGGTAGATTAGCTTAAGACCAATATCAAGCCAAAATGGCGCATTATGCTTGGCATTTGGCCAAGAGCAAAATCTCGCATCATCATGATGCATTAGGCCAGTTCCGTAGATGGCCTTGAGCTTGCAGTGTAATCATTGAGCATTTTGAAGGCTATTGGCCTTGGGCCAATATCGCACAATCATTGTGAATCAGGCCAGAGAGGTCTGGCCGAACGAGTGTCGCGCAATCTTCGCGAATAAACACAATCACTGTAAAGTAACGAAATCATTACGAACTAACACAATCACTGAGGAGGAAAGAAATCATTACGAATGAACAAAATCATTGCGATGAACAATGAAGCAGGCATGTCAATTTGGTCCCCTTTTCATACTTGTAGAAATTCCATTAAGACATATATAGGGAGGGGTACTTGGTTGAAGGTGCATATGCGTACTATGTACCAAGTAAGCTTATAGCTTCGCCGGAAGAGTATAAATGATTCCTAAGGCTCATTTATATTTGTGTAGCCTTCCGAATAGGGAATTTGATGCTTGGGCATCACCATGCCATATTGCCGACCCTTGATGCATAATCATTGTGCATTTTGATGGAACGACCTGTACGGACCATGCCCTTACCATTATTGCTTGGCAACAGCCTTTCAAACGAGTTTGTCTTCAGTTGCGGTCCCTTCGGTGATGACTACGGTCTGTGCTTGATCGCTTTAGAGTAGGGGAGGATACATAGGCAGCCGCAATGAGTTGCAGCATTGCCGGTCCAACACTTTGTCGCTCATATCATCTAATTGTGAGATGATTGCGACATTCTGGCCTCTCATATCATCTGGATCGGTAGATCGATGTAAGAGATGATTGTGTCCAAACTTGGTGAGGAAAGTTGCATTCCATTCACTGGATGCTCATACTTCCTATCAAGGCGTTCGACATAGGCTAAAAACCCGATTGTCGTAATTTAGCTCAAGAGGAGTCCATTTTGATGGGAAACGGCCCAAAGATCAAGACATGTGATCTATTGATCCACATGGTCACCAAAATTTAGCCAAATTCCATCGTTTAGGGCCTCAAAGGGCCGTTTTTGCCGTTTTAGGGAAGTCTTTATTTTCTTAATAAACCCTTCGTGGAACAAGGGTGAGTTGGAACAATGTGGAAGCTAAATTGGATGCATCATGCTCCACGAGCAATTTTGCAAAGGCGAATGAACGTGCATTTTCCTAGATTTAAGGCCCAGATCGTAGCTTCATCATGGCACATCGGGGAGATTGCGTCCTGCGGGGCAACGCGCCAAAGGCGTAATTTTCCGGTCTGTCACATGGCTTGTGTGATACAATCATTTGGCGTAGACTTGGAATTTTTACTTATGATTATTACAATAACTTGAAAATTTCTTTGACGTTAATGGTGTGCGAAAACGGTTATTGTCATCCTCTAAGAAAGTTTCAATGATTGAAATAAAGAGATTAAAATCAAGTAACCATGTTTGGATATAAATATAGTGTGTTCTCACATTTGTGTATAATTCCAAAACCGGGAACCTGAAGTTGCGTACATGTACACGTACTGGCGGTTGTTGGATGTCTGGGCAAGTATGCGTACCCGTACGTATACTGGCGGAAGTCTCACGTCCGTGAATTTTTGCTGGAGTTTGGAAATGTGAATTGGTATGCGCATCCGTACGCGTATTGGTGTAACCAAACTCGGTCTGGCTACTTAAGTATGCGTACCCGTTTGCATACTTGAGTGGGTTACTTTCTAAAATCGGTTGTTTACATGAACATAATAAATATTTATATAATAAGGAATGCAATCTTTGCAAACCGTGGCTAGAATGTTCATGGATTTATTCGATTTTGCGTACCCGTGGCTAAAATCATATCGATTTTGCTTCAGTTGTGTTCTTGTATACTTATATGATAATATAGCAATTGAACGTCTCTTTAACTAGTTTCATTTGATTCATTTGAACTAGTTATGATTAAGATGAATAAAGTTGATATGAGAGTAATCATATGGCTAAATTCAGTTAACTATTATTGAGCCAACATGGTGTACATGTTTGTGTACGGTTACATAAACCTAAATGAGGGTACATTTCATTTGTATGTAACAAGCTAAGTTTGATCTAACGGTTCAAAGATATTAGCTTGGTTAAATCAGGCTTTTCATCTAATGGTGAATATTGAATGCTTTGTTACCAAGGTAACTTGGATTGCAAACCCTGATTTGAAAAATATATAAAGGAGAACTCTAGCAACTGGGAAACCTAATCCCCACACCTCATGTGTGTTACTAGTTGCATCAACTAGAGTCGATTCTCCTTTAACCTTAGATTTCTATCAGACCCTGTAGGTTAACGACTTCAAAAACTTTATTGGGATTGTAAAGCCAGACCCAACTATTTTCTTTGTAGTTGCATGTTCTGATCTTGCCCGATTCTATCATTTGAGTACTGATAGACACATTTTTGTGTCTGAATTGTCCTCAGTGTCTCTATTGCTAGTGCTTGATTTTGTACTTATTATGGTGTTTTTATGTTCGTCTAGGTGTTTTTGGAGAAATACACTTGTGTGGAAAAAGTTGCTCAAAAAGTGTTATTTGCACCCGGAGGACACGTGTTATTCGGACTCTCAATGTTGGTTAAGAAACACCTCAATTACTAAGGGGCATCTCAACGGATAAGGGGCACCTTCCTTACTATTTACACCCTATAAGGCAAGTGCTAAAAGGACACCCTTACAGGATTAGGGGAGGTCATCTTCTCCGTTTAAATTTGGATTTTGGCGGGAAGAATTTGCAGTGAAGTATCAGATTTAGGGTTTGATTTTAAGGCATGTTCGGGAAAGATTCAATCATTGGATTCAGTTTTGTTCGACCTGTTAACACTAAACAGACTTGGTATAATCATTGTATTCGAAAGAATTTGGCTGGATAATCAAAATCAAATTGTTGCAGTCACCAGAAAAGTTAGGGTTCAATTTTTGGAGTTGTTAGAGGGAGACTCGAACGCTCAGTTTAATTGGGTTTGTTATTAATATATAATCAGGGTTGGTGATAGCCTTTGATTCGACCATAATTGGCTAGAATCTCGAATTTGAAGAAAATGGTATTCTCGGGTTTACCCTTCTCCGGGAAATTCTATTCGGACCTGTGAAGTATTTGGTTGAGATTGAAGCATGGAATTGGAGTAGTACCAGCCTGTTTCGATGAATCAGGGTTGGTAAGTGACTTGGATTCGAGTGACGAGGAACGTTACATGGATTGAAACAAAATAAGGAAGTTCTCAGCAAAACAGAGTTTGGAGTATGCTCGGGAAGGATTGGCTTGTGATCTGAGCATGTTTAGAACACTATGAGACCTGTACACGACCATAGGACGTGTGGAAGAGATAAAATGGGAAGAAAATCCCGTAACATGGTAGGAAAAGAAAAAAATATCTTGGGAAATATTCTCTCTTTACTGTGAAGATTATCAGCATCTAACACGAAAGATTTGAGACCTGTCGAGTATATAAAGGGAGCTGGGATCACAAAGAAGGAGGATGGAGAGTTAGGGGTAGTCTGAGGTCGAAGAATCACGCTGCAGGAGGAGTTGCAGCAGCAACAAGAAGAAGAAGTTGCAGACGACACACAAAGAGTGTTGTTGTGAAGAACACGAAGAACAGACGCAATAAAGCAGTCGTTTCTGTACAGTGACAGCAGTATAACATTTGTAACGGCTTTATTCAGAATTGCAACAGTTATATTCGTGAGCAACAGTTCTTTAGGTGTTATTCGTAACAGTGTGTTCTGTAACGCTCGTACAGCGTTGCGAATCTATGTTTTATCTTATTTCTTCATTAAAAACACCATTTGAGCTATGAGTTATCTTTTTGAGTGTGTTTTTATTATGAAGAGCTAGAACCCATTACTGGGAAAACGGAGGAAGCAACTTTTCATGATTATGGTAAATGAATTAATTTTTTATATGACTTTTTGCATAGATTTAATTGCGTTATGATTTCTACTAATTATTTGTTATTTTGTTTGATGTAGCATGCTTGATTTTAATCACTTTTGATGTGTCATGCTCACAACTTACAACTAATGTTTTATGAAATCTATTTTTGGCAAAGAATTAGAGTCACAACTTCTTTTGTTTGAGCTATATTGTTTAGAATTAATGATTGAACCACAAGAATATGAAAAGTAGTGAAATCCTGCGTCCTAGTATCTCTTCATCCTGTGACCTTATTTTGTATATTTTCCTTTGTTTTTAGTATTTTCTATATTCAAGCCTAAATCAATCTCAACAAAGTCCGAGTTAACGACAACCTTATTTACCACTATATAAAATTCGATCAATTTTTGGCACCGCCGACGCGGACTTGTGTATAGATTTGTTTTTAGGTTTTATTTTATTTGTTCTTTTTTACGCGTTTTGGTATTTTTGTTTGCTTTCAGATTTGGAGCTAAGCTAAAGAAAAAAGAGAAAGTATTGAAAAGAAAGGAAAAGCCCAAAAAGGAAAGAAAGAGAAATCCAAAAGGAGTGAAGAAGAAGATTTTGTATATTAATTATTTTATTAGAAACTGTAATTAAGTTTTTTATTTTTGTAATATTTTATTTTTGGACTTTTTTTTTTCTTTTCTTTTGGACATTGAACATTGGACTTTATTTTTAAAACCCTAAGGAAGGGTTAGTTTAAACATAAACTGCACAGGGAAGGACGGCGATTAAGATATCGCCTCGGCCCCTCGGGTTCATACATGACATAGGAGTCGTGTACCGAGTCGACTTCAATGGTTCATCCCCCATCTGGAACAGAAGGTAAGAATTCTAAACACCCGCGAATCCCCTGTCAGCGGGTTTACTGGATGATTTCGTATGTACATATGTTGAGGACCTGAAATCGGATTTAATTTTCTAGTAAAGGGAAAGGCCTGGCCAAATCAAGATAAGGACTCGGATTTCATCACCGTTTCCTTCTTGCCCGCCTTAGGAACACGTAACCTACGCGAACCTAAGCCTTAAAATTTGGACTAGAACGAGACCGATAGGATAACGAGCTTATTAGGAAAGTCGTTCAGAAAATATTGGTTACTCTTTTGAGCATACTTTAAAGTTCATGATGGTTTCTGTGAGTTGAATACGCCGCCTTGTAAAGCCGGTGAGGCCTTGGGTATCAAAGCTCCACTGAGCTTCCCTCGTCTCTATTCAACTTACTTTAACTCGGATTGATTCCAGAGAGGTTTGCTCAGATTGTAACGAATTACTTTTCGAAAGAATAAAAGCTGGTCTAGAAACAATCTAAGGGAGCCATCATGCTTTTTTTTTGGTAGATAAAATAGGCTTGTCATGGTCGAGTCAGCCTTCTTTGTGTTTGTTTAGAATTCCCTTGCAGTTAGGATGTCGAACTAGTATAACCAATACAATGATTATTCGACTTGAGCAACATGAACATTATTCTTTTTATGACCATAGTGTGAATAGTGGTTGGGAACACCAAACTTTTGAAGGTTATGGGTCATACCATGGTGAGCCCAATTACTATCCACACGCCCACCGGTCATACGAGCAAGATTCTTATAATTCCTCTCCTATAGATGAAGCACGTAAGATACTTGAGTCAACACGCAAGTTACTTGAGTCGACACATAAGTTAGCGGACACAAATGACTTAGTTATGGACGAAAGAACAATAAAATGAGTGAAACTTCTTTAGAAGATACCCTCAGGAAGTTAGCTGAGTCAACATGTAAGTTAACTGAGTCAACACGTGAGTTTGCTGAGTCAACACGTAGGCTTGGATTAGAGACGGAAGAAAGAGAAGCTCGAATTACTCGTGATTGCCAATACATTCTTTCCTATATCACCCATGAAAATGAGGATAATTTTTATAATAATCAAGATGAAGAGGTTAGAATTGGTAATACTACTTGTTTAGATGAGGTTCAATCATTTTCATGTTATTATAATGATGATTATGATGAGGATAGTATTGATGAAGATCATGAAATATGTAGGCATAGTGATCAGGAATTTGTTACTCCGATTGAGCTTTATAATGATAGTTTTTTTTCTAGTACAAATCCAAATAATTTTAATAATTATTCACCTATTCAAAAGGATGAGGATTTGACTAGGGATACCACCGTTTTAGACGATGTAGTTCATGATCCTTTAGCCTGCAGTGTGTTGGATAATCCATTACTAGATGTGTCTATCAGTGAATCGGAGGAAGTAACTTTGATTAACATCTTAGTTAATGAGCCTTTACTAGAAACTTTCTCTGATAATCCTTTATATGATTGTGATGATGGTTTAGAGGAACGAGTTTATTTTGAGTCTAGCGATTTAGAAACAACAGTCTTAGACAAAGAAAGTGAACTCGTAAAAATGAGTGAGGATGCACCTGATTACAACTTAGAAGAATCAATTGACCATTTTCAGGAATCTAACGATTTAGAAATTAGGGAAATTGTGACTAGTCTACCTAGAGACACTGAAAACTCTAAGTTTGAGGGTGATTATCACTTTCCTGGTGCCTTACCTTTAACTCTTAGAAAGTTCCCTCGTGTAGGACTTGAAATTTGTGCCTCAACCATCTTACAATATTATCTTCATACACTTTTTCCTGAACCTAGTTGTGTCCATAAGAGAGCTCAGTTGTTATAAACCCATCCTCTGGTTGATGTGGTTAACCCAGGCTATGATACCAAGATTGATTTCGTTTTCCCACCAAAAACTTTTCTTCCAATTGTGGGAGCATATGATTTTCAGATGTGTCGGTTATTAAGTTTTGAGACTAAACCTAATTACTTTAGGAAAATAGGGTCGACACATTTTCTTAAGGAAGACCACATTTTTCATTGTGGTCAGCTGTGTGAGTCAAATCTGATTGACTTAGAGGATCCCCAATTATTCAGGCTTTTGTTATGCGCTTCTAAGTTCTTAGTTGAGTATTTCCAAACTCTTGAGCCTGATCTTCAGAATGACTTTGAGGAAATCCAACCGATGAAATCTTTTTATTTAGACCCTTTTATAGAGCCTGAACCTGAACCACAACTAGATGTAGTTGTCTTAAACAAGGGTATGTTCGATGTCTTCTTGGTTTGTTGTAGTTTCCTCTTCTTGTGGTTAGCACTTTTTGATCCAGATGACCCACAGTTATTCCGGCTACTGCTTTATGATTCTATGAGGTGATTAATTCCTTCCGATGTCTGGCTGAAGACTTTAAACTTATCACTTCTTGGGAGGTAACCCAATATCATGCAACTCGGTAATATCTTTCCTTAATTTTTTGCTTCGAGTGGTAACAGTTTTTCCTTGTTCATGATTTTAATTTTATCTTTAGAACATTGAGGACAATGTTAGATTTAAGTTTGGGGGTGGGGAAGAAACTTTTTCCTAGCTTTTAGTTGCAATAAATAAACTCCAAAGCCTAGAAATTTATGCTTATTAAGGTTGGCACTAACCAATCTAAGTGGATGGGAACATCTTGGTTGTAGGAGTTGAGGAACCAATCTGATTAGATGGAAACATCTAAACAGTCTATCCATAAAAGCACAGAGCTCAGGTGTTAGAATTAAAAAAAAAAACATGGTAGTTTCGCCATAACTCGTTGAATCCTAATCCCTTATGCTTTTATTTCTTAAGTAATTTGGTGGGGCACACGACTCAAGTTGTTACCATTGCTAGGTGAATTAGGGTGATTGAAATAACAAAAAAAAATAAAAAATTTTGAGACCAGACCATCAGACCAACCGGAATAAATTTAATAAAGTCGATCACTGGTACCCTTGTATATGCCATTTGTGTTGACCTAGAGTTAGGTTTATCGACCACTGGTCCCCTTGTATATGCCAGTTGTGTTGATATTAGTCAGACCTGTATCTCAGTCCCTTAGGATAGGATCATCTTGGCAGAGGCCTTCAGACAGATATGGGAAACACCGTTCACTTTAACCATCTATTTTTCTCTTTATCCATCTTCTTAATCTTTCCATATGATTGGTGACTCCGGTTATGATGTCTAGAAACTATCTGAGTAGAGCTTTGTCACTTATATATGAATTATAGTATGCTGAGTGCAAACTCGTGTACAACAATTGGAATTTCGTATCAGGGTACTTCCTCCTATAGTCAATGTTTGTATGCCAACCAAGGAGATTCATTAGTGCCTTCCAAGGTTCTGCGTAGATATCTAGGGTCTGGAGTAATGGTTTTGTGGGTACACCTCTGGTAAACCCTCCGTAGAAAACACTCCGCCGCTAGGGCCACCTAGCGGTTTAACGGCTTGCTGCACGTGCTAAGTGTAGTCATTTTATTTTCTAGATTAGATTTGCTCGAGGACTATAAGCATCTAACACGAAAGATTTGAGACCTGTCGAGTATATAAAGGGAACTGGGATCACAGAGAATGAGTATGGAGAGTTAGGGGTAGTCTGAGGTCGAAGAATCACGCTGCAGGAAGAAGAAGTTGCAGACGACACACAAAGAGTTTCGTTGTCAAGAACACGAAGAACAGACGCAATAAAGCAGTCGTTTTTGTACAGTGACATCAGCAGAACATTTGTAACGGCTTTATTCAGAATTGTAACAGTTATCTTCGTGAGCAACAGTTCTTTGGGTGTTATTCGTAACAGTGTGTTCTGTAACGCTCGTACAGCGTTGAGAATCTCTGTTTTATCTTATTTCTTCATTAAAAACACCATTTGAGCTATGAGTTACCTTTTTGAGTGTGTTTTTATTATGAAGAGCTAGAACCCATTACTGGGACAACGGAGGAAGCAACTTTTCATGATTGTGGTAAATGAATTAATTCTTTATATGACTTTTTGCATATATTTAATTGCGTTATGATTTCTACTAATTATTTGTTTTTTTTTTGATGTCGCATGCTTGGTTTTAATCACTTTTGATGCGTCATGCTCACAACTTACAACTAATATTTTATGAAATCTATTTTTGGCAAAGAATTAGAGTCACAACTTCTTTTATTTGAGCTATATTGTTTAGAATTAATGATTGAACCACAAGAATATGAAAAGTAGTGAAATCTTGCGTCCTAGTATCTCTTCATCTTGTGACCTTATTTTGTATATTTTCCTTTGTTTTTAGTATTTTGTATATTCAAGCCTAAATCAATCTCAACAAAGTCCGAGTGAACGACAACCTTATTTACCACTATATAAAATTCGATCAAGTACTATCTTCTCTAAGATTTGCTTGAGATTTAATTTCCGATAGGCAAGATAAAAAGTAATCACAAACACCTTCGTCTCATAGTTTATGATTCCACATATCTAGTTTCGCCATCATACGATTTATATTATTGTGAGGTGATTGATAATACTAGGTTGTTCTTTGGGAATATAAGTACGGTTTATCAATTGGTTCATGTTCACTTTGATTTATCAAAAGACGGAACAAAAACTCATAGGTATTTCTGTGGGAGACAGATTTATCTATTACAATAGACTTTTCTGTGTGAGACAATTTTTTTTATCAAGTCTTCGACTTTGGGTCGTAGCAACTCTTAGTTGTGGGTGAGATCAGCTAAGGGAATCAAGTGCGTAGTATCCTGCTGGGATCAGAGATGTAAGGAGCTCAACTGTACCTTGAATCAGTGTGAGATTTATTAGGGTTCAACTATAGTCCAGTCGAAAGTTCATTGGTAGTACCCTAGTGTCTGTAGAGGCTTAATACAATATGGTGGTCAAACTGGACTAGGTCCCGTGGTTTTTCTGCATTTTCGGTTTTCCTCGTTAAAAAAATTCTGGTGTCTGTGTTATTTCTTTTCCATTATATTTTGTTATATAATTGAAATATCACAGGTTGTGCGTTGAATCGATAAACTGGGAAATCCAACCTTTGGTTGTTGATTGAAATTGATTAATCCTTGAACATTGGTCTTTGGTGCCGTTCAAATTACTCCTCTTGTATTCAATCGGGTTCGCAGATTTCTATTTGATGATTGCAGATTGAATTAAGAGTTAGAAATATCAACTCTCTGATATACTTTTCTCTAGATTGAGTCTGACTGTCTAGTTGATTCTCTAGAAAGTATATTGGAGTAAGTCCTATCATATTTCCAAACGAAATTGTTGGGTGTGGTTGTTAGACCCCCCACAATTTCAGGTGACAATCACGAACTTGGACTAGGACTTGCATGCACGACTCTTTCTTTTTAAGAGTATGTAAAGAAGTAGTAACTCTTGTCGATCTTGTTCATGTAGCTACCCATAAGTAAATAGTAACGTAAGAAATTTTTGTTTGATAAGATGTCACCTGGATATATTTCCATCTCTTAGCAAGGAAGTATTAATGATTCCAAAGATATGCCGAATATAGATGATTACTTTTTCGAAGTGTCTTACACGACCCCTGAGACTCACCCGGTCATGTGAAGGCACTCCTTACTGATTCATAGGATATAGAAGCAGCGCCATAAATTTCTCCAGAACGTGTAATAAGATTTTGTCTCCAGAAGAAGGAATACCCCGCTTCTCCAGTGGATTTCAGGACTTTCAAACCTCATTACGCTCTTGGGATATATATATGTTTGGTGATGGTCATGTCAGGGCTAACCTAGATAAGGCACAGATCTCTGAAGCTGTTAAGGCGTCTACAAAGCTCCATATTAAGAAAGATGTGTCTGGTTTGATTACTTTCAACTCTCGATGGTGCATTCCTACTCATACAACTATATGTAGGTGGGGCGAAATGACTATCACTTTGGAAAGGATAGCTTCCTTGTTGAGTCTTCCGGTTGTAGGAAATTTTTCCTTTGAAATGATTTGTGAGTAATTTTTTGAAGGGAAATAATGCCTTGATCAACTAATAAACTGAAACGTTATTCATGAATGCAAGCTGGTGCAATCATTTTGGAGGAATTACAAATATTGCACGAAATAGGGAAATACTAGGGAAACAACGAAATAACATTCTAGGCGCTGAAAGGTTTGAGCCACCTGGCATGTATTACTACTCCTTCCAGCTTGTCAGTATTGATGAGCTTGCAGTAGTCCCCCAAGATAACTTTCTCAACTAGGTAAGGCTCATATTTTTCTTCTGGGAAATCTGGTGAAGCAGGTTGAGTAGTGACTCTTACTACCATATCTACTTGGATCATAGATTTATTGTCTTTGACTTAGAAATCTTCTAAACACTTGATAAAATATTGGAAATGACCGACATACCACCCACATCTCCTAGTAACATCTGGGTTAATAACTGGATCAAGTCTCCATGCCTTGATGGGACGAGGAATAATAGGTTGTAAAAAGGGTTGTTCAACTAGAGTTACTTGTGTACGGAACCTACAGACAAATGCTGCTCCACTCTCTCCAAGAAATTATGTCACATTTGCGAGTTGTCTATATGGCAACAAGTAGTTTTTAGGATTGGACGGCTTGTTGGAGGTCCTCTCAGGTATAGGCACTGGTAAAGGACATACTCCTAGCCTCGCTTTGTTGTTATGTATCCATGAGCGCCCCAGAATCATATCATACTTTGGGTCTTCTTTAAAAATATAAAATTTGGCATGTGTTAGGGCATCTCCTACCTTAATCTCAAGATTGACGTAGCCATAGGCATTCTTGGGCTTTCCTTCTGAGTTTTTTATTAAAGTTGGGCAGTGAACAACTTCTAGCTTTGAAATTCCTGCAGCTCTTAGAGTCTGGATAGTGACGATGTTAAAGTCAGTGGATGCATCAATCAGTGCGCTCTCCAACTCGACGCCTTTGAGGTGAGCAGTGGAGAGGAGTCCCCAGTTACATACACCAGCCGTGTTCTCCAGAAGGGGTTATGTTAGAGCATAGCTCGGTTGAACTCACCAAGCGTTGGTATGTCAAGTTTGGTTGTCATATTTTTAGTGTGTCAAAACTCATCTAAAGTCGCTTGATTAAATATAAGAGTCAACTTCGTTTAGGTTAGACTAGAAAGTCTAGGAATGTTGAGACATACAAGTATTACTCCGAAGACCTGAAGAATGTGAAAAATTAGCGAACTACAACGACGACATCATCCTTCCACTTGAGGTTAGTAATATTGACTTGAACTGTTTCATTCCTAACGTATCTTTCAAGTCATGCTATATTGAAAACATAAATGCGAAGCTGTATATATTGTACATATTGTATAATACTCTAGTGATGTGACATGATCATAGTATTAGGGAATTAGACTACGAAGTATAACGCTTATCTTTTTGAACTTCGTAGATATGACGTTGACATAATCTTGTACATATTGTTATGATTATGTGAATGGGTTATGGTGAAGATTTCATCCTAGGAAACAATGTTTTACATTCGTTTAAAGAAAGTATATTCATGAACTTGTTTCGTTAATCGAAAGGGAAATCATTAAAATCTTTGGATGATCAATATGTGTGAGATGGTAGAACTGATCTTAACTTATGTTACGCATCTTGGTGTAACAATCACAATGCCTGACTTATGATTTGGTTTGGCTGGTTTTTATTAATTGGTGTAAACGATCCTAAGTAATCACCATGTGTTGGTATGATTGATCTTTGTAATTGGTGTAACCGATCCTACTAATTGGTGTGGACGATCATGAGTATGTGTAATCGATCCTTTTAATTGGTATAACCGGTGTGACCGATCACAAGAAGTACCATGTGTAGATGGAACCGATCCTTGTATCTGGTGTAACCGGTCCTGGTAACTGGTGTGACCGATCACAAGTATTTCCATATTGAGGTATAACCGATCCTAGTGATTGACAGAACCGATTGAATCCATGTATGTGATTTGGTAATTAGTCAATCACGTAATAGTCTTGGAATACGGGGAAACCAATTCTAAACTTGTTTTGAAGTGTGGTATGACCAGATCCAAGAATGTAAATCCATGTGAATATAAAATAAGGATTTACAGTGAAAAGATGTCAACATACTTTGAATACGAGCAGTAACTCTTTTCATTTATTGTTCAAAGATATTCCTTAGTACTCAAGGAGATCTTGTGCCGAAATAAATTGAGAATATTTTAATTAAGGTTTTTGGTTTTATATGCTTTAATTACCAGCAATTAAATGCATATCTCTAGAGAATAAAAATTAGTAATGTGATTTACTAATTGGAGATTTTATATTGAGAGGTTTTGGAAATATTGGACGAGCATTATTAAAATTAGGAAAACCGAATTTTGCCATTCATTGCAAATCTTGAGAATATTTTCGGTTTTGGAAATTCCTTGATGTCCAAACATCCTTGGTCTATAAATACCTAAGTTTTCATTTCTAGCAAACTATCCTAAGAGCTAGGCAAACTTCATTCTTGTTGTTTCTGGTGGAGCTGTCTATTCGAAGAGGAAAGTATTCTAATTAGGTTAAATCTCTTACGACCGCTCGCTTAAAGACTTTTGTGGGATCAAGAATCTCTACGAGTACCGTGGTAGGAAACTAGATAAATACAGTGTTGTTAGTTTCTGGTTGATTTGATTAACTAACGGTTGTTGAAACTTTGATTGCACCTAGTTTCTTTATTCTTCAGAATCTTCTCTTCTGATATAAGATTCACTCAAACTAGATCAAAGTATCGATGGGATTTTTAGAACTGTTGTTATATCTAAAGACATCTTGTGATAATCCATTGTTAACAAACTCCATTATGTGTGTGATTGATCATAAGAGATTCAAGTGGTGTTGTGCAGGTTTATTGAAGATTACATAAGATTTGAAGACGAAGAAGATTTCTTATTAGTTCTCATATCTTGTGATTGTGCACAAACCTTGATCGGCTAGGATCCAACTAGAATCAGATTTATTCGATTGAATAGTTGCGTGAGATCGGCATTGCTTTATAGTTTCTCTTTGATATCTATACTGATTGATTGTGAATCCTATACTTGACTATTTCGATAATTAAAGTTAGATTGATTTAACCAGGCAAAGGAGTTTATCGGATTAAATGGAAGAGCCTTTGCGTATGACTTAAGATATCTTTATCTTGAAAAGAATCTAAGAAGTTGTTACCAAACAGATTCGTTGTTCCTTTGCTGTTTGGAATATGATCCAAAGGAATTGTACCAGTGCGTGACTCTTGAAGTCGGAAGCGCAGGGATACTGTGGGAACTAAGTAGCTAGGGGTAGTATGCTTGGTCTCAACTAAACAAAGTTGGTTTAGATTTTGTATAGCGGCTTAATTCTGAGAGTATTCAATTCTGGACTAGGTCCCGAGATTTTTCTGCATTTGCAGTTTTCTCGTTAACAAAATCTTGTTGTGCCATTTAATATACTTTTCCGATTATAATTGTTTTATTATAATTAAAGTAAATTGCACTTTATGTTAACTCCGTATTACTTGATAGCGATCCTATCGAGTTTGCTTAAGTCCGAACCTATTATAAAGTAACATACTTCGTTGCCGTATTTTCTTGATCTTGTATCCATAGTCAATCACACAAGTTATCTTATTATTGTATTGTCCCGATCTCGTATCCATATACAATCTCACGAAGTGTGAACCGAATAGTTGTATTGTCTCAAATATGTCCATAGACGATCACTTTCGGTAGAGGACTTATAGGTTGAAACAAAAATATTGTGGTGTATTTGGGTACCCTTGTCTTTTCAGGTTAAATTTTAGAAGAAACTCCTCCAACTAAAAGTAGCCGCTTTCCTGAAACGACATGATTAAAAGATGAAAATATATCTTGTCGTTGTGCCTTGGAGAAATAGAGAATTTCACATACATGCTCCATCAAGGAATGCATAGTTTTGTGGATGGAGTCCCCATAAAGCATGCAGCTTCTAACAGGAAGAGGGTCTATGTGTACTCCTTCAGTGCCTAGTTGAAGTTCTCCTAAGTCCACCTTCTCTTTGAATATGCGCTTCAATTTGTTCCAGTCACTGGTTGGGTGATTGACAAACCTATAAAAACGACAGTACTTGGGATCTTCCATTTCTTTTTCAGTTGGTGGACGTCTAATAGGGGTAGATAGATGACAACATCTTGTATCCATGCTTCTAAGAGTTATATTACCTCTTCAATTGGAAATGGAAAGTATGGGGCAGCATCCTCTCCCGTTTCCTATTGTCGAGCCGGAGGCTTATCTGCATCCTCTTGATTAGCCTTTCGAGGTTGTTGAGACGGTGTTGGTGCTGCACGTTTGGGTTGTTGTTCCATAGTCGGAGCTTTCCTCTTTCCTCCTTAGCTCACCACGCTTACAGATAGTAGAACATTTTACTGTTTGTTAATGAGACATCTACTTCCTCGAGTCTCACGTGCATCTTCATTCCCGGATAGCCTGGTTCTTTATAGCAAGACAGGTGATATCGTAGTTGAGTGCTTAGCAGCTCATGGAGTTAAGAGAATGTACGTAAGCGCATGTTCTCCACTAATTGTTGTTCAGTCACGTTTGGATCGTGACAATCCAATGCCTGGATTCTGAATCTTTTGACATAATCATTTGGATGCTCATTGTTTCGATGAAACATCCTTCCCAGATCCGATAGAGTGACTTGCTCGGATACAAATAAATATTTCTTATAGAAGGTATTAACCATAACACATTGAAAATACGAGGGTACCCAAATACACCACAATATTTAAAATATCCACTTATAAGTCCTCTTACCGAAAGTGATTGTCTATGGACAAAGTCGAGACAATACGACAAATTGGTATTCACACTTTGTGTGATCGTCAATGGATACGAGATCAAGATAATACAACAATCAAAGTGTGATTACTTGATAATAGGTTCATACTTAACCAAACTCTATAGGATCACTATCAAGTAATACAGAATTAACTTTTGTGTAATATACTTTAAATTATAATAACAAATATTATAATTGCGGAAAATAAAATTAAATAACACAACAAGATTTTGTTAACGAGGAAACCACAAATGCAGAAAAACCCCGTCGAGACCTAGTCCACCATTGAATACTCTTAGAATTAAGTCGTTATACAAAATCTAAACAACTTCGTATAGTTGAGACCAAGAAACTAAACCTAGTTCACTTAGTTTCTTCAGTATCCTTGCGCTTCCGACATTCAATAAGTGCACGCACTGGAACAATTCCTTTGGATCGTATTCCAAACAGTAAAGGAACAACAAATCTGTTTGGTAACAACTTTATTGATTCTTTAAGATAAAGATATCCCAAGTCATATGCAAAGGCTCTTCCGTTTAATCTAATAAACTCCTTTTCCTAGTTAGATCAATCCAATCTCAATTACCTAAGTAAAAAGATTCGGATTTGTAACAATCAAAATATAACTCAAGAAAACTATTAGGTGTTACCGATCTCACGCAACTAATCAATCGATAAATCTGATTCTAAAAACTATTAGGTGTTACCGATCTCACGTAACTAATCAATCGAATAAATCCGTTTCTATTTGGATCCCATCTGATCAAGGTTTGTGCTACACAGAGATATGAGAAACTGATAAGAAATCTTCTTTGTCTTCAAATCTTCTTTAATCTTCAGTTAAACATGCAAAACACCACTTGAATCTCTTGTGATCAATCACACACAGAACGGAGTTTGTTAACAATGGATTATCACAAGCTGTCTCTATATCTACAAACAGTTCTAAAGATCCCGTCGAAACTTCGATCTAGTTTGAGTGAATCTTATATCAGAAGAGAAGATTCTCAAGAATAAACAAACCAGGTGCAATCAAAGTTCAACAAACGTTAGTCAATCAAATCAATCGAAAACTAATAAACTACAATTATATAGTTTCCCACCAACGGTATTCGTAGAGCTTCTTGATCCCACAAAACTCTTTAAACCAGCGGTCGTAAGAGATTTCACCTAATTAGGGTACATTCCTCTCCGGATAGAAGGATCCACCAGAAACAACAAAAAGATGAAGTTTGCCTGGCTATTAGGATAGTTTGCAAGAGATACAAACTTAGGTATTTGTAGACCAAGGATGTTTGGACACCAAGGAATTTTCAAAACCGAATATTCTCAAGATATGCAATAAATGCCCAAAATCGATTTTCATAATTCCTGGAAATGCTTTGTCCAATATTTCCGAAATCTCTCAATAGAAAATCTCCAATTAGTAAATGCACATTACTAATTTTTATTTCTAGAGATATGCATTTAATTGCTGGTAATTAAAGCATATAAAACTAACAACATGATCATCTTTTGACTTTCGTCAAGAAAAGATGAACTTGGTTAAAGCGAAAGCTTACCAATACATATTTCGAGAAATATATAAGCGAGTTAAACTCAACTCGAAATATCAAATATGTATAAAATAAAGCCTATATAGCTATACGACTATTGTCTCAATAGAAGATGAAACAGAAATAAACTTCTGAGTGATAGATGAGTTCAAGTATCCACATACCTTTTGTTGATGAAGTTCCACAAGATCCCCTTATTAGTTCTTTTTCTTTAATCGATGAACGCCGTGAATCTAAATCTCAACTACACATTCTATCCTAGTCCGAGATATAGTTATAAGTAGACTAGAAATCAAGACTTATAGTTTTGGCAACTAAACTTGACAAACAAACTAGAGATAGCAACGCTTATGAGTTCGACCGAGAAGTTCTCTAACAATCTCCCCCTTTGTCCATTTTAATGACAAAACTATCAATACATATGGATTACACAATAAATAAACTTTGTAGCTTCTAATCCAAATGCTTGATTTCCTTGGTTCTTCAATATTACTCGAAATCTTCGTCACTTCCAAGTACTCCAGTGATTCTGAACGTGTTCAACTCACAATCATAAATGTTGAAGATCAGTAGTTATAACAATAAGAAACCATTGTTCTCAATTATTTTTATACAGTGTCATATGTTAGAGCATAGCTCGGTTGAACCCACCAAGCATTGGTATGTCAAGTTTGGTTGTCATATTTTAGTGAACCAAAACACATCTAAGTCGCTTGATTATGTACTAGAGACAACTTCGTATAGGTTAGACAAGAAAGTCTAGGATTATGAGACATACAAGTATTAATCGAAGACCTGAAGACGTGAAGAAGTAACGAGCTCCAACGACGACATCATCCTTCCTCTTGAGGTTAGTAATATTGACTTGAACTGTTTCATTCCTAACATATCTTTCAAGTCGTGTTATATTGAAAACATAACTGCGAAGCTTTGAATGATTATACTCTAGTAGTGAGACATGATCACATGATCATAGTGTTAAGGAATTAGAATACAAAGTATAACGCTTATCTTTTAAACTTTGTATATATGTGTTTGAGGGTGAAAACAGTTTCTGCTGATTTTGGTAATTTCGGGTGTGTGGGTGAGAAACGAATTTAAACCCTAAACAATGTACTGCAAGGGAGTACTTTAGATTCGAGAGATAAATCTGTACAAATCCGGCCTAAACCAAGAAATGGCCGTTCCAGACTTGCTTCGATCACAAACTGAAGGAGAAAAGTGGGTTTTGGTGAGGGAAGCGAAGAAAGTGTTGAGACCAGAATAGTTGATTCTGGAAGAGTAGTTGTTTTACGACTTGTATCAGAAAGTGGAAAGCAAACAGATGGAGAGATAGCAAATGTTTTCTCAGTGTTGTATGCTCCTGACCTAAACTTGTTGTTTGGTGGAAATAGGTAATGCATATTTATAAAAGTCGAAGTGAAACGTACTCTGGTCTCATTAAGAAATGGAAAACGGGTGAGTAAATGGTAGGAGGTGGTAACCGGTAATGCCTGGAATTGATGATCCATAAAAGAAATCGTTTCACAATTACTCCCTGTATTTACTAACCGCCTTATCCTTATGACACTTTCTTAAAACGGGCGTAGTGTACGCCGCACACTATAAACCGCCAAACCAATACAAAATGAGCATCCCCCAATTTGTGACATGCGTTGATGTCTCGAGTGTTTTCGTGGAAAACATGTAGCACGTTGTTGTTGTCCGGCGAGTTGAGATTGGGATACTTTCCGGCTCGGTGGTGACCTTCGACGGTCGAGATTTTACATCTTAAGAGGAAATGTAGCCGTTGATTATTGCAACCCTTCGTTTCGTAGCCAGTGGAATTAAAGCATGATCAGTATAGCTTTAGTATGGCCTAGTTTAGGCGCGGCCAAAAGTTAGGGTTTTGGATTTGTTTAGGTGCGACCAAACAAGGGCCAAAAGTTGTCATGCGTTAGATGGTAATCTTGGACGGCTAAGATATGCACCTTAGATGGAAAAGTGGTCTTTGATTGTTGCAGGCCTTCGTTTCGGTAGCCGCATATGGAAGGACGGTATGGCGTGGCGCGACAAGGTGGTTGGCATGCCATTGGCACATGTGGCATGGCATGCCTTGGTGCGGTTTGGCGTGGCAAAAACTAGGGTTTTGGGCCAAAGTTTACCATGCGTTGTTTGGCAACCTTGGACGGCTAGGATTTGCATCTAGGATGGAAGGGTGGTCGTTGATCGTCGCACGCCTTCGTTTTGGTAGCCGCAATAGGGAAGGCCGACATGGTATGGCGCGACAAGGTGGTTGGAAAGCCATTGGCACATGTGGCATGGCATGCCTTGGCGCGGTTTGGCATGGCCAAAACTATGGTTTTGGGCTAAAGGTTACCATGCGCTGTTTGGCGACCTTGGACGGCTAGGATTTACATCTAGGATGGAAGGGTGGTCGTTGATCGTCGTACGCCTTAGTTTTGGTAGCCGCATAGGGAAGGCCGGCCTGGTATGGCGTGGCAAGGTGGTTGGCATGCCCTTGGCACATGTGGCATGGCATGCCTTGGCACAGTTTGGCGTGGTGGGGCCAAGGGTTTGGCATGACATTAGCGCATGGTGCGGCTAGCATGGTTGGGGACAAGGCAAGGTGAGGTTGGCTTGGCATAGTGGGGCCAAGGGTTTGGCACAGACGGCTTGGCATGATGGGGCCAAGGCAAGGTGCGGTTGGCTGGGCATGGTAAGGCCAAGGGTTTGGCATGCCATTGGTGCATGGTGCGGATAGCATGGTTGGGGCCAAGGCAAGGTGCGGTTGGCTTGGCATGGTGGGGACAAGGGTTTGGCATGCCATTGGCGCATGGTGCGGCTAGCATGGTTGGCATGCCTTGGCACAGAGATGTGGCTGGAATAGTTTGTCATTGGAACAGTGGTGTGGCTAGCATGGTTGGCATGCCTTGGCGCGGTAGACGTGGCTGGCATGGTTGGCTATTGGCACAGTGGTGCGGCTGGCATGGTTGGCATGCCTTGGCGCGGAGATGTGGCTGGCATGGTTTTCCATTGGCACAGTGGTGCGGCTGGCATGGTTGGCATGCCTTGGCGCGGTAGCATGAGAATTAGTGTTTGACATAGATGATGTCGGTCAATGTTAAGGGTTCTGCCGTGGAACATGACACGTAAACAAAAAAGGTACCCTGGTAATTCTTATGTAGGCATGCTGATCGATTCAATAAATGTGTTAATGGTCATAGTGACATCATGTCATATGTGCGGTTTTAAAATTTTAACCCTAAATTAAAAACCACCATCAACATTAAGTCCCCTGCTTAGCTCGGAACGAGAGCATCATTGCGATGTAAGCATAAGATGGTGATAGGATAGGACAAAAATCGAAACAACAATTCATGAAAATATGGTCAGGAAGGTCGGACTAACCTTTTTCGAGAGGTAAAGAGAGTTTGTGCTTCTCGTGTTGGCGACCTTGCATGAATTGTATTGGTGGTGAAGACCGTGGAGTGGTGAGATGAAAATCGTCGGCTTAGTCTGGCCATGCATCACCTTGGATGGGTTGGGGAACATCATGACGCTGGCTTGGCGAGTTTGTTGGTGTTGGCGCGGCAAGTCATGGCACGACATGATGGTGCAAGGCATGACGCGGTTTGGCGAGACAAGCATGCACGGACGGTTGTGCAAGGAATGACACGATTTGGTGAGGCAAAGCATACGTGGACGGTTTTGCAAGGCATGACACGGTTTGGTGAGGCAAAGCATGTGCAGACGGCTTGGCATGGTGGTGATTTGTCTTTACGGGCCCGATTTCCTCTTTTCCTTACTAGACCCAAATAGGAAGTCCTTTCCTCATTCAAATGTCAAAGTATCACGCCCTCCTGTCTCGTTTGGCTTTCATTAAGGTTTTTGATAAGGGGTTTCGCTTGAGGCTGATTTCCCGGTCGTGATGCAATCATGTTACGCTTATTCAGTCTGTGTTTCTCTTTCTTCCTTTAAGGTTTCCACAGTATTTACACCGGTGAAGTTGCATCGTCTTCCCAGTTTTACAACAAATATTTCCTCTTGTTGAGTCCACCTATCTTCATCATGTCGATCAGAAGTGAATCATCCTCAAGCCAACTTGATTCTCCAGTCAAACGTGTGAGGCCTGACTCTTGCAACAATTCCCCTATCCGGGTCATTCGAGTCAAGAAGATTATACCGGTATGTTTTTATTGATCAACAGGTGTTTCATTGTTTGTCGATGAATGGCAAAAGCTTTCTTCTGTGCAGAGATATCCTGTCAGGGCGTGCGTTATCATCATTGATGAAGATTATTTGGTTACCCCTTTTCCTTCAAGCCCAATCCCACCAACCGCTACAGATATGGAGAACGCCGACTTAGGAATTTTTTGTCATGAGTATCCCAATGCAGGTTTGTCATTCGGAACCCGCATGAGGTGTCTTTCCTCTAAATACCGGAACATCGGTGGGTTTCTGGTGTGGAAAGAATTCGTGACTCTTTACACAAAGATATGGAGGATATATGGCCACATCGCCACCAAGAGCGCGGTGCAATATTGTTCGTCCGATTTAGTTTCCATAGTGAATTCTCTCTTGCCGATGGTCGTCGAAATGGAGAGTATGTCTATCCATGCCGTCGCAGAATCAACTATTCAAAAGTGGGAGAACATGGTGTCTACCTGTGAATCTCTGAAGTTCAACGTTAGTTGGTTGCGACATCGTATTGATATTGTGAAAATCGACAGAGCCGGTATTCTTGCTGGCGTGGTCCCTGCTACGAAAGCTATTTTGGAATAGGAGAAAGCTCTGGCCATGGAGTCACAGAAGGTGGAAGAGTCAATTCGGAACTTGAAGAGTAGGACTGAAAGGTATCAAAGTCGGTTAAATATGATGCTTTCGAGGGATTACAATCTGTTGGATGGGCTTTTCTGAGTTATGTGGTTGCGAGATGTTTGGTTTCTTTCTGGGTTTTAAGCATGTTTTTGCTCTTTTTTTTGTATATATATATATATATATATATATTTTTGAAAGAATAAGAGAATTTTATTGATTTACTTCAATCAAACAAAGGAAAAGAGACTTGATATTTGAGATGTGGAAGAAAAGTGGAAAGACGCCTGGCTATACGTGTTTTGATACGGCGGGGCGCGAGGTGGTGGTCAGACGTAATATGCCTTAAGCCACTTTTCGTTGATGCCTGCTTCCAGTTTTCCTCCGTCTTCTTTAATGACCTTGTAGTACCCACTGTTGTACGCTTTCGTGACTATATAAGGCCCTTCCCACTTTGTGGAGAATTTTGGTGCGGACGCGTTTTGCTGAATGTGTTTGGCAGTCTTCAGTACCAAATCTACCACTTGAAAAACCCAAGTCTTCACGGTTTTGTTATATGCTCTGGAAACCCTATTTATGTATGCTAGTGTGTGTTATTCCGCCTTGGATCTTCTGGAATCTACAGTGTCCAATTCTGCGACTTTGGCGCTCAATGCTTCAGCTTCGTTTCATCGAACTCCGCTTGCTTCGGCAATCCTAGCCGATGGGATTTTAACTTCTGCTGGGAGGATGACGTCTGAACCGTAAATAAGGGAATAGGGAGAAGCCCCGGTGGAAGTTCTTGGTGATGTCCGGTAAGCCCAGAGTGCCATTGGAAATTGCTCATGCCATGTCCGAGGATTATCATGCACTGTCCGACAGAGGATTCTGATCAGAGTTTTGTTGGTGCTTTCAGCCTGTCCGTTCCCTTGGGGGTAGTACACGGTGGAGAAGACTTGCTTAATTCCGTATTCTTCGAGTAACTCCAGTACTTTCTTGTTTGCGAAAGGAGTGTCGTTGTCGGTGATGATGTGTTTAGGCGCGCCAAATCGGCAGATAATGTACTCCTTAATGAATATCGCGATTGTGGTTCCATTCGTCCCTCGTAAAGGTATGGCTTCGACCCATTTGGTGAAATATTCAGTTGATGTTATTATGTACTCGTGATGCTTTGAGGACGGCGGATTGATCTTTCCAATGATGTCGAGTTCCCAGCTGTGAAAGGGCCACGGACTGCTTATTGAATGCAGGGGAGTCGATGGTACATGGATAAGGTTTCCGTGAATTTGACATTTTGTGCACCTCTGGACGAAAACAGCTGCATCATCCTTCATGGTTGGCCAGTAGTATTTCTCGTGTATCTGAAGAAATAATTTCCGTTTTCCTTGATGTTCGCCTCCGTGCATCTCTTTCAGCATGATTGGGATTTCTGCTTCGTTCAAACATCGTAGGAAACTTCCTCCAAAGCTTTTACGATATAAGATTCCTTCGTGGAATACGAATCTCTCGGACCTTTGTTTTATCTTGGCTGCATCCTTCTTATTGGTAGGGAGTATGCCGTCGCGAAGGTAACTGATGTATGGCTCCTGCCAGTCCCCAGGGTGACCAATATTGAAAACTTCTAATTGATGCGGCGGCGCTTGACAGTTGGAACAGGTTCTTTGAAGTAACCGAGATTGAGCCTCCATTTCTGGCCAGTAGTAGCCAAGGCGTTGCAAACGGCGATAGAGTGTTACCACTAATGTTTGCCCGCAGATCTCATCATGGACGCGGTTGAGTTGTTGTTGTGTTTCTCCCTCTCCAAGACATATTGACAAGGAACCGTCTGGATTTCGATGATATAGCACCCCTCGGAGTATGAAGAAATTTTGTAAGGTTTTGAGACTGACCTTTCCCTGGAAAAGTGAGCTGTTAAGTTCTTGGATAATTGGTGTTCTCCAGTCACCAGCTTCATCCTCTTAGGGTTGTGAAAGCCATGTTGAAGCCACGGTTCGTCTCTTCACTGTCAAGGTTTCCTCAAAACCTTCAAATTGCAGTTTTGATGCTAGCGTGGCTAGGCAATCAGCGTGTTGGTTGCCGCTGCGCCCAATATGTGTTATGGTCACGTCGGCGAAGTAGTTTAGCCGTTTTTGTGCCTCGAATCTGTATGGGGCCAAGGTTACTTCCTTCAGTGCGTATACTCCGTTCACCGGGTTGAAAAGTAATTTAGAATCCCCTCTTATTTCCAGACGCGTGGCTCCAGCTCGTTTAGCCAAGGACAGTCCGATGAGAAAGGCTTCATATTCTGCTGAATTGTTGGTGCAGGGGAATTCTAGCTTGAAGGAATGTGAGAATACTTCACCAGTTGGGGATACTAGAAGCACACCTTCTCCTCCAGTACCGTTGTTAGGAGTAGCGGAGCCGTCGAAGAATAGTATCCATGTTTATTCTTTGATGAAAGAGATTTCCGGAAAGTCTCCAGGGAGGTCCTCGTGTAGTGTCATGGTATTCTCTCCCGAAAACGCCGCCAGTAAATCCGCAACTGCTTTCCCTTTGATGGCTCTCGGGGAAGCGCGTGTTATGTCGAACTCTGACATTTGGAGGAGCCATTTGGCCGATCTTCCCATCAGGGACGGTTTTGAGATGAGGAACTTCACAGGATCAGACTTAGATATCAGCACCACTTTATTGGACAATGGGTAATTCCTGAATTTCTGGATGGAGTGGATCAAATCTAAGCACGCCTTTTCTTTTTTGGGATATCTGAGTTTGGCATCTCTCAATCCCTTCGTCATCTTCTTGGGAGAGGAGAGCTCCGACAGCAGTGGTTTAGCGGTGTTCCTTGTATGGGTGGTTTCATGACGGCTGGGGAAGATAATGTTTGCTGAATCTTCCGGAGCGCTTCCTGTTGTAGTGTGGTCCAGACAAAGCTTGCTCCTTTCTTCAGTAAGGGGGTAAACGAAGCAACAATTTGAGCCAATCCTGGTATGAAGCGGCGAATGTAGTTTATTTTACCCATGAAACTCTGGAGTTCTTTCACGGTTCGCGGTGGTGGCATCGTGAGGATGGCTTGTGTTTTGACTGGGTCAACTTTAATTCCCTCGGCAGTCACCTGGAAACCTAAGAACTTGCCCGAAGAGACACCAAAAGCAAACTTCAATGGATTCATCTTCAGTTTGTACTCGCGACATCTTTCGAACACCTGCCGCAGAATTCCTGCATGGGCTTCCCGAGTTTTTGACTTGACCACTATGTCATCTACATAGTCTTTGACTTGCTTGTGCATCATATCATGAAAAATGGTGGTCATGGCGCGTTGGTATGTGGCGCCAGCGTTTTTCAAACCGAAGGGCATCACAGTGTAGTAAAAGTTTCCAAGAGGAGTTCGAAAAGCCGTCTTACTTGCGTCATGTTCGTACATCTTTATTTGGTTGTAGCCGCTGTATCCATTCATGAAAGAGAACATACCATTTCCACTGGTGGCGTCTACTAGCATGTCAATGTTGGGGAGCAGACAATCATCTTTAGGGCAACATTTGTTCAAATCTCTAAAATCGACACAGCACCTGATCTGGCCATTCTTCTTTTTTACCGGAACTACGTTGGCCAACCAAGTAGGGTGGTGAATCGGTTTGATGAAACCAGCCGCTAGTAGATTTTGAATCTCTACCTTAATCTGTTCTTCTACATCGTGCCAGAATTGTCTCGGGGTTTGCTTGACCGATCTGGATCCGGATATCACGTGTAAATGATGAGTGACCAGCCTTTCGTCTAAGCCGGGCATTTCCTCGAATGTCCATGCGAATACGTCTTGATATTCCTTGAGGATGTCTACCAGCTTTACACGTTCGTATGCGCACAGAGTCGAGCTTACTGAAATGGGTCGCAGAGATTCTTCACTCCTGACATTAACAACCTCAAGTTCGTCCATGGTAGAGTTGGTCCCGTCTTGTAGCTGTCGTGGTGCATCAGGTACTTCCTCTTGCGGATCGTTACTACGTTTGCGCTCCATTGGGCGGAGAGACTGTGTGGTAGTCTCCCCTGTTAATTTCTAACAACGGCGCTGATATACGGTTTTCCCTTTTTCATCATGACCCATAATAAAAGCCCGTCCTCGCTTGGTATGAGTGTAAGCCGAACTCCGGTTCGGCGGGTGGAGGCTGGCGTGTCTCTCTTTCGAAGGGGTGATGTGAGACCGGATTTCTCTGTGAAGCGACGTAAGACAATCACTTTCTTCAATGGACGTCCATTTTGGCAGTGGAGTGTGGTGAGCCTTGTTGGCTGTGGCCTGCGGGTCCTTTCTTGGCTCAAAAATCTCCATGCCACAGATCGGCGCATAAGGAGATAATGATGCAGCGATGCGAACGACTTCTCCGTTTAACATGGTTTTCAAGCACTGGTGATACGTCGAAGGAATGATTCTGTTGTCGTGGAGCCATGGTCTTCCAAGTATCATGTGGTAATCTGGATCCTTTTCAATTACCTCGACCCTTACTTATGACTGGACGGGTCCTACTGATAGATTCAGGTTGACGTACCCATACGTGCTGGTTTGGTTGCCTTCGAAATCGGTCATTGTAGTGGACTGTCACACGAATTCGTTCGGCTGTACCCTGGCCTTTCTGAGCATCCTGAGGGTAACAACGTTGGAGGATGCTCCCATGTCGATGAGATCCCTTTTGAATTCCACGTCCTTGATACGATCCGTGACGTGTAGGGCCCGGTTATGGCCTTCCTCTGCCATCATGTCGTCGTCGATAAACGTGATATTGTTGATGGACATCTCTGGCGTTCTTGATGTTTCCAAGCGTGAAGGAATCAAGGACGCGCTTAACGCTATTCGATTGATGGAGGTGAACGTCTCCATCCGTTGATCTTTTGAAAGATGTAAAAGTTCACATAAATTTTCCACCAGTGAGGCCGCTTCCTGGCCTACTGGTTTCTGATTTGTAGTGAAGCTGTTGACTTGGGATTGATTGTTTGGGATGTTAGTCCCCAATCCTGGAGTTTCCGGAGCAAGTGAATCATTCAACTCTGTCGTTAAGTTGATGAGGAAGTCCAATATGATGTTAATCACATCTTTCATCAGACCCATGTTCTTAGTGTGGATCTCCTGAATCCGCACCAAGTCAGTCAGCCTTGGAATTCCTTCGTCGATTGCGTTATTGGGGGTTGCGTTGGCGAAGGAAACATTGACGTTCTCCTGAGTAGAACTTGAGGACACGGATTCAACCCTAAAACCGACCATCTTCCTGAGTTAGAGAAACATATTCTGAAATTGATATTGGAACCGAGAGATTGATCTCCCACTGTGGTTGCCAATTGTTTGAGGGTGAAAACGGTTTCTGCTGATTTTGGTAATTTCGGGTGTGTGGGTGAGAAACGAATTTAAACCCTAAACAATGTACTGCAAGGGAGTACTTTAGATTTGAGAGATCAATCTGTACAAATCCGGCCTAAACCAAGAAATGGCCGTTCTAGACTTGCTTCGGTCACAAAGTGAAAGAGAAGGGTTGGTTTTGGGGAGGGAAGCGAAGAAAGTGTTGAGACCAGAATAGTTGATTCTGGAAGAGTACTTGTTTTACGACTTGTATCAGAAAGTGGGAAGCTAACAGATGGAGAGCTAGCAAATGTTTTTTGAGTGTTGTATGCTCCTGACCTGAACTTGTTGTGCGGTGGAAATAGGTAATACCTATTTATACAAGTCGAAGTGAAACGTAATCTGGTCTCATTAAGAAATGGAAAACGGGTGAATAAATGGGAGGAGGTGGTAACCGGTAACGCATGGAATTGATGTTCCATAAAAGAAAGTGTTTCACCATTACTCCTTGTATTTACTAACCGCCTCATCCTTATGACACTTTCTTATAACGGGCGTAGTGTACGCCGCACACTGTAAACCGCCAAACCAATACCCAATGAGCATCCCCCAGTTTGTGACATGCGTTGATGTCTCGAGTGTTTTCGTGGAAAACATGTAGCACGTTGTTGTTGTCCGGCGAGTTGAGCTTGGGAGACTTGCCGGCTCGGTGGTGACCTTCGACGGTCGAGATTTTACATCTTAAGAGGAAAAGTAGCCGTTGATTATTGCAACCCTTCGTTTGGTATCCAGTGGCATTAAAGCATGATCAATATGACTTTAATATGGCCTAGTTTAGGCGCGGCCAAAAGTTAGGGTTTTGGCTTTGTTTAGGGGCGACCAAACTAGGGACAGAAGTTGCCATGCGTTAGCTGGTAATCTTGGACGGCTAAGATCTGCACCTTAGATGGAAAAGTGGTCTTTGATTGTTGCAGGCCTTCGTTTTGGTAGCCGCATATGGAAGGTCAGTATGGCGTGGCGCGGCAAGGTGGTTGGCATGCCATTGGCACATGTGGCATAGCATGCCTTGGTGCGGTTTGGCGTGGCCAAAACTAGGGTTTTGGGCCAAAGGTTACCATACGTTGTTTGGCAACCTTGGACGGCTAGGATTCGCATCTAGGATGGAAGGGTGGTCGTTGATCGTCGCACGCCTTCGTTTTGGTAGCCGTAATAGGGAAGGCCGACATGGTATGGCGCGGCAAGGAGGTTGGCATGCCATTGGCACATGTGGCATGGCATGCCTTGGTGCGGTTTGGCGTGGCCAAAACTAGGGTTTTGGGCCAAAGGTTACCATGCGTTGTTTGGCGACCTTGTACGGCTAGGATTTGCATCTAGGATGGAAGGGTGGTCGTTGATCGTCGCACGCCTTCGTTTTGGTAGTCGCAATAGGAAAGGCCGACATGGTATGGCGCGCCAAGGTGGTTGGCATGCCATTGGTACATGTGGCATGGCATGCCTTGGCGCGGTTTGGAGTGGCCAAAACTAGGGTTTTGGGCCAAAGGTTACGGCTACGATTTGCATCTAGGATGGAAGGGTGGCCATTGATCGTAGCACGCCTTCGTTTTGGTAGCCGCATAGGGAAGGCCGGCATGATATGGCGCGGCAAGGTGGTTGGCATGCCCTTGGCACATGTGGCATGACATGCCTTGGCGCGGTTTGGAGTGGTGGGGTCAAGGATTTGGCATGCCATTGGCGCATGGTGCAGCTAGCATGATTGGGACCAAGGAAAGGTGCGGTTAGCTTGGCATAGTGAGGTCAAGGGTTTGGCACGGACGGCTTGGCATGGTGGGGCCAAGGCAAGGTGCGGTTGGCTTGGCATGGTGGGGCCAAGGGTTTGGCATGCCATTGGTGCATGGTGCAGATAGCATGGTTGGGGCCAAGGCAAGGTGTGTTTGGCTTGGCATGGTGGGGCCAAGGGTTTGGCATGCCATTGGCGCATGGTGCGGCTAGCATGGTTGGCATGCCTTGGCGCGGAGATGTGGCTGGCATGGTTTTCCATTGGTACAGTGGTGCGGCTGGCATGGTTGGCATGCCTTGGCGCGGTAGACGTGGCTGGCATGGTTTGCCATTGGCACAGTGGTGCGGCTGGCATGGTTGGCATGCCTTGGCGCGGAGATGTGGCTGGCATGGTTTTCCATTGGCACAACGGTGCGGATGGCATGGTTGGCATGTCTTGGCGCGGAGATGTGGCTTGCATGGTTTGCCATTGGCACAGTGGTGTGGCTGGCATGGTTGGCATTCCTTGGCGCAGAGATGTGGCTGGCATGGTTAGCCATAGGCACAGTGGTGCAGCTAGCATGGTCGGCATGTCTTGGCGCGGTAGCATGAGAATTAGGGTTTGGCATAGATGGTATCGGTCAATGTTAAGGGTTCTGTCGTGGAACATGACACGTAAAAAAAAAAGGTACCCTTGTAATTCTTACGTAGGCATGCTGATCGATTCAATAAATGTGTTAATGGTCATAGTGACGTCATGTCAGATGTGCGGTTTTACGATTTTAACCCTAAGCTAAAAACCACCATCAGTAATATGACATCGACATAATCGTATGAATGCTATTGTGATTATGTGTAGGGGTAAAGATGAAGATTTCATCCTAGGAAGAATGTTTACATTTTTTTTAAAGGAAGTACATTCATGAACTTGTTTTATGAATCGAAAGGGAAATCGCCAGGCTTATTGGTATTGTTATTCATTGCATATCTTTGGATTACCAATATGTGTGAGTTAGTAGAACCGATCATAATTTGTTATGTATCTTGGTATAACTAATCACAGTGCCTGACTTATGATTTGGTATGACTAGTTTTTATTAATTAGTGGAACCGATCCTAAGTAATCACCTGAGATGGTATGATTGATATTTGTAATTGGTGTGACCGATCACAAAAGAATTGTGTAATCGATCCTTGTAATTGGTGTAAACGGTCCTAGTAATTGGTGTAACCGATCCTAGTGACTTGTATAACTGATCACAAGCTATACGATGAGTATATGGTAAGCGGTCCTGGTAATTGACGTAACCGATCCGGGTAACTGACGTAACCGGTCCTGGTAACTTGTGTGTTCGATCACAAGTAAACCATATTAAGGTAGAACCGATCATTGTGATTGGTAGAACCGATTCAACCCATGATTGTGATTTGATATTTGATCAATCACATAGTTGTCTCGGAATACAAATGAATTCTAAACTTGTTTAGAAGTGTGGTATAATCGATTCCAAGATTGTAAATATAAAAGAGGATTTACAAAGAAAAGATGTCAACATACTTTGAACACGAACAGTAACTCTTATATTTTATTGTTCAAAGATATTCCTTAACAACTCAACGAGATCCCGGTCCGAAATAAATTAAGAATCTTTTAATTAAGGTTCTTAGTTTTATATGCTTTAATTACCAGCAATTAAATGCATATCTCTAGAAAATAAAAATTAGTAATGTGCATTTACTGATTGGAGATTTTCTATTGAGATATTTCGGAAATATTGGACAAAGCATTTCCAGGAATTATGAAAACCGATTTTGGGAATTTATTGCATATCTTGAGAATATTCGGTTTTGGAAATTCCTTAGTGTCCAAACATCATTGGTCTATAAATACCTAAGTTTGTATCTCTTGCAAACTATCCTAAGAGCCAGGCAAACTTCGTCTTTTTGTTGTTTCTGGTTGAGCCGTTTATCCAGAGAGGAAAGTACCCTGATTAGGCGAAATCTCTTACGACCGCTCGTTTAAAGACTTTTGTGGGATCAAGAAGCTCTACGAGTACCGTTGGTGGGAAACTAGATAATTGCAGTTTATTAGTTTTCGATTGATTTGATTGACTAACGGTTGTTGAACTTTGATTGCACCTAGTTTGTTTATTCTTGAGAATCTTCTCTTCTGATATAAGATTCACTCAAACTAGATCGAAGTTTCGATGGGATCTTTAGAACTGTTTTTAGATCTAGAGACATCTTGTGATAATCCATTGTTAACAGACTCCGTTCTGTGTGTGATTGATCACAAGAGATTCAAGTGGTGTTGTGCATGTTTAACTGAAGATTAAAGAAGATTTGAAGACGAAGAAGATTTCTTATTGGTTTCTCATATCTCTGTGTAGCACAAACCTTGATCGGATGGGATCCAACTAGAACCGAATTTATTCGATTGATTAGTTGTGTGATATCGGTAACATCTAATAGTTCCCTTGAGTTCTATTTCGATTGTTACAAATCCGAATCTTATTACTTAGATAATAGAGATTAGATTGATCTAACCAGGCAAAGGAGTTTATTAGAATAAACGGAAGAGCCTTTGCATATGACTTGAGATATCTTTATCTTAAAGAATCAATAGAGTTATTACCAAACAGATTTGTTGTTCTTTACTGTTTGGAATACGATCCAAAGGAATTGTTCCAGTGCGTGCACTTATCGAATGTCGGAAGCGCAGGGATACTGAAAAAACTAAGTGAACTAAGTTTAGTTGTTTGGTCTCAACTATACGAAGTCGGTTTAGATTTTGTACAGCGGCTTAATTCTGAAAGTATTCAATTATGGACTAGGTCCCGGGGTTTTTCTGCATTTTCGGTTTCCTTGTTAACAAATTCTTGTTGTGTCATTTAATTTATTTTCTGCAATTATAATTGTTTATTATAATTTAAATTAAATTACACAAACGTTAATTTCATATTACTTGATAGTGATCCTATAGAGTTTGGTTAAGTCCAAACCTATTATCAAGTAATCACACTTTGATTGTTGTATTGTCTCGATCTCGTATCCACAGACGATCACAGTAAGTGTGAATAACGATTTGTCGTATTGTCTCGACTTTGTCCGTAGAAAATCACTTTCGATAAGAGGACTTATAAGTGGATATTCTAAAGATTGTTGTGTATTTGGGTACCCTTGTCTTTTCAATTGGTATCAGAGTAGGAAAACACGAAAAGATATAACAATCTGTGTTTGGTGCGATCCAACCTATAAGAATTGAATCTATGTCTGATTCAGTTAAGGTACCACCAAGATTTAATGGGACAAATTACCCATTTTGGAAATATGCTATGAGAACTTTTATTCAATCCCGAGATTTTAATACTTGGATATTAATCGAAGACGGATATGAGCGACCAAAGAATAATTTTGATGCTCTTGCAAAACAGAATTCTGATGCTCTGAATGCCATTATACATGCAGTAAGTGATGATCTTCTATATCATGTTCTGTCATGTGAAACTTCTAAGGAGGCATGGGATACTCTTGAGACTGTATTTGAAGAAAATAATTTCGAAATAGAAACACGTCTTCTATCTCTTTCTTATGAATGGGAATTCCTTAAAATGGATGATAACGATACCTTCGGAAGTTTAACTCTAAACTTTCTGAGATTGTCAATGCTTCTTTCTCTCTTGGAAAGGCTATACCTGAAAAGGAAATAGTATGCAAGATTCTCAGATCGTTACCATCCAGATACGAGTCTAAGAAACATGTCATAATAGAAGCCAATGATCTTTCTATACTTTCTCGAAGCTCTCTTGTAGGAAAGTTAAAGATCTTTGACAAAAAAAACTCAGCTGAAAAACCAAAATATTAGATATGATGTCTCAGCTAATATAAGTCAATCTTCGAAAGAAATATGTATGGACCAGACTGAGAAACGTTGTCAAGAGGATGAAATACTTGTTTAAAAGGAGCTTAACTCAATAATTGTACTCCTTACACAACGGATTAAGGATGCTTTATTGAAAGATAATTCTAATCCTAATACATTATCTTTTCATCACGAAAAAGGTAATGAAGAAATCTAATGTTTCAAAAGTCGTCGATTCAGACATATGGCAAAACATTGTTCTAGCAGAAAAGCTCAGAAGTGCAACAAGGCTTACATCTCTACCCTTGATGATATCCCGGAGGAAAAACCCTATGAAGGAGTATCTAGCTGCAATGCACTTCTTGCCAAATCTAACAATGATGTATCTTGTGAGTCTAATCAACTCCTAAAGAACTGTTTAGAAAAACTTGAGTTGGGAATCAAGGAAAATCTAAGATTAAGTCTAGAACTTGAAAATCTTATGAAACCCCTGTCAAACAAAACGGAAGAGGTAAAATCTGAGCAAGAAAAATTGGTAGACAAATCAAAAAGGTCAGAAGCAAATTCTTCTGATAATATGTTAAGTTCTTTATGTGGAGAAAACAACCACACTGCAATCTTCCATGGAAATCTCCAACAAAATAAATTCTAAACTTCGCAAGGGCATAAAGATTTTGAAGGTTGATGAGTTTATTAGATCTCAAAAAGAAGTTGCAGACTCTTGCAATAACAAGATAAAGAAAGAACACAAAGAAACACAATCTATTGTGTTTATAAATCATCTTAAGGATGTCTTTGTTACCGCTGGTGAGATTAATCCTCACCTCAACACACACTGATTGTGTTTAAAAATGCATCCTCACTTGTTGCCCAATTTTTGTTTGTGAGGAGGCATAAAACTACGCAGGATGTGCAAATCTGTTCTTTAGGTAATAATAATCTCATAATCGATATCTTTTATTTTTGGGATAAATATATTCGGTTTCCATAAACCAAACTATATCACCCCTTGATTTTCTCATATCTTATACTAGGATATAACCCGTGTCGTAACGGCACGGGTTTTTGATTATTATTGTTTGAGGAATTTATTTATATGACCCTGAAAATCTTAGTCCTTAATATGGCCATAAATTATTTTTTCCAAGAATGTGACCAAAAAATTAGTTACTGTAGTTTTGAAACTGGAAATGCTATAAATATCCTCCATTTCTATTGACCTTGCACAAATACTCTCAAGGGGTAAAGAATGATTTTTTTGGAGTCAACTTGAGAAAGGTGGTTTACTATTAGATCACAAACATCAAAAGATTAATGATCTTTAAGTTTTTGCTATCAAAAGATAATAATAATAGGTTTTCATCAAATGTGATCTATGGTATCATTGGTATGTGATCTAAAGCATGTATTGTCGTAGTGTACCCCAAATTGCTCCCAAGAAAAATGCACTGAATGACTTCCAGGAACGATTTTCTCTCTCGCAGTTTGCAGATTTCCTATCTTTCTATTTTGCATACTAATATAACATGCATGCGCGATGCGCCTGCCTTATTTTTCCATATCAATTTGACTTTTTTATTCTTTGGATCAATAGTACGCAGCTATATTTCCGCCGTGGACAATCAATTAACCAATGTAACCTAAGAATCTTTTAAATGTTACACAGCTAACTGACTATTGCAGAACCCCCCAAAATAGATACAACACGGACCTTAAATCGAAACCAATGGGTTCAATTCCACTTGGCATTTCTTATAACAGATAAACCTGATAAGACCTGATTTCTTCCTTAAAAATCCTGGCCCCTCTCTATAGAGCAAGTATGGTTGCCATGGTTGAAGTATAGAAAATCTCGACCATATAAGGAATTGTGTGAAAAATGTGAGTTTTCAAGGGGGGAGTTTTGTCACATCAGTGTCTGCCTCAATCTTATCCGGAATTCTGCATACCTGATTCGCATTCACTTGAAGGTGCACAAAAATCAGTTTGGACTTCAGTATGTTCGTCCAAGGATTTTATCTGTTACTCCGTGAAATTCAGTTCCTGCAAAATTTGACATTTCCAAAGTAACTAACAGAATTGAAGCCAAATTTAAGGACCGTTGTACCATATATCAAGATTTATTAACCAATGTCAGATTGGCTTCGTCGAAATAGCATCATATTATTGAGAAAAGTAGAAAACGATTCATAAACCCTTTTAACGTGAGTTCAAGTCCAAACTCCAGAGTCATCGAATATGTCAATGTAAAACCTCGTTATTGGCATATAAGGCATGTAAGCTGTCCAGCAGAACACTGTCTCAAAAGTATATAGGTGAGTATCTAATAGTCGAAGTATAAATGCATGTTATTGAGTTTGTTTCTGGTAATTTTTGTACTTTTAAGCGGCGGACTTCTTCGAGAAGCCATGAAAACTTATAAAACGGACATAACATCTAAAACAAGATCTATATCAAAAACTTTGAGTTTTAAACAGTAACAAAACTGCTTAGAGTCTTTATACGCGGAATTCTACCGAATGACAGGAGATTCTACTTAAAACAAATGATGTAACACATTCGTCTTGCTTAGAGTCTTTATAAGCAGAATTCTACCGAATGACAGGAGATTCTACTTAAAACAAATGATGTAACACATTCGTCCCATTTCAGCGATCAACTAATCAATTTTTCGAATCAGTTTAATCTAGAAATACAATCGCATCCACTAAATTCAATTTATCCCACATCAATATCTAAAATAACATTTCCTGAACTGACATAATAAATACTTTAAGCATAAACATATGTACATTTGAGATGGAAGATTAAGGTGCAATCTTACCCAATTGGGGTCTGGGTCAGTTCAAAATCAAATCTGAAATTGTATTCTAGTTTTTACTAATCCTAAATTTCACCTTAAACTAAGAAATCCCAAACAAAATTGCCCGAAATTTTAGTTCTTTACCAACAATCCGTTTAGGTATTATGAAATTGCAACAACACAATACCTTAAAGATAGAATCTCAATCATCACAATCACTCACAATAAACTCCATTAACCCCTTGTTGTAGCCTCCCTGCAATACAGCAAACATCACACAAAACTGAAATGTTTACCTTCATCTCCCATAAACAAATCATAATTTCACAACTACAACAAACCCATTAATCATTCCTAAAGATGAACCCACCGAAATAAAACCCCAAATTTAGAAATAAAATTCACAAATACAATTCGGTTTATCTGATTTGAAATTTACCGAGAAGGGAAACCGGAATTAAGAATCACAGAACACAGTTGTCTGACCGGAATTTCAATTTTGGTACCCAATTTATATGATTTGAAAATCGGTGACTTGAATTCCCAAATCTAAATGAATTAGGTTATAGTTAGGAATTTGACCAACCTCTGATGTTAAAGTCTTAGATTTCCGTAGAATGAGAAATGGACAACAATTGCAATGGTTGCTGAAATAGGGAAAGCAAAATTCGAAATTTAGGTCAAAATCATAAGTTGAAAATCGGCGATTGATATATTGTCGAAATTAGAGAAGAAGCAGACGAACCTATATTCAAGTCTTATGTTAAGACACTGATTTTCCGTAGCATTTGTTCTTCTTTCACGGTGGAGGTGTTTTTCAGAAGAAAAGAAAAGAGATGGAGACAAGAGACGAAAGACGAACGACGAAACAAAACTGGTTTCTATTCGAAGTAAAGTTACATCTGTATCCTCTGTTGCACAGTTTCGATGGTAGAGATCAACGAGGGTAGTTCCGTAACTAAGGATGGCCACGGTACAAAAAACCCTCTTTTCTTTATATTAGTAAGATGGATTGGCGGACGCCAATCTCTTGGTCTAGATTAGCCGCCATCTTCCTTCGAAATTCCAATATCATCCTCTCATTCTCCTCTATTGGTACTGCGACACCCTCCATGTGACATATGTTCTTCCGTTCTTCACGGTGTTCCCATCCGTTCTTTATCAGTTGGGTAATACTTGCATCCCATTCCTGTTTTGTCCTTCCAAGCGGGTGCCTAAATTTAAACTCTGGGAATAGGATCCTTCTCTTGTCCTCATTTCGATGTGTTACTTCGAGATACTTAAATGTATCTGAGTTCATTGCATATTAATTCCGCCCCCATATACCTGCTTCAGCGTGTTTTTTGTTCCTATTGAGATGACTCGCTTCTCAAATTAGGACGTGTCATTGTGTTAATTGTTTGGTAGCCTGCCAAGACAAAACGAAAGAAAGGTATCAATCTATGTCCTAAATGTTTGTTCCCGTACTTGCTTAATTAGCTAGCGTGCTAACAGGCGTCTCAATGGATGTAACTTAACCTCCACTCAGGGTTACGCTATTTTTTATTATTTCCTAGGATGCCAGATATAAGTGGATATTCACGTTTAGAAATTTTGATGCAAGACCGGTTGTAGTCTTACGTCTTCAATCAGTAGTGTATTAGAGTTTTTATCGGTACCTTCGAGCGCATGACTTGGAGTGGTGTTTTTTTTTTTTGTCTTCCTGTAAGGTCAGATTGTAAACCCTAGTCAGTAATTCTGCGAATTTTTCGCGAATCTAAACGACCAATCGAACAACGAACCGTTGACCGATTTTATGACCGAATCCGACTTATCCGAATCCGTATAATTCACGTATGTATGTTATCTCGAACTTGTCTCCGTACCCCGAATTGCTAACTAAATTTGCTTGTGTCATTGATATAATACTTTGACAACATAATTTTCTTAATGAATTGTTAAAGTTTAATGACACCAAAATCAAAACAAAAGTCTTTGAAGTATAAGGCAGCCATAGTTAGGCCAATACACAAATTTCGAATCCAACAAAAACAAAAGTAGAGTCCATACAATCCATTTTTTACACCAAAATCCGGGTTGGTATTTTTTTGTCCCCGTGATTGATTTGTTTATTGTTTCATTATCTGGGAAGTGGGAACTGCCTCCTGGTTGATGACGATGATGTCTTTTTTTTTAGCAGAAAGATTAAGCTTGTATTAAAGAAAAAGGAGTGTTACATGTGATAGAGCTCCTACCACATGACTCACATTACAACAATATATATTCTAACACACTCTACACTCTGCAATCGAAAATTACTTTCCAATGAGTGATTAGATCCCTGAAAGTGTCAAATTTGAACCAACCTTCAGCTGCCCCCCATTTATAAATTGTTTCTTTAACTTCATTGATGATTGTTGCTGAGGATCTGGGTCTTTTACCTGCTATGGTTCTCCTGTTTCTTTCGTTCCAAAGCTCCCATGAAATGACAAAAGCAATCAATGGCCAAATCTTTCGCTTCTATTTCTTCCTCTTCTGAACTTCCAAGCTTGCAGAAGGGATGTTATATCTCTAGTTTGAGCTCATCTCACATTATATCCATTTAAGAAATAATTCCAGATTTGTACTGAGAATGGGCAGTGTATTAATAAGTGACTTACTATTTCATCTTCTATGGAGCATAATGAGCAGATTGGGTTGTTTATGTTACATCCTCTTCTATTTAGATTGTTTGTTGTAGGTATAGCATTTTGAGCTGCATACCATAGAAATATTTGGACTTTAGGTGGAACATTCTTAATCTAGATGCATGAATATGGAACTTGAGATGATGGAGTATTAGCTCTCTCTATAAGCCAGTTGTAGCAGGTTTTTGTGGAGAAACCATTTGAGCCTGTGCATTGTATTGAATCTACAGTGTCTGTAAAATCTGGAGGTGATGACGATGATGTCAATGATACCCGTGGAATGAAAAAAAAATCTCCCTGCTTATCTCCTGTTAAGATCTCAATCAATAAGAGAATTCCCCATGGAGTCAATGTTGCTTATAGTACATGAGGTGCACATCACTCTACCCTTATTCTGAGGTTTCACATCCTATTCATCCGTGCAACATTCCGAAGAATCATCGCCGGGTGGTTTCATGGCATTCAAACACTCACTTGGACACCCTGTATTTCCTATCGGACCCTTTTCAAAGTTCTTTGCCATTTTATCTGCTGCTAGGTAAGAGTAGTTACGGCCTCTGTACATTTTGAGGATCATCTCATTCATTGCGGCAACGTATTAATTCCTCTGAGACAAAATAATCCTTTCTATCAATTAGCTGGTCGTCAACTATCTATTTTCCTCCGTTCCCGGATAGATTTGTGAAATCAAGTCCTTCAAATATGTGCATCGCTATTCTCTGTATTGCACTTGGCAACTCAACCTTATTCTTCGGGTCTGGCCCAACCTGCCAAATGGAAGTTTTTCACATATAGCATGTTTATTCATCAAACCGTGGGACATTATTTTCGTTCATTAAACTGTGAAAGCGTGAAATCATGAGTACAGCATCATCCATATCTATAACGCTTAGATTTTGGACATTATTTATAGTGATGATCAGATGATGTATCCTTAAGTACGACCCACCAATATAACGTTGGGTTTGCGTGCCTAGCACACATGTAATTGACTTATCTGAGGTAGTAATGGACACTTGTAATGGACTTACCTGTAGCAAGAACTCAGCGAATTCAATATTTTCCGGATTATCATTTCTTAGTCTCGTGTGACTTTAATCCCTCTCCACTGTTTTGAGCTCCTAATAGATGCACCTACCATCTGTCCTCGACCGCCCTTTTCTGATAAGTATAGTGAAGTCGGCGTCATGATTAATTCACCGTTATCAGATGTTGTCGCTATTGGAAACTCAAAAGACTTGGCCAAAAAATGAGTCCATGGACTCTTGCCAAGGTGGCCACCCCCTTGGAAACTGTAAAGTAGAATGCTAAACTATACAAATTTAATAACTTGTGACAATAAAATTTGCATAAAACTAAAAATAGCATTACAGGTGACAATTGAATCTGCATAAAAATTGGGTACAGAAGATTTAAGAGCAACAAAAAGAAGATGCATGAAAAGTGAACAATCACTTGAAAAGCTTATGCCATTTCTACCAAAACAAAGCACACAAATGCAAATATCATGTGGTAGAGCATACTCCCTTTGCTGCTTAGGAGCATAATTTCCTCTATCATCTAGAGAAAACGGGATATTTCCAATGTAATGTTCCTTTTATTAAGCCGTCCAAGCATGTACTTCTGATTGCAAATCTAGATGGTACACACCAAAGTGAACCTTCAGTTTATATCGTGTGAGAAATATACAGTTGAACCAGTTTCATAATTTGCACGATCTTTTATTTGTTGGTAAGCAAATGAAAGGTTACATGACACAAACAAAGACTTAAATCCATTTGTTCGGAAGCTTAAACAGAAAGAAAGATCCAATATACATAAATAAGATATTAGTTCAAAGCTATTCCTCTTTAGGTTGATCCAATATATATATATATATATATTCCTCTTTAGAAAGCTTTAATTAGCAAACGCCTCAATGCACAATCAAATGCAGGGAACTGTCATCAGCTAAACTATCACATGCAAGGCAAGGAAGAATTACATATACGGAAAACCTTTCTCCATGACAATTATCAATTTAAATTTTTTTTAAAAAGATGTCTATTATATTAAATTGAAATCTAAGATATCCTCATTTCATAAAATCACCAAACAGTGTAAAATGTGAAGAGATCTGCTTTAAAGGTTAATACAACATAATGAAGATCAGTTAAAACCCAATCTGATTCAAAACATTAGAAATGGATTTTACTTGGGAAAGATTTAAAAATTATCTCTTGTAAAGAATCTTCTAAACATGTTACAGAACCAAAACTAACTAACTCTTCAAATCAAAATAATCAAAACTGATTGAATCTTAACAAAACTAATAAAAAGTAAATTACTGATTGAACCCAGTGAGACAGAACAATAAATCGGGGAAAAACAAAACAATATTCACAATCAACTAAATAAGAATGACTAATACCTGGGATTAACATAGTTGTGCAATAGAACGACAACCGGGACTTGTTTCGGTTATGGAAGGGATTAGGGTAAAGGCGTTTCATTATTACGATTGGAAAAAAACGGTTTCACAATGAAGTAGAATAATAAATCTCCGATAAATGTTCGTCTAGTTGAAAAAACACATATTAGTAGCTCAATCTGGACGGGTTTTATGCATCTAAAATGTAGATTATCGTACGTATAGAGAACATACTAATGGATCGATCTGGACCGTCTTTTATGTGTCCAAATTGTAGATCACCGTCCATTTGGGAAAACACCATTGTCGTACATATAGAGAACATACTAATGGCTCGATCTGGACCGTCTTTTATGTGTCCAAACTGTAGATCACCGTCCATTGAGAAAACACCATTGTCTCTTATAATATAGACTAGGATATGACCCGCGCCGTAACGGCACGGGGCTATGAATTGTTTTTGGTGTTAGGTTGTATATTATTTAAATTGATTGTCATTTTGTGCTAAAAATAAGTTTAGTGAAATTTATTTTCGAAATTTTGAAAAGTTGAATCAGAGTTGAGAACTCTTCTTTCGTATCCCTAAAAAGTGTTATATTTGCATTAATTCTTGGAACCGCTGATTGTTTTCATAAACCAATATTGATTGTGTTCTTGTATCAATGTATAATTGGCCTGGTTACACATTTGTAATACTCGAACCTGTGGTAAAAAAAACTAATCCGTTGGTTAATATAATTTACGCCGGTCATTTTACGGCCATTAAACATGTAATTTGCATTAAACATGTTTGGGAGATGTTACACTATACTATGAAGCCTCCTTATAAGGAGTATACATTTATGGTTTAAACTAACATCTGAAAAACACCTAGCAAAAAATACACAAAAAGAATAAATATAAAAATGTAAAACATTGAATCCTACGTCATTCCCTTGGATATTAGTAATATGAATCGAATTGAATCTTTCTTAGCGGTGAGAAGTGATGCGCGTGATGAAATTGCATACATCATATGTCCAGTATGCTTTTCCTTGAAAATTAATAACACAAATTTATTGTCTTACTAAATAGTGAAAGACTCACATTAAATAAAGTGGCAGATTCATACATAAGAAATCTCCCCTTTTAATACATGAATCGATAAATGATACATGTGTAGGAGAGTCGTTCTTTGTCAGCATATGCGTTTGAGACCTAAAAGTGAATAAGAGACTCAGTCTAAATACCAATGGTATGAAAAGTTGCAAATGGAACTGATATTACACCAAGATATAAGACCCAAGAGTACATAACAGACCTAAAAAAATCATAATTTTGTAATTGCTAGCACAAAATGAACATGACATTACAACTGAATATTAAAATATTCCCGAATCTACTTCTACTAAGTGTAAGATATTTATAAGAGTTTAGCTAGATAAGTATTAAATGATATGCTTAGAATAAAATATAGGTACGTGATTGATCAAGTATTAGTCATGGTATCTTTAGATGCAAGATCTAGATGGGTTCCTATGCACTAAGCTCTCTTAAACCAAGATAGTCTTTAGAAAACTCGACAATTTTGTCATGGCAATCACATATGTGCATATGAACCACATCTTCTAGCAAAAATTAGACTTGTACCTATCTGGAATACCAAAAAAAAATCATCTGCATCAATGATAAAATACATGGAATGGAAATTTGTGTAGCCCAAACATATAGGTATAATGACGCATCCCACAAAAAGACATTTTGCATCACTGTATTGCTCCCTAAGCCGCTTTCTTCATTGATTAAAAACAATCACCCGAAATTAGAAGATGGTCTGCTAACCATTTTTTGATGTCAACTGCATACATCCATTATTTGACAATGCATGAAGAATTTAAGATACACAAATACTCACTTTGTAAACCATCAAAAGGTTTATAAATATGAAGTGATGTAATTTCAAGGTGATCACATGATACAAAGAATCAGAAGAATAATAAATATAATCAAGAAACTTTATTCCATTTGATACCAAAATTTACACGAATCTAATCCAACTAAGAGTTTGAACTCCCCAACAACATTAGCAATAACAATGAAACCATCATTTTCTTCGTCATTCATTTTCACTCCGTGTAAATCCTCTGTTTTTGGCCTGAAAATGTCAAAGTCTAATTGGACAATTTCTTGTCTATAGAAAATAAAAAATAGAAACAAAGAAAAATTAAATGGTATGGTATTAAAAAAACACTAACATAAGAATAAAAATGAACAGATGGCAATCATATCTGATCAGTATCATTTGACTGCAAATAAAAAAAACAAAATTAAGATAACAAATACAATATTAATGAAAAGAAATAAAGAGAAATCAAACTTCATGAATCCATTGAGGTTAAACAAAAAATTAAAGGGAAAAGCTAACAACAATTATCTCAATCAACCAAAACAATAGTGAATCATACCTTGAGAATAGAGTTATGCAAAGGATAAACATGTGACAAAGGAATTTGATTTTAAAAAGGATTAAGTTAAGGGCATTTAAATTAGAATAAACGAAAAGGTTTGACATTAAATGGGAAGAATAACTCCCAATAAATGAGTGACCAATGCACATTAAAAGTCTATATTCATTATCATAGGTAAAATTAATATGTGAGTTAATCTAGACCTTTCTTTATAAGCCTAAAATATATAGATTGAAAATCTTAAATATGTAGCTCAAGCTGGACCATTTTTTATATGCCAGAAATGTAACTGAATTACTTGTATTTGTGTCTTAATCTGGGCCGTCTTTTATGTGTCCAAACTGTAGATCTCCGTCCAAATAGAGAAAAAAAAACTTCATGAATCCATTGATGTTAAACAAAAAATTAAAGGGAAAAGCTAACAACAATTATCTCAATCAACCAAAACAATAGTGAATCATACCTTGAGAATAGAGTTATGCAAAGGATAAACATCTGACAAAAGAATCTAATTTTAAAAGGGATTAAGTTAAGAGCTAAGTTAAAGGGAATTTAAATTAGAATGAAAGAAACGGTCTGACATTAAATGGGAGGAATAACTCCCAAATAAATGAGTGACCAATGCACATCAAAAGTCTATATTCATTATCTTAGGTAAAATCAATATGTGAATTAATCTGGACCGTTCTTTATAAGACTAAAATATAGATTGAAAATCTTAAATATGTAGCTCAATCTAGACCATTCTTTATATGTCAGAAATGTAACTGAATAACTTATATTTGTTTCTTAATCTGGACCGTCTTTTACGTGTCCAAACTGTAGATCTCCGTCCAAATAGAAAAACACCATTGTCCGAACTTTAGAAGAATAACAAATATAATCAAGAAACTTTAATCCATTTGATACCAACATGTACACGACTCTAATCCAACTAAGAGTTTCAACTCTCCAACAACAGTAGCAATACAGTTAAAAAATGTTTTTTACCGACCCAAGTTAAGGGCATAACAATGAAACCATCGTTTTCTTCGTCACTGATTTTCACTCCATGTAAATCCTCTGATTTTGTCCTGAAAAATTCAATGTCTGGTTGGAAATTTTTTTTGTCCACAGAAAATAAAAAATAGAAACAAAGAGAAATTAAATGGTATGGTATTAAAAAACAAAAAAAAAAAACTAACATTAGAATAAAAATGAATAGATGACAATCATATATGATCAGTATCTTTTGAGTGCAGATGAAAAAACAAAATTGAGATAACGTAAATACAATATTAATGAAAAAGAAACAAAGAGAAATCAAACTCCATAAATCTATTGATGTTAAACAAAAAATTAAAGGGAAAAGCTAACAACAATTATCTCAATCAACCAAAGCAATAGCGAATCATACCTTGAGAATGTAGTTATGCAAAGGATGAACATCTGACAATATGAAAGGAATTTGATTATAAAGGGTTTAAGTTAAGAGCTAAGTTAAAGGGCATTTAAAATAGAATTAAAAAAAACGATTTGACATTAAATGGGAGGAATAACTCCCATATAAATGAGTTACCAATGCACATTAAAAGTCTAAATTGATTGTCTTAGGTAAAATTAATATGTGAATTAATCTGGACCCTTCTTTGTAAGCCTAAAATATAGATTAAAAATCTTAAATATGTAGATCAATCTGGACCATTATTTATATCCCAGAAATGTAATTGAGTAACTTAAATATGTGCCTTAATCTGGGCTGTCTTTATGTGTCCAAACTGTAGATCTCCGTCCAAATAGGAATTGGCCTTGAATAATTGAGTAACGGCACGGGAATTAGCATGTGGCACTATTAATTTATTATTGTTTTTGCTAATGTAAATGTCAACCCCTGGTATGCAGCTGCCCTACATGATTTATGACACTGGAAACCCAAAGCGGCATGAAGATTGTCACATACCTTATTTATCAAGTAAAGTTTGTAAAATAACAATGCTCGACATTCTGAATTCTACTTTAGGAGCATTACTATTTGAGTAACTTATTTGGCGAAAACACAAAGATGAACCAAAGGGAAAAAATATGTCCTTTATAGAACCAAAACAGTGTATATGAGATTTAACTTCTTACACTTTTTGTTGCTCTCTCTGTCTCCATATTATGCATGGAAAGTGCTATCTGATCCAAATGATTTCAAACAACTGCATATTCAAAATGTTCTAGAACTAAGATTTTTGAGAGATTAGCCCTTGATTGTTTGAAACCAATCAACCATCGATTAGATACCATGTAAAAGTGTAGGTTATCCAAATATGCCAGGGGATCAGATCGAACTCAAGTTAATCTGACAGATGAAAAACTCAAAATTGAATTGACAAGTTCGACTCCTTGAACACTCCGTAAATTTTTTTATTTTTATATTTTTTTAGGAATATGATGTTCTTAGTCATATGCATTACAAAGACGTCTTATAGATTGGTTGATAGGACATTCAAAATATGACATTTCTCTCGGGTTCAAAATGATAATACATTTAAAATGCGAGATCCTTGCCTTCCTAGGCTCTTTATACAACCATGATATTATTGCCTTGTCATCCCAACCTTCTGTGCAGCAGCAGCTTCAACATTATTTTCTACTTGGATTAAGCTTTCATTTATTTCCAAAGGCATCAAAGGTTTGCAACTGAATTTACTTTTTATCATGCTAATTAAGGACAAAATTTTCTTTTTATCATGTTGAGTAAGGGCATGCAATCTACACCGTGTTCCTTAGCGCCAACAACAAATTGGATAATTGTGTTTAAGTTTTCATGGAAGTAAATCAAAAAAAAATATACCACCACTGCCATATCATGCACATAATACCCTACGTGGAGCCCACACCATGAATGTGCATCCTAATAAAAATAGGTTCCTATATGCTCATCTTGGAGTCTTGGAATACTACGCATTTGAGGATTAAATCAAAAATAAAGTTACATGAAATTGCACGTGCAGCTAAAGCAATCAACTCATGTATATACCATATAATAATGACTGGTTTACACACCGAACTGTTGATTTATATTTGAAGATTAAACGAAACCAAAGGAGTTGTATGAAATTAAATTTGCAACTAAAACGCTCAACTGTATGTCTGAAGCATCGGGTTCTCTTGAATAAGTGGAAACTAACATCTCTGAGATAATACAAAAAAAAGAAAAAAAAACTGGTTAGTGTGATGCAAAAACAATTTCTAAAATAGTTGCAATAAGAAATCAAATAATTATTCGGAAGGAACTTCTATCAGTTGGACTTGTTGCCTTGTGTTTCTTCAAATCCACATATTTAATGGACCCAACCATATATTGGCAATTCGATTAAAGATAGGATATTGCATGAAAAATACAGTAAAGTTTAGGAAGGAATATAATAGGTGCATATGACCAAGGAATAATTAGAGACCACCTAAACTGGGTAAGAAACGTTCAAAATACAAATTATGAGAAGCCTTGGGTAACCAATAAATGATAAATACTTAGACCTGGAATGGTGGTGTTATAAAATGAGTGTGTAAAAATTATTGAGACGAACTGAAAAACGATCATGCGCATTTTTATTCTTCCATTTCAGAACCATAAGACTACATTATTACTAAAACATATATAGTCCATTATATACACATCACAATTAACTGATGAGTACGCTAAAAAGGTAAGGACAACAAAAGGAATAAAAATAAAACTCATAATTGCATCACCGTGAGCATACAATGTATTTTCAGTTATTTCCGCCAGTCCCGCCCCAAAAAACACATATTTTCCTTGTGTGAGATATATTGAGATATTAATCGTGAGTTATAAAAATGCATATTTGATCCCTCTAACATCCCGAATATGCAATATGTTTGCTTTCTGGTTACTAAAGCACTTGCACTTTTAAGAAGATCTCCAGTTTCTACATCTTTTAAATCTCTTGCAGAAATTTGCATTACGATGTGCGGAGTTGTGAAACCATTGTTGTTTATGTTATTTATTGCTCCAACCATTGATGTTCGCAACCATGCATATTGACCCTTCTACCAAGTGACTCTAATTTTCCAAACTACAGTAGTATTGAAGCAGCATAATAGTGTCTAAGCTTGAATGATCCTTCAAACATTTCTCTTTCATGCAAAATAATTTCCTCTACCGACTTACACTACCACCCCAAACCCCAGTAGTGTCTAACCACCATTTACATTGTACAATCCATTGATGATTACCCTAGAGAAAGCATAACAAAGTGAAAGATGTCAGACACTGGTAAACTAAGCAAATAATTTTAGTTAAGTTAGATCATAGTACAGTGAAATCCATTACTTTAAAAATACTTGGCCATTCATCTAACCAGGTTGTTTCACTCCTTAGTGGTACATTTTTCCACTCCCATCTCTCATCCAATAGAAAGTGGCAAATTTTCACATTTTGTTGACGACACCTAATTATAGGAGATCAATGTACCTAACCTCCACCAGGATGCATTAACGTTATTTTCTTGGTGGGAATTTTGTGTTATGGTCTTACAATTATTGGTTAAGACACGGCTACTTAATTAAAAAATCAGACTTCCAAGAAATCAAATGTAGTGCGCAATATAATTCGAGAGAAAACTAAACGGGACATTATATAGTTTGCTTACATTTTCGTCTGGCATGGTTTAATTTAGCTAGTTTCAGGTAGCCGATTGATAACGTGATGCGTCGTAACTATGTTTTTCTGGGAAGAGATAATCAGAGTTGAGACGCCGTCATTGAATCATTGCATCCACGACAACAACAAAAATCAAGAACAAAAGCTACAAAAATCAATATTGCGAAGTTTAAAATGCAATTTGGAGCGGAATATCAAAATCAATACAATGGAAGCAATTGGTCATTGAACTAAAATTGTGGAGTACAAATCTAAGAAAGTGAATATAAGGGAGTGTCAAGGAATTGTTTAGTTGAATAAAACCATGGCATAGGAGTGTCGTAAAAAACTGATAATCTTTAAGGAGTTTCATGCATTAATTCCATCAAAGATTCAAACAAAATCAAACTAAAAATAAAATAAAAAAGTAAGAAAAAGTTGTTAAAGAAGAAAATCCTAAATATGTTGATGGAATTAAAAGGATACGCCTTGGGAAGAATAGATAAGTGAATCAAACCTAAAATCAGGTCTGTACTTTGTATAACCAACAGAGAATGAAGAAATCCTTTCGATTGCAGGTACTTTCATCTCAGGGAAATAAACAAATCCTTTCTCACATAATCATCTCTGTTTCAGTTTTCCCTGCATTCACTGCAGCGAAATTGATGGTTGAATAAAAGGGGAGCTTTTGAGCCTGACCCGTACGTTACGTTTTCTTTTGGTGGCTTGTTCCAGTCGGTAAAAATAATCTATCTGAATTTCATGGATGAATCGCTACCGTCCTTTATATGTCCAAGATGAATCGCTACCGTCCTTTATAAGTTCAAAATGTAGGTTATAGTTTCAGTTTCGTGGATGAATCTCAACCATGCTTTATGTGTCCAAACTGTTGATGACAGTCCATATGAAAAAACACCACTGTCCCTTATAATATATATATATATATATCAAGAATACAAAGCAGAGTTTGGATTACTTATCCTATGTAAAGAGTGGTCAGGATTTGTCCTCAGAAAAGATAAATCTATGGATGTAATCGTTTGTCATAACTGATGGTTGTGATTGGACTTAAAAATGCATCTAATGGATAAAATTTACCATGTCACTAATGTTCCATTAACTCTTCATAACAAATATTTATTAATTTTCCATGATAAATGTCAAATTAAAAATGATAATAAATAAATTATTCTATTAATGATGGTAATAAATGTATTTTCTTAACTAATACTTAGGATCAATTTGGTATTACTGTGAGTTTTACGAAAATGCTCTTTCGATGTGCGTTATTGTGTTGAGCTATGTAAAAAAGTAATTGAACGTTTGCAAAATATAAACTAAAGCTAAAACTAATCTAAAAATCCATCAAATTGTGTTTGAGAAAATATCAGGTTCAACTATCGTTGTACCAAATGACAAAAACAAACATATCTCTGAAAATTATTTTATTTTATTTTACCGTGTTTAAAAATAAGTAAATTTTTTACTATTAGACATATATGTAATATTAAATTTACTAATTATTATTATTATTAGAAGGTACTATTTTTTTAACCACTTTTTAAAAATCAATAGTTATTTAATATTTATTATTGATAAATTAAAGAATCTTTCACTGAAATTCTATAATATAAAATATAGTTTGAAAATGAAAAATAATTATCTTTACGAAATAAAATATAACAAATAAAAATTGGTAATATATAGATTTAGGGATAATTTTTATCAGTTACAAAAAAGAATTGGGATAGAAAAGAAAAACAAATTTGAAATTAGGGATAGACTATATCTTTTGCAAGCTCCTTCAACCCAACTTTTAAAAGTTGATAGAGTTTAGAAGTTTTTTGCATAAAAAATACTTTACAATATTTTTACCAAACATTCAGATGAAAAAATATTGCCATAAATATGTTTTCAAAGTACTTTTCTTGAAAGAAAAAAGCAGTACCAAACTCAGTCAGACTGACTAACAATTATATTAGTGGACCATAGAGATGGTAGCAAGTATTAATGCCCAGTGAGTAATTTCGCACCGTCTCACGAATTTCTTAATGAATGATTTAACGTTATTTTTATTCAACGATAATGGATAACATTGTTTATTATGAGAATATATTTTTATTAGGTTAAGTAGTTAACCATTTGACTTACTAACTAATATCATTGTTTCGTTATTTTTGTGCAACAAATAACCTCACATTTGGAAGGTTAATATCTTAGAATGAAATGGTCTAACCCTTTTTAATTTGGCTATTGTAGTTATCTGACAGTGTGGGGTTTCCATGGTCGCCGTTGCAGTCATCTAGAGGCAGCTTTCCAGGAGGTCACCCATCCCAGGATTACTCTCTTCCGAACATGCTTAACTATAGAACTTTTTGCCAACTCTGGAGCCAATTATGCTGAAACGGTCTGGGTGTTAGGAAAGAAAAAACCATTACCTATATTCTATTCACGAATCCTACCTACCGAGTCGGAGTACTATAATACCACCACCTTAATTGGAGTCGTCCTTAGCTCCGGGATATGTCTAATCCTAGACTCCGTCATTCTTTGTCACTCATGAGACCCTTCCTAACACGACGTACCCGTCCAACATACTCTTTTACCCTCGATAGGTAACTCACAGTCGGCTCTGGTACCATTTGAGATGACATGATCCTACGCCAATACTGTCCCCAGTTAGCCGTTGCGGTTATCTGACGGTGTGGGGTTTTCAAGTGACACTGATGCGGTCATCCATCAACAGTTTCCCGGGAAGTAACCCATCCATGGATTACTCTCGCCAGAGAATGCATAAATATAGAAATTTTTTCCAAATCTGGATCCAACTATGCTGAAACGCCTCAATGTTTGGAAATGACAAACCATTACCTATATTCTGTTCGGTAAACCATACCCGCCGAATTGGATTATATATATAGACTATCTAGGTATTTTTAAGAACTATAACTACATACTCTATGAGTAGAATGGTTTCCATCGGAAATGGCTTACCGTTTTAAAATACAGTAGCTTAAGTGAATGCATTAGTTTTTCTTTATGTTATTGAAATAGTAAGAACATACAATGTGATATGTATTGTTGAGTCAATTCTGAGTTTTACTCTTTTCGGACTATTCTTAAAGGGGACAAAATCAACAAGGATCCTGATATTGTTAATACCTACATAATTATTCTCCATACATATGAGTTCAGGTGTTGTAATTTTGTTACAGCCTACATAGCTTAGTAAGGGATATGCATAAGGGAAATACCATTTCAAATGATTGATAATATATTTTGGTAACAAAAAAACATATCAAATAATGATTCTTTTTTTTTTTTTTTGAAAAAGTATGGAAAATTAATACCGATATAATTCTATAGATGGATTGAGGATACAACTCGGGAAAGGAAGGGCACAGTTTGGGAGAACGTCAAGGCGAAAAATGATAAAAATGAATCATATATGAGTACATATATAAGAAAAGATTTACGGACTGAAAAATAGAAATATCTATACGTTTTTCCTTTACCTTTATCATGATAAGAAGGGAAAACTTGATAATTAATAAATATTACATTTAATATCCATGCATAGAAAACTGCATAACCAAATAAAAACTATGCTCGTGCCGTTACGACACGAGTTAAGCGCTAGTATATATATATACAAGGGAATAACCTGTGCCGTACCGGCACGGGCTATTTAACACCGTTATATTATGGGGTGTTTTGTTGTCGCACCACGTCTGGCTTCTTCTTTCTGTTACTCTGCGGTTTGTATCGCCCAAGTCACACAGTTGTGTGTTTTTTTTAATTTAAATTTCTTTGTACAAATTCTAGAAGGCGTAGTCATCGGTAGTGTGGGTGGTAACGGTGGAGTTTGTTGGTATTAAATTGATTTCATTTTAGTCTGAAATTGTTTTCATTTTAATTTGATTCTATAAAACTTCAAGCGGTAAATCAAATTTTTATCTGCAATTGATCGAATCCATTTTCGTATAGTGGAATTTAAGGTTAGTGTTTTTTTTTTCTTGTTGTTATGGAGATAATCAAATTGAGAGTAGAAAACGGTCAAATGCAAATTTTAGGATAGTCTAGAAAAGTTTATTCAGATTATTTGTCTCCACGTGCTTCATATTTACGCGTAAGCAAGGGTTATTTCAAAAACCTTGAAGAAAACTTATCATCTTCCTCCTCCTTTACTCAGATTTAGTCCTTTAGGGACTAGATCTGAGCAAAGATTTCTTGTTTTTTAGTTTTATTTTACGTTTTGAATAATTTTCTTCGCTATTAGGGCGATTATTTTCTTCGCTATTAGGGCGATTATTTTCTTCGCTATTAGGGCTAGGGCTGCACATGGGCGGGTATGGGCGGGTATAAGCTAAAACCAACCTCGCACCCACAGACTGCGGTTTTTTTTTTCATAACCAACCCCGCACCCACAAACAGCGGGCGGGTTTTGTTACCCGCCCGCTACGGGTTGGGCGGGTATGGGTTTAAACGGGTTTAAACCCGCTTTATATTCAAGTATTTAGAGTAACTTCTATTCTCCTTGATTAAGTGAGAAAAAAAAAACCAAAACCCCCAAAATATTCATATCTAGGAAGTTCACAGATGAAGATTAAGTGTTGAATCTGTTGATTTTTCGATTGTTGTCGATTTCTGGTGAAGATTCGAAGTTGTTGTTGTCGATTTCTGGTGAAGATTTCTGGTAATTGTCGTTCGTAGGTGAAGAAGAAGAACTGAGGAGGAAGAAGAGGAGAGGCCGAACAGACAGAAGAGTGTAGAAAGTGAATGAGGGTTATCAGTTATCCTATCTACTAGTATTAGGGTTTCATAATGGACGACTGGGATTAGTTTTATCTAATGGTATATAATCTGCGGGTTTTTTGGGAGGGTATGGGCGGGTATTAGCTTAAACCAACCTCGCACCCACAGACAGCGTTTTTTTTTCCATAACCAACCCCGCACCCACAACGGGCGGGTATGGATTAAAAACCCACGGATTTAGCGGGTACGGGTGGGTTTGGGTATCGTGGGTGGGTGTTGTGCAGCCCTAATTAGGGCGATTATCTTCTTCGCTTTTAGGGCGATTTTATCTACACTTTTATAGTGTTTCTTTCTATAGATTTGTTCGTGATTCGGTTTTTATATACAAGTACATCGGGCGATTTGACGAAGGCAGAATCAAGTTCTTCAATAGAATAATAGATCTAGAGTTTCTGGGCTTCTCGCTAAACATGAGTTTTTGGGAAATCACTCCTCTCTAATAGGAGTATCTCTTTTCCAAGAAGAAAATCAATTAAAATGGTTGAACCGTGATTTCGAGTACCATTCCTTCTCTAATCTCTTCATACAAGATTTGGGTGCTATTGTTGTGGATCGCTCTTTCTCTTCGCGATTTATTTACGTTTTGCATCTTTTATTGTATTTGTTTCATTTTTATGAGGTACTCTTTTTTCTTGAAAACCATCATGTACACGTTACTTAATGGAATGAAATACTAATGGTTGATTATCAAAAAAAAAATACTGATTGTTATAGGGCCTAGGGCCAATGGATGTGCGGTCCATTAGTATACTAGGATTTTCCCTTCTACTCTTGTATAAATATAATACTAAACCTATGTAATGGGTTCCTCTCTCTGGTTAATGAAAAGTTCTTCTTTCCGTTTCCTTTCTTTCTTATTCTTACTCCAATACATCATCAGCAACGAGCTCTAACCCTGCTGTTAAATTTTTTTTTAGATTGGTATTATACTTCTCAATCAATCAAATCAAAGCCGCTGAAAAAAAGTCTGGATCCGATACTTCTCCTTTATTTTGTTTCAACATTACACTCAAAAGTACGATCTCGGGAAGTTGGAATTTTTTCGATTTTCTTATTATTTTAACTGCACTACGATCGAGGTATATCTAAATATTTACTATTTTTTTCTAATCCCCCTTTTGTCTGTGACAGAAAAAGAAATATTTAACTATTGATTGATTGATTGCTTGATAAAATTTAGATCTTTAATATAATATGATGCCCATCTTTTAACCAATGAGTGTTGTGTGTGAACGATGATTGAGTGGCCTCTTATTTTCCACGCTATTTGTAGTTTTGATGATTGGTAATATATAGGGATGAATCAAAATATATAGATGATAATAATAAAATAATAATTTGTTTTCTAGTGCTTGTCTGTTTAATTTGTGCATGGGTATGACGACTTTCTCAATCTGATCTATATGTATTATATAAACTCATCAATATCTTGTCTTTTATGAATATAAATATATTATATTTTTAATCCATTTATCATTTATATATATATATATATATATATATATATATTATTATATTGATGTGATTTTGTATGTAAAAGATCTGGCATGTATTGGCTCATGTTCTCTTTATACATATACTATATATATTTTATTTCATTGATTGTGTGTGTTGTGTGTGAACAACTATTATGTCTTGATTGGTTGAAGTTTTGAGTCAAAATGACATCATCTATTTTGATTTTATTATTTTTATATAATTTTATGTATGTGCATTTTTTCAAGATGTTACCATATGATAGATACATACTTAGCTTTATCTTTTTGGGGTGTCTGGTTCATATGTATGTACTGTTTGACCATCATATGTCTTCCCATGTTTTTTTCTTTTTTTGAAAAAAATAAATAAAAAGAAAAATGTTTGATTGAGATTGAAGATGCCTTATCGTTTCTGGAGGAACGATTGATTGTGACATGATTGCCTTGCATGTTGCTAACTCGTGTGATATAAATCCGAACGCATGTCTTTGTGTATATTTTTTTTAATTTCCGTTTTTTTCTCTTTCTTTGCTTTAAATGTCTTGATTGATTTTGGAAATAAATATTAAAATAATTTATTTTTAATTTAATAGTCTATTTAATTCATTTATCTGTAACGTATGCATGTGTATTTATTTGTACCATCATTTGATTCATGTGTCTTTAATGCTATGTGTAACGTATGCATGTGTATTTATTGCGTGTTTATTTAAGTTAACTCCCTAAATTTCGTTTAATTAAGTTATAACACGTGATTAGATCTTAATAAGCTAAAGATTATTATTTCTTTCCTAATCTTAATAAATATTTTCCAAATTTAATTATCTAGAGTGTGCCTAATAATTTCAATTAAGAAATCAATTTAAATTAAGAAGATAATTTCAATTAAAGAAGGAAATTTCAATTAATAACAAATCAATAAATAACCAATAATGAAAATACATGCAAAAGAGTTATTAACAAAATAAATAAAAAATATTAAGGAGTTAAACCACTCCCAACACTACTCCATAATTCATGTTACCACTATCAATGTCAATTTTGTCTAATTAAATATGAATGAGTATAAAAAAAAAATCACCAAAATAATAAACCTCTAATTATGTAATTAATAAAAATAAAATGACACCCAATAATAGCCATGAGGCTTAACCTCTCTAGTCTTATGCCTTTGTTAATTCCTTAATTAATGCTAAGCATGCCTAATTAAGCCAAGTATCCACCTTAATTAATGTCTAATTAATATTTATTTTATGAAGACGAACCGATAACAATTGTCACAAATTTTTTCATAAATACATAATGAGGTTCTCCAAGAGAAAATCTAAATCGAAATAGTGAATTACTTAAAAATACTCATTTATGTCAAATTACGAAATTACCCTAGATGTTAAAAGACAAAAATGTTCTTAAGAATTGGACTGGATATTACAACCTCGCACACTTCAAGAAATTTAGTCCCTACATTTTAGGTAACACAAAAAAAAAAAAATCAAACCAAAAAGGAAAACACACAACAAATTTAATCGAAACACAATTAACATTTATTATTGTTTGCGCAACAACTAGCTCCGAAAGGATCTAATTGCTGCTCTGATACCAAATTGATAGAGATATGATTCAAAAGACATTGTCTACTTTCCCTTTGTCATATGTTATTCTAGCCAACCAATACCGCATAGAGGTTGATAACAAGAGAATAACAACTTTTAGCAAGTTGATCAACTTATGAGGGTGGCCGAAAGGCACAAATGAAGTTATAGCAAACAACAATGCTAGAACCCCCAGGAAGAAGAAAATTCCCGAGGCTAACTATGGCAAGGATAACAAAGGAAAACACCCGAAAGAAAAGTGGGTTAAAATTTTTGATTCATATTCTCATGCTCCATACTCACGTGGGGATAACAACCCACATGGAAGAGGACAAAAGGGGCATCGTGGAAGGGGCCACTGGCGTGGAGGCCATTCAAATACCTGGTCTAGAGATGTTACTTCTGGACCTAGTGGTAGGGGGAACACTGTTGAAAAAACACATAAGAACCTCACTCCTAACAAGGTCAATAATGCCAATGCACCTTTTTACAGGTGTGGAATCTTCGGACATTGGTACCAGCAATGCAAGGCTAGTGCCAAGGTAGCAGCCAGCTACAAAAAGATCACTGTGTGGAAGAACATGATAATGCCCCAAATGTCAACTTCACCATTTCAGACTTCCAAGGAAACAAGAACCATGTTGTAGCGCCTCCTAAGCTAGCAGCTGACTAATCCAAGAGATTAGCTAAATAAAGAGGCACTACGAATCTAATTCAAATACTTAAACATTCAATTAAGAAATCTGCTAGAAAACTTATCCCAAAACTAACACCGCTCAGAATATATATACATGAACTTCTCTCAAATGATACATATACAATAGTCATTTGGTTTACAGATACAATAAACAACATAATAAACATAGCAGAAGTTAACTAATTAACGGAGTCAACACTTGTGGCTTTCGTTGCGCAACTCTGATCTGTCTCTGAAAACTGAAAGTGGGAGTAATTAACATTTAACTTCTAAGTAATCATAAACAAGATTAAGAAAAACAATAATGTTTTTCCCAGACATTAAATAGTGACCAACTCACTGAGATACACAAACACGAATATGGACAAGCTCTTTCTTCAAACAATGTATACTATGGTTGTGCAATTCCAAACTCGCAAATCCACACCTAATCGTAAATATGAATGTCGATAGTTCCGAACTCGCAAACTGTCGACCGATATAAGCATAAAAGATGAATTCATGTAGATATAAATGTGAAAGAGCACACCTCGCATAAGTAAACAAACATGTATATGGACAAACTCCTTCTTCAAACAATGTATAATATGGTTGTGCAATTCCGAACTCGCAAATCCACACCTAATCGTAAATATGAATGTCAACAATTCCGAACTCGCAAACTGTCGACCGATATAAGCATAAAAGTTGAATTCATCTAGATATAAATGTGAAGGAGCATATCCTCACAGAAGTAAACAAACATGTATATGGACAAACTCCTTCTTCAAACAATGTATACTACGGTAGTGCAATTCCGAACTCGCAAATCCACACCTAATCGTAAATATGGATGTCGACAATTCCGAACTCGCAAACTGTCGACCGATATAAGCATAAAAGATGAATTCATGTAGATATAAATGTGAAAGAGCACACCTCGCATAAGTAAACAAACATGTATATGGACAAACTCCTTCTTCAAACAATGTATAATATGGTTGTGCAATTCCGAACTCGCAAATCCACACCTAATCGTAAATATGAATGTCAACAATTCCGAACTCGCAAACTGTCGACCGATATAAGCATAAAAGTTGAATTCATGTAGATATAAATGTGAAGGAGCGTATCCTATATACCACAAGTGAAAATTCGTATTTCCCATAACAATTCATATGACAAACAAGCATTACAAGTCCTTTCCAAACCATGGAAAGATTAACAAAATCAACAAAAGTATAGTGATACAATTTAAACAAAACATGGAATGCACACTAGACAATGCATGAGTTTGTTAAGCATAAACTTTTGTAAAAGAAACAACAATGGTTATAAAAGAGTTGAATGTATCCTCACCTCTTTTGATGATAAGCCACGCCTATTCAAAATCCACGATCCACCGGTTCATCTTTTGAATCGATCGTTGTTAATATAGACTAACTGTTAATCACACAAAAACTCTAAGAATCTAGCCAAAAGGCTCACACAAGAATCATACAAGTCTAACGGTTCAAACCCATTAATGGTTCTACACATCTTCATTATCCATCTCTTGCATAGCTAAGAGTTTACTAATCCATTTAGATTGATTTTATAATCCATAACTAAGTCTTAAGAATATCTACAACTTTGCAGAAGAAACCAAAGACTAATTCAGACCATAAGTGGTCCAAACACTAATTAATAGAGCTGCACATGGGCCGGTTCGGACCGGGTTTTTGTGGGAACCGGTACCTGTACACGGAGTTGACCGGTTCTTCAATTTGAGGACCTGTACCTGGACCTGGACTTGTACCTGTCCCGGTAAGACCGGTCCGGTTCCACTCCGGTACCGGTTTTTTACCTGAATTTTAACACACACAGTAAAGTAACAACCTAAGACTAAGAGTCTAAGACTAAGTTCAACATTACAAAGTTCAAAATAACAAAGGTTTAAAACATCACAGAATAATAAGTGTATCACACTTTAAGTTCAAAGTTCAACATTAAAACATAGTACTAAAAACAACATTTCCATAAGTCTGCGACAAGAAATGAAAAGAAATCCTTGCAAAGGATGGGGGACTTCTCGAACAATTGGCACTGGCTGCACTGAGTCACTGACACGGAGTTTACATCAAGCTTCTTTAGCAGAGAATCCCATATGGCTGCAACATGGAACAAAAAGTAAAAAAGAAAGTAAGCAAGCAATACAAGAAAACTTGAAAAGTAAGTTCTATTAAATAGAAGAAAACCTAATATATTACCTGCCTCATCTTCAACAACATCATCAGGTATATAGTCACATAGAAGATCAAGAGCAATGGGCTTTTGAAGAAAGCTTTGTGTACAGAGCAATGCTTCGACTGTCCTTGTAGACATAGAAGCTCTCCATGGAGTCAGCACGCGCTTCCCGGTGCTAAAAGCTGATTCAGAGGCCACTGAAGACACAGGCATGGCTAATATATCTCTTGCCATGTATGAAAGTATCTTATACCTGCTTGCATTAGCCTGCCACCAAGCCAATATGTCAAAATGGTCAGGTTGACCTATTTCACGCATTCCACCTTCAATCACATCTGTCAAATACCTGTCGAGCTCAGTTGTTCTTGCCTCTTCAACACAACTTGGGGTGTCCCAATGTTGTTTCCTCCTTGATTGAATTCTAGCAAACAGACCAACAGATTGCACACTAACTGGATAAGCAACAGTATGAGCATCACTACTTGACCCCTCCTCATGAACTGAATACAAGGACTTATAATCTTCAAAGAGTTCCTCAAATTCTAATTTCACCTTTCTCATAACTCTTTGAACCTCCCATGTATTATTCTCATACAAACAATTAAGAGTAAATTCCAAACCCTTTTGTTTCTCTCTTGGATCTAACAGATGAGCAATAAACATTACAGAATTCATTGATTCATACACACCCCAATACTTATGGTACTTAGCACACATTAGACGAGACATACGAGCAATAAAAGGATCTGATGCTACATTGTTTCTAAATTCTACTAATTGTTCATTTATGAGTAACAATTGCCATAAGAACATATGAGTAGTGACTTGTATAGATGCAGAAAAGTTGACAGTAGCATCGAAGAATACCTTTAGACACTTCACAAGACCTCTAGCATATTTCCAATCTTCTTGATAAGGAGCATGTTGACGAGGAATCTTTTTCTTCTTATTCTGCTTTGCCTTGATCTTGCTTGTTGGATCCAACTCCTCAACCTCATCTTCCATAACCTCAACCTCTTCCTCTTCTTCCATATCCTCAAACACGTCTTCTATGAAAACATTACTAGCTATAGCTTCTTCAATATCAGCATCAGTAGGTAAAACAGATTCTTTTTCTTGCTCAAAGATAAACCTCTGTTGAAAGTCCTTATCAATCTGTGCTAACATTGCAAAAACTTTTTCATATTTTTCAGCAGCATCTAACATCAAGTAAGTGCTATTCCATCTAGTATACACATCTAAAATCAGAGATTTCTTACAATCTACCTTTGCTAGAGAAGCACATTGTTTAAATTTTTCGTGCCTAGAAGGAGAACTAAGAACGTATTTTACAACTGACCTTATTCTTCTAACTGATACATTAAAGAGCCTTACTGCATCTTTTATGACAAGAGCAAGAACATGGGCTGCACACCTCACCTAGAGAAAGAACAAAACAAAAAGTATACTGTCAAATTCAATGCTTAAAAATGCAGCAAAAAAATAAATATTTGACAAGAGCAAGAACATGGACTTACATGTAAATATTTGGCTCTAATTGGTGATCTTGTCCAGTCAATGACAACATTCTTCAAATGATCAATAGCTACTTTGTTGGCGCTGACATTGTCTAGAGTGACACCAAATACATCTTGTAGACCCCAATCCTTCAAACAATCCACCAGCTTCTCACCAATTGCATTACCAGTATGACCTTCAACTTGACAAAACATGAGTATTCTCTTTTGTAGTTTCCAGTTCTGATCAACATAGTGAACGGTTACACAAATATAATATAATTATTTGGTGATGTCCATGTGTCTGTTGTCAAAGATACCCTCTGCTTAGATGTCAAGAAATAAGTTTTTAGGTTATTCTTCTCTTCTATATAGAGCTTCAAAACATCCCTATAAATTGTCATACGCCCTGGAACCTTGAACCTAGGCTCTGCCACCTGCATCATTGCCACAAAGCCTGACCCTTCTACTGCTCTAAAAGCTATTTCATCCTTAATTATCCACTCAACAAGAGCCCTTCTTAACCTATCATAACTGTAAGTACATGACACAAGTTTACCCATCTTCAACCTGCTTTGGTGGTGGCATCAACAGAGTTTGTTGTCCTTTTTCTACCTTCTTGTTAGGATTCTTTGCACATCTATTCAAATGCTTCCGTAATCCAGAAGTGCCATGTACATCATTGTCAGCAGCATATAATCCCTTGCAATGATGACATTGAGCTTGAGTGTCACTTACCCTTGTCATCTCCAACCAAACTCCAGATCTCACTTTGCCATACTTCTTTTTGCTTGCACTAACTTCAGTTGTACTTGTTGGTGTAGTTTCAGCTTCATTTGTGTGAGATGAAGCTTGAGAGGATGATCCAACTTCTGCTCCAATAGTTGTACTTGTATTTGGAGTAGTCATCTAACAAACATTAAACAGTAATAGCAGACATTGGTCAGGTGTTCTAAGTGCATTAAACATTAAACTGTCAATGATTCAATGTCATCTAACAAATATTAAACAATAATAAAACATTAAAAATAAGCAGTAATAAAATAGGCATTGGTCATAAATATTAAGCAATAATAAACATTTCTGCAATGACTCAGGGAGCAGACATTGGTCAACAATAATTGTAAGCAATTCAGTTAAGAAACACTGGGATTAGGAAGCATTATGACCCTTAGTTCTCTTGTGTGAGAAATTCTAATGCTCAATGTTTTATTGTGTCGTATGATACTACATTCACGCATAGCACAGTGGACCCAAAAAGAATAATCTTTGACATTTCTGCAATGATAATAATGTAGCAAAGTGGACCCTAAAAGAATATGGATATTGTATAGTACACCCATGCACATGTGTTTTTGGTATTTTAATACATCACATTACTATTCACATCAAAAATACGACATGATTTCACCAACTCATCTACAAATTAATGCCACCAGTTGATGTTCTCGACAAAAGTGAAAGAAAAAAAGAAAAAAAAAGTTTCTTATGGTCTTACACTAACAGGAGCAATGCCATCAACATCATTGGAATCATCTGGTGCTTTGCGCTTTCCCATTTAGCACCTCAAAGGCCTACAAGGCTGCAGCATATCAGTGATTCAGTGCAGGTAATTAACAAGACAACAAGATAGAGAAACGAGAAAGGTTTTCAATCAAAGCAGCTTACAAGAAACTATATGAGCAACATTACAACATTAAGTCTACTGTCAGTGATCAAACGCCAAACAAACATTAGGTTCTACACACTGATTTCTCATGATTCTATATTTAGATTTTGAATGGTAATATTTGCTAATATGTTCAATCCAAACCTAAGTTCTATCCAAACCTAATTACAAAGACTAATTCATACAAACCCCTTCAACTGAATCCAAATCATTCACCACCCAAATTCATATCAACATAACAACTTTATCAATTGTATTTACCAATACTAGATCCATTTCTACATAAGAACACCAAAAGCAACACCCAATTCATCTTCCTCCCAAAACAATCCAATTAATTCTTAAATACAACCTAAAACCCTAGTTTCTAATTCTCCTATGCAGAACCTTAAACCATCAACCCAAATTCAATCCTAACCAATTCATCTTCTTCATCTGTGGATTCCAAAACAGTCACCCTTATTCATACGAACCCTAATTTTTGGGTTTTTGGGAAAAACAGGGGAAAACCCTAACTTTCTACAAACTCAAAAATTAAACCTCATGCAAAACTCTAACTCAAAATTTACAGAAGACTCATCTTTAATCTATCAGCACAAATCAACTTCAAGGAAAGAAATCAATCAATTCAGAAACCTAAATAATCTTACCCTTTTCTACTTCTTTCAGAACTCAAACAACAGCATCAGCGTCAGTGCGTCACCTTATTCGTTAAGCTTATTAAGAATCTTTGTTTACTTTGTATAGGAATCAATAAACAAGAACCCAAGAAGATTCAGAAGAAAAACAAGGAAAGCAAATTTCTAAATTGAGAAAAAAAAAGAGAAAAAAAATTGAGATTCAAGCCAGGAGTCCAGGACTAACCTTGAATCTGTGGGGGGTGAAAATTGATACGTATGAACAAAGAAATTTCACGATCTATGGTGCATGTTGTTCACTTGTTCTTGTTCTCTTCTTCAGACTCTTCAGTGAAGGAGGAGTTCAGATCGGGAAAAACGAAAAAAAATAAAATGATATACCCTATGTTTGAAGATGAGACTAAACCTACAAGGGATGGCTAGGATGTAATATCCTAAAAAATATCAATGGCTCTAATTTACCGGGTATTTCGGTCCGGTACAGATCGGGAATAGGCCAGAACCAATACCTGTACCGGTCTGTTCCGGGTATCAACATTCAGAACCGGTACCTGTACTGGCTACTCCGGGTCTGGGTCGGTACAGGTCCGGGAATTATGGGTTTGGAGCGGGTCACCGGGTCTGGACCGGGTCTTGTGCAGCTCTACTAATTAAGATTGTTGGCCCTAAGCCCAAGCTCGTGGGCCTGATCCGGAACGGCACACTAGTCCGGCCCACTACACAAGGCCTGACCCAACTAGGTCAATCTATGGTCACTGACGGTCAAATGGGTCAACTAACAGTCAACGTCCAGAGTCAGGTCAAAATGGTTCACTAGTTAACTCAGTCAACGGAATCAAAACCAAACACTGAGTTCGCTCAACTCAGTCAGCCAAGAACAAACCGAGCCAGACTGAGTAAGCTCAGTCAGACATGCTAAGGTTCAAGCCTGAGACATTGCACGGGACAAAGAATACTAATGCACATTCATTGTGCAACACCAAAACTCTTAACTATAATTCAAATCACAATACATTTATCCTAAAACAAACTTCGTATCTCAAATACAACACTCAACTAAGATTACCTGCAATTGCAGGTTTAGGAAAACTCTTTCTACAATCATTCATCTAACACTTTCACTGCAAACAACCTTGCATAAACAAATTGAGTCTCTACCAGTTCATTAACTTGAACTGTTACTGGAACAAAAGAACTACCAACATCCCCGACACACCAACACCTAATCTATACCAGTTCAACAAGCTGCAACCGTAACCAATTCCATATTCACCATCCCCATCTCTTCACTGCCTCAATAATCAGTTCACTGTAATATAATTCATCCTCAAAACAGTTCCTAAACCTCCACCATCCATTCATATCCCATGTAGCTTCATCCACACTACCATTACAGCTTCAAATGCACATCTTGGCTCATTCTCAGTTCCATAACCATCTCAAGATCACCTCACTAAACCCATACTTCATTTAACATCTCATTCATTCAAACCATCACCTGCACATCTATATCTTCACAATTGCAGCTAAGCAATGAACTCCCTCAACCCAGTTCAATTACTACTAACCAAGTTTCAACTTCAATTCTCCCTGTATCACCACCATCATTACAAATAGCAGTCTAAACAATTTCAATATCTTAACAAACCAACAACTCCAGTACCAATTCATCACACATCTTAATTCATGGCATCTCATAACTTCAACAACTAGAAATTGTGATACTTTAATAGGGTTATAGAGATGAATCATTACCTCAAACCAGCTTTGCTCAAGCATCAAACAGATCGGCACTGAAATTAATTCCATCATCTTCTTATTAACAGAATTGAGCCTTAGTTCATCAATTTTAAACTATTCTTCAACCTTAACTCTAATTCAATCCAAACCCATCTTATATCAACATCCCAGAACATCAATTTCATCTTCTAGATAATCTCTGCGTTCTTCTTACAAGCCCTAATTCAATTCCAGAAATCCTAATTCACTGATTCTTCATAAAAAGAGCTACACATCTTCAATCAAAGAACAATCCCCTCTTAATTACTTAATTCCATGTTCAATTGCTCATAAATCTTCAACCGATTTCAAATCTCAGAAACCCTAATTATTCACTCCTTCATTAAAACAACTCCATAACTAAATTAAACATAAAACCTCCTTGTTCATCACTCTCAACAACCCAATACTCTTTATCAATTCTATACGAACTCGAAATCAAACAAAAACCCTAATTTCTAAATCTCCCTGATTAAATCACGGACCCGCCATCTCTATTTGTTCTTCTTCATAATTCACAACAACTACATCTCATATATCTACACAGCTTCACCAGCTAATTCCCTGAAACAAAACCCAATTCCATCTCTCGGAAATCGACAGAGGAGAAAACAGAGAGAAGAAGAAAGAAAACGAGAAGAAAGAAGAAAATAGAAAGAGCAGAAGAAGAAAGAGAAACGATAAGAAATAAGAAGAAGAATAAGAAAGAAAAGAAGAACAGAGGTTCGAGTATATCTTCTCGATTTTGTCCCGATAAGACCAAGGAAAACTGATAGGTGCACCCTCCAAATAGATATGGGTAGTCAGGGTCGGTCCACACTGCAAAAGACTATTTTACCCCCTTCATATCTATCCAATGATATTCCTTCGTCCAGTATCCGGTTAACACGTTCGAGTAGTCCATTCTGCATAACTTTTCGATGCCTATTTAGTGATACTAATTTCGTATCTAGATCGTTATTAGATTAATTTCTAATAAATAACGCTCGAGGTATACTAATCGAGTAATTAGCGGTTAAATCGTCTCTTGACTAGTCTAATAGCGTTGACGAGCTTGAGGGTCCTTATACATGCCCTTATGGAAACACCTAACTTTGATTGATTGTTCTTTTTTTCATTTTCTTGCTTTGTGGTTTAGCATACTTTGGTTTAAATATTTGTTTTGATGACTTAAACTATGTTATGTAGTCTTAAATTATCGTTTATTTGTTGATGGATCAGTGGTTTTTATTTCTTATGGGTACTTATTATGCTTTGGATTTAATTTTTACTGTGATAATTTATTGCATGATTGAATTATGTGACCGAATTCTCCAAAGTACCATTTACTTGTAGCAATGTCATCCTCGGAAGAAATTGAGTGCCTAACTGATAGTGGAACCACACACACTATTTTAAGAAATAGGCAATTATTTGTTGACTTAATTCCTTATAAATCCTCTGTGACTACGATGATTGGATCATCACAAGATGCTCAATTTTTATTGCCAAATGGCACAATGATTAAAGTCACGGAAGCTCTATATACACCAAGAGCTAACCATACCTTATTGAGATTCAAAGATATCTGTGCAAATAGTTATCATTTAGAAACTCACTATGAAAATGAAATTGAATATATAAATATTATCTCTAATTCATGTGGAAGAAAACGCATTTTAGAGAAATTAATGAGTCACTCTAGTGGTTTGTACACTACTACTATTCGGATTATCGAATCACATGTTGTTACCGACGATGAACTATTGAACAGTGACTTATAAAAGCTTTGGCACGACCGCTTGGGGCACCCGGGTCGTGATATGATGATCTGTGTTTTAAAGAACTCACACGGACATCCTTTCTTTTGAGTGAAAAGTAAAATGAGACAAAATACAGTTACAATGCAAAGTAACAACGCCTGTCAGCCACTGCCATGTAAAGAAACTGATGTGCAACCTCTCTCTCATTCTATCTCGTGGACTTTGTCAAAAGCACACCACTCATTTTGCAAAACTTTTTCTTTAGCAAATACAAGAGCAAGACCATCCTACGCTAAAGATACAAAACAAAACATTCCATTTTTACAAAGAATACAAGGTGATATTTGTGGACCTATACATCCAGAATGCGGACCATTCAGGTATTTTATAGTTCTGGTAGATGCTTCGACCCGTTGGTCACACGTTGCATTATTGTCCACAAGAAATGCTTCCTTTACAAAGCTCCTAGCACAAATTATATGTTTGAGGGCTCACCACCACGATTATCCAATCAAGTCTATCATACTTGATAATGCTGGAGAATTTACATCTAAAGGATTTGATGATTTTTGTATGTATATTGGAATTGACGTAGAGCACCCGGTTACCCACGTACACACTTATAATGATCTTGCAGAAGCTACCATCAAAAGGTTACAGATGATATCCAGGGCATTGGTTATGAGTTCCAACCTGCTCATTACTGCCTGGGGTACGCCATATTGCATGCGGCATTACTTATTCGCTTTAGACCCACTATTAGCCAACTATTTTCTGCGTACCAGTTGGTAACTGGATATGAGCCTGATATTTCACATTTATGCATTTTTGGTTGTGCTGTATACGTGCCTATTATGCCCCCACAGCGTACTAAGATGGGTCCCCAAAGACGATTAAGTATTTATGTTGGATATGAATCCCCAACAATTATCCGCTATTTAGAACCTTTGACAGGCGATCTCTTTACCGCTAGATTTGCGGACCGTCACTTTGATGAGACAACCTTCCCGTCGTTAGGGGGAGGTATGGAAAAGGATTTCCTAAGGGAACGACAGGAATTGTCGTGGTGTGTCCCCAATTTGTCTCAAATTGATCCCCGCACCTCACAATGTGAAAGTGAAGTGAAAAGAATCATTGATCTTCAGAATGTGGCAAATTCAATGCCTGATGCATTCACTGATATCGCTAAAGTGACGAGATCACACATACCAGCTGCAAACGTGCCTGCAAGGTTGGAAATCCCTAATATGGGAAAAGGAACCTTATATAGAGGTGTCAAACCTACACTTGGTGGAAGTGTAGCAGAGGCCGTGGCCCCCCAAAGGAAGAGGGGAAGACCACCTGGTTCGATAGATACTCACCCAAGGAAGAAAAGAGTGAGTAAGTGGTAGACACATTTTTGTGTATGAATTGTCCTCAATATCTCTATTGATAGTACTCGTTTTCGTCCTTATTATGGTGTTTTATGTGTTTGTAGGTATTTTTTTGGAAATAAATAATTTTGGAAAAATCGGCTCGAAAAATTATGCGGAGCATCCCGGAGGACATTTGTTATTCAGACTCTCTGTTTTGGATAAGGGGCACCTGAGTTCGACACCTTCTAGTTACACTCCACAGACGGTTAGGGGGCAGTCATCTTCAATAATTCAAATTCTGAATTTTGGCGGGAAATACTTAAACAGTTCTGGAAGAATTTCAATTGAGAAAATAAAGGGGTCATGGGTCGATTCAGTGGCTGAAATTTGGTAGAGAGATGTGATATAGGTTAAGAAACACAGTATGAGTGACAGGATCGATTAACTTTGGATGGAATTCTCGGTGTGATTCACAATCCCAAAACAGAGTAGTGGACTGTAACACGAGCAAAAATATGTTTCTGTTGTGCATGGAGAAGTTCTGCTAGCGTTAGACGAATTCTGAGGCGTGTATAAGCTGAATTGGAGCGTGCTACAATGAAGTTTACGTGTGAAATTCCAAAAATGGTAAGAAAATATTCTCTTCACTGCCCGAGTAATGAAGGATTATTTGGAATTATAGCGATGGATTTCAGCGTGTTTTGAGTATAAATATGCTCATTGGGTCTACTAGAAAGGTTGGCAAGTGAGAGGGGATAGAATAGAGCAACACAGAGTTCAAGGGAATCGATAGAAAAACTTCCAGAGAAGAAATTTTTGCTGCTGCAGGAAGGGAAGAACGCGAAGAACACACTGACCAAGACAGTCGTTTATCAACAGTGACAACGACTGTCGGATCTGGGTCGTAGTATACTAAATACTACTGCACTTTAGTGATATCGTTCTTTGTAACGGTGTTTGCAACAGTTATAAACGTTGCAAACACCCGATTTTATCATTTTTCTCCATTTCATCCTTGTAAACATCTTTTGAGCAATGAATATCAATTTTGAGCAAGTTTACACAATGATGAGCTAAACCCATCCTCTGGGGCAACGGAGGAAACTATTCGGCCAATGAAAAAGGGGTAATTTCTATTTTAATTCTTTATGAAATTTATTATATTTAATTATTTGCCTTGAACAAAGAGTTTTTCCAAGGATTTTTATTAAATAGTTGTCATTTTAATTGATGGTATATGCTTGACTTAGAGTTTTTGATATTCCATGCTTTTAACTTATATTTATTCTTTTATAAAATCCCTTTTTGCAATAATTAAAATTATTTAAAAGGAAAAATTTGCATAATAATATTAGAAATATCATTTTAAATTGGTAGAAAAAGTGGAATCCTTAGCCCCAGTTTCTCCAAAAATATTCCAATCACTTTGCTATTTTGCTTCACTTATAAAATTTATTTAAATCTAAAAAAAATTTATCTCCTTCACAAGTTCGAAAAGAACCCCAGTTCTTACTACTATTCACAACGACTTTTGAAAATACATCAAATTTTTGTTATGGGAGAAACTTTTAGTTGCATAATAAATAAACTCCAGAGCATAGAAATTTATGCTTATTTAGGATGACACTAACCAATCTAAGTGGATGGAAGCATTTTGGTTTTAGGAGTTGAGGGACCAATCTGACTAGATGGAAACATCTAAAGAGTCTATTCATAAAAGCACAGAGCTCGGGTGTTAGAAATAACATGATAGTTTTGCCATATCTCGTTGAGTCTTTTTCATTTCTGTTTCTATTTCTATTTTTAAACTATGTTTCTCTAAGTGATTCGGTGGGACACACGATTCAAGTTGTTACCATTGCTAGGATGAAATAGAGTGACTGGGTACCTTTTACAAAAAAAATAAAATAAAATATTATTATTATTATTATTTTAGACCATACCAATAGACCAATCGGAATAAATACTAACACTTGGATAGCAATATGTGTGTGTTCTCCCTGTCTCCGTCGCCTAAACAAGCGTGGAATGCAGGATCCACGGGAATTACCATGTAATCTGCTGATAAGAAGCATGCACTTGGATCCACAAGATCTAATCATGTTGTTAGTTCTTAAATAAATGTGTGTTCAATAAAGTCGACCACTGGTACCCTTGTATATGCCAGTTATGTTGACCTAGAGTTAGGATTATCGACCACTGGTTCCCTTGTATGTGCCAGTCATGTTGATATTAGTCAGACCGGTATCTCAGTCATTTAGGTTAGGTTCATCTTGGCAGAGGCCTTCAGAAAGATATGGGAAACACCGTTCACTTTTCAACCATCTACATTTTTCTTTTTCCATCTTCTTGATCTTTTCATGTGATTAGTTTGACTCCGAGTATGATGTCCATTGTGAAACTATCTTAGTAGAGCTCTGTCACTTTATATGAATTTTAGTATATGCTTGAGTGCAAACTCGTGTACAACAATTGGAATTTCGCGTCAGGGTACTTCCTCATGTAGTCAATAAGTATGCCAACCAAGGAGATTCTTTAGTGCCTTCCAAGGTTCTGCATAATTAGCTAGGGTCTGGAGTAAAGGTTTTGTGGGTGCACCTCTGGTAAACCCTCCGGAGACAACACTCCGCCACTAGGGCCACCTAGGGGTTCAAATGATTTTCCTTTCTAGAATAGATTTGCTCGAGGACTAGCAAATAATAAGTTTGGGGGTATTTGGTAGACACATTTTTGTGTCTGAATTGTCCTTAATATCTCTAGTGATAGTACTCGTTTTCGTCCTTATTATGGTGTTTTATGTGTTTGTAGGTATTTTTTTGGAAATAAATAATTTTGGAAAAATCGGCTCGAAAAATTATGCGGAGCATCCCGGAGGACATTTGTTATTCGGACTCTCTGTTTTGGATAAGGGGCACCTCAATTTATAAGGGCACCTGAGTTGGACACCTGCTAGTTACACTCCACAGACGGTTAGGGGGCAGTCATCTTCAAGAATTCAAATTCTGAATTTTGGCGGGAAATACTTAAACAGTTCTGGAAGAATTTCAATTGAGAAAATGAAGGGGTCATGGGTCGATTCAATGGCTGAAATTTGGCAGAGAGATGTGATATAGGTTAAGAAACACAGTATGAGTGACAAGATCGATTAACTTTGGATGGAATTCTCGGTGTGATTCACAAGCCCAAAACAGAGTACGTGGACTGTAACACGAGCAAAAATATGTTTCTACTGTGCATGGAGAAGTTCTGCTAGCGTTAGACGAATTCTGAGGCGTGTATAAGCTGAATTGGAGCGTGCTACAATGAAGTTTACGTGTGAAATTCCAAAAATGGTAAGAAAATATTCTCTTCACTGCCCGAGTAATGAAGGATTATTTGGAGTTATAGCGATGGATTTCAGCGTGTTTTTGAGTATAAATATGCTCCTTGGGTCTACTAGAAAGGTTGGCAAGTGAGAAGGGATAGAATAGAGCAACACATAGTTCAAGGGAATCGATAGAAAAACTTCCAGAGAAGAAAGTTTCTGCTGCTGCTGGAAGGGAAGAACGCGAAGAACACACTGACCAAGACAGTCGTTTATCAACAGTGACAACGACTGTCGGATCTGGGTCGTAGTATTCTAAATACTACTGCACTTTAGGGATATCGTTCTTTGTAACGGTGTTTGCAATTAACGTTGCAAACACCCGATTTTATCATTTTTCTCCATTTCATCCTTGTAAACATCTTTTGAGCAATGAATATCAATTTTGAGCAAGTTTACACAATGATGAGCTAAACCCATCCTCTGGGGCAACGGAAGAAACTATTCGGCCAATGAAAAAGGGGTAATTTCTATTTTAGTTCTTTATGCAATTTATTATATTTAATTATTTGCCTTGAACAAAGAGTTTTTCCAAGGATTTTTATAAAATAGTTGTTATTTTAATTGATGGTATATGCTTGACTTAGAGTTTTTGATATTCCATGCTTTTAACTTACATTTATTCTTTTATAAAATTCATTTTTGCAATAATTAAAACTATTTAAAAGGAAAAAGTTGCATAATAATATTAGAAATATCATTTTAAATTGGTAGAAAAAGTGGAATCCTTAGCCCCAGTTTCTCCAAAAATATTCCAATCACTTTGCTATTTTGCTTCACTTATAAAATTTATTTAAATCTAAAAAAAAATTATCTCCTTCACAAGTTCGAAAAGAACCCCAGTTCTTACCACTATTCACAACAACTTTTGAAAATACATCAAATTTTTGGCGCCGCCGACGGGGACTTGTGCTTAGGTAGAATTTTTTTTTTAGGTTTATTATTTTATTTTTTTTAATATTTTTTTACTTTTAAATTGTTTGTTCCTTTTTACATTTCTTTTTATATTTATTTTGCAGGGAAGTGAAAACTAAGGACTTGGAGAGGAAAAAGCTTAAAGTGAAAAGCGAAAAGAGTAGAAAAGAGGACAATTTTAGGATTTAGTTTTTAGTTTTTTTTTTTTCCTTTTTGAACTTTAAATTGGACTTGGACTTTATTTTTTTTAAAACCCTACGGAAGGGTCAAATTAAAAAAATATATATTAAATTGTGTGCAGAGAAGGACGGTGATTACAATATCACCTCGGCCCCTCGGGTTCGCGCACGGCATAGGAGTCGTGGCTCGAGTCGACAACAACGGTTCATCCCCCGTCTGGTACGGGAGGTAAGTTCAATCAAAACACTCGCGAATCCCCTGCTAGCGAGTTACTGTACTCCTTAAGGTGCTAATTGTTTGAGGACGAACCGGACTGTCTTTATTTTCCTAGTAAAGGGAAAGGCATGGCCTAAACAAGATAAGGGTTCGGATTTCATCACCGCTCCCTTCTTGCCCGCTTTAGGAGAACAAAACCTAACGCGAACCCAAGCTTTAAAATCTGATTAGAAAGAGACCTATAGGGTATCGAGCTTGTTAGGAAAATTTTTCGAAGGATATTGGTTATTCTTTTAGCACACTTCGAAGTTCATGACGGTTTCTGTGAGTTGAATGCGTGACTGCGCCGCCTTGTACAGCGGTGAGGCCTTGGGTATCAAAGCTCCACTGAGCTTCCCTCGCCTCAATTCAACTTACTTTGACTCGGATTGATTTCAGAGGGGTTTGCTTAAATTGTAACGAATTCCCTTTCGAAGGATTAGAAGCTGGTCTAGAAACAATCTAAGTGGAGCCATCATGCTTTTTGTTTTCTAGAAATCAGTAGGTTTGATTTGGTCGAGTCATCCTTGTTTGTGATTGTATAGAATTCCCTTGTAATTAAGAATGTCGAACTGGTATGACAGAAGCCAATACAATGAGTATCGATCTGAATTTGAATATGGACATCATCATTTTTATGACCATGGTGGGAATAGTAGTTGGGAACGCCAACCTTTTCAAGGTTATGGTTCATACCATAGTGAGCCCAATTACTATCTATACACGAATTGGTCTTACGAGCAAGAAAATCAGGAATATTATAGTACTAGTCATGCGTTTTTGGAAAATTACTTAAAAACTAGTCCTGATTATGACATTTCTAAACCTGTTCAATCTCTAGAAGAAACCTACCAACAAGTTCGAAGGGAGTATGAACATGCAGTTAGTTCAAGAGAAGAGAGTACACAACGGTCTAAGATATTCAATGAGACTTGTGAACGTATAAGTGTTACGCTCAGTGAAATTCAAGCACGTTTAGAGGCAAAAAATGAAAAGTTAGCTAATGCTGCTCGAAATAATCTAAATTTCCAAAATAGTGTTTCCAATTCTACTCTTGATATCAATAGTGAATATTTGCCCAATCTAGAGGACGAGGTTAGAATAAAAGACACTACTTTAGATGAGGTTCATGATGATTATGATGAAGATAATATTGATGAAGAATCATACATTTATAGGCATAGTGATCCGGAACTAGTTACTCCATTTGAGCTTCATAATGATAATATTATTTCTGGTTCAGATCCCAACAATTTTAATGATTATTCACCAATTCAAAAGGATGTGGATATGACTAGAGATACCACCGTTTTAGACGATGTAGTTCATGATCCTTTAGCCTACAGAGTATTGGACAATCCATTATTTGATGAACTTATTAATGGATCGGAGGAAGTAACTTTGATTAACACCTTAGTTAATGAGCTTTTATCAGAAACTTTCTCTTATAATCCTTTATATGATGATGGTTTAGAGGAACCGGTTTATCTTGAGAATTCTGTTTTCGAGTCGAACGATTTGGAAACAGTAGTCTTAGATGAACTCGTAGAGATTATTGAGGATGAACCATACTTAGAAGAATCAATTGTCCATTTTCAGGAATCTGATGACCTAGAAATTAGGGAGATTGTGACCAGTCTATCTAGAGACGCCGAAAACTCTAAGTTTGGGGGTGATTATCGTTCTCCGTGTGCTTTAACTCTTCAAAAGGTCCCTCACTTGGGACTTGACATCAATGCCTCAACCATTCTAAAATATTATCTTCATACACGTTTTCCTGAATCTAATGGTGTCCATAAGGAAATTCAGTCGTTAGAAACCCATCCTCTGATTGATGTGGTTTACCCAAGCTATGATTCCAAGATCGATTTTGTTTTCCCACCAAAAACTTTTCTACCAATTGTGGGAAAATATGAGTTTGAAATGTGTCAATTTTTAAGTTTTGAGATTAAACTTAATTATTTTAGGAGATTAGGATCGACACATCTGTTTAAGGAAGACTATCACTCTCTGGCTTGTGGCAGTCTCCTTTTGTCAGCTCTTTTTGGTTTTGAAGACCCACAGTTATTCTGATTACTGTTATACGGTTCGAGTTGACTAAACCTTTCCTAAGTCTGGCTGAAGACTTTAAACTTAGCACTTCTTGGGAGGTAACCCAATATTCATTCGACACAGTAATATCTTTCCTTATCTCTTTTGCTTCATTGGTAACAGTTTCTTCTTGTTCATGTTTTTAATTTTATCTTTAAAACATTGAGGACAATGTTAGGTTTAAGTTTGGGGGTATGGGAGAAACTTTTTAGTTGCATAATAAATAAACTCCAGAGCCTAGAAATTTATGTTTATTTAGGATGACACTAACCAATCTAAGTGGATGGAAGCATTTTGGTTTTAGGAGTTGAGGGACCAATCTGACTAGATGGAAACATCTAAAGAGTCTATTCATAAAAGCACAGAGCTCAGGTGTTACAAATAACATGATAGTTTCGCCATATCTCGTTGAGTCCTTTTCATTTCTGTTTCTATTTTTATTTTTAAACTATGTTTCTCTAAGTGATTCGGTGGGACACACGATTCAAGTTGTTACCATTGCTAGGGTGAAATAGAGTGAATGAGTACCTTTTACAAAAAAAAATAAAATTATTATTATTATTATTATTATTTTAGACCAGACCAATAGACCAATCGGAATAAATACTAACACTTGGATAGCAATATGTGTGTGTTCTCCCTGTTTCCGTCGCCTAAACAAGCGTGGAATGCAGGATCCACGGGAATTTCCATGTAATCTGCTGATAAGAAGCATGCACTTGGATCCACAAGATCTAATCATGTTGTTAGTTCTTAAATAAATGTGTGTTCAATAAAGTCGACCATTGGTACCCTTGCATATGCCAGTTATGTTGACCTAGAGTTCGGATTATCGACCACTGGTTCCCTTGTATTTGCCAGTCGTGTTGATATTAGTCAGACCGGTATCTCAGTCATTTAGGTTAGGTTCATCTTGGCAGAGGCCTTCAGACAGATATGGGAAACACCGTTCACTTTTCAACCATATACATTTTTCTTTTTCCATCTTCTTGATCTTTTCATGTGATTAGTTTGACTCCGAGTATGATGTCCATTGTGAAACTATCTTAGTAGATCTCTGTCACTTTATATGAATTTTAGTATGCTTGAGTGCAAACTCATGTACAACAATTGGAATTTCGCGTCAGGGTACTTCCTCTTGTAGTCAATAAGTATGCCAACCAAGGAGATTCTTTAGTGCCTTCCAAGATTCTGCATAATTAGCTAGGGTCTGGAGTAAAGGTTTTGTGGGTGCACCTCTAGTAAACCCTCCGGAGACAACACTCCGCCACTAGGGCCACCTAAGGGTTCAAATGATTTTCCTTTCTAGAATAAATTTGCTCGAGGTCTAGCAAATAATAAGTTTGGGGGTATTTGGTAGACACATTTTTGTGTCTGAATTGTCCTCAATATCTCTATTGATAGTACTCGTTTTCGTCCTTATTATGGTGTTTTATGTGTTTGTAGGTATTTTTTTGGAAATAAATAATTTTGGAAAAATCGGCTCGAAAAATTATGCGGAGCATCCCGGAGGACATTTGTTATTCAGACTCTCTGTTTTGGATAAGGGGCACCTCAATTTATAAGGGCACCTGAGTTGGACACCTGCTAGTTACACTCCACAGACGGTTAGGGGGCAGTCATCTTCAAGAATTCAAATTCTGAATTTTGGCGGGAAATACTTAAACAGTTCTGGAAGAATTTCAATTGAGAAAATGAAGGGGTCATGGGTCGATTCAATGGCTGAAATTTGGCAGAGAGATGTGATATAGGTTAAGAAACACAGTATGAGTGACAAGATCGATTAACTTTGGATGGAATTCTCGGTGTGATTCACAAGCCCAAAACAGAGTACGTGGACTGTAACACGAGCAAAAATATGTTTCTACTGTGCATGGAGAAGTTCTGCTAGCGTTAGACGAATTCTGAGGCGTGTATAAGCTGAATTGGAGCGTGCTACAATGAAGTTTACGTGTGAAATTCCAAAAATGGTAAGAAAATATTCTCTTCACTGCTCGAGTAATGAAGGATTATTTGGAATTATAGCGATGGATTTCAGCGTGTTTTTGAGTATAAATATGCTCCTTGGTCTACTAGAAAGGTTGGCAAGTGAGAGGGGATAGAATAGAGCAACACAGAGTTCAAGGGAATCGATAGAAAAACTTCCAGAGAAGAAAGTTTCTGCTGCTGCTGGAAGGGAAGAACGCGAAGAACACACTGACCAAGACAGTCGTTTATCAACAGTGACAACGACTGTCGGATCTGGGTCGTAGTATTCTAAATACTACTGCACTTTAGGGATATCGTTCTTTGTAACGGTGTTTGCAATTAACGTTGCAAACACCCGATTTTATCATTTTTCTCCATTTCATCCTTGTAAACATCTTTTGAGCAATGAATATCAATTTTGAGCAAGTTTACACAATGATGAGCTAAACCCATCCTCTGGGGCAACGGAGGAAACTATTCGGCCAATGAAAAAGGGGTAATTTCTATTTTAATTCTTTATGCAATTTATTATATTTAATTATTTACCTTGAACAAAGAGTTTTTCCAAGGATTTTTATTAAATAGTTGTCATTTTAATTGATGGTATATGCTTGAGTTAGAGTTTTTGATATTCCATGCTTTTAAGTTACATTTATTCTTTTATAAAATTCATTTTTGCAATAACTAAAACTATTTAAAAGGAAAAATTTGCATAATAATATTAGAAATATCATTTTAAATTGGTAGAAAAAGTGGAATCCTTAGCCCCAGTTTCTCCAAAAATATTCCAATCACTTTGCTATTTTGCTTCACTTATAAAATTTATTTAAATCTAAAATTTTTTTATCTCCTTCACAAGTTCGAAAACAACCCCAGTTCTTACTACTATTCACAACGATTTTTGAAAATACATCAAATTTTTGTTATGGGAGAAACTTTTTAGTTGCATAATAAATAAACTCCAGAGCATAGAAATTTATGCTTATTTAGGATGACACTAACCAATCTAAGTGGATGGAAGCATTTTGGTTTTAGGAGTTGAGGGATCAATCTGACTAGATGGAAACATCTAAAGAGTCTATTCATAAAAGCACAGAGCTCAGGTGTTAGAAATAACATGATAGTTTCGCCATATCTCGTTGAGTCTTTTTCATTTCTGTTTCTATTTCTATTTTTAAACTATGTTTCTCTAAGTGATTCGGTGGGGCACACGTTTCAAGTTGTTACCATTGCTAGGGTGAAATAGAGTGACTGGGTACCTTTTACAAAAAAAATAAAATAAAATAAAATATTATTATTATTATTATTTTAGACCAGACCAATAGACCAATCGGAATAAATACTAACACTTGGATAGCAATATGTGTGTGTTCTCCCTGTCTCCGTCGCCTAAACAAGCGTGGAATGCAGGATCCACGGGAATTACCATGTAATCTGCTGATAAGAAGCATGCACTTGGATCCACAAGATCTAATCATGTTGTTAGTTCTTAAATAAATGTGTGTTCAATAAATTCGACCACTGGTACCCTTGTATATGCCAGTTATGTTGACCTAGAGTTAGGATTATCGACCACTGGTTCCCTTGTATTTGCCAGTCATGTTGATATTAGTCAGACCGGTATCTCAGTCATTTAGGTTAGGCTCATCTTGGCAGAGGCCTTCAGACAGATATGGGAAACACCGTTCACTTTTCAACCATCTACATTTTTCTTTTTCCATCTTCTTGATCTTTTCATGTGATTAGTTTGACTCCGAGTATGATGTCCATTGTGAAACTATCTTAGTAGAGCTCTGTCACTTTATATGAATTTTAGTATATGCTTGAGTGCAAACTCGTGTACAACAATTGGAATTTCGCGTCAGGGTACTTCCTCATGTAGTCAATAAGTATGCCAACCAAGGAGATTCTTTAGTGCCTTCCAAGGTTCTGCATAATTAGCTAGGGTCTGGAGTAAAGGTTTCGTGGGTGCACTTCTGGTAAACCCTCCGGAGACAACACTCCGCCACTAGGGCCACCTAGGGGTTCAAATGATTTTCCTTTCTAGAATAAATTTGCTCGAGGACTAGCAAATAATAAGTTTGGGGGTATTTGGTAGACACATTTTTGTGTCTGAATTATCCTCAATATCTCTATTGATAGTACTCGTTTTCGTCCTTATTATGGTGTTTTATGTGTTTGTAGGTATTTTTTTGGAAATAAATAATTTTGGAAAAATCGGCTCGAAAAATTATGCGGAGCATCCCGGAGGACATTTGTTATTCGGACTCTCTGTTTTGGATAAGGGGCACCTCAATTTATAAGGGCACCTGAGTTGGACACCTGCTAGTTACACTCCACAGACGGTTAGGGGGCAGTCATCTTCAAGAATTCAAATTCTGAATTTTGGCGGGAAATACTTAAACAGTTCTGGAAGAATTTCAATTGAGAAAATGAAGGGGTCATGGGTCGATTCAATGGCTGAAATTTGGCAGAGAGATGTGATATAGGTTAAGAAACACAGTATGAGTGACAAGATCGATTAACTTTGGATGGAATTCTAGGTGTGATTCACAAGCCCAAAACAGAGTACGTGGACTGTAACACGAGCAAAAATATGTTTCTGCTGTGCATGGAGAAGTTCTGCTAGCGTTAGACGAATTCTGAGGCGTGTATAAGCTGAATTGGAGCGTGCTACAATGAAGTTTACGTGTGAAATTCCAAAAATGGTAAGAAAATATTCTCTTCACTGCCCGAGTAATGAAGGATTATTTGGAGTTATAGCGATGGATTTCAGCGTGTTTTTGAGTATAAATATGCTCCTTGGGTCTACTAGAAAGGTTGGCAAGTGAGAGGGGATAGAATAGAGCAACACAGAGTTCAAGGGAATCGATAGAAAAACTTCCAGAGAAGAAAGTTTCTGCTGCTGCTGGAAGGGAAGAACGCGAAGAACACACTGACCAAGACAGTCGTTTATCAACAGTGACAACGACTGTCGGATCTGGGTCGTAGTATTCTAAATACTACTGCACTTTAGGGATATCGTTCTTTGTAACGGTGTTTGCAATTAACGTTGCAAACACCCGATTTTATCATTTTTCTCCATTTCATCCTTGTAAACATCTTTTGAGCAATGAATATCAATTTTGAGCAAGTTTACACAGTGATGAGCTAAACCCATCCTCTGGGGCAACAGAGGAAACTATTCGGCCAATGAAAAAGGGGTAATTTCTATTTTAATTCTTTATGCAATTTATTATATTTAATTATTTTCCTTGAACAAAGAGTTTTTCCAAGGATTTTTATTAAATAGTTGTCATTTTAATTGATGGTATATGCTTGACTTAGAGTTTTTGATATTCCATGCTTTTAACTTACATTTATTCTTTTATAAAATTTATTTTTGCAATAATTAAAACTATTTAAAAGGAAAAATTTGCATAATAATATTAGAAATATCATTTTAAATTGGTAGAAAAAGTGGAATCCTTAGCCCAAGTTTCTCCAAAAATATTCCAATCACTTTGCTATTTTGCTTCACTTATAAAATTTATTTAAATCTAAAAAAAAATTATCTCCTTCACAAGTTCGAAAAGAACCCCAGTTCTTACCACTATTCACAACAACTTTTGAAAATACATCAGTAAGGAAAAAACCGATCCATTTATCATCAATACAGATAATCCCTCTCATGAAATTGTTTCTGATTATAGTTATGTCGATGAATCAATACTGGAGGACGCTCCGATGTTTGAAATGATTCCAGGGAACAAAGAAATCTCTATGGATTATGAGAGTGCATACGTGTTGATGGAAAGATCCTCCATGCAGATTGATGATACATTTGTGTATACTGTTGCTCAAGAGATCATTGAGCACGATGACATCGAACCACGCTCTTCTATGGGGATATTGATTCAGAGATATACATGAAAGTGCCTGATGGCCTTCCATTGCCCAAATAAAATAACTCTAAACCACGGAGTGCATTTTCAATTAAGTTGAAACGCTCACTTTACGGATTAAAGCAATCTGGGCGGATGTGGTATACCCGTCTAAGTGATTATTTGATTGGGAAGGGATATACAAATAATGAGTTATGCCCCTGCGTATTTATAAAGAAAACGAGTTCCGGATTTGCAATTATAATTGTTTATGTTGATGATATGAACATAATAGGTACTCTTGATGAAATAAGAGAAACCGCAAGCTACCTGAAATCTGAATTTGAGATAAAAGATCTTGGGAAAACTCGGTTTTGTCTAGGACTTGAGCTAGAACACCGAGCCTGTGGAATACTAATCCACCAGTCTGCATATGTCCATAAGATACTCAGGCAATTCAATATGGACAAGGTGCATCCTTCTAGCACTCCCATGAATGGTCGAAGTTTATATGTACAAAAGGATCCATTTCGTCGAAAGGAAGATGGCGAAGAGGTATTGGGAGCTGAAATTCCCAACCTAAGTGCAATAGGCGCATTATTGTACTTAGCGCAATGTACTCGACCTGATATATCATTCTCAGTGAACTTGTTAGCTAGATATAGCTCAGCGCCAACGCAGCGTCGTTGGAATGGTATAAAGAATGTATTCAGATACCTTAAATGAACCATTGATACCGGTCTATTTTATCCCTATGAGGACGAAAGGAGGATTGCTAAAACAACCCCCTACACTGAAACCACAAATAATGTTTTGGTTGGTTTTGCTGATGCTGGGTACCTCTCTGACCCACATAAAGCTCGATCCCAAACTGGTTATGTATTCACCATAGGGAACACAACGATATCCCGGAGATCGGCCAAGAAAACTTTTGTAGCTACCTCCACGAATCACTCGGAGATCATTGCCCTACATGAAGCGGTTCGTGAGTGCATATGGTAAAGATCTATCATTACACATATTCGAGGGACTAGTGGTTTGAATTCTACCACTGAAGAGCCAACATGCATTTACAAAGATAATGCAGCTTGTATCGAACAGATGAAGCAAGGATATATCAATGGTGATAATACGAAACATATTTAACCAAAGTTCTTTTACAATCATCAACAACAATGTCTCTTAAACATTCAAGTCAACAAAGTACCGTCTGATGAGAATGTGGCAGACTTATTTACTAAGTCATTTCCTAAATCCTTGTTTGAAAAACACGTAAAGAGAATTGGACAAAGAAAATTGTCTGAACTCCCTTGATTGCAATCAGGGAGAGATGGCGACATCATGGGGAGTATCTAATTCTATGATGTCGACATCAGGGGGAGTGCATGTTGAACTCTTTTTCCCTTAACCGAGTTTATTTTGTCCCAATGGGTTTTGTTACTCGGAAAGGTTTTTAATGAGACAATAACAACACCAGGGTTATGACTCCCCGGTTAAGATTATCTTTTTCCCACAGGGTTTTTATGTTGTAGGTTTTTCTGAAGAGAAGAGACCAGCTTTATCAACACGTTGTACTCTTTTTCCTTCGTCAAGGTTTTGTCCCATTAGGTTTTCCTTGTCAAGGTTTTAATAAGACAACACATTTGAAGTTATATTTTTGAACCGCACAAGGGGGAGTGTTATAGGGCCTAGGGCCCATGGATGTGCGGTCCATTAGAATACTAGGATTTTTCCTTCTACTCTTATGTAAATAGAATACTAAACCTATGTAATGGGGTTCCTCTCTCTGATTAATGAAAAGTTCTTCTTTCCATTTCCTTTCTTTCTTATTCTTACTCCAATACCGATTAATATATTTAATAATTTTTCATTTTTATTCCCGTATTTGAGTTTCATCTAACTATCACCATTTTCCCTTTGTAATAAATTATAAATTAATTAGTCTTGCAATAAGTTGAATTTTGATCTTTAGTGATACAGCAACATAATATCTTGATGTCTATCCATTACATAATACCTGTGTATGGACCTATGACACGTTGTTTTTCCTTTAACTTGACTTTAATCAATATTGAAAATGTTGGCAGTTGTTCGACTTGCTTGTTGATAGCGACATTGCATCATTTTAACTGTCTAGTTTCCCAATTATCTGCGTCATGTTTCTATGGGTGGATATGCAACGGCATTCACCCAGTAAACCTTCAAGGACAACTATCAGTCTATTAGCTGCATCATGTCTTATGAAGAAACATACGATTAGTTTGGAGTCAATTTCAACTTCGAGACACGACTGAGGAATATATAGAACTAACATTAGTTCTATCAATATAAAAATTTAGTAGGTGAAAAATTGTGAGAGCAGCCTAATACACCTCAAGGTAAATTGTGAATATAAGGAAGAGATTACGTATAATCTTAACAACAAATAGTATCATAATCTGTTTTGATGATTCAACAACGAAAAAGATACAAAAACAGAAAGCTGACGTTAATTACAAAATTAGAAGTAATGACAAAAGTAAATTGACAAACAGGTGAAAATATAGTTGCGGTCAATACCGTTCACTAACGACAACCTTCTTCTATTGCAAAAACGGTCTCTATTACGCATAACATAGCCCAGCAGATTTGGGCATGAATTTGGCAGTCAAAATAAGATTAACCCGAGGATACCAACATATGATAAAGATATTAAAGAGCCTGCATAAATAAAGAACAAAAAACTAACATCAAACTACCTCGAGCTACACAGTGATCCATGTTCGAGCTTTATAGGTTATGTCTCAATACGTATATCTTGTATCAGGTTGTGGGTGTATACGACTTGGTTTATGGCCATAACTACAAAAGCAAGTTGATTCTTCTGATTCTTCTCTGTAAAGTTCAGCTGGACATATTTACATGGTGTAAGAAAACAGAAGCAGGTGAACAGAATGCTCTCTAAACAATACGACACTACAGACTATAAAAGGATAAATTTTAGACAATGCTTACTCCTACGTTTGAGCATAGACGAATCATCCTTTTACTCCCATCGCAAACAAAGTAAATTGAATATACTTCAGCATCTACACACGTTGGCGAATGATTGTCATCGTCTTGACAATCCTTTTGAAGGAAACAAAACTAACCTAAGCGAATTCAAACATAGTTTAGTATCCAACAACAAAGCTATACGCAATGACCAAAATAAAGCAAAAATAAAAGTACAGGTAAAAGATCACCATACCTTTTTTCAGTTTTTTTGTTGACCTCGAAATTAACGAACTTCAATTTGATGTTTTTCAACATTGTGAGAAGTTTCAAACTGTATTTCATTTAAGATAGGACAAATTTAGGAGACAAAAAAAAAAGTAGAAGAGCATTTTTAATATTTGTAAACCGCATAAGTAAAAACATAATGCAATAGTCAAAAAGCTCCACACTATAGAATCATATACCCATTATAACAGCCATGATTCCAGTCCACTTTTTGAATTCTTACCGTCCAAACCCAAGATCACCCAACACAACTCCACTGCTATCCAAATTTCTGCATAATGTAGTATATTCACAATTAATTCAAACTATAAAAGATAAACAATTGAGCCATATCAATAGACTACATAGTAAGTAGGGCCGAGGAGTAACACCGAAAATTCTGAGTGAAATGTTGCAGACTAAGGATACACTGATTCAATCAAAACCAAATGGGAGAAATTAAGAAAAGAATATCTTCCCTATTAGATTCTCCATATGTTTTGTTTCTAAATGTCGAGCTTGCAAATTAGCCTAGGATTTCAACGGAGTGTAGTAGGGGAGGCTCCACTGCCAATCAAAGCTACATAAATTGGATAAATTAATGTTATTTCTTGATTACTCAGTTATTCGCTATTAACGAATGCCAATGTTGATAATAAAGAGATACTTGGAGAAAAAAAAGTAACATATATTTCATTAATCATGTGTACAATTCACATTACCTACAATAAGAACTTAGCCAACCTTATCCAATACTTAATACTATCAAATAATTGCTTGCAAGGGAATCTCTGTACACATCATTGTAACTCATAAACATTAACAGAATTCAAATTTTCTGAATATGTGAAAAGCAAATTAAAAAATACCTGGTTGATTCAAGATGCCCACAACTCTGCTTCTGATACTACATTACACTTTTATCCAGCATATCAGTGACCTTATATGTAGCAGAACCCAAACTATCCACCATGATTACTAAAGGTGTAACTCAAACAATCCAACACTCTACAGCAAAACACAGTTTAATCACCTTTATACCCCATTTATAGAATAGTAATGAAACTGAATTAGAGTTACCTACATTTGTTTCTGGTCATTGCTATGATGCAGACAGTTCAAAATACTCTCCAGTTGATATAACTGTCATCTCAAATTTTTCATTCCTGCAAACCCAAAAATGAAAATGAAATCCCAAAATTATCATTGAGGCAATTCATCAAACACTTTCAATAACTTTTGTTTTCAACCTGAGAATATCTCTTAAGAGTACAGATTGTTGCATAAGAATTCAATCCGGGTTTCCTTCTTCATGTCTTAAACCAAAAACTCAACTTGGGTTTCCTTCTTCTACATCAAATAGAAAGAACGACTTCGTTATAAACACCAAAAAGTCACACCAAAAGTAAAGAACATGAAATCTAAGACATGGGTTTGATTCTGGAAAAAAAACATAACATGGGTGTGAAGATTCACTCCTCGCATAAAGATTTTAGCAGTAACCTAAGAATTTTTCTTGATAACAATAATCAAAACATTAAAAAAAAAATCTCACCCAAGGTAAAACGTCTGAAATATCAATCATATTCTTCAACTTTAATTCATCATCTAGCTCGAATATAAGAGCTGCGAAACCAATCAGGTGTCGAATTGTTGAATAGATTATACATGGAGTACCCAGCATAATGTTTTCTATCAGTGGCAATCAACAAATTCAGGGAAATTTGGGGGTTCCTCGTCTTGGCTTAAGATTTGAAGCGTTACAGACGATTAGTGAAGAGGGAAAGAAGGGATATGAAGAGGTCTTGGGAAAGATCGTATTAATTAGGCGCGGGAGTGGAGACAAAGTAAAATATCAGCCGTTTGAAGCGTACACACTTGATGGAACTGAGAGGGGGAGGGAAGATCTTAACCGTCAGTTAGGAAAATAGATATATCTCAACTGCGCGATACACCTATATATATTCTTCTTGTATGAATGAAGACCGACTATCTTGCATCAATGGAGAAATCGTTAAAGGAAGGATCATCTCTTGATGATTTAGCACTTTGTGCATCGGTTATGACTGAAACTCAAGGTGTCTCACAACATGATAATCTTCAAGATTCTCTGAGAAGACAGATTTTTACTGATAGAAGTTGTATTAGACATCAAGAACTAATGATAAATGATTCAAAAGAAGTACTAGATGATCTTCATTCTCAACTGTTTGAGATGAACAAATCTTCTACTGGAAAAGGAAGTGCACAGAAGAATTTGAATCCAGCTTTCGAAAGCGATCCTCACAAGACTCGCGATTAGAAAGAAAAATAGACATCATTTTTTCATTTATTTCGATTATTGTATAAGGTTTATTTTGAATAAAACTATCAGTATTTATGAATAAAATTATTATTTTATAATTTTTCTTGTGATAGTTTCCGATTACATAGCATGTGCTTGAATATCTATATTATTGTTATGTGCTTTCGGTTTATAAGATGTATGATTTCGGTTTTCATAACCTTAATATTCGATCTCATATGATCTGAACCCTTATACTTTGTGTGACTTTTTGATTTGGTGGGATTAAGTTCCAGCCCATGTTGGTAGGCTTTATCAAAGGATCATAAGGTGTTCCGATTGAGACTCATATGTAATAGTCACAATGTGTTGAATCAATTTTTGTTTGCATGAGTTGTGTTTAACATATGTGTTTCGGGTTTTCAACTTTTGCTTTTGGAACGCATTAGTTAAAACCGATTCAACCTTTCTATGGTAAAGGTTTCTCTTTGTTGTTGTTCTTGCGAGAGAATGATAACATACTGGGGGAGAGTTCTAACTTGAACTTGCACTTAATGATATATCTTTCTGGGGAGATGAGGATGCAGAATCTGAGGTAACGAATTTTTTAATTAATCATTTTCATGTTTAAGAAAAGCCTGCTTATATTGCATATATTTTTCTTTTGCTTAACAAAATTTCGGTACAATTGATATTTATTCCATTATGTGTGTATGGATGTGTGTGCGTGATTCAATTGTTTCCGGTTGAGAAAAACTGTGTCAATTTATTTGAATTATTGTTTGGTATCTTCTTTATTGTTTGATATCAAGTGTTTTTGCTTAACGAAATTTCGGTGCAATTGCGGTGCTATAATGTCGATGTTGTTTCAATTGCTTACGGTTAAGAAAAATAATTGTGCATGTCAATTTATTTTGGTTTGTATGTATTGTTTACGGCTTAACGAAATACGAGATAATTTGTTTAGTCCAATTCGATTCCGGATAAGAGAAACTAAGTTAATCTGATCTTAGTTAGACTTATCAAATTGAAGGATTGTTATTCAAGTCTAATCGAATTCCTTGACAAGAAATACTAGTTAACGATCCTAGTACTTGTCTTGTCTAAAGTGAAATACTAGTCAACTAACCTAGTACTTGTCTTGTCTAAAGCGAAAGGTCTAAGTTATTTTCTGAATAATTAGAACATGATGAGAGAAATAAAGTTAATTCTGATCTTTATTTTGGTCTTATCGAAATAAGAGATTGTATGTTTACAATCGGTTTAATAAGGGAACTAAGTTTCTTAGTCAATTTGACTATTAGGGAAAATTTCTTCAGGCAATTGTTTCCTTGATAACATATTAAAACTAAATTACTTGTTGTTTCAGTTTTGATATTGGTTATCTAAAGTGGTATGTGAAACCTTTGTGCTTAACTCTTATAAGTTGTACAAATATTTTATATTTGTAAGATCCTTTCGGTTTGACCTTTATTTGCTCGAACCTTTTTCATTTTGTGACAAAAAACAGGAAAAATATATGGAGTAAACAAGTGATTTGATCACTAAGGAGAGAACAATTATGCTTAAACGTTATATCTAACGAAAGAGTAAAGCATTGACTAAGGGGGAGAAACATATCATATTGTTGTATTCACAAATGGGGAGAAATACTACACAATATACCTTATGTGATGGTTGTAGTTATTTGGACTACAAAAGGGAAATAACAAAGACGTTCGGATTGAAAATCTACCTACACCTTTAGAGGGAGTATTAGCTTTATTATTCAAATGTCAACAACGACATTTACTAATTGAATATATGCAGGTTATTGTGCTGTTGAAACTTGGAATCAAGCGTATGTGTAATGAATTCTTGTAATTTGTTTATCCATATGTATTAAGAGTTTTGTCACTAAAATTGACAAAGAGGGAGATTGTTAGATCATAGCTCGGTTGAACCCACCAAGGCGTTGGTATGTCAAGTTTGGTTGTCATATTTAGTGAACCAAAACTCATCTAAGAGTCGCTTGATTATGTACTAGAGAAAACTTCGTATAGGTTAGACTAGAAACTCTAGGATTATGAGACATACAAGTATTACTCGAAGACCTGAAGAACATGAAGAAGTAACGAGCTACAACGATGACGTCATCCTTCCTCTTGAGGTTAGTAATATTGACTTGAACTGGTTCATTCCTAACGTATATTTCAAGTCGTGCTATATTGAAAATATAACTGTGAAGCTATGAATGATTATACTCTAGTAGTGAGACATGATCACATGATCATAGTGTTAAGGAATTAGGATAGGAATTAGGATACGAAGTATAACGCTTATCTTTTGAACTTCGTACATATGACATCGACACAATTGATTATGTGTGTGGGTAAATGTGAAGATTTCATCCTAGGAAACAAAATTTACATTTGTTTAAAGGAAGTGCATTCATGAACTTGTTTTACGAATCGAAAGGGAAATCGCCAGGCTTATTGGTATTGTTATTCATCGCATATCTTTGGATTACCAATATGTGTGAGTTAGTAGAACCGATCATAATTTGTTATGTATCTTGGTATAACTAATCACAGTGCCTGACTTATGATTTGGTATGACTAGTTTTTATTAATTAGTGGAACCGATCCTAAGTAATCATCTGAGATGGTATGATCGATATTTGTAATTGGTGCGCCGGATCTTAGTAATTGGTGTGACCGATCACAAAAGAATTGTGTAATCGATCCTTGTAATTGGTGTAACCGGTCCTAGTAATTGGTGTAACCAATCCTAGTGACTTGTATAACTGATCACAAGTTATACGATGAGTATATGGTAAGCGGTCCTGGTAATTGACGTAACCGATCCGGGTAACTGACGTAACCGGTCCTGGTAACTTGTGTGTTCGATCACAAGTAAACCATATTAAGGTAGAACCAATCATTGTGATTGATAGAACCGATTGAACCCATCATTGTGATTTGATATTTGATCAATCACATAGTTGTCTTGGAATACAGATGAACCAATTCTAAACTTGTTTAGAAGTGTGGTATAATCGATTCCAAGATTGTAAATATGAAAGAGGATTTACAAAGAAAAGATGTCAACATACTTTGAACACGAACAATAAATCTTATCTTTTATTGTTCAAAGATATTCCTTAATAACTCAAGGAGATCCCGGTCCGAAATAAATTAAGAATCTTTTAATTAAGGTTGTTAGTTCTATATGCTTTAATTACCAGCAATTAAATGCATATCTCTAGAAAATAAAAATTAGTAATGTGCATTTACTGATTAGAGATTTTCTATTGAGATACTTCAGAAATATTGGACAAAGCATTTCCAGGAATTATGAAAACCGATTTTTGGCATTTATTGCATATCTTGAGAATATTTGGTTTTGGAAATTCCTTGGTGTCCAAACATCATTGGTCTATAAATACCTAAGTTTGTATCTCTTGCAAACTATCCTAAGATCCAGGCAAACTTTGTCCTTTTGTTGTTTCTGGTTGAGCCGTTTATCCAGAGAGGAAAGTACCCTAATTAGGTGAAATCTCTTACGACCGCTCGTTTAAAGAATTATGTGGGATCAAGAAGCTCTACGAGTACCTTTGGTGGGAAACTAGATTGCAGTTTATTACTTTTCGATTATTTTATTGACTAACGGTTGTTGAACTTTGATTGCACCTAGTTTGTTTATTCTTAAGAATCTTATCTTTTGATATAAGATTCAATCAAACTAGATCGAAGTTTCGACGGGATCTTTAGAACTGTTTATAGATCTAAAGACATCTTGTGATAATCCATTGTTAACAGACTCCGTTCTGTGTGTGATTCATCACAAGAGACTCAAGTGTTGTTGTGCAGGTTTAATTGAAGATTAAAGAAGTTTTGAAGACGAAGATGATTTCTTATTGGTTTCTCATATCTTTGTGTAGCACAAACCTTGATCAGCTGGGATCCAACTAGAATCGGATTTATTCGATTGATTAGTTGCGTGAGATCGGTAACATCTAATAGTTCTCTCGAGTTCTGTTTTGATTGTTACAAATCCGATCTTATTACTTAGGTAATAGAGATTGGATTGATCTAACCAGGAAAAGGAGTTTATTAGATTAAACAGAAGAGCCTTTGCATACGACTTGAGATATCTTTATCTTAAAGAATCAATAGAGTTGTTACCTAACATATTTGTTGTTCCTTTACTGTTTGGAATACGATCCAAAGGAATTGTTCCAGTGCGTGCACTTATTGAATGTCGGAAGCGCATGGATACTGTAGAAACTAAGTCTACTAGGTTTAGTTGTTTGGTCTCAACTATACGAAGTTGGTTTAGATTTTGTATAGCGGCTTAATTCTGAGAGTATTCAATTATGGACTAGGTCCCGGGGGTTTTCTGCATTTGCGGTTTCCTCGTTAACAAAACCTTACTATGTCATTTACTTTTATTTTTCGTAATTATAATTATTGTTATTATAATTGAAAGTAAATTACACAAACGTTAATTCCGTATTACTTGATAGTGATCTGATAGAGTTAGGTTAAGTCCGAACCTATTATCAAGTAATCACACTTTGATTGTTGTATTATCTGGATGTCGTATTCATAGACGATCACACAAAGTGTGAATACCAATTTGTCGTATTGTCTCGACTTTTTACATAGACAATCACTTTCAGTAAGAGGACTTATAAGTGGATATTTTAAAGATTGTGGTGTATTTGGGCACCCTCGTCTTTTCATCATAGTATTATTACACAGTATCAAAGTTCAATTGTATCACAATTTTGACAATAATACTATGGTGATATGTATCACTACCCTTAGTCAATACTTCATCTCACAATAAAAACCACTCCCCTTTACATAGTCAGAAACCATTGTGCTCCCGCCAGTGGTCCATGATCCGTAAACCATATGTATTTTTAGTGTGAACTACACAATAATTCTGCCCCTTTTTGTCAATATAAATTGGCAAAGGTACGAAAACTAGTGGGATCATAATGAAATTCTCAAAGAGATACTTCATGACTAAAAGAGAACATATCAACTTTATTTCGATGATTTCACATAGTCGAAAATTAGTGTATTCATCAAGGAGTTTATAAGGATACAAGAAAACTCTTAAATATTCCATAGCCGCTCTCCCACATAGATTTGGCAATTAAGCACAAGTTCAATTAAGAACTCTCCCCCATAAAATGTCATTCCCGAAAGGAACAACAAAAGTGACCTTACTTTCACAAAAAAAGAAGGATTTCTTCGGAAATTATCAAATCACATTAAACATGAATTTGTATCCAGAAAACTCAATTAAATTAACCACAAGAGAACCAATTAGTAATTTAATCGGAAATGCTCAACATAAGAGAACTTACGGAGCCATACAGTACTTTCACATAAAATTGGATCATGTAAAGATCAATATTGCGGAATATACAGAGATTCATTCTATTTTTCATCAATATTTGCATAATGATACCATAGACTTAATATTTGTAATCAAAAGTTCATTCTATCTTCCATCAATGTTTGTATAATGAGATAATAGACTTAACTTTTGACATATATGGGACGATCATAGTTCACGGACGCCAACACACATATCCCATCACAATTTTTCCAATATATAAAACCAATAAATATTAATACTGCAAAATCATCTTCCAAATAAAATTTAGAATTTTAATAAATAAATCTAAAAACATTGCAAGATGAAAATCATTGGCAATAGCAATGTGTAATCACAAAATAAGTTATTCCAAACCCTAGTTATCCTTCTTAAAACACAATAATAATTCTCATAAGAAGTTCCCTAGACATTAAGACCTCTGAAAATTTCTTTATCGTCCCCGAACTCCTTGTCGTCAACAGCCATTGGAACATAAGGTTCATGAAGAAAGGAGTCAATTCCAACAAACCTTCTTGACTGATGTCGAACCATGGCCTTCTGAATCTCAAGAGTCCTTAGTACAATAACCTTTATTTGCTGAATCTCTTTCCTTGTTTCCTTCAACTCTTCAAGAACACCAGAAAACTTTTGAAGATTAGAGGGGATAGCCCTTGGTTTCTTCATATTCTTCCTTTTTCTCTTTAAAGTTGTAGAGGAAGTAGACTTATCTTTTTCCTTCATGATTGATTGCTTAACAATCATATTAACATCTTTTCTATCAGAAGACATGATGCTTGGAGTCTCCATACAAGTATGCAATTGTGAAAGAAATACACAAATAAATCTCAACAAGCAATCTTGTGATAAAAAGAGTTTTTTAGGGAGGCAAAAGGGAATGTTGGGTTACGGAACCCAAAAACAGAGTAGGATTCACGAACGACCAATTCATAACCCTAAAGAAGATAGAATTATCGATTTTAACCTTTTTTCAATGAAAAGGGAAATTCTTTTCAATACCAATTTGTGATATGAAAATACCAACAGAATTCCAAAAACAAAAAGCAACCAAAAAAGAAAAAAAATCTTTTCCTAAAGCCTGAATTGCGCAAACTCTTGTTTCTTTGAAGTCGGGCACATGAGATAAGACGCACTTTCAACACAATTAAGCTGTATTGGGGTGAACAATAATCTGTCTACCATACACTTCACGTACGGAATTCTTAATACCCTTTTTCACAGAATGTTTATACCTTGTTCTTTTCTGGAGAGGTCTAATTAATTCTTAAGAAATTAAGTTATTCGGAGAGGAATTGAGTATTTTACTTACCTCAGATTAATTAGACTTTTGAACAAGTTTGAGCTTGTTTGCTAATCGATTTGCTCCCCATTGAAGTTTATTGACATATCTTATTTTATTTTTCTACTTGTAACACTTAGAAAGTTCATGACCAGTAAAAGCACAATAAGAACATGCCAATGTGGAGGACGGTTCAGACACCATAGATGAGCATGCTGCTAAAAAAATTGAGGTACCTGAAACATGTGAAATAGAATTTTCAGTAGACAGGGATAAATCCATTTTATCCTCCATTGTGGTTGACAAAGTTTCTCTAGGAAGAATATCAAGATTGATGTACGTATTGCTACAATTATAAAAATCAATATTTTCACTAAGGAGTGCATCACTTGACTTTTCATCTTCATCTGAATCATAGTGATCAGACATCTCATCAAGAATTGCAGCAAGACCTTTGTTCCCAGTGTATTTTCTACGATTTGGGAAATGATTAGAAAAATGGCCAAAACCTTTACACTTGAAGCATTGTGGCATATCCTCATCATCAGTTTCGACAGTGTCCATGTTTTTAGGAGGAGCCGATCATGAGGTTTGACTGATGATCTAGGTTTATCTCCGATGAACCGTTACTTCTCTTCAAAAGAAGATCCCTAAACTATGTTGTGGTCAGTGAAACTGAGTTGTCAAGATCTTCATATGATTAATCATTCTCAATAGGATCAATAACAAAGTTGCCAACACTTTTACTTTTGTCAAGCAATTTAGTATTCTTTTGTACTTTGAAAGCAATATCCTTACCAGATTTGGATGTATGCTCATGATCAAAGATCTTTAACTTCCCAACGAGAGTATTTCTGGATAAAGTATTAAGGTTATTTCCCTCAACTATAAAATGATTCTTAGAGTCATATTTGGCTAGAAACGATCTGAGAATTTACATCACAATGTCCTTTTCAGGAATAGTCTTACCCAAAGCAAAAATGCATTAACAATTTCAGACACTTTGTGATTAAACTCATCAAATGAATCTTCACCAGCCATACAAAGGTTTTTCCAATCAGAATTTAGGTTTTGAAGCCTAGCCTCTTTATCAGAGGATTTTCCTTCGAATACAGTTTCTAAGATATCCCAGGTTTGTTTAGACTTAGTTCACGTAGTCACATGTTGCTGAAGATCTGGGGTAATGGCATGGATGGCAGTGTTTAATGTGTCAGAATTTTGCTTTACAACGAGAATCTCGTAAGGATCATATGCACCAATATCCTTTGGAACAGTTACATGGCCTTCTGTAACGACCGTAGGATCATAGCATTAACTACACAAACCCATGATTAAAAACCACGGGCTTGAATAAAGGCACGCATAGAAATTATCCACCACAGATAATTCGATCCATCGATGACTAGTGGTATGTTTATAGAGATAGAGTTTCTGTCCATAAAGTCAGATTGCAACAAACACAAACTTATGAGGTCTTAAACGTGTTTTCCTGCTCTGATACCAATTGAAAAAGCGGGGGTCTAACAACCACACCCAATATTTCGTTTAGGAAATCTGTATGGACTAACTCCAATATACTTCCAAGAGAATCAACTAGACAGTAAGACTCAATCAAGGAAAATACATCCAAGAGTTATATCTCAATTTTTCAAATCAATATGCAATCGAACAGATAGAAATCTGTGAGCCGGATTAATATGATAAATAACTTGGATGGTACCAAAGACCAATATCTAAGTGTCAATAAATTTCAATCAACAACCAAAGGTTGGATTCACCACTTGATTGAACTACGCACAACCTGTGATATTTCAATTATATAAAAATATAATGCGGAAAAGAAATAACACATACACCAGAGATTTTGTTAACGAGGAAACCGCAAATGCAAAAAAACTCCGGGACCTAGCCCAGATTTAAACACCACATTGTATTAAGACGCTACAGACTCTAGCCCACTAAAAATTAACTTCGGACTAGAATGTAATTGAACCCTAACCAATCTCACACTGATTAAGGTACAGTCGCGTTCCTTACACCTCTTGAACCACGCTGAATTCTGCACACTTGATTCCCTTAGCTGATCTCACCCAAAACTAAGAGTTGCTACGACCCAAAGTCAAAGACCACACAGAAAAGTCTATTGAATAGATAAATCTGTCTCCCACAGAAATACCTACGAGTTTTTGTTCCGTCTTTTGATAAATCATGGTGAACATGAACCAATTGATATACCAGACTTATATTCCCGAAGAACATCCTAGTAATATCCATCACCTCACAATAATCTTAATCGTATGGTAGCGAAAAAAAAATTGTGGAAGGAGACGAAGATGTTTGTGACTACTTTATCTTACCTATCGGAGATTAAATCTCGAGAAAATATTAGAGAAGATAGTACTCAATACGATAGAAAAAAGTAAGATCAGAACACGCAACTACAGAAAAAATAGTTGGGTTTGGCTTCAGAATCCCAATGAAGTCTTTAAGTCGTTAACCTAAAACGGTTTTAATAAAAACCTAGGTTAAAGGAGAATCAACTTTAGTCGCAACTAGTATCACACATGAGGTGTGGGGATTAGGTTTCCCAGTTGTTAGAGTTCTCCCTTATATAGTCTTCAAATCAGGTTACCTTGGTAAAAAACCATTCAATATTCACAGTTAGATGAAAGCCTAATTAGAGTCAAGCGAATATCTTTCAACCGTTAGATCGAACTTAGCTTGTTATACACTGATAGGTGTCTAAAACACCTAATTTACTATGTAGTAGTTATGCTTTCTTTGCTATTTTTTCTTGTGAATTTTGTATTTTACGTTTGTTTTTGAGTTATTAGGTACTGTGGAAGTCATACGGAGAAAAAGAAGAAGAAATCATCTAAAGTTGAGAGAATGGGCGTATTTTTTATTTCACAGACGAGTGATATTTGGATACCGGATAAGGTTAAGGTGTATCCAGTCTTTTGTTAGCAGAAAAGTGTTAAATACACCCAGGAGAATTAGGGGTTGACAACTTGAGTGACCCTTATCTGAGACTATGGGTTGTCTTAATCCATCCTACATATGCCCTAAAATCGAGCGGCTTATTCATTCTCATTTCTCTGAATCATTAGTTCACTCATTTCCCTAAAACTGAGAATAGAAAGAGAAAGCAGCAGCGACTGCTATTGTTGCCGAGAGATCGATATGAAGGCACAGACAGGGAGAGAAAGCTTCTGGGAAATTGAAGTTAGAAACTGAAGCTGATTTAAGCAGAGATCGAGATTTAAATGAGTTTCAGAATTTCAGGAGCTAGGGTTTGAGAAATTGATGTTGCTGTTGATCTCAGAAATGGAAGTGTTGCTATGAATTGAACCTGGGAAGAAGAAGGAATGGAAGCAGATCGAGAGATTGATTAAGGGTTCGACTTTATGCAGCTGTTGGTGGTTTCCGCCATGAATGATTGAAGATGATGGTGGCTGTGCTAGAAGAAATTGGTTCCTATCTGAATCTATTTTTGAGATCGATTAAATGGGTTCTGAAATTGAATTATGGTTATGAATTAATGAAGAAGAACAGCTAGTTGTTTCCATGGATTAGAAGGGTTTTTGGTTGAATCTGTGATGGCCAAGACGACAAGAAATTGAAGGGGTTTATGTGAATTTGTGAGATTGTGAAGCAGTTATGAAGAAATAAAGAAAAGGGGATCTGGTGCAGAGACGAAGATGAATTGAGGTTAGGGTTTAGGAGATTAAACAAGGAAGATGGGTTCTGGTGTCTAATTGTTGTGAATTGAAGAGAGGATTGTTTGAGAACAAGGATTGAAACACAGAGGGAAGAATTGATCTCATTATTGAGCTGTTATGACATACAAGGAAAGAAGAGGACATGGTGAATGAGTGCAGGTGAATGATGGTGGTCTAAGGATGTTTTTGATGAAGTTTGTTACTGCAAATGAAGTTACAATAGATGTATGCTAGGTTTCTTAACAGGAGAAGACCAAAAAATAGGCCTGAAATTGGCCTGGAAATACACCTGAAATAGAGGAAACTCTGTCGGATTTTCTACCCTGACGAGTCAACTCAGACCGGCAATGACCGATCCATCTTGTGGCTCAGTTGAGTCAGTATCCAGTAAGACCGAGTAAGGTGTCTGACTTCCTCTTCCTTGACCCGGTTGACTAACATAGACTGTTAGTTTGACAGTTATATGTAACGGTGCCGTGATGGAATATTCCGTGGACGGAGAAGAAGATTCCAGTGACCGGCAGGGAAATTTCCGGTGCCGTATTACGGTGGTACCAGTGAAGTTCCGGCGACTCAATTAATGAAGAATTTTCTAGACTCATCTAGATTCATGGGTTTGAAGAATTGGGCTTGGATTTGGAAAGGAAACTTGGAAGATTAGGAGAATTGGACTTGAAATTGGAATTAGGCTCATATTGGGAAAGTGGTGTTATTATGGAATGAGGGTTCTATTCCTAAGAGGATTGCTAAGAAATTGAAGCCTATAAATAGAGAAGTTCTCTACACAACTTCTACACTTCTCTACACACACAACACTTGTGTTTTTGCTTTCTTTGAAAATTCTTCTTTTAATTATTTGTGTGAACTTTAAAAATTCTCCCTTTAATTATTTGTGTGAACTTCAAAAACATGAGTAGCTAATTTTCTTATTGATTGAGGATGAATTCCTAATTCTTAACATGTTTTGAGTTTTGTTTTTAAATCTACTTTGAAGTTTTTCACATGATTATCGTTTGTTTTTACTAATAGGAATGTTTATACATTCATGGTTGATTGATAGATTGTTTATAAGGCCAACTAAATTGATTTGTTAATTGATATAAAGCTAGTTAAATTTAGGGGATAAGTAATCGTTTCTTGACTCTTTACACAAGTAGCAAACACGAGACCTTGCGGAGGGATTCCGTGGAGCAATTGTGTGTGAAACAAATGTTAGCAAGTAGACCTTGAGCTAAGAGTATAACTACTAATATCAACCTAATAAATTCATAAATCTTAATGCATTTAACTAAATTGCATCTTGAGTGAGCTACTACTAGGTGGTTTGGTGAATAGAATCCGGTAGTCGAGAACTTCCATATCCGGTGATACTAGGGGTTTAGGGGTTTAGCACTGAGCTAGATGCTTTACCTACGGTTGGTGATAATATGTGACTAATAAAAAGTGGAAAAGAACATAACTTGAACCATTGTTTTACAACGAAGAAGGATTCCTTGATCTAATCTCTCTTATTGATTTCAACTTTATCTTTTTAATTGCTTTGTTTATTCTTTTACTTTATAAAATTTAAAACCCCTCTTTTTTGTGACATTATAAGACAACTAAAACCTCTTGATCCTCGTGGGAACGATCCTTACTATCGTTATATTATTTGTTAATTAGTGAGAAAAATATTAATTAATTTGTTGTGGTTACGACACGCATCAAATTTTGGCGTCGCTGCCGGGGAGCAGCGAACAATTTTAGTTGTTTTATTTTTCTTTTTGTTTTATTCTTGCTTTGTTAGATTATATATCGTATCTAACTTAGTTTCCGAGAATCTTGTTTCAGGTACTATATCTTTGGTGAATGCTTAAAGAGGGCAGACCGAGTCCAATTGGTATACGTCTTCGATCCGGCACTCAACTAAAGGACCTCTTTCGAGCGGTTAACACTCCGCTTCCTCCTTCTTCATCTAGTGAGTTCGTAGATTCCGATATAGACGAAGAAGAAATGGCTGATCATGTACTCAAGGATCTAGCTTCTCACAAGCTCGATACACAACAATAGTGTATCCAAACTAACTCAACCTTCAAGATCAAGCCGTGGTTGATCAGAGAGTTACCAAAGTTTCATGGCATGGTGAATGAAGATCCAAACAGGCATCTTATGGACTTCCAAACCATAGTCATGGCCATGCTTCCACCGGAAACTAATGTGGATGCAGCAATGTTGAAAGATTTCCCGTTCTCTTAGGCGGGCAATGCTAAGGAATGGTTCTATTATTTGCCTTCCGGAAGTATCACCACATGGAGTGGGATGAAGAAACTTTTCCTCGAGAGATATTTTCCTGCATCAAAATCTACTCAAATTCGCAAGGAGATTTGTGGGATGAAGCAAAATGTGGGAGAGTCATTGTATGAATGTTGGGAGCGATACAAGATATTGATGGCAAGCTGTCCACACCATCAATTCAGTGACGTCATGATACTCCAATACTTCTACGAAGCTCTCCACCCAAGTGATAGATCTCTTCTTGACGCCGCGGGTGGTGGTGCATTAATGAACAAGACGTTGATCCAAGCTAGAGAGTTGATTGAAAGTATGGCTGCAAACTCGCAACAATTCTACACAAGAGAAGAACCAATGGTTAGGCGAGTGCATGAAGTTAGTGATTCACCATCACACCTTGATCAAAGGATCAGTAACATGGAGATAATGATGCAAAGGATGGCTGCAGTTATCATACCTTCATATGATGAGACCGAACAAGTAAATGCTTTATATACAAATAAAAAGCCAAGGTACGATCCATACTCCAATACTTACAATTTCGGTTGGAAGGATCGCCCTAACTTTATTTATGCCAACAAGCAAGCGGCGGATCCTAATCCATATGTGCAACAAGTTGGTTTCCAACAATCACGCTTCCAACCTCAACAACAATTCCAACCACAACAAGTCAAGGAGCGTGATTCTTCGAGTGATGACAAGCTCAATGCGTTAATGCAAGGCATGCAAGGTTTACTTCTATGTTACAACAAAGCCAACAAAAGAATGAATTGGCCATTAAGGCTTTGGAAACTCAAATGGGACAATTGGCAACCGATGTGCATCTATTAAAATCTCAAGCATCCACAAATCTTCCTTCACAACCATTTGTGAATCCAAGAGAGAATGTTAATGCGGTTACGTTAAGAAGTGGGACACAAGTGGAGAGTCCAAGTCACCATGAAGAAGTTAGTGAAGAGATAGTCAAAAACAAGGAGGAAGTCGCACCAAAGGAGAATCCAACACCTACCAACCAATCCAAGGAAACGGTTTCTAGTTTCACTACTTCACCTCCTTTTCCTAGTCGTTTTGCTAAGTCTAAGAAAGAAGCTCAAGACAAGGCACTCATGGATATCTTCAAGAAGATAGAAATCAACATCCCATCAATAGAGGCCATCAAGACAATGCCAAGGTATGCTAAGTTCATGAAGGAATTATGCACAAAGAAGGATAGGTTGCTTGATAATAAAATTACTAAAGTTGGCGAGAGTGCGTTGGCTATGCTACTGAAGAAGATGCCTACAAAGTGCACGGATCCCGGTGGTTTCACGGTTCCAATTACTATTTGTACAAAAAGGTTTGAACATGCTTTACTTGACTTGGGAGCTTCCATAAGTGTAATGTCGACGGATATATATGACTCGTTGACTTGGGAGCTTCCATAAGTGTAATGTTTCATATATTTCTTTACCCATGGATGATGAATTACTTGTACCATCTATTATGAAGGCGCCTAAGCTAGAGTTGAAGCCACTTCCCGAACATTGAAGTATGCTTTCTTGGGAGATGAAGATGAGGTTTCGGTGATTATTGTAAAGAACCTCACACCGGTACAAAAAGACCGTTTGCTTAGAATTTTGAAAGAGTACAAAACGGCTATTGGGTGGACAATTGCGGACATCAAAGGCATTAGTCCATCCGTGTGCATGCATAGAATTCTAATGGAAGAGAACGTGAAGCCGGTACGTGATGCTCAACGTAGGCTTAATCCTCCCATGATGGAGGTTGTGAACAAAGAGATACTCAAATTGCTAAGTGTGTGGGTGATCTACCCAATATCCAATAGCAAATGGGTTAGTCCGGTACAAGTGGTACCAAAAAAGTCCGGTGTTACGGTTGTTAGAAATCAAGACGATGAACTTGTTCCTACAAGAGTTCAAACCGGTTGGAGAGTGTCATTGATTATAGAAAGCTTAATTCCGCAACTCGAAAGGATCACTTTCCTTTACCTTTCATTGATCAAATATTGGAGCGGTTAGCGGGGCATTCTCATTATTATTTCTTGGACGGTTATTCGGGATACAACCAAATTGTTATTGCACCGGAGGACCAAGAGAAGACCACTTTCACTTGTCTGTTTGGAACGTTTGCATATAGACGGATGTCGTTTGGTCTTTGCAATGCACCGGCTACTTTCCAAATATGCATGGTAAGTATATTCTCAGATTATGTGGAGCGCATCATTGACGTATTTATGGATGATTTCATTGTTTATGGTAATTCTTTTGATAGTTGTTTAGAAAACCTTGAACTAGTTCTTAAACGATGCATATACACAAACCTCGTCCTTAATTGGGAGAAATGTCACTTTATGGTAAACCATGGCATAGTACTTGGTCACATCGTGTCCTCTCGAGGGCTCTAAGTGGACAAGTCAAAGATAGATTTAATAAGGAACTTACAATATCCCACTTCGGTGAGGGAAATCCGTTCATTTCTTGGCCATGAAGGTTTATATAGGCGTTTTATCAAGGATTTCTCCAAAATCTCCATGCCGATGTGCAAGTTATTACAAAAGGAGGTACCTTTTGACTTCAACAAGGAATGCAAGGATGCCTTTGACAAATTGAATGCAATGTTGACAAGTGCGCCAATTATCAAATCACCGGATTCGAATCTTCCATTTGAATTAATGTGTCATGCTAGTGATTATGCGGTTGGAGCCGTTTTGGGTCAAAGGGTGGACAAATTGTCCCATGTTATCTATTATGCATTGAGGACCTTTAACGATGCACAAATCAACTATTCTACCACGGAGAAGAAGTTATTGGCTATAGTTTTTGCACTGGAAAAGTTTCGATATACTTGGTGGGCACAAAGGTTATTGTATATTCCGATCATGCCGCACTTATATACTTAATAAAGAAGAAAAAAGCTAAGCCAAGGCTAATCCGATGGATCCTATTGCTACAAGAGTTCGACATAGAAATTCGAGACAAGAAAGGTGTGGAGAATATCGTTGCGGATCATCTCGGTAGACTTGTTATGTCTCAAGAAGAACTTCCATTACAAGACCGCTTTCCGGACGAACAACTTTTCTCCTTGGAAAATTCTACACCTTGGCACGCGGATATAATGAATTACTTAGTGACAAGGAAGGTACCTAATACAATGTCTAACTTCCAAAAGTTGAAACTTAAGAAGATAGCCAAGCAATATGTATGGGATGAACCATACTTATGGAAATATGGCGTGGATCAAATGATACGAAGGTGCGTGCCTAATTCCGAATTTCAATCCATTCTCTCTTTTTGTCATACTCTTGCTTGTGGCGGCCATTTTTGGTTGTAAACGTACCACTCTCAAAGTTCTCGAGAGTGGATTTTATTGGCCCACCTTGTTTGAATATACACATGTTTTTTGTAAATCGTGTGATAGATGTCAAAGAACGGGAAATCTAGGTGCTCGAAATCAAATTCCACTCACACCAATTCTTGCCATTGATATTTTTGATGTGTGGGGAATCGATTTTATGGGCCTTTTTGTCAATTAAAATGGAAATTTTTATATACTTCTTGCGGTGGATTATGTTTCGAAATGGGTGGAAGCTAGAGCCACCAAAACTAATGATTCTCAAGTTGTTTGTGATTTTGTAAGAGAAAACATATTCACTAGGCATGGTACACCAAGAGTGGTGATAAGCAATGGAGGCTCACATTTTAAGAAGGCTTTCCACGCTCTCCTCAAGAAGTACAACATTACACATAAGATTGATACGCCTTATCATCCACAAACTAGTGGACAAGTTGAAATTTAAAACCGTGAGATCAAGTCCATTCTTGAGAAAACGGTGAATACTACAAGGAAAGATTGGAGCTTTAAGCTTAATGATGCACTTTAGGCGTATAGAACGGCGTACAAGACACCAATTGGAATGTCTCCATATCGGTTGGTTTACGGTAAAGCTTGTCATCTTCCGGTTGAACTTGAACATAATGCTTATTGGGCGATAAAGAAATGCAACATGGAGTATGATGAAGCGGGGAAGCAAAGAAAGTTACAACTAAATGAGCTAGAGGAGATACGTAATGATGCATATGAGAATGCCCATATTTACAAGGAAAAGACCAACCTTTTTCATGATAAGATGATTTCTCGTAAAAGCTTCGAAGTGGGACAAAAAGTACTTTTATATCATTCTCGCCTTAAACTATTTCCTGGAAAGTTAAGGTCCCGTTGGATTGGACCATATGTTGTTACTAATGTTTTTCCTTATGGTGCAGTTGAAATTACTAGTCTTAGAGACAACTCGGTTTCCAAGGTCAACAGCCATAGATTGAAGCCATACTACGAGAACATCGCATATGTGAATGTGGATGAACTTTCATTTGAAGATTCACTCCCTCTGGAGGAGTAATGTGAAGCAAGAGCTAAGTCGGGCCGTCGAATTTAAAACAAGCGCTTAATGGGAGGCAACCCATAGGTTTTGTATTTCTTACCTTTTACTTTTTTTATTTTTTTTATTTTTTTTTTATTTTTCTTGTTCCATATCATGTTAGGGTTTCCCACCTTGACTTTACTAGGACGATTCAATTACATTGAGGACAATGTAAGATTTAAGCGTGGGGGAGTGGTTAAGCATATTAAATTTTTTTTGCATAAAACCTCCAACTTTTAGATATTTTAAAGTCACTAGCATACTTCTAGGTATGTTTACATAGAGAATTCTGACCGACATAACTGAACTTGGAAGTGTTAGGGAACTACGTTCGAATTTCTTGATTGTTAGAGTGTTAAATAATGGATTTAATCATGCCGGTGATGCATATTAGGAGCAGGGAGACATGCATTATTAGAGTTGCTGATCAATCATTAGTGGAGACTACCCTATTTATGTCATGCGAGGAACCGACCAGATTTCTTTATAAATAACTAAAGAGCTTTCTTTTGAGTGTGTGTCACCGTATGTTAATTCCGGGTAGAATGGTGAGCTACCCAACCTCCCACCAATAGAAGCACTACTCTTTGATCTCTTGAGTGCTAATTTTGTCAATAATGAGGGTGACGTCTATAGATGAAAGCCTCCTTCTTGTAGTTCGATTTGCAGTTAGAACCATTCTCTTTCTCGAAAAAACGGATCCATAGAAACACCATCATCATCAATAAGGGAGAGACATCAAAATCTACAAGGAAAGTTGAAAATGTTCAAGGTTTACAAGCAACGGAACAAGAAAAGAGTAAATTTCATATCCAAGTAAAGCAACATAAAATGAGCGGATTTTTATATATACATGTTGAAGACTTACATAGCAATGAGCATAATTTTATATCCAAGTTGAAGACTTATTTACAAGAGCAAAGAAAAGCAAAAGGTGAGAATTATTGAAGTTTACGATTTCGAGACGATACAAGTTGTGAAGAATTAAGCGGTAAAGTACTTTTCCCGCGACCATGGTTTGTTTTTATTTTCACCTTGTTTTGTATTTTATTTCTCTTGTCTCTTTAAAAAAAATGAAAAAAAAAAATGAGACAAGAGAAAAATTTATCATTATTTTTAATATTTATTTAATAAGCCGTGGGGAAGGAAAAATCTATAAGGAAGTTTCGGGCGACAAGGATTTAAGGTAAAGAGTTACAAATTGTCAAGGATCTACGAAGTTCGAGAGTTTATCATCAATAGTTGAAGCTGAAGACGAAGACCAAGAAGATGAAGACGAGGAGCGGAATACGTTTCTATTGGATGCCGTGAGAGTGTTGTTATCTGATAGACACTTTTTTTGTGTCTAATTTGTCCTCAATGTCCGTATTGTTGGAACTTTATTTTTGTACTAATATTGTGTTTTTATGTATTTTTAGGAAATAAACATTTTTGGAAAATCCGGCTCGAAAAGTTGATTTTGGCACCCGGAGGACAAGTGTTATTCGGACTCTCGCTTTTGGATAAGGGGTAACCTAATTACTAAGGGGCACCCCCAGGTCACCCCCAAGGCAGCTGCTATTCGCACCCCTACTCTGGATAGGGGGATACCAATTTCTTCCCCATTTGAAACGATTTTGGCGGGAAATTTCTAAACAGTTCTGGCAGAATTTCGATCGTTAAAATGAAGGGGTTATGGGTCGATTCAATGGCTGAAATTTGGTATAGAGATGTGATATAGGTTAAGGAACATAGTATGGGTGACATGATCGATCAAATTTGGCTGTAATTTTCGGTATGATTCACACACCCAAAACAGAGAACGTGGACTGTAACACGAGCAAAATTGAAGTTCTTGTGTGCATGGGGGAGTTCTGCTGGCGTTGGAAGAATGTTGAGGCGTGAATAAGTCGAATTGGAGCGTGCTGGACCAGAGAAAACGCGTGAAAAGCTAAAACAGGAAAGAAAATATCCGAAAATATTTTCTTTGACTGCCGAGGATTTGTGGAGTTATGGAGGATATTTGATGCATGCTTCGGGTTTAAATAGAGTACTTGGAGGTCAGAGAAAGGTTGTCGAGAGTCTGGGGGGCTGAGGAGTGCCAGATAAGAAGAAATTCGAGTTTTCCCAAACTCGGTTTCTGCTGCTGCTGCTGCTGATGAACATGAAGAACACGAAGAACGGACCTGCAACAGCAGTCGTTTTTCTACAATAGTAACGACTAACACTTGTGGGTCGTAATCAGGAAGTCTTATTTTCCACAGCGTTTGCGACAGGGCTTCAACGGTCTTATTTTGTCATTGAGTGTCGTAGTTCTCTGGTTTTATTGTATTTCTCATATTCTCATCATTTGTAAACCATTTTTGAGCCATAATAAATTATTTTGAGAGCATTTTTACTATGATGAGTTAAACCCCAACACTGGGACGACGGAGGAGGCCGAGCTTCATACATGGGTAATTTTATTAATTCTTTTTAAGACTTTTGCATTAAAAATTAATTGAAATATGATTTGATTAAATTGGGTGTTATTTGATTAGATGGGTCATGCTTAGCTTAGGTGATTTGATGTTCCATGCTTAACATTTACAATCAATGTTTTGAGAATCTACTTTGGCAAAACAAGAGTCCATATATGTTTTGAGCGATTATTGTTGAGAATAAATCATTGAGCCCTATGTTATGAAGATTGTCCGAATCATTAGTCCCAGTACCTATCACCATTGTTAATATTTTTATTAAATCTAAAAATTCCATTTCTTTCACAAGTCTGAAACGAATCATATTTACTACAACCCCAGAAAATCAATAATCATTATCATCATTGCAATCAGATGTGAAGGTGAGTAAGTAATCTCATCCTCAATAATAATGGTTGATTTCCTTTCTTAGAGATCGTCAGAAAAATGGTTTTTCAAAACGTTAAAAGATGTGGGTTTTTAAAATATTTCGGAAGTTGTCCTTCCCACCATTCAATGTGTTGCAGGAATTATCTCTTCATTCCTACCTGCACACATGTGAGAACCATAAAAGTACGTCTTTTGACTCCGAATATGATGTCCATAGTGCAACTATCTTAGTAGAGCTCTGTCACTTTATATGAATTTTAGTATGCTTGAGTGCAAACTCGTGTACAACAATGGAATTTCGCATCAGGGTACTTCCTCCTGTAGTCAGTGATTGTAAGCCAACCAAGGAGATTCTTTAGTGCCTTCCAAGGTTCTGCATAGATAAGCTAGGGTATGGAGTAATGGTTTTGTGGGCACACCTCTGGTAAACCCTCCCGAGATTAACTCGGTTTTATTTATTTTATTTTTATTAATTTTGCTCGAGGACTAGCAAATAATAAGTTTGGGGGTATTTGATAGACACATTTTTGTGTCTAATTTGTCCTCAATGTCCGTATTGTTGGAACTCTATTTTTGTACTAATATTGTGTTTTTATGTATTTTTAGGAAATAAACATTTTTGGAAAATTCGGCTCGAAAAGTTGATTTTGGCACCCGGAGGACAAGTGTTATTCGAACTCTCGCTTTTGGATAAGGGGTAACCTAATTACTAAGGGGCACCCCCAGGTCACCCCCAAGGCAGCTGCTATTCGCACCCCTACTCTGGATAGGGGGATACCAGTTTCTTCCCCATTTGAAACGATTTTGGCGGGAAATTTCTAAACAGTTCTGGCAGAATTTCGATCGTCAAAATGAAGGGGTTATGGGTCGATTCAATGGCTGAAATTTGGTATAGAGATATGATATAGGTTAAGGAACATAGTATGGGTGACATGATCGATCAAATTTGGCTGGAATTTTCGGTATGATTCACACACCCAAAACAGAGCACGTGGACTGTAACACGAGCAAAATTGAAGTTCTTGTGTGCATGGGGGGAGTTCTGCTGGCGTTGGAAGAGTGTTGAAGCGTGAATAAGTCGAATTGGAGCGTGCTGGACCAGAGAAAACGCGTGAAAAGCTAAAACAGGAAAGAAAATATCCGAAAATATTTTCTTTCACTGCCGAGGATTTGTGGAGTTATGGAGGAGATTCGATGCATGCTTCGGGTTTAAATAGAGTACTTGGAGGTCAGAGAAAGGTTATCGAGAGTCTGGGGGGCTGAGGAGAGCCAGAGAAGAAGAATTCGAGTTTTCCCAAACTCGGTTTCTGCTGCTGTTGCTGCTGATGACATGAAGAACGCGAAGAACGGACCTGCAACAGCAGTCGTTTTTCTACAGTAGTAACGACTAACACCTGTGGGTCGTAATCAGGCAGTCTTATTTTCCACAGCGTTTGCGACAGGGCTTCAGCAGTCTTATTTTGTCACTGAGGGTCGTAGTTCTCTGGTTTTATTGTATTTCTCATATTCTCATCATTTGTAAACCATTTTTGAGCCATAATAAATTATTTTGAGAGCATTTTTACTATAATGAGTTAAACCCCAACACTGGGACGACGGAGGAGGCCGAGCTTCATACATGGGTAATTTTATTAATTCTTTTTAAGACTTTTGCATTAAAAATTAATTGAAATATGATTTGATTAAATTGGGTGTTATTTGATTAGATGGGTCATGCTTAGCTTAGGTGATTTGATGTTCCATGCTTAACATTTACAATCAATGTTTTGAGAATCTACTTTGGCAAAACAAGAGTCCATATATGTTTTGAGCGATTATTGTTGAGAATAAATCATTGAGCCCTATGTTATGAAGATTGGACGAATCATTAGTCCCAGTACCTCTCACCATTGTTAATATTTTTGTATATATATTTTTATTAAATCTAAAAATTTCATTTCCTTCACAAGTCTGAAACGAATCTTATTTACTACAACCCCAGAAAATCAATAATCATTTTGGCGCCGCCGACGCGGATATGTGCTAAGGTAGAATTTTTAGGTTTTTATTTTTTTTACTATTATTTGTTCCTTTTTACGTTTCTTTTTGTGTCTTTGATTTACAGGTTCGAAGTGGAATACCGAGGACTTGGGAACAAAAAGCTAAAAGCTAAAAGAGAAGAAAAAAATACATAACTTTTTTTTTTTTTTAGGATTTGTAAATAGGCTTTATTTTTCATAATTTTTGTAATTTTTGGACTTTTTATTTAGACTTATTCTGGACAATTGGACTTTATTCTTTTTTTAACCCTACGGAAGGGTATTATTAAAAAAAAAAATTATATAAAATGTGTGCAGGGAAGGACGACGATTACTATATCGTCTCGGCCCCTCGGGTTCGTACATGACATAGGAGTCGTGGCCCGAGTCGACTTCAACGGTTCATCCCTCGTCTGGTACGGGAGGTAAGTCCATTGAAACACTCGCGAATCTCCTGTAAGCGAGTTACTGTATTCCTTAAGGTGATTCATTGATTGAGGACGAATTTGGACTGTTTTTAAATTCCTAGTAAAGGGCAAGGCCTGGCCAATACAAGATAAGGGTTCGGATTTCATCACCGCTCCCTTCTTGCCCGCCTTAGGAAAACGAAACCTAACGCAAACCCAAGCTTTAAAATTTGGAATAGAATGAGACCGATAGGGTACGAGCTTAATAGGAAACTCGTTCGAAAAATATTGGTTTCTCTTTAAGCACACTTCAAAGTTCATGATGGTTTCTGTGAGTTGAATGCGTGACTGCGCCGCCTTCTAATGCGGTGAGGCCTTGGGTATCAAAGCTCTACTAAGCTTCCCTCGCCTCGATTCAACTTACATTAGCTCGGATTGATTCCATAGGGGTGTGCTCAAATTGTAACGAATTCCTTTTCGAAGGAATAGAAGCTGGTCTAGAAAACAATCTAAGTGGAGCCATCATGATTTTTGTTTGCTAGAAATCTTTAGGTTTGCTTTGGTGGAGTCGAGTCGGCCTTGTTTGTGGTTGTGTAGAATTCCCTTGCAATTAAGAATGTCGAGCTGGTATGATAGAAGCCAATACAATGAATATCAACCTGAATTTGAATATGGACATCATCTTTTCTATGACCATGTTGGGAATAGTGGTTGGGAACGCCATCATTTGGAAGGATATGGGTCATACCCTGGTGAGCCCAATTACTATCCACACATGCATCAGTCTTACGAGCAAGAAGATTATAGTACTAGTTCTTCGTCTCTAGAGGATACAATCAAACTATTGAAAAGTAGTCCTTTTTATGATCCCTCTGTTCCTATTCCTCCTTTAGAAGAGTCCCTCAGGGAGTTAGCTGAGTCGACGCGTAAGTTAGCTGAGATGAATAGTGTAATTCTAGACGAAAGAACTACAATAATGAGTGAACTTTCTATAGAGGAATCCCTCAAGCTGATGGCTGAGACGAACGAAAGACTTGCTCGAAATAATCTTACATTCCAAAATAGTGTTTCCAATTTTACCCTTGATGTAAATAGTGAATATTTTCCCAATTTAGAGGACGAGGTTAGAATAAAAGACACTACTTATTTAGATAAGGTTCAATCATCTTCGTACTATGATGATGAGGATAGCAGTTAATGAAGAATCTGAAATTTGTAGGCATAGTGATCAGGAGTCTAGTAATCCAATTGAGCTGTATAGTGATTATATTATTTCTAGTTCAAATCCAAATAATTTTTATGATTATTCACCTATTCAAAAGGACGAGGATTTGAATAGGGATACCACCGTTTTAGACGATGTAGATTTTCCTTTTGATTACGAAGCCGATAGTGGTTTAGAGGAACGGGTTCATTTCGAAAATACTGTTTTAGAGTCTAGCGACTTAGAAACAATAGTCTTGGAAGAAGAAGATAGACCCGTAGAGATGAGTAAAGATTCACTACCTGATAATAACTTAGAAGAATATCTTGAATATTTTAAGGACTCTGAAGATACGGAAATTCAAGAAATAATTAGAGGTCTATCTAGAGACACTGAAAACTCTAAGTTTGGGGGTGATTATCACTTCCCTAGTGCCTTACCTTTAACTCTCAGAAAGTCCCCACACTTAGGACTTGATATCTGTGCCTCCACCATTTTACAAGATTACCTTCATACTCGTTTTCCCGAGCCTAATGATGTCCATGAAGGAGTTCAGTTATTAGAAACCCATCCTCTGGTTGATGTGGTTTTCCCAGGCTATGATACCCAGATTGACTCTGTTTTCCCACCAAATAGTTTTCTTCCAACTGTGGGAACGTTTTAAATGAGTCGAATATTAAGTTCTGAGACTAAGCCTAAGTACTTTAGGTTAATAGAATCGACACATTTTCCTAAGAATGACCACTACTCTCACTGTGGTCAACTATGTAAGTCATATCTGATTGACTTAGAGGATCCGCAATTATTTAGGTTATTACTTCGTGATTCTAAGTTCGTATTTGAGTTTTTACAGACTCTAAGACCTAGTGATTCGGATCCCATCTATGAAGAAACGCAGCCAATGAAAATATTCTATTTAGACCCTTTCATAGAACCTGAACCTGAACCGCAATTAGTGATAGTTTTCAGGAAACTAGGTAAGGGCATGCTATTCTTGTCCACTTTCTTGGTTCATTGCAGTTTCCTTTGGTCAGCTCTATTTAGTTTTGAAGACCCACAGTTATTTCGACTGTTACTTTATGGTTCGATTTGACTAAACCTTTCCTAAGTCTGGCTGAAGACTTTAAACTTAGCACTTCTTGGGAGGTATCCCATGCTCATGCAACACGGTAATATCTTTCCTTAACTATTTCGCTTCAAATGGTAACAGTTTCTCCTTATTCATGCTTTTAGTTTCATCTTTAGAACATTGAGGAAAATGTTAGATTTAAGTTTGGGGGTATGGGAGAAACTTTTTAGTTGCAATTAGTAAACTCCAGAGCCTAAAAATTTATGCCTATTAAGGTTTGCACTAACCAATCTAATTGGATGGGAACATCTTGGTTGTAGGAGTTGAGGAACCAATATGATTAGATGGAAACATCTATAGAGTCTATTCATAAAAGCACAGAGCTCAGGTGTTATAAATAAAATGATAGTTGCACCATATCTCGTTGAGTCCTTTTCATTTCTTTTTTTCATTTTATTTTTTCATTTTAAACTATGTTTCTCTAAGTGATTAGGTGGGGCACACGATTCAAGTTGTTACCACTGCTAGGGTGAATTAGAGTGACTGAGTTACTAAAAAAAAAAAAAAGACCGGACCAGTTAGACCAATCGGAATAAGTATTAACACTTGGATAGCAATATGCGTGTGTTCTCCCTGTTTCCGTCGCCTAAGCAAGCGTGGAATGCAGGACCCGTGGGAACTATCGTGTAATCTGCTGACAAGAAGCATGCGCTTGGATCAAAAAGATCTATTCATGCCGTTAAGTTAAAAAAAAATGGTTATTGTTCTGTGTAGTCAACTGTTGGTTCCATTGTATTTGCCAGTTTGTTGATCTAGATTTAAGTTATTAACCACTGGTTCCCTTGTATATGCCAGTTGTGTTGATATTAGTCAGACCGGTATCTCAGTCCATTAGGATAGGTTCATTCTGGCAGTGGCCTTCAGACAGATATGTGAAACATCGATCATTTGGTTAACATCAAAAACATCTACATTTTTCTATTTCCATCTCCTTTTTCTATCCATATGATTAGTTTGACTCCGAATATGATGTCCATAGTGCAACTATCTTAGTAGAGCTCTGTCACTTTATATGAATTTTAGTATGCTTGAGTGAAAACTCGTGTACAACAATGGAATTTCGCATCAGGGTACTTCCTCCTGTAGTCAGTGATTGTAAGCCAACCAAGGAGATTCTTTAGTGCCTTCCAAGGTTCTGCATAGATAAGCTAGGGTATGGAGTAATGGTTTTGTGGGCACACCTCTGGTAAACTCTCCCGAGATTAACTCGGTTTTATTTATTTTAATTTAAAAATTTTGCTCGAGGACTAGCAAATAATAAGTTTGGAGGTATTTGATAGACACATTTTTGTGTCTAATTTTTCCTCAATGTCCGTATTGTTGGAACTCTATTTTTGTACTAATATTGTGTTTTTATGTATTTTTAGGAAATAAACATTTTTGGAAAACTCGGCTCGAAAAGTTGATTTTGGCACCCGGAGGACAAATGTTATTCGGACTCTCGCTTTTGGATAAGGGGTAACCTAATTACTAAGGGGCACCCCCAGGTCACCCCCAAGGCAGCTGCTATTCGCACCCCTACTCTGGATAAGGGGATACCAGTTTCTTTCCCATTTGAAACGATTTTGGCGGGAAATTTCTAAACAGTTCTGGCAGAATTTCGATCGTCAAAATGAAGGGGTTATGGGTCGATTCAATGGCTGAAATTTGGTATAGAGATGTGATATAGGTTAAGGAACATAATATGGGTGACATGATCGATCAAATTTGGCTGGAATTTTCGGTATGATTCACACACCCAAAACAGAGCACGTGGACTGTAACACGAGCAAAATTGAAGTTCTTGTGTGCATGGGGGGAGTTCTGCTGGCGTTGGAAGAGTGTTGAAGCGTGAATAAGTCGAATTGGAGCGTGCTGGACCAGAGAAAATGCGTGAAAAGCTAAAACAGGAAAGAAAATATCCGAAAATATTTTCTTTCACTGCCGAGGATTTGTGGAGTTATGGAGGAGATTCGATGCATGCTTCGGGTTTAAATAGAGTACTTGGAGGTCAGAGAAAGGTTATCGAGAGTCTGGGGGGCTGAGGAGAGCCAGAGAAGAAGAATTCGAGTTTTCCCAAACTCGGTTTCTGCTGCTGTTGCTGCTGATGACATGAAGAATGCGAAGAACGGACCTGCAACAGCAGTCGTTTTTCTACAGTAGTAACGACTAACACCTGTGGGTCGTAATCAGGCAGTCTTATTTTCCACAGCGTTTGCGACAGGGCTTCAACAGTCTTATTTTGTCACTGAGGGTCGTAGTTCTCTGGTTTTATTGTATTTCTCATATTCTCATCATTTGTAAACCATTTTTGAGCCATAATAAATTATTTTGAGAGCATTTTTACTATGATGAGTTAAACCCCAACACTGGGACGACCGAGGAGGCCGAGCTTCATACATGGGTAATTTTATTAATTCTTTTTAAGACTTTTGCATTAAAAATTAATTGAAATATGATTTGATTAAATTGGGTGTTATTTGATTAGATGGGTCATGCTTAGCTTAGGTGATTTGATGTTCCATGCTTAACATTTACAATCAATGTTTTGAGAATCTACTTTGGCAAAACAAGAGTCCATATATGTTTTGAGCGATTATTGTTGAGAATAAATCATTGAGCCCTATGTTATGAAGATTGTCCGAATCATTAGTCCCAGTACCTATCACCATTGTTAATATTTTTGTATATATATTTTTATTAAATCTAAAAATTCCATTTCCTTCACAAGTCTGAAACGAATCATATTTACTACAACCCCAGAAAATCAATAATCATTATCATCATTGCAATCGGATGTGAAGGTGAGTAAGTAATCTCATCCTCAATAATAATGGTTGATTTCCTTTCTTAGAGATCGTCAGAAAAATGGTTTTTCAAAACGTTAAAAGATGTGGGTTTTTAAAATATTTCGGAAGTTGTCCTTCCCACCATTCAATGTGTTGCAGGAATTATCTCTTCATTCCTACCTGCACACATGTGAGAACCATAAAAGTACGTCTTTTGAGTTCAATTTCATAAAACCCTTTTTGGTGAGGCAGAAGTCGAGGCGAAATGCTTATTGATCGCTCTCAAACACGCGTTATCTCATTATGTTGTGGTTATTTCTCACTCAAGATTTAAGAACGAGAATATGCTCTTTTGTATTTCTAACTTATTATTACTAGCATGCAAAAACTCTATGTCCTCATAGCTCTTTGGATGCTTGGGACGCTAGAAAGCTTTGAAATTGGAGTAGGTTTTATTTGATTTGCTCGAGGACTAGCAAAGTCTAAGCGTGGGGGAATTTGATAGGTGTCTTAAACACCTAATTTACTATGTAGTAGTTATGCTTTCTTTGCTATTTTTTCTTCTGAATTTTGTATTTTACGTTTGTTTTTGAGTTATTAGGTACTGTGGAAGTCATACGGAGAAAAAGAAGAAGAAATCATCCAAAGTTGAGCGAAAGGGCGTAATTGTTATTTCACAGACGAGTGATATTTGGATCCCAGATAAGGTTAAGGGGTATCCAGTCTTTTGTTAGCAGGAAAGTGTTAAATACACCCGGGAAAATTAGGGGTTGACAACTTGAGTGACCCTTATCTGAGACTATGGGTTGTCTTAATCCATCCTACATATGCCCTAAAATCGAGCGGCTTATTCATTCTCATTTCTCTAAATTATTAGTTCACTCATTTCCCTAAAACCTAGAAAAGAAAGAGAAAGCAGCAGCGGCTGCTATTGTTGCCGAGAGATCGATATGAAGGCACAGACAGGGAGAGAAAGCTATTGGGAAATTGAAGTTAGAAACTGAAGCTGATATAAGCAGAGATCGAGATTTAAATGAATTTCAGAATTTCAGGAGCTAGGGTTTGAGAAATTGATGTTGCTGTTGATCTCAGAAATGGAAGTGTTGCTATAAATTGAACCTGGGAAGAAGAAGGAATAGAAGCAGATCGAGAGATTGATTACGGGTTCGACATTATGCAGTTGTTGGTGGTTTCCGCCATGAATGATTGAAGATGATGGTGGCTGTGCTAGAAGAAATTGGTTCCTATCTGAATCTGTTTTTGAGATCGATTAAATGGGTTTTGAAATTGGATTAGGGTTCTGAATTAATGAAGAAGAACAACTAGTTGTTGCCATGGATTAGAAGGGTTTTTGGTTGAATCTGTGATGGCCAAGACGACAAGAAATTGAAGGGGTTTCTGTGAATTTGTGAGACTGTGAAGCAATTATGAAGAAATAAAGAAAAGGGGATCTGGTGCAAAGACGAAGATGAATTGAGGTTAGGGTTTAGGAGATTAAACAAGGAAGATGGGTTTTGGTGGCTAATTGATGTGAATTGAAGAGAGGGTTATTTGAGAACAAGGATTGAAACACAGAGGGAAAAATTGATCTCATTCTTGAGCTGTTATGACATACAAGGAAAGAGGAGGACATGGTCATGGTGGATGAGTGCAGGTCAATGATGGTGGTCTAAGGCTGCTGTTGATGAAGGTTGTTACTGCAAATGAAGTTACAATAGATGTATGCTAGGTTTCTTAACAGGAGAAGACCAAAAAATAGGCCTGAAATTGGCCTGGAAATACACCTGAAACAGAGGAAACTCTTTCGGATTTTCTACTCTGACGAGTCAACTCAGACCGGCGATGACCGATCTAGCTTGTGGCTCAGTTGAGTCAGTATCCAGTAAGACCGAGTAAGATGCTGACTCGGTGTCTGACTTCCTCTTCCTTGACCCGGTTGACTAACAGAGACTGTTAGTTTGACAGTTATATGTAACGGTGCCGTGATGGAATATTCCGTGGACGGAGAAGAAGATTCCAGCACCGGCAGGGATATTTCCGGTGTCGTATTCCGGTGGTACCAGTGAAGTTCCGGCGACTCAATTAATGAAGAATTTTCTAGACTCATGGGTTTGAAGAATTGGGCTTGGATTTGGAAAGTAAACTTGGAAGATTAGGAGAATTGAACTTGAAATTGGAATTAGGCTCAAATTAGGAAAGTGGTGTTATTATGGATTAGGGATTCTATTTCTAAGAGGATTGCTAGGAAATTGAAGCCTATAAATAGAGAAGTTCTCTACACAACTTCTACACCTCTCTAGACACACAACACTTGTGTTTTTGCTTGCTTTGAAAATTCTTCTTTTAATTATTTATGTGAACTTTAAAAATTCTCCCTTTAATTATTTGTGTGAATTTTAAAAACATGAGTAGATAATTTTCTTATTGATTGAGGATGAATTCCTAATTGTTAACATGTTTTGAGTTTTGTTTTTAAATCTACATTGAAGTTTTTCACATGATTATCGTTTGTTTTTACTAATAGGAATGTTTATACATTCATGGTTGATTGATAGATTGTTTAGGAGGCCAACTAAATTGATTTGTTAATTGATCTAAAGCTAGTGAAAGTTAGGGGATAATTAATCGTTTCTTGACTCTTTACACAAGTAGCAAACACGAGACCTTGCGGAGGGATTCCGTGGAGCAATTGTGTGTGAAAACAACGTTAGAAAGTAGACCTTGAGCTAAGAGTCTAACTACTAATACCAACCTAATAAATTCATAAATCTTAATGTGTTTAACTAAATTACATCTTGAGTGAGCTACTACTAGGTGGTTTGGTGAATAGAATCCGGTAGTCGAGAACTTCCGTATCCAATGATACTGGGGGTTTAGGGGTTTACCACTGAGCTAGTTGCTTTACCTACGGTTGGTGATAATATGTGACTAATAAAAAGGGGAAAAGAACATAACTTGAATCATTGTTTTGCAACGAAGAAGGATTCCTTGATCTAATCTCTCTTATTGATTTCAACTTTATCTTTTTAATTGCTTTGTTTATTCTTTTACTCTATAAAATTTAAAACCCCTCTTTTTTGTGACATTATAAGACAACTAAAACCTCTTGATCCTCGTGGGAACGATCCTTACTATCGCTATTTTACTTGTTAATTAGTGAGAAAAATATTAAATAATTTGTTTTGGTTACGACACACATCATACACAAATGAAATGTGACTTCATTTATATATGGGTAACCGTACCTAAACGTGTAGACATGGTTGGCTCAACACTAGTTAACCAAAGTTATCCATATGAACACTTTTATATCAACCTTGTTTATCTTAATCACAACTAGATCAAATGACTCAAATGAAACTAGTTATAGAGTTGTTCAACTGTTTATATTCTCATAGAAGTATACAAGACAAAATTGAAGCAAAATTGATTTTGATTCACTCAAATCAATTCATGAACATTATAGCCACGGTTTGCAAAAGACTGCATTCCTTATTATATAAATGTATTTCTTCATGAACAAACCAATTTTAGAACATAACCCACTCAAGTATGCAAACGGGTATCCATACCTAAGTAGCCGGACTTGGTCTGGTTGGCCAGCGAACTGAAAAGATGAGGGTACCCAAATATAACTCAATCTAAAACTTTTCCACCTATAAGTCCTTTCTTCGAAAGTAATTGTCTATGGACTCAATCGAGACAATACAACTAATCGTTTCACACTTCGTGTGATCGTCTATGGATACGAGATCGAGACAATACAATAACGAAGTATGTTTACTTGATAAAAGGTTCGGACTTAACCAAACACAATAGGATTGCTATCAAGTAAATAAGAATTAATGTTTGTGTGATTTACTTTAAATTATATTAACAACAATTATAATTGCGGAAAATAAAAGTAAATGACACAACAAGATTTTGTTAACGAGGAAACCGCAAATGCAGAAAAACCCCGGGACCTTGTCCAGAATTGCATATTCTCGGGATTAAGCCGCTATACAAAATAAACCAACTTCTTATACTTGACACCAAACAACTAAATCTATAGTTCACCTAGTTTCGTATGTATTCCCACGCCTCCAACTTGTAATAAGTCAGGTACTTGGAACAATTCCTTTGGTTCGTATTCCAAACAGTAAAGGAACAACAAATCTATTCGGTAACAACTCTTTTCAATCAAGTGATATGATTTCGACAAAAGGCTCTTCCGTTTATCCAAATAAACTCCTTTGTCAGGTCCTTAGATCTATCAATCAACAATTACCGAAGTAATCGTTAGAGATTTTGTAATTAATATTCTTAATCCAAATAATGATATTGATGCTGATCTACTCAAATAATCAATCCAATCTATCACAAGGATAAACCGATTATAGTTGGATCCTTTTCCGCCGAAACAAGTATTGTGCACACCAAAGATTATGAACCCAAATCAGAAATCTTCAAAAGTCTTCTTTGTATTCAAATCTTCTTAGATCTTCAATAAATACTTGTACACAATCAACTTGAATCTCTTGTGATCAATCACACACAGAACGGAGTCTGTTAACGTTGGATTATCACAAGATGTCTTTAGATCTACAAACATTCTAAAGATCCCCGTCGAAACTTCGATCTAGTTTGAGTGAATCTTATATCAGAAGAGAAGATTCTCAAGAATAAACAAACTAGGTGCAATCAAATTTCAACAACCGTTAGTCAATCAAATCAATCAAAAACTAATAATAGACTGAAATTATCTAGTTTCCCACCAACGGTACTAATAGATCTTCTCAATCCCAAAGAAGTCTTTAAACCGAGCGGCCGAAAGATATTTCGCCTAATTAGGTTACTTTCCTCTCCGAATAGGCGGCTCCACCAGTAACAACACAACTAGGTAGTTTTGCTGGCTTTGAGGATTAGTTTGCTTGAAATGCAAACTTTGATATTTATAGACCAAGGAAGTTTGGACACCAAGGAATTTCCAAAACCGAAAATATTCTCAAGATACACATTAACGCCTAGATTCGGTTTCCATAATTCCTGGAAATGCTTTGTCCAAATAATGACCGAAATCTCAGTAGAAAATATTCAATTAGTAAATGCATATTACCAATTTTAACTTTCTAAAGATATGCATTTATTTGCTGGAATATAAAAGCATATAAAACTAAAAACCTTAATTAAAAGATTCTTAATTTATTTCGATCCGGGATTCTTTCCTTTAGCTATTAAGGAATATCTTTGAACAATAAAAGAAAAGAGTTACTGCACGTGTTCAAAGTATGTCGACATATTTACTTTGTAAATCCTTTTTCATACTTACAATCTTGGAACCGATTTACCACACTTCCAAAGAAGTTTAGAATTGGTTCATCTGACTTCCAAGAATTATGTGATTGATCAAGAACACTTAATCACCAATCATGGGTTTCACGGTTCTACCAAAACAAGTTTCATTTATACCTCCATGTGAGTACAAGAAACAGTCACACTGGCTTTCCAAAATTCGTTTGACTAGGTACTAGGATCGGTTCCCACATATATATCGTATCTAACTTGTATTTGGTGCACATTTCCATAGGATCGGTTCCCAATATCTAAAAACGTGTTGCACATGTTCATAGGATCGGTTCCAATAACTAGAAACTTGATGCACCTCTTACAAGGATCGATTATCCTTTTGTGATTGGTTGCACCTCTTCATAGGATCGGTTCCCCAATATCTAGAGTTGGTCATACCAATAATAAAAAATCGATCATACCATCTCAGATGATTACTCTTCTTGGGATCTAACAGAGTTAAGATCATGTTCGATTCTTGAGACAATCTTTCTAATTCTTCGATATGGAACGAACCCTTGACAGTTTTTTACCTTTCGTGCTTCCCTTTTATTACTCCTTGTAACACTACGAGTTATAGGAGATATGCTTGACAAAACGTTTTACCAAGGGAAGACAATAAACCTAAGAGAAGATTTTTTTTCTTAAAACAGGGTTTTTCGAAACTACACACAATATGTTTTTCGAACTTCTCTTTTTATTGGAAGGGGGATATTCTTTAAATATCTTTTATTACTGAAAATAGAAGCTTCCATTAACATGTTCCCTTGATTTTTTATGTGCTTTTTCCCATCCAAAGTTATGAGCACGACAAGGATGAGAGAGCACAAAATCGATACAACTAAGTTGTATCGGGGTAAGCTTTTTCTAGCTTACATCGTTTATCAGAAACATAGTTCATATTTCTTTTCGGTAATTTCTGCCCAAAATATTTTCTCCCAAGATGATGATCTTTTCTAACTCTAGAGATATGATCATGTGGAGAAACTGTACTGATGCGAGAATTTTCATAGATGGATAAATCTCTCTTAATTCTTTCGATGAATTTTTAATATGAATCTCTTATTCTAAGGACTTCCTTATGAAGCACATCAGTATGATTGTCTGAAACAGTAATCGAAAATTCGAGATTGTTTCCTCTGGCAGAGATTCTCTCTTTCCCTTCCTTTTGGAGTCGTTCTTCATCAAAACAAGAATTGTTTCGATATGGGTGAGGAGGAACCTTTTTCCAGAAGCGATTATCAACTCTTAATTTTGATTCCTTTGAGTTGATCTTATAGGGTTGTGGCATAATCCGTCTTTCTACTGATGAATGATCTTTCAGTTTTTTAAGACAAGAAACTTCCTTTAAAAAATTTACCACTGTATTTTGAAGTAGTATAAGTTTCCTGTCAAGTGAGTGAAGGTTGTATTCCTTAAGATCATTATCACGGAATCGGTTCAAAGTTCCCTTTGCACAAGATTTTGTTAGATCATCATTAGATCTAGAAGATGGTTTCTTATCCTCTTCTGAATTGATGTAGTTAGGCAAACTACCATCATCTTGATATGTTTCAGATGTGATTAAACTGGTTTTATCACAGTCAGTAAGAGTCGAGCAAGGAATTTTAGTGTCCTTATTATCAGAAGAAATCACAACAACATCATTAGTCAGAGTCATATAACGTGTTTCTTGATCTAGTGTAAGAGAGTTACCAATAGTTTCTAGTTTGATAGTGAGATCCATATTGTCTTTGGCTGGAGCATTTAGTTGACTGTCTTTTTCTCTGATCTCATTCTTAAGAAGATTTGACTTTGTCTTTAATATTAGCAGCTTCGTAGACGGAGATTTTATAGGCTTTAGGAGTTTTACCAACTCTTTATCAGCATCTTCTCTTTCATCAGAGATATACTTAGATGTTTTCGTAACTGCTAGATCATGAGTCAACGAAGTAGTAACATATTCAACATTTGAGTATTCATACTCTTGCATAACTGAATCGGACATAGATTCAATTTCTTATAGGTTGGATCGCACCAAAGACAGATTGTTTGATATTTTCGTGTTTGCCTTCTCTGATACCAATTGAAAAGACGAGGGTACACAAATATACCTCAATCTAAAACTTTTCCACCTATAAGTCCTTTCTCCGAAAGTGATTGTCTATGGACCGAGTAGAGACAATACAACTAATCGGTTCACACTTCGTGTGATCGTTTATGAATACGAGATCGAGACAATATAACAACGAAGTATGTTTACTTGTGTTGATGGTGGTTTTTAGCTTAGGGTCAAAATCCTAAAACTGTATATATGACATGACATCACTATGACCATTAACACATTTATTGAATCAATCAGCATGCCTACGTAAGAATTACCGGAGTACCCTTTTTTTTTACATGGGTCATGTTCCACGGCAGAACCCTTAACACTGACTGACATCATCTATGCCAAACCCTAATTCTCATGCTACCGCGCCAAGGCATGCCAACCATGCCAGCTGCAACACTGTGCCAATGGCAGACCATGTCATCCACGTCACCGCTCCAAGGCATGCCAACCATGCCAGACACACCAATGTGCCAATGGCATACCATGCCATCCACATCTCCGCGCCAAGGCATGCCAACCATGTCAGCCGCACCGCTGCGCCAATGGCATGCCATGCCAGCCGCACCTCTGCCCCAAGACATGCCAACCATGCCAGCCGCACCACTGCGCCAATGGCATGCTATGCCATCCGCACCTCCGCGCCAAGGCATGCCAACCATGCCATCCGCACCTCCTCGCCAAGGCATGCCAACCATGCCAGCCGCACCACTGCGCCAATGGCATGAAATGCCAGCCGCACCTCCGCGCCAAGGCATGCCAACCATGCCATCCGCACCTCCGCGCCAAGGCATGCCAACCATGCCAGCCGCACCTCCGCGCCAATGGCATGCCATGCCAGCCGCACCTCCGTGCCAAGGCATGCCAACCATGCCAGCCGCACCACATATGCTAATGACACTCCAACCACCTTGTCGCGCCATACCATGTCGGCCTTCCCTATGCGGCTACCAAAACGAAGGCGTGCGATGATCAACGACCACCCTTACATCTTAGATGCAAATATTATCCGTCCAAGGTCACCAAACAACGCATGGTAACCTTTGGCCCAACGCCAAAACCCTAGTTTGGCCGCTCCTAAACCACGCCAAGGCATGCCGACCATGCCACATGTGCCAATGGCATGCCGCGCCATCCATCTTGCCGGCCTTCCCTTCACGGCTGCCAAAACGAACGCGTGCGACAATCAACGACCACCCTTCCATCTTAGATGCAAATCTCAGCCGTCCAAGGTCACCAACCAAAGCATGGTAACCTTTGGCCCAACGCCAAAACCCTAGTTTGGTTGCGCCTAAATCACGCCAAGGCATGCCGACCATGCCACATGTGCCAATGGCATGCCGAGCCATCCACCTTGCCGCGCCTAAGCCATGCCATGCCGACCTTCCCATCGCGGCTACCAAAACAAAGGCGTGCGATGATCAACGGCCTCCCTTCCATCTTAGATGCAAATCTTAGCCGTCCAAGGTCGCCAAACAATGCATGGTAACCTTTGGCGCAACGCCAAAACCCTAGTTTGCCCGCACCTAAACCACGCCAAGGCATGGCGACCATGCCACATGTGCCAATGGCATGCCGCGCCATCCACCTTGTAGTGCCTAAGCTATGCCATGTTGTCCTTCCCTTCACGGCTGCCAAAACGAAGGCGTGCGACAATCAACGGTCACCCTTCCATCTTAGATGCAAATCTCAGCCGTCCAAGGTCACCTACCAACGCATGGTAACCTTTGGCCCAATGCCAAAACCCTAGTTTGGTCGCGCCTAAACCACGCCAAGGCATGCCGACCATGCCACATGTGCCAATGGCATGCCGCGACATCCACCTTGATGCGCCTAAGCCATGCCACGTCGGCCTTCCCGTCACGGATGCCAAAACGAAGGCGTGTGACAATCAACATCCACCCTTCCATCTTAGATGCAAATCTCAGCCGTCAAAGGTCACCAACCAACACATGGTAACCTTTGGCCCAAAACCCTAGTTTTGGTCACGCCCAAACCGCGCCAAGGCATGCCGGCCATGCCACATGTGCCAATGGCATGCCAGCCACCTTGCCGCGCCATACCATGCCGGCCTTGCCTATACGGTTACCAAAACAAAGGCTTGCGATGATCAATGGACATCCTTCCATCTAAGATGCAAATCTTAGCCGTCCAAGGTCGCCAACCAACGCATGGTAACCTTTTTCCCAAAACATTAGTTTTGGTCACGCCCAAACCGCGCCAAGGCATCAGGCCATGCCACATGTGCCAACGGCATGCCAGCCACCTTGCCGCGCCATACCATGCCGGCCTTCCCTATACGGTTACCATAACAAAGTCTGGCAACGATCAACGGCCATCCTTCCATCTAAGATGCAAATATTATCCGTCCAAGGTCTCCAACCAACGCATGGTAACCTTTGGCCCAACGCCAAAACCTTTATTTTGGCCACGCCCAAACCGCGAGGCATGCCAACCATGACACATGTGCCAATGGCATGCCAACCACCTTGCCGCGCCATACCATGCCGACCTTCCCTTTGCGGCTACCAAAACAAAGGCTTTCGAAGATCAACAGGAACTTTTCCATCTAAGATGCAGATCTTAGCCGTCCAAGGTTACCAGCTAACGCATGACAACTTTTGGCCCGACGCCAAGCCCTAGTTTGGTCGCGCCCAAACAAAGCCAAAACCCTAACTTTTGGCCGAGCCTAAACTAGGCCATATTAAAGCCGTACCGGCCATGCTTTCATGCCACTGGCTACCAAACGAAGGGTTGCAATAATCAACGGCTACCCTTCCTCTCAAGATGCAAAATCCCGACCGTCGAAGGTCACCACCGAGTCGGCAGGTCTCCCAAGATCAACCTGCCGAAATACAACATGCTACATGTTCTCCATGAAAACACTTGATACATCAACACATGTCACAAACTGGGGGATGCTCATTGGGTATTGGTTCAGCGGTTTACAGCGTGCGGCGTACACTACGCCCGTTATAAGACAGTGTCTTAAGGATGAGGCGGTTAGTAAATACAGGGAGTAATGGTGAAACGCTTTCTTTTATGGAACATCAATTCCAGGCGTTACCGGTTACCACCTCCTCCCATTTACTCATCCGTTTTCCATTTCTTAAGAGGCCAGAGTACGTTTCACGTCGACTTGTATAAATAGGTCTTACCTATTTCCACCGAACAACAAGTTCAGGTTAGGAGGATACAACACTCAGAAAATATTTGATAGCCTTCCATCTGTTATCTTCCCACTTTCTGATACAAGTCGTGAAACAACTACTCTTCCAGAATCAACTATTATGGTCTCAACACTCTCTTCGCTTCCCTCCCCAAAACCAACCCTTCTCCTTCACTTTGTGACCGAAGAAAGTCTGGAACGGCCATTTCTTGGTTTAGGACGGATTTGTACATATTGATCTCTCGAATCTAAAGTACTCCCTTGCAGTATATTGTTTAGGGTTTAAACTCGTTTCTCACCCACACACCCGAAATTACCAAAATCAGCAGAAATCGTTTTCACCCTCAAACAATTGGCGACCATAGTGGGAGGTTGATCTTTCGGTCACGATGTCAATTTTCAATCCTCGATCTCATACCTCGACCCAGACGTCAGGACAGTAAAATCAAACGATCCATTCAGGAATCGACGACTCAGCTACTAGGCGGCTCGATTACCAGTCATGACACGGAAAGGGACGACTGGGGACTTCCGAGGGGTTAGAAGCCAACGATCCTCCCAGGGATCAGCAACACGACAAGGAATGACTGGGGACATTCCACAGTCACGGTAATGTTTCCCATAAAAGTCGGTCTTACATCCGGGAGATTCTTTTTCACCAGAAGATCCAAAAACCGAGTAAGTCTTGCCTAGACAAAATACGTGGTTTACTACTTCAGGTTTTCACGGGAATGATGAAACCAATAGCCATGTTATGTTTCATCTCATGCTCTCTGTCGACAAGCAATGCTCACAATTCAGTGGCTTTCCAGGGATGTTTGCACCATTCACAATCGTAACCAAAAAGCATCGTTATTCTAAAAATAGTTCATTCCAAATAATAATACAAAACCCTCAAGGTAACATTTATCTGTCAAACCAAAAATCCAGGAAATTAAAACTGTAAACTAGGCGTTTCATTTGCCTTTCAAAAAAAAAACTAAAATAAGAAGTTCAGAAGAAAGAAATGCATTCAAGGAAAGATTTTCAACAATGGCTTGCTCTTCTTGGCAAAAGCCTCTTTCGTGCTTTGGAGAGCCTCCCTCTTCAACTTCAGCTTCCTGGACAACTTTTCGACTTCCGCTTCCTGCTTCTTCTCCATACCCGCAGAAGGATCTTCGACTGTTTCGGCCAGCAACTTTTCAACCTCAGAGAAACCTCCAACGAACCAAGGAACATTGAACTCGAAGTTTACACACATGTCACGATGGAACCTACATCTCGGGACTACATCCTCAGAAACAGTATTACCAGTCACATTGCACATCTCGTCAATCGAAGACAAAGCTTCCTCCACACGCTTAACCAACGCAAATCGACTAGTAATTTTATTGGTCGTGGCGATATGTCCATAGCTTTCCCATATCCTGGTGTATAGCGCCACGTGTTTGGCTGGCACGCTAAATCCCCCAATCAACATATGATCCGGATGAGGAACCAGATATGGAGGGTTGAAAGTGGCGCCTGCGACTGCATCAGCAACCGACAAGGGATTCCTAACGACAATTGCACCTGCGTCCACTGGAGTACTCTCCATTGTCTGAGTCACAACGACGTTTTCATCTCGATCAACATCCATTTCAAGGTCGCCCGATGCGGCTGTCATAGTTGGAGACAAAGCTGTATCTCTGCCAGTCTCCGTCTCAGGACCATCTTCAGAAACGGCTTCCCCCTATGATATCACGGATTAGATATTTTCCAAAGAGAAAGGAAGAGAGGAAAGAAGAAAAAACATGCGGGAGACTCATTGATTCGCTTTCAGACCGACTAGAGGAAGATTCAGCACTGCTGTCGGAAGAATTACTCTCTCCATAACTGGATTCTGAACTTTCATCCTTCTCGGGTTCCCCGTCACCATGGATAGGCTCAGCACCGCCACCCTCCGTCTCGAGAAACAATGTTTTCTGACTACTTGCAAGTTTGGTAAAGGTGTTCACGCTCCTGAGACCCTGGGAAAGATACAAAGACGGATACTCAGAAAACAAAACAAGGATATACGCGATCTAACTAAAATCAAGAGGAAAAGCATACGTACCCGCATATTAGACGAACTGAAAGTCGGTAGGGCTGTCGAATCTGACTGGGAACCGTATGTACGGCTTTTAGACTTTTGCTCCTTCACTTGGAGACTATCTTCATTCGGGCTAACGGATTTTCGCTTGGTCGGAGAAGGATCCCTCAGCAGTGGGTGCTCCGCTAAAACCGCACGAGAAGGCTTACTGCGATGGTTTTCTACCACATCATTCATGAATCCATAGATAGCGAGAAACTCATCCTTCCAAAATATGTTATATTTAGAGGTTGTTGATGGATTTCGTTCCGCGAGCGGAAAAGGGAGACTTTTACCCGACACAAGAACACTAGCATCGAGAACAGTTGGCAACGAGTCTTTTGGAACAACCGGCTGACGAACGAGTGGGACCCCTTGGTCAAAACCCATATTCCGAGCCGCCCTATCGATATTGTAAGAAACTGCTTTGCAAGATTCTCGAAAGAAAGACGGCACATGACCGGGCGTGCAGCTTCGCATGAAAACCATCTCCCCAACACTCATATCCTCTTTATCAGAAGACAAAGACATGCTCGGAGCAGGAGCAAAGGTATTGATCTGAGTTATGGACGCATGCACCGGAGCCCGTGGACGAAAATTGACCGTGTGCGAGTTTTTAAGGAATCCAACCAGGTTCGAACCAATCTTTGGGCGCCTATTCGACCAGCGCAGTATCCTAGAACCACCCCAAGACTCGGGAAGTACGGCCAACGGTTTTGGAGCATACCTTTCGAAGTGCTCCCACAGCCACGCTTTGAGAAAGGCGTCATGAATATACGAATCCACTTTCATTTAGCCATTTGAAGCGCACATGTCCGCGACCAGATGATCCAAGTGTGTGTACAGAGAACTAAGAAACAAGTCGCCAATAGGGAGAACGACACCTTTTGCCAATCTTATGGCAAAATTGATAAGTTCATATCTTATCTCCTTCTTACCAGAGCCGTCATCAAAAATATATCTGGATAACCAAAGAGCCAAACGCTGCGACATGAAGTGTACTATTTTTTTTATTTGGCTCCAACTCATCAGGAAACCATTGAGACACCCACCAGCCATAGAAGCACCTCGTCTCGTTTTCTTTCCGAACGAATCCTTTTGATTTCGCAACCAGAGCGGCGCGCATTTCTTCTTCATCTGCAGACAACTTGACATCGAGGTTTCCTATTATGGGAAGGTTCATCAAGACGGCCACGCTCTCTAAAGAGATAGTCATTTCACCCTACCTGCATATGGCCGTGTGAGTGTTCGGAAACCATCTGAAAATAAAAGCAACCAAGCCTGGAATATCTTTCCTAATTTGAAGCACTGCGGAAGCCGCGACAACATCAATAATCCGCGCCTTGGTCAAACTGGCTTTTACACATTCCTGGCTCATCATGAATCACATCCATTTCTCAAAGGGACGCAACAGACTCACACAGATTTTAAAGTCAATGGGAGAAGCAAAATACTCTTTCCCCTGAAGACAAAACCTTATTACACCTCCAGGCCGAACTGACCGGGCCTCTCCTTCACTTTCCGTACCAGTCAGAAGAATCGACACATACTTGGGATGATTTTTCCTAATTGTGGCGGATGTTGTAAAGAACTCATCGTCTATGTTTGGCTTGGAATTTCCAACATCTTTCGGTACGGCAGAACTTTTCTCAAATGACATCCTAACGAAATTCTCTCACGCTACTTTCACCTTCGAAATAACTACAATGGAACAATACGAAGAGAAATTATTACGTAAAGTGCATGGAAATTATTTTATCAGACATAGGAGATCCATCCTGGACGCAAACCAATTTTTTGCAAAGTCATAATGCGCATGAGCAAAGAAATGGTGACTGACAGACCCTGCATCACCACCTCATGCCAAGGTCGTACCCTGCAGCAGGAAATTTTTGCCCGGACGAGGAAGCGCGCCCCACCATGGGAAAAATACACATGGTCACACCGGGAAAAGGGAGGAAACCCTAGGAGCTAGGTTTTCAGGGGAAGGGAATGACAGTTACTAGCTCATGCATGCCTACTTTGCACAGTAATTGAGGCGGCCAACATTACTACAGTATTCACGCCTAAATGTTACTACAAGTTCACGCAAAGCATATTTACGGCTAGGATTCATACCAACACAAAAGAACAATATTTTTACAAGTTCATGAAAAGGTACGCCTACAGCTAGGGTTTGCACTAACACAAGAAAACAAGAAAAACAAGTTAAAGAGGAAGTGCTGGAACACATACCTGGGATTCGCTCGTCCGCTTTACTGTTACCACACGGCCAGAATAAAAAAAAATAAAGGTGTGAAATAAAAGGAGAGGTCGACCCCCTTTTATAGGCGTGGTACTTGGGAGTTTGAATAAGGAAAGGACTTCCTATTTGAGTCAAGTAAGGAAAAGAGGCAACCTGGCCCGCGAAGAAAAATCGCCATGCCAAGCCGTCCGCGCCATTGCCTTGGCCCCACCTTGCTAAGCTGGCCGTGCCATTACCTTGGCCCCACAATTCCAAGCCGTCCGCGCCATGACTTGCCGCGCCAACACCAACAACTCGCCAAGCCAGTGTCATGATGTTCCCTAACCCATCCAAGGTGATACATGGCCAGACTAAGCCGACGATCTTCATCTCACCACTTCACGGTATACACCACAAATAGAATCTACGCAAGGCCGCCATGAGGATCATGAACTCTCCTTACCTCTCGAAAAAGGTTAGTCGGACTTTCCTGACCATCTTTTCACGACCTGTCATTTCGATTTTTGTCCTCGCCTGTCACCATCTTATGCTTACCTCGCAACAATGCTCATGTTCCGAGCTAAGCAGGAGACTTAATGTTGATGGTGGTTTTTATCTTAGGGTCCAAATCGTAAAACTGTACATCTGACATGACGTCACTATGACCATTAACACATTTATTGAATCAATCAGCATGCCTACGTAAGAATTACCGGGGTACCCTTTTTTTTTTACATGGGTCATGTTCCACGGCAGAACCCTTAAAACTGACTGACATCATCTATGCCAAACCCTAATTCTCATGCTACCGCGCCAAGGCATGCCAACCATGCCAGCCGCACCACTGTGCCAATGGAAGACAATGCCAGCCACGTCACCGCGCCAAGGCATGCCAACCATGCCAGCCACACCACTGTGCCAATGGCATACCATGCCAGCCACATCTCCGCGCCAAGGCATACCAACCATGCCAGTCGCACCTCCGCGCCAAGGCATGCCAACCATGCCAGCCGCACCACTGCGCCAATGACATGCCATTCCAGCCGCACATCCGCGCCAAGGCATGCCAACCATGCCAGCCGCACCTCTGCGCCAATGACATGCCATTCCAGCCGCACCACATGTACCAATGGCATGCCAACCACCATGCCGTACTTCCCTATGCGGCTAACAAAACGAAGGCTTGCGATAATCGACGACCACCCTTATATCTTAGATGCAAATCTTAGCCGTCTAAGGTCGCCAAACAACGCATGGTAACCTTTGGCCCAACGCCAAAACCCTAGTTTGGTCGCGCCTAAACCACGCCAAGGCATGACGACCATGCCACATGTTCCAATGGCATGCCGCGCCATCCACCTTGCCGCGCCTAAGTCATGCCATGCCGGCCTTCCCTTCACGGCTGCCAAAACGAAGGCGTGCGACAATCAACGGCCACCCTTCCATCTTAGATGCAAATCTCAGCCGTCCAAGGTCACCAACCAACGCATGTTAACCTTTGGCCCAACATCAAAACCCTAGTTTGGTCGCGCCTAAACCACGCCAAGGCATGCCGACCATGCCACATGTGCCAATGGCATGCCGCGCCATCCACCTTGCCGCGCCTAAGCCATGCCATGCCGGCCTTCCATTCGCGGATACCAAAACTAAGGCGTGCGATGATCAACGACCACCCTTCCATCTTAGATGCAAATCTTAGCCGTCAAAGGTCGCCAAACAACGCATGGTATCCTTTGTCCCAACGCAAAAACCCTAGTTTGGCCGCGCCTAAACCACGCCAAGGCATGCCGACCATGCCACATATGCCAATGGCATTCCGCGCCATCCACCTTGCCGCGCCTAAGCCATGCCATGTCGGCCTTCCCTTCAGGGATGCAAAAACGAAGGCGTGCGACAATCAACGGCCACCCTGCCATCTTAGATGCAAATATTAGCCGTCCAAGGTCACCAACCAACGCATGGTAACCTTTGGCCACGCCAAGTCATTCCTACCATGCCACATGTGCCAATGGCATGCCGCGCCATCCACCTTGACGCGCCTAAGACATGCCATGCAGGCCTTCCCTTCACGGTTGCCAAAACGAAGGCGTGCGACATTCAACAGCCACCCTTCCATCTTAGATGCAAATCTCAGCCGTCTAAGGTCACCAACCAACACATGGTAACCTTTGGCCCAAAACACTAGTTTTGGTCACGCCCAAACCGCCAAGGCATGCCGACCATGCCACATGTGCCAATGGCATGCCAGCCACCTTGACGCGCCATACCATGTCGGCCTTCTCTATGCGGTTACTAAAACAAAGGCTTGCGACGATCAACGACCATCCTTCCATCTAAGATGCAAATATTAGCCGTCCAAGGTCGCCAACCAATGCACGGTAACCTTTGGACCAAAACCCTAGTTTTGGTCATGCCCAAACCGCGCCAAGACATGCTGGCCATGCCACATGTGGCAATGGCATGCCAGCCACCTTGCCGCGCCATACCATGTCTGCCTTCCCTATGTAGTTACCAAAATAAAGGCTGGCGACGATCAACGACCATCCTTCCATCTAAAATGCAAATCTTAGCCGTCCAAGATCGCCAACCAACGCATGGTAACCTTTGTTTTGGCCATGCCCAAACTGTGCCAAGGCATGCCAGCCATGCCACATGTGCCAATGGCATGCCAACCACCTTGCCGCGCCATACCATGACGGCCTTCCCTATGCGGCTACCAAAACAAAGGCTTGCGAAGATCAACTGCCACTTTTCCATCTAGGATGCAGATCTTAGCCGTCCAAGGTTACCAGCTAACGCGTGGCAACTTTTGGTGCTCCCAAACAAAGCCAAAACCCTAACTTTTGGTCGCGCCTAAACTAGTCCATATTAAAGCCGTGTCGGTCATGCTTTCATGCCACTGGATACCAAACGAAGGGTTGCAATAATCAACGGCTACCCTTCCTCTCAAGATGCAAAATCTCGACCTTCGAAGGTGACCACCAAGCCGGCAAGTCTCCCAAGCTCAACTTGCCGAACAACAACATGCTACATGTTTTCCACGCACTCGAGACATCAACACATGTCACAAACTGGGGGATGCTCATTGGGTATTGGTTTGGCGGTTTACAGCGTGCGGCGTACACTACGACCATTATAAGACAGTGTCATAAGGATGAGGCGGTTAGTAAATACAGGGAGTAATGGTGAAACGCTTTCTTTTATGGAACATCAATTCCAGGCATTACCGGTTACCACCTCCTCCCATTTACTCATCCGTTTTCCATTTCTTACGAGACCAGAGTACGTTTCACTTCGACTTGTATAAATAGCTCTTACCTATTTCCACCGAACAACAAGTTCAGGTTAGGAGGATACAACACTTAGAAAATATTTGCTGACTTTCCATCTGTTAGCTTCCCACTTTCTGATACAAGTCGTGAAACAACTACTCTTCCAGAATCAACTATTCTGGTCTCAACACTCTCTTCGCTTCCCTCCCCAAAACCAACTCTTCTCCTTCACTTTGTGACCGAAGCAAGTCTGGAACGACCATTTCTTGGTTTAGGCCGGATTTGTACATATTGATCTCTCGAATCTAAAGTACTCCCTTGCAGTACATTGTTTAGGGTTTAAACTCGTTTCTCACCCACACACCCGAAATTACCAAAATCAGCAGAAATCATTTTCACCCTCAAACAACTTGATAAAAGGTTCGGACTTAACCAAACACAATAGGATTGCTATCAAATAAATAGGAATTAACGTTTGTGTGATTTAGTTTAAATCATAATAACAATAATTATAATTGCGGAAAATAAAAGTAAATGACACAACAGGATTTTGTTAACAAGGAAATCGCAAATGCAGAAAAACCCCTGGACCTTGTCCGAAATTGAATACTCTCAAGATTAAGCCACTATACAAAATAAACCAACTTCGTATGTTTGAGACCAAGCAACTAAATCTATATTTCACCTAGTTCCGTCTGTATTCCCACGCCTCCAACTTGTAATAAGTCACGTACTTGGAACAATTCCTTTGGTTCGTATTCCAAATAGTAAAAGAACAACAAATTTGTTCGGTAACAACTCTTTTCAATCAAGTGATATGAGTTCGACAAAAGCCCCTAACGTTTATCCCAATAAACTTCTTTGTCAGGTCCTTAGATCTATCAATCAACAATTACCGAAGTAATCGTTAGAGATTTTGCAATCAATATTCTTAATCCAAAGAATGATATTTGATGCCGATCTACTCACCTAATCAATCCAATCTATCACAAGGATAAACCGGTTATAGTTGGATCCTTTTCAGCCGAAACTAGGTGCAATAAAAGTTCAACAACCGTTAGTCAATCAAATCAATTGAAAACTAATAATAAACTGCAATTATCTAGTTTCCCACCAACAGTACTAATAGAGATTCTCAATCCCAAAGAAGTCTTTAAACCGAGCGGCTGTAAGAGATTTCGCCTAATTAGGTTACTTTCCTCTCCGAATAGGCGGCTCCACCAGTAACAACACAACTAGGTAGTTTTGCTGGCTCTGAGGATTAGTTTGCTTGAAATGAAAACTTTGGTATTTATAGACCAAGGAAGTTTGGACACCAATGAATTTCCAAAACCTAAAATATTCTCAAGATATGCATTAACGCCCAGATTCGGTTTCCATAATTCCTGGAAATGCTTTGTACAAATAATGACCGAAATCTCAGTAAAAAATATTCAATTAGTAAATGCACATTACCAATTTTAACTTTCTAAAGATATGCATTTATTTTCTGGAAAATAAAAGCATATAAAACTAAAAACCTTAATTAAAAGATTTTTACTTTATTTCGATCCGGGATTCTTTCCTTTAGCTATTAAGGAATATCTTTGAACAATAAAAGATAAGAGTTACTGCACATGTTCAAAGTATGTCAACATCTTTACTTCGTAAATCCTTTTTCATATTTACAATCTTGGAACCGATTTACCACACTTCCAAGAAAGTTTAGAATTGGTTCATCTGACTTCCAAGAATTATGTGATTGATCAAGAACACATAATCATTAATCATGGGTTTCACGGTTCTACCAAAACAAGTTTCGGTTAACCTCCATGTGAGTACAAGAAACAGTCACACTAGATTTCCAAAATTCGGTTGACTAGGTACTAGGATCGGTTACCACATATATATGGTATCTAACTTGTATTTGGTGCACATGTCCATAGGATCGGTTCTCAATATCTAAAAACGTGTTGCACACGTTCATAGGATCGGTTCTAAATAACTAGAAACTTGTTGTACCTCTTACAAGGATTGATTCCCCTTTTGTGATCGGTTGCACCTCTTCATAGGATCGGTTCCCCAATGTCTAGAGTTTGTCATACCAATAACAATAAATCGATCATACCATCTCAGGTGATTACTTACGATTGGTTTCACTAATAAAAGTCATACCAATACAAAAGTCAGGCCTTGTGAATATTTTTCCCAAGAACATAAACAAGTCATGAGCGGTTATACTAATCACACATATTGGTAATCCAAAGATTTGCAATGAATAACAAATACTAATAAGCCTAGCGATTTTCCTTTCGATTCACAAAACAAGTTTATGAACTTACTTCCTTTAAGAGAATTAAAACATTGTTTCCTAGGATGAAATCTTCACCTTTACCCATACACATAATCACAATAGTATTCAAATGATTATGTCGATGTCTTATATACGAAGTTCAAAATATAAGCGTTATACTTCGTATTGTATTCCTTAATACTATGTCTAACTAGAGTATAATCATTCATGCTCCGCAGTTATGTTTTCAATATGCACGACTTGAAAGATACATTAGGGAATGAAATAGTTCAAGCCAAATATTACTAACCTCAAGAGGAAGGATGATGTCATCGTTGTAGCTCCTTGCTTCTTCGCTTCATCAGGTCTTCATGTAATACTTGTAATGTCTCATATCCTAATTCTTTCAAGCTAACCTATTCAAGTTGACTCTAGTACATAATCAAGTGACTCTTTAAAAGAGTTTTGATTCACTAAAATATGACAACCAAACTTGACATACCAACGCTTGGTGATTTCAACCGAGCTATGCTCTAACAATCTCCCTCTTTGTCAATTTTTGTGACAAAACTTTTACATCATATGGATAACAAATTACAAGAATTCATTATACATACGCTTGATTCCCAAATTCAACAACACAATAACCTGTATACATTTAATCCTTAAATTCCGTTGTTGACATTATAATAACAAAGCTAATACTCCCCCTAAAGGTAAGATAGGTAGATTTTCAATCCGCGCGTCTTTGTTATTTTCCAAATCAATATGATATGTACTTCCCCTTAGTCTATGCTTTACTCTTTCGTTAGATATAACGTTTAAGCACCATTGTCCTTTCCTTTAGTGATACCAATTACCAATATCACTTGTTTACTCCATATATTTCTCCCCCTTTTTGTCACAAAATGATAAAGGTACAAGCAAATAAAGGACAAACCGAAAGGATCTTACAAATCTCAAATAGACTTGCAAACCTATAAGAGTTAAGCACGAGGGTTCCACACACCATTTTTGATAACCAATATCTAAACTACAAAGTAATTTTGTTTTGATATGTTACCAAGGAAACAATTGCTCGAAGCAATTTTCCCTAATAGTTTAGAAAAATAAAAATTGACTAAGCACCTTAGTTCCTTTGCTAAACTGATTGCAAAAATACAATCGCTTATTCGATAAGACCAAAATAAAGATCAGAATTAACTCCATTTTTCTCATCAGGTTCTAATTATTCGAATCAATAACTTAGACCTTTAAGTTTAAACAAGACAAGTACTAGGTTAGTTAACTAGCATTTTTTGTAAGGAATTCGATTAGACTTGAATAACCGAATCCTACACTTTTATAAGTATAACTAAGATCAGAATTAACTTAGTTTCTCTTATCCGAAATCGAATTGGACTAAACAATTGATCCCGAAACACTTTTGTTAATCCATAAACAATTTATACAAACCAAATAAATTAACTTGCATAATTATTTATCTCAACCATAAGCAATTGAAACAATCATAGACGTTAAAGCACCGCAATTGCACCGTAAATTTGATAAGCCTAAACAATTAATACCAAACAATAAAGCAAGATAACAATAGTTTTTTTTTAACCGGAAACAATTGAATCACACACACATCTGTACACAAATAATGGAATAAACATCAATTGTACCGAAATTTTGTTAAGCAAAAGCAATAAATATAAGCAATAAAATCAGGCTTTTCTTAAACAGGAAAACGATCAACTAACAAAGTCGTTACCTTAAGTTTAGCATCCTCTTCTCCAAATATTCTTATCTTTCCAGGGAGGATATCATCATGTTGTCATCCTCTTGCAATACAAAAGAACAACAACAACCAACCTTTACCAGAGAAAGGTTGAAAACCGTTTTTTAACTAGTGCAAAGCAAAAGTTGAAAACCACGAAACACATACGTTTTTATGCTAAACCAAGACGATTCAACATATTGTGACTTTTTCACATATTGTTTCGATCGGAACCCCTTATGATCCTTTGATAAAGCCTACCAACATGGGCTAGAACTTAATCCTGCTAAACCAAAAAGTCATACAAACCATAAGGGTTCACAACATATGAGATCGAATATCAAGGTTAGAAAATCGAAATCAAACATCCCATACACATACATAGCAATAAGATAAAGCATTCAAGCACTGGATACGTAATCGAAAACTATCACAAGAAAAATTATAAACCAAATAATTTTATTCATAAATAAGAGATAGTTTTTTTCCAACAGACCTTATATAATTATTGGAAGAAATCAATAAATGATGTCTATTTTCTTTGATTAAGAATTACAGCATGTATCTTAACATGTTCCCTTGATTTTTTATGTGCTTTTCCTATCCAAAGTTATGAGCACGACAAGGATGAGAGAGCACAAAATCGATACAACTAAGTTGTATCGGGGTAAGCTTTTTCTAGGTTACATCGTTTATCAGAAACATAGTTCATGTTTCTTTTCGGGAATTTCTGCCCAAAACATTTTCTCCCGAGATGATGATCTTTTCTAACTCTAGAGATATGATCATGTGGAGAAACTGTACTGACGCGAGACTTTTCAGAGATGGATAAATCTCTCTTAATTCTTTCGATGAGTTTTTCATATGAATCTCTCATTTTAAAGACTTCCTTATGAAGCACATCAGTATGATTGTCTGAAACAATAATCGGAAATTCCAGATTGTTTCCTTTGGCAGAGATTCTCTCTTTCTGAAAAAGCGGGGGTCTAAAAACCACACCCAATTATTTCGATTAGCAATCTGTATGGACAAACTCCAATATACTTTTATGAGAATCAACTAGACAGTTAGATTCAATCAATAGAAAATTATATCAAAGAGTTTTATATCTCTATCTCTTGATTTAAATCTTACTCAAGCAATCTACGAGTCTCGATTAAATACAAGAGAGATAAACTTGGATGGTACCAAAGACCAATATCGAAGGATTAATCAATTTCCAATTAACAACCAAAGGTTGGATTTCACTATTGATCGATACAACGCACAAATTGTGATATTTCAATTATACAACAAAATATAATGCGGAATAGAAATAACACAGACACCATAAATTTTATTAACAAGGAAACCGCAAATGTAAAAAAAACCCTGGACCTAGTCCAGATTGAACACCACACTGTATTAAGACGTTACAGACACTAGCATACTACAAACTAACTTTGATCTGGACTGTAGTTGAACCCTAATCAATCTCACACTGATTCAAGGTACAGTTACGCTCCTTACGTCTCTGATCCCAGCAGGATACTACGCACTTGATTCCCTTAGCTGATCTCACCCACAACCAAGAGTTGTTACGCCCCAAAGTCGAAGACTTTAATAAGAAAATTAGTATCACACAGAAAAGTCTACAAGGATAGATAAATCCGTCTCCCACAGATAAACCTAAAATTTTTGTTTTGTCTTTTGATAAAAATCAAGGTGAACAAGAACCAATTGATAAACCAGACTTATATTCCCGAAGAACAGCCTAGTATTATCAATCACCTCACAATAATCTAAATCGTATGGTAGCGAAACTAGATATTGCGGAATCACAAATGATGAGACGAAGATGTTTGTGATTTCTTTTTATATTGCCCTATCGGAAATATAATCTCAAGTCAATTATTCAATTGAACTCGTACGATAGAAAATGGCAAGATAAGATCGCTCAACTACAAGAGAAGTAGTTTCGTCTGGCTTCACAATCCCAATGAAGTCTTTAAGTCGTTAATCGACAGGGTCTCGAGAAGAAACCTACGATTACAGGAGAATCGAATCTAGCAAACCAACTAGTATCACACAGGATGTGTGGGAATTAGTTTTGCACAATTGCTAGACGTCTCCTTATATAATTATAGATGGAGAAAAATGGTTTGCTAGTTTTTTAGGAAAGTGAAAAGTCGAGCATGCGGACAAGACTCCTCGACCGAGAAAAATACTGAACATCACATAGATGCACTGCAAATGGAGTGCTTAGATTCGAGAGATCAATCTGTAAGACTCCAGCCTAAACCAAGTCAATGGTCGTTCCAGAGTCAATTCGGTCGCAAAGAGGGAGATGGGTTGATCTATAGGAGGGAAGCTGAGAATTGTGTGGGATCAATGATGATCAAGGATTGTGGGTGTGTTGAAGGTTTCTGCAAATTGATGAACTGCTGAAGTTGAGTTCTGTGAATAAGTTTTAATCGAGTTGGTGACGAATGATGATGCTCCTTCGTTGTCCTCTATTTATACTTATTTATATCGCAAGAATGATGAACACCCTGATCCCTGTAAGTGTGACGGTTTCTTGAGTGAAATATTGGGAAAGTGGAAGATTGTGGTGAAACCAATACCCCAGGTCGTGCGGAGACTTGGTTAATCGTCCACCCACTACTTTGCTAACTCCTTCAACCGTTGCACGACTTACTCACATTCTCATCGTGGATGAATCCACGTGTCGTAGGCTGCCAGACCAAAACCCTAATTGATATCCCCCATTTGTGACGTGATTGATGTCTCACGAATCGTGGAGTCTGCATGACAGACGTGTATTTAATTAGTCACGTTGACTGATTTAGACAATGGGTCTAGGTTTTGTTGAATTGAGCATGAATGACGAATTGCTCAGTGCAACATTCGTGTAACTGAGCAAGTATTGCTCGATGAATTACTGGATATTGATGGTTGGATCAATATTCGAGCAGTTGAGAAAGTATTGCGAATTACTGAACATTGATAGTTGGGCAATTGAGCAAGTATTGCTCAATTCGACGGATTACTGATAAATTACTGAATATTGATAGTTGAATCAATATTCGAGCAATTGAGCAAGTATTTCTCAATTCGAGGAATTATTTATTGGTGACGTGACCCAATAAAATATTAATTAAAATACTGGTATATTACCAAATATTATATAATTAATCCACGTGTTGTTTGCTGGATCAAATAAATTTATTCAGTGTGTGAATGATGTGATTTGTAGATAGCGGTAAAAAGTGATTCGATTCTCGAACTTGTGAAGGATGACTTTAGACTTAAATTTAAAACCAGATAGAAAGCTCACTAATAATTATAACAAACACTGACAAAGTTGGTATCAATATTAAAAGAACATTGAGGCTAAGATTCCACTATTTTCCAAGTTCAAAGTGATTTGGTCCACATATTTATATTCATGCAATTTTCTCGTTTAATTTGATTCTAAAATATTGCAACTAATATATTTTCAAAAGTAATAATTGTAAATACCAAGTATGAAGCATTAAGAGTCTATAAACTAAGCATACTCCATCAAAATAGATCACAATCACTCAAATAAAAATCATATTCAATAATAGTTCAAGGAAAATAATCATAATAATAATTGCAATAAATTAAATACAATAGATTGTACCGCTTTTTGTTGGAAAAATAGCTTCTTCTATCGCCTCAGCAATGGGGTTTAGCTCCTCATATTAATCATGATCTCAAAATAATTGTTTATGGCTCAAAAGATGATTAAAAAGAAGAGAAGGTAATAACACATAGATTTGCAACGCCGTAAGTGTGTTACAAACGTCACTGTTACAGGATTTTAAGACTGTTAAACAACGATAGTGATCTGCTGTACTAATATAACGACTGCTATTGGGTGTAATATGTTCTTCGTGTTCTTCCTCTTCAGCAGCAGCAGCAAAATATTGAATTTTTCCTGCAAATCGATCTCTGGAGCTCTCTATTCTCCTCTAAACTTCTCCTAAGGTTTCGTACTTCTTTTTGTGACTCGTCCCAGCACTTTCATACTTCACAGGACGATTAAATCCCGAGAAATCTTCCACTTCCCTCCACCAAAAGTCTCAGACTTTTGTTTCTCTTTTCTACACGTCTCTGGAACCCATCTGTTTACGCATCTCAGTTGTTTCTACTCTTCCAAACTCTCTCTAAGATATAGTCGAATCTCTGGGACGCTATTCTTTCCATTTACCAATCAATCCCACGAGCAAACTCGGCTAAAACTTCTCCAAACCAATGTAACAGAGACCCGAGAAACTCATGTCCCTGTTTTGAGTCATCTCGATGATTCAACCAAATTCGATCAAAACAAAATCCATTACCAACCCTGTTTGGTTAACTTGAGTCCAGCCCAACACAAATCCGAGATTGAATCTCGTGTAAACCCCTCCAAACTATGAACCCTAATTTTGTTCTCAACTGCCAAATATTTCCCGCCAATTTTCTGTTCAAATAGGGAAGAACAGGGATGCCCCCTAACCAGAGTAGGGGTGCCTTTAGCAGCTGCCTTAAAAGGTGTCCTGGGGGTGCCCCTTATCCAAACCGGGGGTCCGAATAGCAAGTGTCCTCCGGGTGCTTTCCGACAACTTTTCGAGCCAATTTTTTCCAAAAATGTTTATTGGCCAAAAATACCTACAAATAAATAAAACACCATAATAAGTACAAAAATGAGCCCTAACAATATATAGAATCGAGACAAATCGGACAAAAAAATGTGTCTATCAAATACCGCCAAACCTATTATTTTCTAGTCCTCGAGCAAAAATAAAATAGAAATAAAATCCTAACTCACTGTCGCAGGCATCGTCGATTGCATTTAGCGTATGCAATAAGCCTTTAAACCCTTAGGTGTCTCTAGTGGCCGAGTGTTGTCTCCGGAGAGCTTACCAGAGGTATACCCACAAAACCTTTATACTCCAGACCCTATCTATCTACACAGAACCTTGGAAGGCACTAAAGAATCTCCTTGGTTGACATACTTATTGACAACGGGAGGAAGTACCCTGATGCGAAATTCCAATTGTTGTACACGAGTTCGCACTCAAGCATACTAAAATTCATATTAAGTGACAGAGCTCTACTCAGATAGTCGCATCCAAACTCATAATCAAACAAATCACATGGATAGATTAAGAAGATGGATATAAAAAAACATAGATGGTTTTGATGTTGACTAAGGTGAACGGTGTTTCTCATATCTGTCTGAAGGCCACTGCCATAATGAACCTATCTTAATGGACTGAGATACCGGTCTGACTAATATCAACACACTGGCATATACAAGGGTACCATTGGTCGATAATCCTAACTCTAGGTCAATACAACTGGCATATACAAGGGTTCCAGTGGTCGACTTTATTGAATTTATTCCAGTTGGTCTGATGGTCTGGTCTCAATTTCTCTTTTTTTTTTTCAACTTTATTCTTTTCTTTCTTTTTTTATTTATTTATTATTATTATTGTTTTTTTTGGGCTATCTCAATCACTCTATTTCACCATAGCAATGGTAACAACTTGAATCGTGAGCCCCACCTAATCACTTAGAGAAACATATTTTAAAAATAAAAAAAAATAAAAATAGAAGTGAAAAGGACTCAATGAGATATGGCGAAACTACCATGTTATTTCTAACACCTGAGCTCTGTGCTTTTATGAATAGACTCTTTAGATGTTTCCATCTAATCAGATTGGTCCCTCAACTCCTACAACCAAAATGCTTCCATCCACTTAGATTGGGTAGTGCCATCCTTAATAAGGATAAATTTCTAGGCTCTGGAGTTTATTTCTTGCAACGAAAAGGTAACAAAAAGTTCTACCCCACCCCCAAACTTAAATCTAACATTGTCCTCAATGTTTCTAATTAAAGAACAGTACCAAGAATATAAGTAACATGAGGAAATAGTAAAGAGAGAAGTCGGAAAGATAGTACCTGGGTGAAGTGTAACCAAAAACCTACAAAAATAATATACAACATGCAAAATCTCCTCGATGGTCAATCAAGGTAAACAGGGTCCTCCAGAGGGACCTCCTCAACATCACCTGTAGGAAAAGGCTATAAAGGGCTTCAATCGCTGACCGTTAACCTTCGAAGAACTACTACCATCTGGTGTCTCAATCTCAACAACGGCATGAGAAAAAACAGTACGGACCACAAAAGGACCGGTCCATCGAGAGCGCAACTTCCCGGGGAATAGATGCAACCGAGTGTCATATAGAAGAACTTTTTGACCTGGAGAAAATGACTTTCGTAAAATATTCCTATCATGCACAAGTTTCATTTTGTTCTTATACTCCTTAGCACTATCGTACCTATCTCTACGAATCTCATCCAACTCATTGAGCTGGAGCTTTCTTTGAGCTCCTTCCTTGTCAAGGGAAAAGTTTAAGTTCTTAATAGCCCAATAGGCTCGATGCTCTAACTCAACAGGCAGGTGACATGCCTTTCCAAATACTAAACGATAAGGTGACATTCCAATGGGTATTTTAAACGCAGTACGGTAAGCCCATAAGGCATCAGTAAGCCTCGACGACCAGTCTTTCCTATTTGGATTAACTGTTTTCTCTAGAATACGTTTAATTTCCCTATTGGAAACCTCTACCTGACCACTAGTCTGAGGGTGATATGGGGTTGCTACTTTATGGGTAATACCGTATTGTTTCATTAAAAGAGAAAACGGTCTATTACAAAAGTGTGAACCTCCATCACTAATTATAGCTCGCGGCGTACCAAAACGTGTAAGTATATTCTCTTTCAAAAACTGGACTACGACCCTGTGGTCATTCGTTTTACACGGAACCGCCTCAACCCACTTAGACACATAGTCTACAGCGACAAGTATGTAAAGATAACCAAACGAAATAGGAAATGGACCCATAAAATCAATGCCCCACACATCAAAGACCTCAATCACTAAAATAGGGTTCAAAGGAATCATATTTCTACGGGAAATGGTTCCTAACTTCTGGCAACGCTCACAAGAAACACAATGACTATGGGAATCTTTAAACAACGAAGGCCAGTAAAATCCACACTGCAAAATCTTAGCAGCAGTCTTCTTAGCACTAAAATGACCCCCACATGCATGTTCATGACAAAAGGAGATAATACTAGACTGGTCACTCTCAGATACACATCTCCTAATAATCTGGTCCGGACAATACTTAAACAGATAAGGATCGTCCCAAAAGAAATGCTTAACCTCGGCTAAAAACCTAGAACGATCTTGCTTACCCCAATGTTGAGGCATTCGACCAGTAACAAGATAATTCACTATATTTGCATACCAAGGTGATTGGGAAACAGAGAACAATTGTTCATCAGGAAAACTATCCCTTATAGGAAGGGAATTATTAGGGGAACTAACAACTAGCCTAGACAAGTGGTCTGCTACCACATTCTATGCACCCTTTTTGTCTCTAATGTCTGGACAAAATTCTTGTAACAAAAGGATCCATATAATAAATCTAGGGTTGGTATCCTTCTAAGATAAAAGGTATTTCAAAGCAGCATGATCAGTATAGATTACGATCTTAGAACCTAATAAATAGGATCTAAACTTATCCAAGGGAAACACGATGGCTAGCAATTCCTTCTGGTAGTTGTATAGTTCATTTGGGCATCATTCAGAGTTTTTGCTTTTAGCATAGTTCATGAGTAGCATAATTAAATGTGAGTAATTTTTTTCTCGCTGGACCTAGCACAACTCCTATAGCATAATCTGAAGCATCACACATAATTTCAAAGGGTAGGTTCCAGTTAGGGCCTAGACTATCGGGGCAAGTAGAGAAGGAGTAGTGAGTAAAGTTTAAGCTTATCAAAAGCCTTTAAGCAAGCATCATCAAAGACAAACTTAACATTTGCAAGCAAATGCAAAGAGGTTTAGAAATCAAGCTAAAATCCTTAATGAATCGACGGTAAAAATCTGCATCGCCTAAGAATGACCTAATATTTTATGTTTTTGGGACCTGTAGAGTCTTAATAAGGTCAATTTTGGCTTTGTCTACTCTATACCCTTTGAAGAAAACGATGTGCCCTAAGACAATTCCTGATTCAACCATGAAATGGATTTTCCCAATTAAGCACTAAATTCTTTTCCTTACACCTAGTCAACAAATGTCAAATGATGCAAGCACTCATCAAAAGATGAACCAAATACTGAAAAAATCATCCTAAAGACCTCTAAAAAACCGTTCTACCATAGCAGAAAAAATACTCATCATACAACGCTGAAAAGTCGCAGGGGCATTACATAACCCGAAAGGCATGCGTCTATACGCAAAGGTACCAAAGGGACAGGTAAAAGTGGTTTTCTCTTGGTCTTCTGGGGCAATAACGATCTGATTATAACCGGAGTAGCCATCTAAGAAGCAATAGTGACTATGTCCAGCTAATCGCTCTAGCATTTGGTCGATAAAAGGAAGGGGAAAGTGATCCTTCCTTGTGACCTTGTTCAATTTCCTATAGTCACACACACGCCATCCCGTGGTCACTCGGGTTGGGATTAATTCATTATCATTCTGGACTACAGTGATACCTGATTTCTTGGGGACAACCTGAACAGGGCTGACCCACTTACTGTCTGAAATTGGGTAAATAATACCCGCATCTAACAACTTAAGCACCTCTTTTCGAACTACCTCTTTCATGTTAGGGTTCAGTCGACGTTGCATCTCCCTAGAAGGTTTGGAGTCTTCCTCTAAATGAATCTGATGCATACACACAGTAGGACTTATACCCTTAATGTCTGCTATAGTCCACCCTAAAGCTTCCTTATTGTCTTGAAGTACTTTTACTAGCCTACTTTCCTGATCACTATCCAAATCGGAAGCTACAATCACAGGTAAAGTCTCAGATGGGCCTAAAAACACATACTTTAGAGTATCGGGTAGTGGTTTAAGGTCCAACTTTGGGGGCTCTTCTAAAGAAGGAATTAGGGTAGTCTCAGAAACTGGTAACGGTTCGAACCTAGCTTTCCATCTATCAGTGTCTAACACAGGGGTAGAATCTAATAGAGCATTCACTTGTTCAATAGTGCTATCGTCATCAAAATCTAAACCAAAATGGGATAGACAACTTTCTAATGGGTCTTCAAATAAAATGTTTGGTAATGACTTCTGAACTAAGGCTTCTATCATGTTCACCTCTTCAACACATGTGTCATCTAGCTCATAAGGTAGCTTACTGACATTAAAAATGTTCATCTCTATAGTCATATTACCAAAAGATAAATTCATCATACCATTTCGACAATTAATGATCGCATTTGACGTAGCTTAAAACGGGCGACCTAAAATGACAGGTATCTGGTTCTCTGGGTCAGGGACAGGTTGAGTATCCAGGACCACGAAATCCACTGGATAGATAAACTTGTCGACCTCAATAAGGACATCCTCAATAACACCTCGAGGAATTTTAACAGACCTATCAGCTAACTGCAATATTATCTGAGTAGGTTTCATTTCACCAAGTCCTAGCTGTAAGTACACATGGTACGGAAGTAGGTTCACACTGGCTCCTAAGTCAAATAAAGCTTTTTTTACCCGGTGTTTACCTATTTTACAAGCAATGGTAGGGGAACCTGGGTCTTTGTACTTTGGAGTTGTAGTTTTTTGAATAATTGAACTTACCTGACTAGCTAAAAAGGCTTTCTTATGGACGCTAATTTTTTGCTTTCGCTTACACATATCCTTAAGGAACTTGGCATAAGCAGGAATTTGCCTAATTGCATCTAATAAAGGAAGGTTTATGGTAACTTGCTTAAAAACCTCCAATATGTCATTAAAGTTCGATTCCTTCTTTTTTGGTACTAATAGCTGAGGAAATGGGCTCTAGGCACAGAATCAGATCTCTCAGGAACTGATTTGGCATCATCAGAAATTTTGTCAGTTTCCTTAGCTAGTGGTCCTGAGGGGTGAACTACAATATGTTCACTATCGGGCATGGTTACCTAATTGTCTACTATTTTACCACTCCTAAGGGTTCTAATAGCATTCAATTGATTCGATGGTTTTGTACCTACTTCATGAACTCCTCTAGGATTGGGATTAGTCTGACTAGGGAACCTACCATTATCTCTCTCGCTTAAGATCTTAGCTATTTGGACGACTTGAAGTTCTAACTTAGCAAGGCTCTAAGCATTAGTTTGAAAATTCTGCTTGGTTTCCTGTTGAAAACTAACATGGCTCTATGCTAACATTTCCTGAGTTTTTGCTAACATCTTAATAGATTCCTCTAAGCTAGTCGTTTTATTTTCTGGGCCTGATGTATTCCTAGTGTAGCCAAAACCTGGGGGAGCATTAGAATTATTAGACTGACCCCGACTCTGGCCCTTAGACCATGAAAAGTTCGGATGGTTTCTCCAACCAGGATTATAGGTTTCTAAATACGGGTCAAACTTCTGACGATTATCAAACCTAGTGTTATTATATAGAGCATTGGCTTGCTCTTCATTATTCTGTCCTTCCCAAAAAGGCTCCAATCTACCACTAGTGTTGCCCACTTCTAAAGCATCTAACCTTTTCGCTATAGCAGCAATTTTGGCATCTGATTCATAGCCTCCTTCTACCCTATTAACGTTTCCTCTGCCGAGAAGAATTGTTTTCTGGGGTCCCCTACTACTTTCCCATTGTTGCGTCTTTTCGGCGACTTCATGCAAATATGTCATCGCGTCATCAACTGTTTGGTTCTCAAATTCACCAGTACACATAGATTCTACTGTGGTTGTGGTGGGATAATCTAAACCCTCATAAAGGATCTGAACTAACCTAACCTTCTCTAAACCATGATAAGGACATTGGGCTAATAAATCATTGAACCTTTCCAAATACCTATACAAAGTTTCTCCCTCCTGTTGAGAAAACGTGCAGATTTGCGTCCTAATAGACGATGTTTTGTGCCTAGGGAAAAACTTGTTCAAAAAGGCAGATGTAAGTTGTTCATACGTTTCGATTGTCCTGGAAGCCAAATTATATATCCACGATTTAGCTTTATCTTTCAGGGAAAAGGGGAATAACCTAAGTTTCAAAGCATCATCATCTAGGTTTCTAATCCTGAGGGTACTACAAATTTCCTCAAAGTCCCTAACATGGAAATAGGGGTTTTCATTTTCTTTCCCTAAAAAGATTGGGAGCAGCTGTAAGGTCCCAGGTTTAAGTTCATAAGTTGCTTCCGTCTTAGCTAACCTGATACATGAGGGACGAGTAGTCCTAGTTGGATTCAACAAAGCTTTCAAAGTTGCCATTTCTGGCGCTATCGGAGCAACAAGGATTCTCTCCTCAGTCAAAGGACGTTCAAAAACAGACTCTTCAAAAGTCGTACTCTCTAGATTAAGGTAATCGAGACGCTTAGAACTACTAGGTTTCTTTTCAACAAATCTACCTAGTGCGTCTCTTTTACATTCAGGTATACAATAGAATTTTTTAAATTGGAAGGGTAAGCAAACACAGATCAAGGCCGACTCAACCAAATCAAACCTATTGATTTATAGAAAACAAAAAGCATGATGTCTCCACTTAGATTGTTTCTGAACCAGATTCTACTCTTCCAAGAGGCAACTAGGTACAATTTTAGCAAACCTCGTAGGACGATCCGAATAAAGTAAGTCGAAGAGAAGTGAGAGAAGCTCTGAGGAGCTTTGATACTCCAACCTCTGTGGAAAACGCTTCCATGGGTTACAAGGCGGCTCTAATCGACTTCCAGTAATCTTCCTGAACTTTGAGTTAGGCTAACAAAATACCCAATACAATCCTTCTGGACGACTTTCCTATAAGCTCGTTACCTTATCGGTCTAGTTCTAGTCAAAATTTTAAGGCTTAGGTTCGCGTAGGTTACGTGTTCCTAAAGCGGGCAAGAAGATAACGCTGATGAAATCCGAACCCTTATCTTGTATGGCCAGGCCTTTCCCTTTACTAGAAAAATAAATGTCCGTATTCAGTCCTCAACATATATGCATACGAAGGAGTCCATTAACTCTCTGACAGGGGATTCACGAGTGTTTGGAATCTTACCTCCCGTTCCAGACGGGGGATGAATCGGTTGTAGTCGACTCGGGACACTGACTCCGATGTCAAGTGTACGAACCCAAGGTGCAGAGACAATATCGTAATTGTTCTCCTTCTCTGCAAACAATTTATATTTAAAGTACCCTTCCGTAGGGTAATAAAAAAAATAATGTCCCAAAGTCCAAAAGTCCAAAAAGAAAAGAAAAATTACAAAAATAATAAACCCTAATACAGTTTTTTTTTTCTAAAAGAAAATAAAAAACCCTAAACTAAAATTGTCTAAAATAAAATTGTCTTCTTTTTTGTTCTTTTCGCTTTAATCTTTAGCTCCAAGTCTTTACGAAATCACCAAACTCTTTGGCTCAATTTTCTTTATGATCCAGAACCTGTAGACACAAGATAAATACCCAAAAAAATATTAAAAAAAAAATCTAAAACCCTAAAAACAAGTCCGCGTCGGCGGCGCCAAAAATTGATGTGATTTGTAGATAGCGGTAAAAAGTGATTCGATTCTCGAACTTGTGAAGGATGACTTTAGACTTAAATTCAAAACCAGATAGAAAACTCACTAATAATTATAACAAACACTGACAAAGTTGGTATCAATATTAAAAGAACACTGAGGCTAAGATTCCACTATTTTCCAAGTTCAAAGTGATTTGGTCCAAATATTTATATTCATGCAATTTTCTCGTTTAATTTGATTCTAAAATATTGCAACTAATATATTTTCAAAAGTAATAATTGTAAATACCAAGTATGAAGCATCAAGAGTCTATAAACTAAGCATACTCCATCAAAATAAATCACAATCACTCAAATAAAAATCATATTCAATAATAGTTCAAGGCAAATAATCATAATAATAATTGCAATAAATTAAATACAATGGATTGTACCGCTTTTTGTTGGAAAAATAGCTTCCTCTATCGCCTCAGCAATGGGGTTTAGCTCCTCATATTAATCATGATCTCAAAATAATTGTTTATGGCTCAAAAGATGATTAAAAAGAAGAGAAGGTAATAACACATAGATTTGCAACGCCGTAAGTGTGTTACAAACGTCACTGTTATAGGATTTTAAGACTGTTAAAAAACGATAGTGATCTGCTGTAGTAATATAACGACTGCTATTGGGTGTAATATGTTCTTCGTGTTCTTCTTCTTCAGCAGCAGCAGCAGAATATTGTATTTTTCCTGCAAATCGATCTCTGAAGCTCTCTATTCTCCTCTAAACTTATCCTAAGGTTTCGTACTTCTTTTTGTGACTCGTCCCAGCAATTTTATACTTCACAGGACGATTAAATCCCGAGAAATCTTCCACTTCCCTCCACCAAAAGTCTCAGACTTTTGTTTCTCTTTTCTACACGTCTCTGGAACCCATCTGTTTACGCATCTCAGTTGTTTCTACTCTTCCAAACTCTCTCTAAGATATAGTCGAATCTCTGGGACGATATTCTTTCCATTTACCAATCAATCCCACGAGAAAACTCTCCTAAAACTTCTCCAAACCAATGTAACAGAGACCCGAGAAACTCATGTCCCTGTTTTGAGTCATCTCGATGATTCAACCAAATTCGATCAAAACAAAATCCATTACCAACCCTGTTTGGTTAACTTGAGTCCAGCCCAACACAAATCCGAGATTGAATCTCGTGTAAACCCCTCCAAAATATGAACCCTAATTTTGTTATCAACTGCCAAATATTTCCCGCCAATTTTCTGTTCAAATAGGGAAGAACATGGATGCCCCCTAACCAGAGTAGGGGTGCCTTTAGCAGCTGCCTTAAGGGGTGTCCTGGGGGTGCCCCTTATCCAAACCGGGGGTCCGAATAGTAAGTGTCCTCCGGGTGCTTTCCGACAACTTTTCGAGCCAATTTTTTCCAAAAATGTTTATTGGCCAAAAATACCTACAAATAAATAAAACACCATAATAAGTACAAAAATGAGCCCTAACAATATATAGAATCGAGACAAATCGAACAAAAAAATGTGTCTATCAGTGAACATGCTCAGAATGATGATTTGTTGAGCGTTTGTTCAAAACCTTAGTTTTTGATCAATTGTTCGTTAATTGGTGGATCGCTGAAAATAGGTCAAGTGAGAGAGGACCGACCACACCGAATTATGGACGTCCATGTGGTGCCCGAGCGCTTGAGTGAGCGTGCACCAGAGTTGGTGAAAGAATAATGATTAAATGCTGGCTTCATCATTTACTGAAATAGTGCTCGTCTGAGTATTAGGAAATAAAACCTAATTTATGGAGGAGTGAGGGACCGGCCAAGAAGGCATGGAACTGGTCCTTTAGGGTGTGGGACCAGATGATGTTCGATTGAGAAAATCCTATGTTGGTTGGAAAGAGTTTGGACCCAATATGAGCAATTGCATAAATTAGGTCAAAATTGTGAAAACGTGTGGGACCGGCTCGTTGCAAGCCTTAGAGCCGCCCTTGGTCGGTCAAGGGAGCATGCTCGTGTCACCATAATTCCCGTGTCTCAGTCCTGAGAGTTTCAAAAAAATTTGATGTGCGCTTGAGCAATATCTTGGATTTTCAGAAGAGTTCGATCTTTCACTGAAATTCTCGTTTTTGCCCGAATGAGCAAGTATGCGCGTTTGATCAATATTCCGTGAATAATAAAATAATATTTTAATATATTTTCGTGAGTATCCTAGTCGGTCATGTGACCATGTTGACTTTGGACCTTTTTGTGGTTTGCGCAATATTTGAGAAAATATGGGGAAACCATGATTTTGCTGAAACAGGGAAGCTTCATGAGATGAGAGAAATAACAATTTATGAAAGATTGGGGATTGCAAGGTGTGAGACCGTCCATGGCTAGGGCATGGCCGGCCGGCTAAGTTGGCCCGGTCCCGTGACACCTTTCCCTATTTTATATTATTATTTTTCATGAAACCATGAAAATATGGAGAAACCATGAGTTTTGCTCAAACAAGGAAAGTTTTTAGAATGGAGGAGTCTTCATGAGTTTACGAAAATAACAAAATAGGGAAAAATAATTCTCCTCAAGGCCTCCACTAGCTGAGCGTTCGATCCCTGACATTTCATCGTGCCCTCTATGTAGAATAACATAATTGAGCGGTTCTCCGTAAGATTGAGAGCATTAACGCCTTCAGGACGTCGGTGATACTCACTGTTTCCTGACTACATGAGAGAGACCCCCCTCTACATAGAAGAATGATTGGGCGGTTCTCCGTAAGATTGAGAGCAATAACTCCTTCAGGACGTCGGTGACACTCGTTGTTCCCTGACTATGTAGAGAGACCGTGTATAGACCCAGGCGGTTCTCCGTAAGATTGAGAGAAATAACTCCTTCAGGAATTCGGCAATACTTGTTGTTTCCTGACTATACACCTCAGAACAGGTATGACGCTTTAACTGGCTAATATCCCTTATGCAATAGATTAATTCTATCGTGACATTCACCACTGAATTCCTAGAAGATAATCCATTTTATCTCATCATTCCGATTTCATGATCGAATCCATGACTGATCTCATGGAATGGTAATAGATAATCTCATTCCTCCGATTTCATGATCGAATCCACAGCTGATCTCATGGGATGGTAATAACTACTTTCATTACTCTGATTCTGTGGTCGAATTCACGATCCCATGGAATGGTAATACCTATTTTATTATTACGAATTCATGGTCGAATACACGGCTGATCCTATGGATTGATAATAATAAACTACTCAATTTCATGAATCATTCTCCACTGAATTTCATAAATTAGTAATAAATACTCAATAATCGGGCAACTGGACTATCACTGAGTAAGTCCCATCTAATGGTACAAGTGTACTCAACAATGATGCACGAATGAGCATCCAAAAATATGAACAAACGAGGAATCCCGCACAAAACAGGAGAGAAAAAATAATAACATTAAAATAATGGAGAAGCGCCCATGGGCCAGGCCCACCGGCCGGACGGCCATGCCTTAGCCGTGGCCGGTCCCATGCTTCCTCCATTATTTTTCCTTATTTTGTTATTTTCATAAACTCATGAAGACTCCTCCATTCTAACAACTTTCCTTTTTTGAGCAAAACTCATGGTTTCTCCATATTTTCATGGTTTCATGAAAAATAATAATATAAAATAGGAAAAGGTGTCACGGGACCGGGCAACTTAGCCGGCCGGCCATGCCCTAGACATGGCAGGTCCCACACCTTGCAATCCCAGATCTTTCATAAATTGTTATTTCTCTTATCTCATGAAGCTTCCCTGTTTCAGCAAAATCATGGTTTCCCCATATTTTCTCATTGCACAAACCACAAAAAGGCCCAAAGTCAACATTGTCACATGACCGACTAGGCTACTCACGAAAATATATTAAAATATTATTATTTTAATATTCACGAAATATTGATCAAACGGGCATACTTGCTCATTCGGGAAAAATCGAGAATTTCAGTCAAAGATCGAACTCTTCTGAAAATCCAAGATATTGCTCAAACGCACATCAAAAAATGTCGAAACTCTCAGGACTGAGACACGGGCATTAAGGTGACACGAGCATGCTCCCTTGACCGACCAATGGAGGCTCTAAGGCTTGCAACGAGCCGGTCCCACACGTTTTCACAATTTTGAAATATTTTTAAATGAAAGATTTGGGTGAAGCTAGTGTAATTCTCGAAATCAAGATTACTAGAACTAATGATGTTATTTCTTTGGATCAGTCTCATTATATTGAAAAGATTTTAAAGAAGTACAACTATTTTGATTGTAAACCTATGAGTACTCCTTTTGATGCTAGTGTCAAACTGTTTAAGAATAGTGGTGAAAGCGTTAGACAATCTGAGTATGCTAGCATAATTGGTAGTCTTCGTTATGCAATTGATTGTACCAGACCAGACATTGCATATGCAGTAGGGGTTCTATGCAGGTTTACCAGTTGTCCTGGTTTGGAACACTGGAATGCAGTTGAGAGGGTTATGCGGTATCTTAAAAAAACCGTTAACCTAGGATTACACTATAAGTGTCTTGGAAGTCAAAGAAACAGACAATTCTGGCTCAATCTACGATGGAGTCTGAATTGATAACACTTGCAGCAGCTAGTGAAGAAGCGGGATGGTTGAGAAACTTGCCTTCTCAAATTCCTGTATTAGATAGATCGATACCAGCTATTATGATCCATTATGATGGTACCACGGCTATTGCAAAAGTACAGAACTGTTTTTATAACGGTAAGAATCGACAAATGCGTCGAAAGCACGGCACGGTTAGAGAGTTTCTCACAACTAGTGTTGTACGTGTGGATCATGTTAGGTCGGAAAAGAACTTAGTTGATCTTTTGACGAAAGGATTAGCTAGAGAAAACGTATTGTATACCTCTAAAGGCATGGGACTTTTTCCCACTAGAAATTGAGTCATTTTGTGTTGGATACCCACCTAGAAATAGGTTCAAAGGGAATAACAATTCACAAATGATATGGAGATAGAATCATGCACATTTCCCATGGCATGATATCCTGAAGCGGTTAAGGTTGAGTTCTTTAACTCTTAATGATGTCTATAGATCTGTATAGAGTGGGGTACCAAGCTGCAGGAGTAACTTTGATAGACTCACCCATGTGAATGAGAAAGTGTGGCCGCTTTCTATGAGACTGTGGGCAGTTCTCTAGAACATTCATTAAAGCTGGGATAAGCACAAGGACGTAATGTTCTGGCATTTAGGACTTTACTCTTAGTATAGTTATGTGTATTAAGTAATCTATTCTCTCCATAGAGTTCAAAGACATATGTTCACTCTATGTCAGAGTCCAGAGAATTTAATCCTATGTAAAGATTCAAAACCGAAAGATACCTTTGCTTATGCACATAACTATACGGATCCTTCTCAATGATTTTAAAAAATATAACTGGGGGATTGTTGGGATATATGTTTTAAAACATTTCTTTTGTACATTTATTTCAACAATTTGAGCTTGGCCCAGTGGTTAAGTATTTTGGGCCTTGAGGGTGAGGTCTCAAGATCAAATTCCTCCCCTTACTGATTGGGTATATATATATATCATTAGTCCAGGAGTGGGGCCTTGGGGGTATTGGGAGGTCTCTTGAATTTGGAAAGTATTTTTTGCTGTTTTTAAAAAGATTTTTTCAAAAACGTTTTCACAGGTTTTAATTACGGATTCAATTGCATTTATTCTGGCATAAATTATTTGCCCATTTTTTTTGTAACTGTTGAATGGAAATTTTAATTACAGCGATTAACTCAATTTATTTACATTAATTCATATTGATTTCTTGGCTATAAAATCAGTTTTGAGAACAAAAAGAAAAACAAGTTTTTTTTACACAATTGTTTTCCTAAGAATCAAGAGACCAGAAATACTGAGCAAGAATAAAAGAGAGTATAAGTAATCGATTTCTCATTGTATGCGTGAGAAATCGAAAGAGAGTTTTTCTTGGCTGTTTTACCCTGGGGACGTTGTGACGAAGAAATAACTGCTTGCACAAAACTCAAGGCAGAGCCACGAAACGTCTTAAAGAGAGCGACCTGGTCGTGACTCAGTCGTCACTTTATTTTGTGATTAATCTTTGTTTTGCAGGTGTGAAATCGACAATTTTTCCAACAATTTTAAGACGTATCTTTCTGCCATGGAATCTGAAAAGAAAACCGTTGTTGGTATCAACAAGTCGTTCAAGTTTGAAGGACTTCATTTCAGAAGATGGAAGCTAAAGTTGTTTTTCTACCTCAAACTGATGAAGTTGCACATGATGGTGACCTCCATCAAACCAGCTAATCCACAAGTTGCAGAAGCTGCGAAAAAAGCAACTGCAGACGCAACAACTGCAATTCCTCAACCAACTGAAGAACCTGTTGAGACCCAAACTGCTAAAGAAAACAAAAAGCCTATGAAAAATGGATTGATAATGACTTTTATTGCAAAAACTATATTTTGAATGCTTTGTCTGACGATTTATACGAATATTACTCCACATTTGATACTGCTAAAGATGTGTGGGATGCCTTACAGAATAACTATGATACTGAAGAAGCCGGATCGAAGAAATATGTTGTAAGCCGCTACCTGAGATATCAAATGGTGGATGAAAAATCACTCGTTTCTCAGGCTCATGAACTTCAGAAAATAACTCATGAAATTCTGACGGAAGGTATGAAAACTGATGAACAATTTCAAGTATCTGTACTGATTGATAAATTACCCCCATCTTGGAAAGATTTTCGTAATGCTTTGCGTCATAAAACTAAGGAATTTTCTCTTGAAAGTTTGATTGTTAAGCTCAGGGTTCAAGAGGAAGCACAGAAACAAGACTGAAAGGAAGAGATTCTTATCGTTTCCAACGATAAGAATTAGACTCAACCGAGTTTGAAACCTAAGAAAAAACCGATAAAACCAGACCAGAACCAAAGGAAAGGAAAACCTAATCAAGACAAGGACCCACACCCATCAAGGAAATTTCAGAATTCTGATTCTGAGTTCCTTTATTGTGCTTGAGGTAAACCAAACCACATGGCTAGGGATTGCAGGAATAACAAAGGAAAGAATAACGCACAAGATAATGCTGCTGAAAGCGTTATAATTGCCATGGTTTCTGATCAAGAGATTCACATGGTTGGTGGAACCGATGGGTGGTGGATAGACTGTGGTGCTTCGCGCCATTGTTGTTTTGATAGGTCCCTATTTAAGAGCTATGCAGAAATCAAGGATAAGAAAGTGTTGTTGGGAGACTCCCATACCACTATCGTGAAAGGTTTTGGTACTGTAGAACTGAAGTTTACTTATAGGATGACAATTATGCTAAAAGATGTCCTCCACACTCCAGAATTGAGAAAGAATCTTGTTTTCGGCTATCTTTTCAACAATGTTGGGTTGTATCAAACTATTGGATCTGATGTTTACACAATTACTGTCCCTCATTGGTGGGGAGAAATTTTGTTGACTGTTTGTTATGTTTTGAATCGTCTTACAAACTCAAAAACTAAAATTTCACCGTATGAACTTTGGAAAAACAGAAAACCAAATGTATCTTATTTTAAGGTATGAGGTTTTTTGGCTTATGTTCGTATTCTTGATCCTAAAAGATCAAAGCTAGATAGTAAAGCTTATGAATGTGTTTTTGTTTGGTATTCTCAAAACAATAAAGCTTATAGATTTTTTGATCTGAATAATAAAGTTATTGTTGAATCTATTGATGCTGATTTCTTTGAAGATAGATTTCCTTTTAAATCTAGAAATAGTGGAGGTTCTATACCTAGTACAAGTTCTGAACTTAGAATAGAAGAACCTAGAACTGCAGAAACTAGAGACGTTGAAATTGAACCTAGGCGTAGCAAAAGGGATATGATTGCGACAGACTATGGTTCTGACTTTGAAGTCTATACCCTAGAGGAAGACCCTTCTAGTCTTCAAGAGGCACTTAACTCTCATGAATCCGGCTTTTGGCAAGAAGCCATAGATAATGAAATGGACTCCCATAATCTTAATGGAACTTGGCACCTAGGAGACTTTCCCCCTGGTTGCAAAACAATAGGTTGTAAATGGGTACTCAAAAGGAAGTTGAAACCTGATGGTTCAGTAGACAAACACAAAGCTAGGTTGGTAGCTAAAGGATTTAGACAAAGAGAAGATGTAGATTTCTTTGATACTTATTCTCCTGTTACAAGATTGACTTCTATTCGTGTTTTGATTGTTGTTGCTGTTGTGCATAATCTTTTTATTCATCAAATGGATGTTAAAACAACTTTTTTGAATGATGAATTAGAAGAAGAAATTTACATGGAACAACCTGAAGGTTTTGTTGTTCATGGTCAAGAACATAAAGTGTGTAAGTTAGATAAGTCATTGTATGGTCTGAAACAAGCTCCTAAGCATTGGCATGAAAAATTTGATAATTGATGATTTCACATGGTTTCAGAGTTAATGAAAGTGACAAATGCATATACTATAAGTTTGAAAACAATGCATACATCATGATTTGTCTGTATGTGGATGATTTGCTGATTTTTGGTTTAAACTTGTCTGTGGTTGTAGAAACTAAGAATATGCTTAAGTCAAACTTTGAAATGAAAGATTTGGGTGAAGCTAGTGTAATTCTCGGAATTAAGATTACTAAAACTAATGATGGTATTTCTTTGGATCAGTCTCATTATATTGAAAATATTTTAAAGAAGTACAACTATTTTGATTGTAAACCTGTGAGTACTCCTTTTGATGCCAGTGTCAAATTGTTTAAGAATACTGGTGAAAGCGGTAGAGAATCTGAATATGCTTGTATAATTGGTAGTCTTCGTTATGCACCTGATTGTACCAGACCAGATATTGCATATGCAGTGGGGGTTCTATGCAGGTTTACCAGTTGTCCTGGTTTGGAACACTGGAATGCAGTTGAGAGGGTTATGCGGTATCTTAAAAAAACCGTTAACCTAGGATTACACTGTAAGAGGTTTCCTGCAGTCCTTGAAGGATACTGCGATGCTGATTGGAACTCTCTTTCAGATGACTCCAAGGCCACTGGTGGATATTTGTTTAATATTGCTGGTGGCGCTAGGTCTTGGAAGTCAAAGAAACAGACATTCTGGCTCAATCTACGATGGAGTCTGAATTGATAGCACTTGCAACAGCTAGTAAAGAAGCAGGATGGTTGAGAAACTTGCTTTATCAAATTCCTGTATGGGATAGACCGATACCAACTATTATGATCCATTGTCATGGTACCGCGGCTATTGCAAAAGTACAGAACTGTTTTTATAACGGTAAGAATCGACAAATGCGTCGAAAGCATGGCACGGTTAGAAAGTTTCTCACAACTAGTGTTGTACGTGTGGATCATGTTAGGTCGGAAGAGAACTTAGCTGATCCTTTGAAGAAAGGATTAGCTAGAGAAAAGGTATTGTATACCTCTAAAGGCATGGGACTTTTTCCCACTAGAAATTGAGTCATTTTGTGTTGGATACCCACCTAGAAATAGGTTCAAAGGGAATAAAGATTCATAAATGATATGGATATAGAATCGTGCACATTTCCTATGACATGATATCCTGAAGCGGGTTAAGGTTGAGTTCTTTAACTCTTAATGATGTCTATAGCTCTGTAGAGAGTGGGGTACCAAGCTACAGGAGTACCTTTGATATACTCACCTATGTGAATGAGAAAGTGTGGCCGCTTTCTATGAGACCGTGGGAAGTTCTATAGAACATTCATTAAAGCTGGGATAAGCACAAGGCCGTAATGAGCTGGCATTTAGGAATTTACTCTTAGTATAGTTATGTGTGTATTAAGTAATCTATTCTCTCCATAGAGTTCAAAGACATATGTTCACTCTATGTTAGAGTTTAGAGAATTTAATCCTATGTAAAAGTTCAAAATCGAAATACCTTTGCTTATGCACATAACTATAAGGATCCTCATCAATGATTTTAAAAAATATAAGTGGGGGATTGTTGGAATATATGTTTTAAAACATTTCTTTTGTACATTTATTTCAATAATTTGAGCTTGGCCCAGTGGTTAAGTATTTTGGGCCTTGAGGGTGAGGTCTCAAGATCAAATTCCTCCCCTTACTGATTGGGTATATATATATATATATATATATCTATATATCATTAGTCCGGGAGCGGGGTCTTGGGGTTTTTGGGAGGTCTCTTGAATTTGGAAAGTATTTTTTGCTGTTTTTAAAAAGATTTTTTCAAAAACGTTTTCACAGGTTTTAATTACGGATTCAATTGCATTTATTCTGGCATAAATTATTTGCCCGTTTTTTTTTAACTGTTGAATGGAAATTTTAATTACAGCAATTAAATCAATTTATTTCCATTAATTCATATTGATTTCTTGGCTATAAAAGCAGTTTTAAGAACAAAAAGAAAAACAAGTTTTTTTTACACAATTGTTTTTCTAAGAATCAAGAGACCAGAAATACTGAGCAAGAATAGAAGAGAGCATAAGTAACCGATTTCTCATTGTGTGCGTGAGAAATCGAAAGAGAGTTTTTCTCGGCTATTTTATCCTGGGAACGTTGTGACGAAGAAAGAACTACTTGCACAAAACTCAAGGCAGAGCCACGAAATGTCTTAAAGAGAGCGACCTGGTCGTGACTCAGTCGTCACTTTATTTTGTGATTAATCTTTGTTTTGCAGGTGTGAAATCGACAATTTTTCCAACAATTTTAAGACGTATCTTTCTGCCATGGAATCTGAAAAGAAAACCGTTGTTGGTATCAACAAGTCGTTCAAGTTTGAAGGACTTCATTTCAGAAGATGGAAGCTAAAGTTGTTTTTCTACCTCAAACTGATGAAGTTTCACATGATGGTGACCTCCATCAAACCAGCTAATCCACAAGTTGCAGAAGCTGCGAAAAAAGCAACTGCAGACGCAACAACTGCAATTCCTCAACCAACTGAAGAACCTGTTGAGACCCAAACTGCTAAAGAAAACAAAAATCCTATGAAAAATGGATTGATAATGACTTTTATTGCAAAAACTATATTTTGAATGCTTTGTCTGACGATTTATACGAATATTACTCCACATTTGATACTGCTAAAGATGTGTGGGATGCCTTACAGAATAACTATGATACTGAAGAAGCCGGATCGAAGAAATATGTTGTAAGCCGCTACCTGAGATATCAAATGGTGGATGAAAAATCACTCGTTTCTCAGGCTCATGAACTTCAGAAAATAACTCATGAAATTCTGACGGAAGGTATGAAAACTGATGAACAATTTCAAGTATCTGTACTGATTGATAAATTACCCCCATCTTGGAAAGATTTTCGTAATGCTTTGCGTCATAAAACTAAGGAATTTTCTCTTGAAAGTTTGATTGTTAAGCTCAGGGTTCAAGAGGAAGCACAGAAACAAGACTGAAAGGAAGAGATTCTTATCGTTTCCAACGATAAGAATTAGACTCAACCGAGTTTGAAACCTAAGAAAAAACCGATAAAACCAGACCAGAACCAAAGGAAAGGAAAACCTAATCAAGACAAGGACCCACACCCATCAAGGAAATTTCAGAATTCTGATTCTGAGTTCCTTTGTTATGCCTGCGGTAAAACAAACCACATGACTAGGGATTGCAGGAATAACAAAGGAAAGAATAATGCACAAGCTAATACTGCTGAAAGCGTTATAATTTCCATGGTTTCTGATCCATAGATTCACATGGTTGGTAGAACCGATGGGTGGTGGATAGACAGTGGTGCTTCGCGCCATTGTTGTTTTGATAGGTCCATATTTAAGAGCTATGCAGAAATCAAGGATAAGAAAGTGTTATTGGGAGACTCCCATACCATTATCGTGAAAGGTTCTGGTACGGTAGAACTGAAGTTTACTTATGGGAAGACAATTATGCTGAAAGATGTCCTCCACACTCCATAAATGAGAAAGAATCTTGTTTCCGGCTATCTTCTCAATAAGGCTGGGTTGTATCAAACTATTGGATCTGATGTTTACACAATTACTGTCCCTCATTGGTGGGGAGAAATTTTGTTGACTGTTTGTTATGTTTTGAATCGTCTTACAAACTCAAAAACTAAAATTTCACCGTATGAACTTTGGAAAAACAGAAAACCAAATGTATCTTATTTTAAGGTATGAGGTTTTTGGCTTATGTTCGTATTCTTGATCCTAAAAGATCAAAGCTAGATAGTAAAGCTTATGAATGTGTTTTTGTTTGGTATTCTCAAAACAATAAAGCTTATAGATTTTTTTGATCTGAATAATAAAGTTATTGTTGAATCTATTGATGCTGATTTCTTTGAAGATAGATTTCCTTTTAAATCTAGAAATAGTGGAGGTTCTATACCTAGTACAAGTTCTGAACTTAGAATAGAAGAACCTAGAACTGCAGAAACTAGAGACGTTGAAATTGAACCTAGGCGTAGCAAAAGGGATATGATTGCGACAGACTATGGTTCTGACTTTGAAGTCTATACCCTAGAGGAAGACCCTTCTAGTCTTCAAGAGGCACTTAACTCTCATGAATCCGGCTTTTGGCAAGAAGCCATAGATAATGAAATGGACTCCCATAATCTTAATGGAACTTGGCACCTAGGAGACTTTCCCCCTGGTTGCAAAACAATAGGTTGTAAATGGGTACTCAAAAGGAAGTTGAAACCTGATGGTTCAGTAGACAAACACAAAGCTAGGTTGGTAGCTAAAGGATTTAGACAAAGAGAAGATGTAGATTTCTTTGATACTTATTCTCCTGTTACAAGATTGACTTCTATTCGTGTTTTGATTGTTGTTGCTGTTGTGCATAATCTTTTTATTCATCAAATGGATGTTTAAAACAACTTTTTTGAATGATGAATTAGAAGAAGAAATTTACATGGAACAACCTGAAGGTTTGTTGTTCATGGTCAAGAACATAAAGTGTGTAAGTTAGATAAGTCATTGTATGGTCTGAAACAAGCTCCTAAGCATTGGCATGAAAAATTTGATAATTGATGATTTCACATGGTTTCAGAGTTAATGAAAGTGACAAATGCATATACTATAAGTTTGAAAACAATGCATGCATCATGATTTGTTGTATGTGGATGATTTGCTGATTTTTGGTTCAAACTTGTCTGTGGTTGAAGAAACTAAGAATATGCTTAAGTCTAACTTTGAAATGAAAGATTTGGGTGAAGCTAGTGTAATTCTGGAATTAAGATTACTAAACTAATGATGGTATTTCTTTGGATCAGTCTCATTATATTGAAAAGATTTTAAAGAAGTACAACTATTTTGATTGTAAACCTGTGAGTACTCCTTTTGATGCTAGTGTTAAACTGTTTAAGAATACTGGTGATAGCATTAGACAATCTGAATATGCTGTATAATTGGTAGTCTTCGTTATGCAACTGATTGTACCAGACCAGACATTGCATATGCAGTGGGGGTTTTATGCAGGTTTACCAGTTGTCCTGGTTGGAACACTGGAATGCAGTTGAGAGGGTTATGCGGTATCTTAAAAAGACCGTTAACCTAGGATTACACTATAAGAGTTTCCTGCAGTCCTTGAAGGATACTGCGATGCTGATTGGAACTCTCTTTCAGATGACTCCAAGGCCACTGGTGGATATTTGTTTAATATTGCTGGTGGCGCTGTGTCTTGGAAGTCAAAGAAACAGACAATTCTGGCTCAATCTACGATGGAGTCTGAATTGATAGCACTAGCACAGCTAGTGAAGAAGCAGGATGGTTGAGAAACTTGCTTTCTCAAATTCCTGTATGGGATAGACCGATACCAGCTATTATGATCCATTGTATGTACCGCGGCTATTGCAAAAGTACAGAACTGTTTTTATAACGGTAAGAATCGACAAATGCGTCGAAAGCACACAGTTAGAGTTTCTCACAACTAGTGTTGTACGTGTGGATCATGTTAGGTCGGAAGAGAACTTAGCTGATCCTTTGACGAAAGGATTAGCTAGGAAAAGGTTTATATACCTCTAAAGGCATGGGACTTTTCCCACTAGAAGTTGAGTCATTTTGTGATGGATACCCACCTAGAAATAGGTTCAAAGGGAATAACGATTCACAAATGATATGGAGATAGAATCATGCACATTTCCCATGGCATGATATCCTGAAGCGGGTTAAGGTTGAGTTCTTTAACTCTTAATGAAGTCTATAGCTCTGTATAGAGTGGGGTACCAAGCTACAGGAGTACCTTTGATAGACTCACCTATGTGAATGAGAAAGTGTGGCCGCTTTCTATGAGAACATGGGAAGTTCTCTAGAACATTCATTGAAACTGGGATAAGCACAAGGCCGTAATGTGCTGGCATTTAGGATTTACTCTTAGTATAGTTTGTGTGTATTAAGTAATTTCTCTCCATAGAGTTCAAAGACATATGTTCACTCTGTTAGAGTTAGAGAATTTAATACTATGTAAAGGTTCAAAATCGAAATACCTTTGCTTATGCACATAACTATAGGATCTGCTCAATGATTTTAAAAATATAAGTGGGGGATTGTTGGGATATATGTTTTAAAAATTTTTTGTACATTTATATCAACAATTCGAGCTTGGCCAGTGGTTAAGCATTTTGGGCCTGAGGGTAGGTCTCAGATCGAATCCCTCCCCTACTGATTGGGTATATATATATAATATATATATAACATTAGTCCGGGAGCGGGGCCTTGGGGTTTGGGAGGTCTCTTGAATTTGGAAAGTATTTTTGCTGTTTTTAAAAGATTTTTTCAAAACGTTTTCACAGGTTTTAATTACGATTAATTGCATTTATTCTGGCATAAATTATTTGCCCGTTTTTTGACTGTTGAATGGATTTAATTACAGCAATTAAACCAATTTATTTCCATTAATTCTATTGTTTCTTGGCTATAAAAGCAGTTTTGAGAACAAAAGAAAACAAGTTTTTACACATTGTTTTTCTGAATCAAGAGACCAAATACTGAGCAAGAATAAAGAGAGAAAGTGATCGATTTCTCATTGTGTGCGTGAGAGATCGAAAGAGAGTTTTTCTCGGCTGTTTTATCCTGGGGACGTTGTGACGAAAAAGAACTGCTTGCACAAAACTCAAGGCAGAGCCACGAAACGTTAAAGAGAGCGACCTGGTCGTGACTCAGCCGTCACTTTTTTGTGTTAACCTTTGTTTTGCAGGTGTGAAATCGACAATTTTCCAACAATTTTAAGACGTATCTTTCTGCCATGGAATCTGAAAAGAAAACCGTTGCTGATATCAACAAGTCGTTCAAGTTTGAAGGACTTCATTTCAGAAGATGGAAGCTAAAGTTGTTTTTCTACCTCAAACTGATGAAGTTGCACATGATGGTGACCTCCATCAAACCAGCTAATCCACAAGATGCAGAAGCTGCGGAAAAAGCAACTCCAGACGCAACAACTGCAACTCCTCAACCAACCGAAGGACCTGTTGAGACCCAAACTGCTAAGAGAAAACAAAAAGCCTATGAAAAATGGATTGATAATGACTTTGATTGCAAAAACTATATTTGAATGCTTTGTCTGACGATTTATACGAATATTACTCCATTTGATACTGCTAAAGATGTGTGGGATGCCTTACAGAAATATGATACTGAAGAAGCCGGATCGAAGAAATATGTTGTAAGCCGCTACCTGAGATATCAAATGGTGGATGAAAAATCAGTCGTTTCTCAGGCTCATGAACTTCAGAAAATAGCTCATGAAATTATGACGGAAGGTATGAAAACTGATGAACAATTTCAAGTATCTGTATTGATTGATAAATTACCCCCATCTTGGAAAGATTTTCGTAATGCTTTGCGTCATAAAACTAAGGATTTTCTCTTGAAAGTTTGATTGTTAAGCTCAGGGTTGAAGAGGAAGCACGGAAACAAGACGAAAGGAAGAGATTCTTATCGTTTCCAACATAAGAATCAGACTCAACCGAGTTTGAAACCTAAGAAAAAACCGATGAAACCTGACCAGAACCAAAGGAAAGGAAAACCTAATCAAAACAAGAACCCACACCCATCAAGAAATTTCAGAATTCTGATTCTGAGTTCCTTTGTTATGCCTGCGGTAAACCAAACCACATGGCTAGGGATTGCAGGAATAACAAAGGAAAGAATAACGCACAAGCTAATGCTGCTGAAAGCGTTATAATTCCATGGTTTCTGATCCAGAGATTCACATGGTTGGTGGAACCGATGGGTGGTGGATAGACAGTGGTGCTTCGCGCCATTGTTGTTTTGATAGGTCCATATTTAAGAGCTATGCAGAAATCAAGGATAAGAAAGTGTTATTGGGAGACTCCCATACCATTATCGTGAAAGGTTCTGGTACGGTAGAACTGAAGTTTACTTATGGGAAGACAATTATGCTGAAAGATGTCCTCCACACTCCATAAATGAGAAAGAATCTTGTTTCCGGCTATCTTCTCAATAAGGCTGGGTTGTATCAAACTATTGGATCTGATGTTTACACAATTACTAAAAACAGAGTGTTTGTAGGAAAAGGTTATGCTGCTGATGGAATGTTTAAGCTTAATGTTGAAATGAATAAAATTGCATCTTCTTCTTATATGGTGTGTACTTTTAATGTTTGGCATGTTAGACTTTGTCATGTGAACAGTAGATCAGTAAATACCATGATCAAGCAAGGTCTTATTCCAAAACTATCCATGCATGATTTTGAAAAGTGTGAATCTTGTAGTCAAGCAAAAATAACCAAGAGTTCTCATAAATCTGTTGCTAGAGAATCTGAGCCTTTAGAATTAGTGCATTCTGATTTGTGTGAATATGAAGGTATATTAACTAGAAATGGAAAAAGATATTTCATGAATTTTATTGATGATTATTCTAATTATACCTATGTTTACTTGCTAAGTCATAAGAATGAAGCTATTGAAAAATTTAAGGTCTTTATTGCTGAAGTTGAAAATCAATTTGGTAGGAAAATTAAGAGATTTCGTAGTGATAGGGGAACTGGATACGATTCTAAACCATTCACTGAAATTTATGAATCTTCTGGAATTATACATGAAAAACTGCTCCTTATAACCCTGGAATGGATGGAAAAGCTGAAAGAAAGAATCGTACTATTACTACTCTTGTGACTGCATGTTTGCTGAGTTCTGGTGCTGCCCCTCATTGGTGGGGAGAAATTTTGTTGACTGTTTGTTATGTTCTGAATCGTGTTACAAACTCAAAAACTAAAATTTCACCATATGAACTTTGGAAAAACAGAAAACCAAATGTATCTTATTTTAAAGTATGGGGTTGTTTGGCTTATGTTCGTATTCCTGATCCTAAAAGATCAAAGCTAGCTAGTAAAGCTTATGAATGTGTTTTTGTTGGGTATGCTCAAAACAGTAAAGCTTATAGATTTTTTGATCTGAATAATAAAGTTATTATTGAATCTATTGACGCTGATTTCTTTGAAGATAGATTTCCTTTTAAATCTAGAAATAGTGGGGGTTCTCTACCTAGTACAAGTTCTGAACTTAGAATAGAAGAACCTAGAACTGCAGAAACTAGAGACACTGAAATTTAACCTAGGTGTAGCAAAAGGGCTAGGATTGCGACAGACTATGGTTCTGACTTTGAAGTCTATACCCTAGAGGAAGACCCTTCTAGTCTTCAAGAGGCACTTGACTCTCCTGAATCCGTCTTTTGGAAAGAAGCCATAGATAATGAAATGGACATCCATAATTTTAATATAATTTGGCACCTAGCAGACTTGCCCCCTGGTTGCAAAGCAATAGGTTGTAAATGGGTACTCAAAAGGAAGTTGAACCCTGATGGTTCAGTAGACAAACACAAAGCTAGGTTGGTAGCTAAAGGATTTAGAAAAATAAAAGATGTAGATTTCTTTGATACTTATTCTCACGTTACAAGATTGACTTCTATTCGTGTTTTGATTGTTGTTGCTGCTGTGCATAATCTTGTTATTCATCAAATGGATGTTAAAATAACTTTTTTGAATGGTGAATTAGAAGAAGAAATTTACATGGAACAACTTGAAGGTTTTGTCGTTCCTGGGCAAGAACATAAAGTGTATAAGTTAGATAAGTCACTGTATGGTCTGAAACAAGCTCCTAAGCAGTGGCATGAAAAATTTGATAATTTGATGATTTCACATGGTTTCAGAATTAATGAAAGTGACAAATGCATATACTATAAGTTTGAAAACAATGCATGTATCATGATTTGTTTGTATGTGGATGATTTGCTGATTTTTGGTTCAAAATTGTCTGTGGTTGTAGAAACTAAGAATTGCATAAGTCTAACTTTGAAATGAAAGATTTGGGTGAAGCTAGTGTTATTCTCAGAATTAAGATTACTAGAACTAATTATGGTATTTCTTTGGATCAGTCTTATTATATTAAAAAGATTTTAAAGAAGTACAACTATTTTGATTGTAAACCTGTGAGTACTCCTTTTGATGCTAGTGTCAAACTGTTTAAGAATACTGGTGAAAGCGTTAGACAATCTGAATATGCTAGTATAATTGGTAGTCTTCATTATGCAACTGATTGTACTAGACCAGACATTGCATATGCAGTGGGGGTTCTATGCAGGTTTACCAGTTGTCCTAGTTTGGAACACTGGAATGCAGTTGAGAGGGTTATGCGGTATCTTAAAAAAACCGTTAACCTAGGATTACACTATAAGAGGTTTCCTGTAGTCCTTGAAGGATACTGCGATGCTGATTGGAACTCTCTTTCAGATGACTCCAAGGCCAGAAATAATGAGCAAGAATAGAAGAGAGTATAAGTAACCGATTTCTCATTGTGTGCGTGAGAAATCTAAAGAGAGTTTTTCTCGGCTATTTTATCCTGGGGACGTTGTAACGAAGAAAGAACTGTTTGTACAAAACTCAAGGCAGAGCCACGAAATGTCTTAAAGAGAGCGACCTGGTCGTGACTCATCCGTCACTTTGTTTTATGATTAATCTTTGTTTTGCAGGCGTGAAATCGGAAACTGTTCCAACAGTTGCTCCTCCATCCAGTGAGCCACGAAGTGGCTTTGTTAGGGAATTGATGTTGTTGGGAAGATAGAAGCAGCAGACTTCATTCAATAATATCAAGTCCCCAATGTGTCGAAGGAGTTTGTGCCATCAATAAATGATGCTTCATCTACTCCATAAGTATTATTATGGGATAGTAAAGACTTATCGACTATATCACTTTGATCGTGTCGGTATTGCATCAGTGTGTCACCGTTGAGATATTTGTGTTGAAGCTAGATGCAACATTATAGAAGGTGTATTCTTTGATAGGGAGTACAATTGGAAGGCTTATTAGAGGCTTGAGCGTTGAAGCGTCATATCCCTTAAACATCAAATATCTTAGCTTTGATCGTCTCGGCCCTGAGTATCTTCTGTTGATTCAGCATTCTTTTCGTTGTGGTAGTAGGATTCAACACTTGTGCAGACATCAGAGTTTTCTGATTTTGTGGCACACATGGACACTCTTGCAAGGCTATGGAGAAACACCCAAAGTATTCTTTGCCATGCTTGGACATCATCTCAGTAATGAATGTCTCGGTGCTCGATTCGGAGAAATGTCAGATTCAACCACTTGGTAAAATACTAATGCGGTGAAGTTACCATTCATAACGTCTTGCAGAGTTGCTAGAAGGATTGAGTCCCCATGCCAGGATAGCATGTGAGGAAATAAATGACATAGACATGGGAGGAATGAGACTTGCCTGGGTGCGGAACCTCTTAATGAATGTCTATGCATTTTTGCAGGTTCTTGCTTCAATATCGTCAAAGTTCAAAATTCCTCCGAGTGTTCTGATGATGGAATGTCCGTAAAATCTTCTGTATCAGAAATTTCTTCACTGTAGAGATTTGCAACCAAAGGCGCTCTGTCAGCATGGATCTACGCTTGTCTGAAGAACATGTCATATTTGGAATCATCCTGATTATGTGAAACTTGGTTTCTGTCCAGGTTGAACTTATGTCCACTTTGAGAGTGATGTAGCCATAAATATTTCTGAGTGATCCTTCAAGGTATCTGATTGAGATGGGATCACAACTAGCTTCTTATCGAGTGATGTCTGCGGCTCAGAGGGTTTTCAGTGGAATAATGTTGATGGCGGTGTCAGCATCGATCAATATTATTCCGGATTAATTTTTTCTGAGATGGACTGTGGTAACTAGTCCATAGTCGTGCATCTCCTTGTGGATGAAGGTTCAAGGAATATTTTCGGGATGGACAGACTTCCGACACAATATAATTTGGTGATGTGAATATGTCTTTCCTCCGTGCCTTAGACAGATATAGCAATTCACAGATATGCTCGATCAACGATTAAACTGCTTCTTTGACTGGTTGTTTAGAGAATGTAAAGGTTCTGACTGGAAGAGGATTCTTGTGTATTCCTTCAGTCCCCAGTTGAAGCTATTATGGATCAACCTTCTCTTTCAAAATATTGCAGTCACATGTTGGATGATTGGTGAACTTATGAAGGCAACAGTACCTGGGATTATTCATTTCTTCTTCAGTTGGATGTCTCCTGATGAACAACAATTTGATTGCGCCGTCTTGAACCCATACTTCCAGTAAGTCGATTGCTCCTTCATGATAAAAGATAAGTTAAGTATGTCTTATCATTTCCCCATTCATTGATGTCCGGTTGAGGTTTGTGCATTTCAGGATTGGTTATCCTTTCTTTGCACTTCCGAAGGATCCTCGAAGATTGGAGAAGTATGCTTCTGCTGTGGTGCTTCGACTTTACTTTTGATTCCTTCAGTAACAACGTTCATGGAAGGTTGGAGGTTGTATTGTATGTTGAAGAGACGCTGAGTATCACGAGGTTCTCAGTCTAGGTCTTTCTCTTTCCAGTAAAGTATGTGTGGTAGTCGCTGATCGTCTGGCTGCTTCATGAAGCTCTGAGAAAGTCTGGAACCGGAGATTTTCTAGCAAGGTTCTATAGACCGGGATCATTCCGTTGATGCAAAAGTCCACCAGTTGTTGTTCAGTGATATTCAGGTCATGACAATCCAAAGCTTGGACTCTAAACCTCTTCACATAGTCGTTCGGATGTTCATTGTTCTTCTGAGACATTCTTCCTAAGTCAGAGAGAGTAATCTGCTCTGAGAAAAAAATGTATTTCCGATGGAATGCGTTAATCATCTATCCCCATCCAGTGATGCTCCCAGGTGCAATGTTGTTGTACCATGTGTATGCTCGGCCTGTCAGGGATTTCCAGAATTCCTTCATACGGACGACATGGTTGTGTTCGTGCTCGCATAGTGCTTCCAGGAATCGAGAGACATGTTCTCGAGAGTTCCCCGTTCCGTTGTACAGTGTAAACGTTGGAGAGGTGTAGCCCTTCGGTAGAAGAATCTTTTGCGTAGCAGCAGGATATGGAGGTTGATGACGGTGAACAGATGGTGTTTTGTATTTTCCTAGATCTTCCATAAAGCGTTCAATGTATTCACGGGTGATGAAGCCTGCAGACTTCTCTGGTAGATTTTCTGCAGCTTTGCAGACTTCATCATCCACTACATGAATTGGAGAGACTTCGGGGTCTGTTTCTTTGGCTTTCTCTTTCTCCGAATGGCGCTGGGACGGACTCTGTGCAGTTGACAACTTGTCTGTGAGGTCCTTGAGATGAGCACATAGTTCCTTTTGTGTTGTTGCATCTCTACTTGATTCTTGGCAAGAATTTCCTGAATCTTCATGAGATCAGTTATGGTAGGAGGATTTTCTCTGATTTCTTTAGGAGACCTGCCAAAGAGATGATTACTTCCGACGTTGGTTTGAGGAGGAGTGTTATCGACACCACCGGTGTTGGAAGCGGGAGTGGTTTCTGGAGTAACACCATTGTTGCTAGTGCTAGCATTGTTTGTGTTAGGATTAGTAACTGAAACTGACCTAAGATCAACCATCTTGTGAAAACGTGAGGTTTCAACCGAGATATTAATCTCCCACTGTGGTCGCCAATATGTAGATGGGGAAAAACGGTTTGCTGGTTTTTTTAGAAAAGTGAAGAGTCGAGCGTGCGGACGAGCCTCCTCGACCGAGAAAACTGCTAAACCTCACACAGATGCACCGCAAAAGGAGTGCTTAGATTCGAGAGATCAATCTGTAGGACTCCAGCCTAAACCAAGTCAATGGCCGTTCCAGAGTCAATTCGGTCGCAAAGAGGGAGATGGGTTGATCTGTAGGAGGGAAGCTGAGAATTGTGTGGGATCAGTGATGATCAAGTATTGTGGATGTGTTGAAGGTTTCTGCAAATTGATGAACTGCTGAAGTTGAGTTATATGAATAAGTTTTAATCGAGTTGTTTACGAATGATGATGCTCCTCCGTTGTCCTCGATTTATACTTATTTATATTGCAAGAATGATGAACACCCTGATCCCTGTAAGTGTGACGGTTTCTTGAGTGAAATATTGGGAAAGTGGAAGATTGTGGTGAAACCAATACCCCAGGTCGTGCGGAGACTTGGTTAACCGTCCACCCACTACTTTGCTAACTCCTTCAACCGTTGCACGACTTACTCACATTCTCATCGTGGATGAATCCACGTGCCGTAGGCCGCCATACCAAAACCTTAATTGATATCCCCCATTTCTGACGTGATTGATGTCTCACGAATCGTGGAGTCTGCATGACAGACATGTATTTAATCAGTCACGTTGACTAATTTAGACGATGGGTATAGGTATTGTTGAATTGAGCATGAATGACGAATTGCTCGGTGCAACATTCGAGTAACTGAGCAAGTATTGCTCGACGAATTACTGGATATCGATGGTTGGATCAATATTCGAGCAATTGAGCAAGTATTGTGAATTACTGAATATTGATAGTTGGGAAACTGAGCAAGTATTGCTCAATTCGACGAATTACTGAATATTGATAGTTGGATCAATATTCGAGCAATTGAGAAAGTATTGCTCAATTCGACGGATTACTGATAAATTACTGAATATTGATAGTTGGATCAATATTCGAGCAATTGAGCAAGTATTGCTCAATTCGACGAATTATTTATTGGTGACGTAATCCAATAAAATATTAATTAAAATATTGGTAGATTACCAAATGATATATAATTAATCCGCGTGTTGTTTTCTGGATCAACATAAATTTATTCAGTGTGTGAACATGCTCAGAATGATAATTTGTTGAGTGTTTGTTCAAAACCCTATTTTTTGATCAATTGTTCGTTAATTGGTGGATCATTGAAAATAGGTGAAGTGAGATAGGACCGACCACATGGAATTATGGACGTCCATGTCGTTCCCGAGCGCTTGAGTGAGCGCGCACCAAAGTTAGTGAAATAATGATGATTAAATGCTGGTTTCATCATTTACTGAAATAGTGCTCGTCTGAGCATTAAGAAATAAAACCTAATTTATGGAGGAGCGAGGGACCGGCCAAGAAGGCATAGAACCGTACCTTGAGGGTGTAGGACCAACTGATGGTCGATTGAGCAAATCCCAAGTTGGTTGGAAAGAGTTTGGACCCAATATGAGCAATTGCACAAATTAGGTCAAAATTGTGAAAATGTGTGGGACCGGCTCGTTGCAAGCCTTAGAGCCGCCCTTGGTCGGTCAAGGGAGCATGCTCGTGTCACCATAATTCGCATGTCTCAGTCCTGAGAGTTTCGGCATTTTTTGATGTGCGTTTGAGCAATATCTTGGATTTTCAGAAGAGTTCGATCTTTGACTGAAATTCTCGATTTTTCCCGAATGAGCAAGTATGCCTGTTTGATCAATATTTCGTGAATATTAAAATAATAATATTTTAATATATTTTCGTGAGTGGCCTAGTCGGTCATGTGACCATGTTGACTTTGGGTCTTTTTGTGGTTTGCAAAATATTTGAGAAAATATGGGGAAACCATGATTTTGCTGAAACAGGGAAGCTTCATGAGATGAGAGAAATAACAATATATGAAAGATTGGGGATTGCAAGGTGTGGGACCGTACATGGCTAGGGCATGGCCGGACGGATAAGTTGCCCGGTCCCGTGACACCTTTCCCTATTTTATATTATTATTTTTCATGAAACCATGAAAATATGGAGAAACCATGAGTTTTGCTCAAAAAAGGAAAGTTGTTAGAATGGAGGAGTCTTCATGAGTTTACGAAAATAACAAAATAAGGAAAAATAATGGAGGAAGCATGGGACCGGCCGCGGCTAAGGCATGGCCGTCCGGTCGGTGGGCCCGGCCCATGGGCGCTTCTCCATTATTTTAATGTTATTATTTTTTCTCTCTTGTTTTGTGCGGGATTCCTCGTTTGTCCATATTTTTGGATACTCGTTCGCACAATCGGGTGCTCGTTCGTGCATCATTGTTGAGTACACTTGCACCATTAGATGGGACTTACTCAGTGATAGTCCAGATGCCCGATTATTGAGTATTTATTACTAATTTATGAAATTCAATGGAGAATGATTCATGAAATTGAGTAATAAAAGTGAGTAGTTTATTATTATCAATCCATAGGATCAACCGTGTATTCGACCATGAATTCGTAATAATAAAATGGGTATTACCATTCCATGGGATCGTGGATTCGACCACAGAATCAGATTAATGAAAGTAGTTATTACCATGCCATGAGATCAGCCATGGATTCGATCATGAAATCGGAGTAATGAGATTATCTATTACCATTCCATGAGATCAGCCGTGGATTCGATCATGAAATAAGAATGATGAGATAAAATATATTATCTTCTAGGAATTCAGTGGTGAATGTCACGGTAGAATTAATCTATTGCAGAAGGGATATTATCTAGTTAAAGCGTCATACCCGTTCTGAGGTGCATAGTCAGGAAATAACAACTGTTGCCGAAGTCCTGAAGGCGTTATCGCTCTCAATCTTACGGAGAACCGCCTGGGTCTATACACGGTCTCTCTACATAGTCAGGGAACAACGAGTGTCACCGACATCCTGAAGGCGTTATTGCTCTCAATCTTACGGAGAACCGCCCAATCATTCTTCTATGTAGAGGGGGGGGGGGGGTCTCTCTCATGTAGTCAGGGAACAGTGAGTATCACCGACGTCTTGAAGGCGCTAATACTCTCAATCTTACGGAGAACCGCCCAATTATGTTATTCTACATAGAGGGAACGATGAAATGTCAGGGATCGAACGCTCAGCTAGTGGAGGCCTTTCGACATACATGTTCATCATGGCTTCGTAAAATAGAAATCGTTGCATGCCTGAAAGCCGTGTCAAAAACATGCATCATGATTTACGGTTTTGACCTTTTTTGAAAATCCACCATCAACAATAGTTTTCAAATCAGGGTTTGCAGTCTAAGTTACCTTGGTAACAAAGCGTTCAATAATCACCGTTAGATGAAAAACCTGATTTATCCAAGCTAATATCTTTCAACCGTTAGATCGAAACTTAGCTTGTCACACACAAATGAAATGTATTCATTTAGGTTTGAGTAACTGTACCTAAACGTGTACATTGGTTGGTTCACAAATGGTTGTCCAATGGTTAGCCATATGAGTGCCGTCATATTAACCGTATTCATCTTTCTCATAACTAGTTCAAATGACTCATAAGAACTAGTTCAAGAGTTGTTCAATTACTTAGGCATTTATACATAGACACAATCGAAAAAAAATCAGTTTGATTCGTTTGAATCAATTGATGAACAATATAGCCACGATTTGCAAATATTGCATTCCTTATGATTTATTGTTTTAAGTCCATGAACTACCGATTTGAGAAACAACCAGCTTGGGTACGCGTACGGGTATGCGTACCTTAGCTACCGGATTTTGAGTTGGTTTTAGTTTCCAAACTCAGCAGAATTTTTCGGGTGAAAAGTTCCGCCAGTATGCTTACCTAAGGTGACTGGTTTTGAGTTCGTAAAAAACCAAACTCAGTAGAAATTCACGGACGTGAACTTCCGCCAGTACGCGTACCCAACATGTCTCCTTCACCAATACCGCATGCACACGTATGCACGCACTTTGTTTCCGGCACATGGATTTACACATTAATGTGCGAACACACTATATGCTTACATATTCTCAACTCTACATTTCAATAATTGACACATTCTTCTATAATGTTATAATAATCGTTAGACATAAAGAATCGACTATCGTCATCAAAGATATTTTCAAGATTGAAACGTCATCATGACTTTCGTCACGGGTAAAGATGAAAATGGTTAAAACAAAAGCTTACCAACACGTATTTCGAGAAAAAGATGGGCGAGTAAACTCGCTCGAAATAGCAAATGTGTATGTATGAAAACTATCATACTTGTACGACTTTTGTCTCAAGAGTAGGAGATAGAGTAGATAGACTTTTGAGTGACAAAATGAGTTCAAGTCTCCATATACCTTTTAGTCGGATAAAGTTCCACTAGTTCCTTGAGTAGTTCTTCGTCTTTGCAAGATAATCGCCATGGAATCTGGAGCTCAACTATTCCTAACTATCCTAAACCGAGACTTAGTCATAAGTATACTAGAAATCAAGACATATAGTTTTGATCACTAATATTGACAAACATGCTTGAGATAGCAACGCGTGTGAGTTCGACCGAGCAATGCTCTAACACTTTACCTTTCTTCTGGAGTCGTTCTTCATCGAAACAAGAATTGTTTCGATATGGGTGAGGAAGAACCTTTTTCCTGAAGCGATTATCAACTCTTAATTTTGATTCCTTTGAGTTGATCTTAAAGGGTTGTGGTATAATCTGTCTTTCTACTGAGGAATGATCTTTCAGTTTTTTAAGACAAGAAACTTCCTTCAAAATTTTTACCACTATATTTTGAAGAAGTATAAGTCTCATATCAAGTGACTGAAGGTTGTATTCTTTAAGATCATTACCACGGAATCAGTTCAAAGTTTCCTTTGCACAAGATTTTGTTAGATCATCATTAGGTCTAGAAGATGGTTTCTTATCCTCTTCTGACTTGATGTAGTTAGGCAAACTACCATCATCTTGATCTGTCTCAGATGTAATTAAACCGGTTTTATCACAGTCAATAAGAGTCGAGCAAGGACTTTTAGTTTCCTCATTATCAGAAGAAATCACAACATCATCATTAGTCAGATTCATAGAACGTGTCTCTTGATCTAATGTAAGATATTTACCAATAGCTTCTAGTTTGACAGTGAGATCCATATTATCTTTGGCTAGATAATTTAGTTGACTGTCTTTTTCTCTGATCTCATTCTTAAGAAGATTTGACTATGTCTTTAATATTAGCAGCTTCGTAGACAAAGATTTTATAGGCTTTAGGAGTTTTACCAACTCTTTATCAGCATCTTCTCTTTCATCAGAGATAGACTTAGATGTTTTCGCAACTCCTGGATCATGTGTCAACGAAGTAGTAACATCTTCAACATTTGAGTATTCATACTCTTGCATAACGTTAACTGAATCAAACATAGATTCAATTTCTTATAGGTTGGATCACACCAAACATAGATTGTTAGATATTTTCGTGTTTGCCTGCTCTGGTACCAATTGAAAAGACGAGGGTACCCAAATATACCTCAATCTAAAACTTTTCCACCTATAAGTCCTTTCTCCGAAATTGATTGTCTATGGACTGAGTAGAGACGATACAACTAATCGGTTCACACTTCGTGTGATCGTCTATGGATACGATATCGAGACAATACGACAACGAAGTATGTTTACTTGATAAAAGGTTCGCTCTTAACCAAACACAATAGGATTTCTATCAATTAAATAGGAATTAATGTTTGTGTGATTTACTTTAAATTATAATAACAACAATTATAATTGCGTAAAATAAAAGTAAATGACACAACAAGATTTTGTTAACGAGGAAACCGCAAATGCAGAAAACCTCGGGACCTTGTCCAGAATTGAATACTCTCAGGATTAAGCCGCTATACAATATAAACCAACTTCGTATAGTTGAGACCAAGCAACTAAATCTATAGTTCACCTAGTTCCGTCTGTATTCGCACGCTTCCAACTTGTAATAAGTCACGTACTTGGAACAATTATCTTGGTTCGTATTCCAAACAGTAAAGGAACAACAAATATTTTTGGTAACAACTCTTTTCAATCAAGTGATATGAGTTCGACAAAAGGATCTTCCGTGTATCCTAATAAACTCCTTTGTCGGGTCCATAGATCTATAAATCAACAATTATCGAAGTAATCGTTAGATATTTTACAATCAATATTCTTAATCCAGAGAATGATATTGATGTCGATCTACTAAACTAATCAATACAATCTATCACACGGATAAACCGATTATAGTTGGATCCTTTTCAGCCGAAACAAGTATTGTGCACACCAAAGATTATGATCCCAAATCAGAAATATTCAAAAGTCTTCTTTGTCTTCAAATCTTCTTAGATCTTCAATAAACACCTGCATACAATCAACTTGAATCTCACACACAGAACGGAGTCTGTTAACGTTGGATTATCACAAGATGTCTTTAGATCTACAAACAGTTTAAAGATCCCCGTCGAAACTTCGATCTAGTTTGAATGAATCTTATATCACAAGAGAAGATTCTCAAGCATAAACAAACTAGGTGCAATCAAAGTTCAACAACCGTTAGTCAATCAAATCAATCGAAAATTAATAATAAACTGCAATTATCTAGTTTCCAACCAACGGTACTAATAGATCTTCTCAATCCCAAAGAAGTATTTAAACCGAGCGGCCGTAAGAGATTTCGCCTAATTAGGTTACTTTCCTCTCCGAATAGGCGGCTCCACCTGTAATAACACAACTAGGTAGTTTTGCTGGCTCTGAGGATTAGTTTGCTTGAAATGCAAACGTTGATATTTATAGACCAAGGAATTTTGGACACCAAAGAATTTCCAAAACTGAAAGTATTCTCAAGATATGCATTAACACCCAGATTCGGTTTCCATAATTCCTGGAAATGCTTTGTCCAAATAATAACCGAAATCTCAGTAGAAAATATTCAATTAGTAAATGCACATTACCAATTTTACGTTTCTAAATATATGCATTTATTTGATGGAAAATAAAAGCATATAAAACTAAAAACCTTAATTAAAAGATTCTTAATTTATTTCGATTCGGGATTCTTTTCTTTAGCTATTAAGGAATATCTTTGAACAATAAAGGATAAGAGTTACTGCATATGTTCAAAGTATGTCGACATCTTTACTTTGTAAATTCTTTTTCATATTTACAATCTTGGAATCGATTTACCACACTTCCAAACAAGTTTAGAATTGGTTCATCTGACTTCCAAGAACTATGTGATTGATCAAGAACACTCAATCACCAATCATGGGTTTCACGGTTCTACCAAAACAAGTTTCAGTTCTACCTCCATGTGAGTACAAGAAACAGTCACACTAGCTTTCCAAAATTCGGTTGACTAGGTACTAGGATCGGTTCCCACATATATATGGTATCTAACTTGTATTTGGTGCACATGCCCATAGGATCTGTTCCCAATATCTAAAAACGTGTTGCACATGTTCATAGGATCAGTTCTCAAACTTGTTGCACCTCTTACAAGGATCGATTCCCCTTTTGTGATCGGTTGCACCTTTTCATAGGATCGGTTCCCCAATGTCTAGTGTTTGTCATACAAATAACAATAAATCGATCATACCATCTCAGGTGATTACTTAAGATTGGTTTCACTAATAAAAGTCATACCAATACAAAATTCAGGCCTTGTGAATAGTTTTACCAAGAACATAAACAAGTCATGAGTGGTTATACTAATCACACGTATTGGTAATCCAAAGATTTGCAATGAATAACAAACACCAATAAGCTTAGCGATTTCCCTTTTGATTCACAAAATATGTTTATGAACTTACTTCCTTTAAACGAATGTAAAACATTGTTTCCTAGGGTGAAATCTTTACCTTTACCCATACACATAATCACAATAGCATTCAAACGATTATGTCGATGTCTTATATACGAAGTTCAAAAGATAAGCGTTATACTTCGTATTGTATTCCTTAATACTATGTCTAACTAGAGTATAATTATTTATGCTTCGCAGTTATGCTTTCAATATGCACGACTTGAAAGATACGTTAGGGAATGAAACAGTTCAAGTCTAATATTACTAACCTCAAGAGGAAGGATGATGTCGTCGTTGTAGCTCCTTGTGAAAAAGTGGGGGTACAACAACCTCACCCAATGTTTCGCTTATCAATCTGTATGGACTAACTCCAATATAATTTCAAGAGAATCAACTAGACTCAATCTTAATAAAGTATATCAGAGATTTATATCTCTCTTTATCGATACAATACTTACTCAAGCAAATAGAAATCTGCGAGTCTAATTGAGTACAAGAGAAATCACTTGAACGGTACCAAAGACCAATTTTCAAGTATCAATCAATGTAAATCAACAACCAAAGGTTGGATATTCTAATTGATTGATTCAAACGCACAACCTGTGATATTTCAATCATATAACAAAATATAATGCGGAAAAGAAATAACACAGACACCAGAAGTTTTGCTAACGAGGAAACTGCAAATGCAGGAAAAACCCCGGGACCTGGTCCAGATTGAAAACACACTGTATTAAGCCGCTACAGATACTATCCTACTATAAACTAACTTCGATCTGCACTGTAGTTGAACCCCAATCAATCTCATACTGATCCAAGGTACAGTTATGCTCCTACGTCTCTGATCCCAACAGGAAACTACGCACTTGATTAGGGCTGTCAATGGAAGAATATCCGTCGGATATCTGGATATCCGATATCCGACAGGTTAAGAACTATCGGATATTCGATATCCGAGAATATCCTATAGGATATCAAAATCAGATATCGATATCCGATAGGTTAAGCTATCGGATAACGGATATTTATCCGATAATATCCGTTAGTAACAAAAAAATCTGTAAAGGTGAAATTATTCTCATACTGTCATACATAAAACTTGGAAACAGTACTCATAAGATGGCATCTGAATTGTACCTAGTACAACAGCTTCCCTCGCATTCTTTTTACTGTTGTATCTTACTTTACAGTCCCTTTCAAATTCATCCCACACTGGTGACCTTGTTGATCTAAGCTTTTTCTTCAGAGCAGTTATCAGTGGATCCTCACCAGCTTCTCTATCTTCATCACCTGAGCCACCTGTATGAGAGCTTGGCATGTTGATGTTATCATCAGTTGGGTTTTCTTCTGGTTCTGTTGAGCCAATTGCTGAAGCTTGAACACTTTGTGATTGTGAACCATCCCTAGAAATGATAGCATTTGATGTAGTTTGAGGCAAAGGGGTTGACTTTGAGGTTGCAACTGTCTTTCTCTTGGCTGGTTTTTTAAACATTTTTGCAATTTCCTGTATTGAAATGTAGATGCCCATAAGGTGAGAAGGATATTGTATCATAAGCTAGAAGGCAGTGGAAGGACACAAGAAATAAAACAGTAAGTTACAAAAGATATTTTCACTATAGCTAACTAGAAGTAAAAGCTACTAAGCTAGATTTCTGTATCCAGTTTCACTAATTTAATTTGAGCAGGAATCATACAAAGAGGGAAACTAAGACACATGAAACTCTCAAGCATCAATGCTACAGAGCACTAATAATACCAGCTTAAAGAAAAGACACTGAAAGCTTAGTCTTTGTTCCCCAGTCCCTAGTTCATCCAATACTATCATGTGTATGATACAACATTACCAAATCATTTTCAAGAGCAGTGGTCACATAATCACATTCCCCTAATTATTCTAAAAATCTCTATGATGCATTTGCTGAACCCCTAATTCACTTTTCTCAAATCAAAAAAAAAAAAAGGAAAATCATACAATAATCGATCTAAACTACTAAAAACCCTATATCCATCCAACATCTAAAATTCAAAAACCAAAAATTAGAAGAAAACTCACATCAAAAGATATTCATCAGTTTCCCTATTTCCATAAAACTTTCATAAACTTTCATAATCTCAGATTGTTAGGCCTCATATTCTTATTTAAGAATAAACCCATCTCAAATCTTTCTCTAATTTCATCATACCCTAAATTTTTTTGCAAGACAGAAACCACAAATCCCTAATTTCATGAAAATCGAACACAAAAATCGAATATGGAAATAGAAGTACCTGATTGAGCGGGTGAGTGATTGTCTGATTAATAAGCAAAGCAACTGAGTGAGTGATTGATCGGGAGAGACAGAGAGTGATCGATTGAGAACTGAGAAGAGAAGAGAAGGAAAAAAATAAAACGAAAAAAATGACTCGGTTCTCGACTGAATCCACTCAATCCAGGCAGTGATAATCGATTAATAGATGAAATTACAATTATACCCCTAATTCTATCGGATATCGGATGTTAACCAAACGGATATAGCCTAATCCGATATAGATAGGTTAAGGAAGAAATATCCGATAATTTTTTTTATCCGATATCCGATAAAACGGATAAAATCCTATAGGATCTCGAATAATCGGAAAGGGATTCCGGATATCGGACATATATTGACAGGCCTACACTTGATTCCCTTAGCTGATCTCATCCACAACTAAGAGTTGTTACGACCCAAAGTCGAAGACTTTAATAAACAAATCGGTATCACACATAAAAGTCTATGCTAATAAGTAAATCTGTCTTCCACAGAAATACCTACGAGTTTTGTTCCGTCTTTTGATAAATCAAGGTGAACAGGAATCAATTGATAAACCAGACTTATATTCCCGAAGAACAACTCAGTATTATCAATCACCTCACAATAATCTTAATCGACGCGGCGAAAGAAGATATTATGAAATCACAAACGATGAGACGAAGATGTTTATGATTACTTTTATATCTTGCCTATCGGAGATATCAATCTCAAGCCAATCGTTACTATTGTACTCAGCACGATAGAATCAGCAAGATCAGATCACACAACTACAAGAAAGTAGTATCGGTCTGGCTTCACAATCCCAATGAAGTCTTCAAGTCGTTAACCTACAAGGTCTCGAAGAAACCTAAGGTTAAAGGAGGATCTATTCTAGCTTATACAACTAGTATCACACATGAGGTGTGGGGATTAGGTTTCCCAGTTGCTAGAGTTCTCCCTTATATAGTCTTTCAAATCAGAGTTTGCAATCAATGTTAGCTTAGTAACAAAGCATTCAATATTCACCGTTAGATGAAAACCTGATTAGATTCAAGCTAATATATTTCAACCGTTAGATTGAAAACTTAGCTTGTTACACACAAATGAAATGCACGATTTTAGGTTTGTGCAACCGTACCCAAACATGTACATTCGTTAGTTCAAAAATAATTAACCCAATGGTTATCCATATGAGCACTTTCATATCAACCATATTCTTCTTCACCATAACTAGTTCAAATGACTCAAATAAACTAGTTAGAGAGTTGTTCAATTGCTTAGATCTTATAGAAGTATACAAGACACAATCGAAGCAAAAACGATTTGATTCACTCGAATCGATTCATGAACTTTATATCCAAGGTTTGCAAACTTGCATTCCTTAGTTTATATAAGTATGAGTTCACGAATAATCGTTTTTAGAAATAACCAACTTAAGTTCGCGAACTTAAGTACCCGGAATAAGTTTGTAAACAATTCACAAACTCCAGTAGATTTTGTCGGGACGAGAACCTCCGACAGTTCGCGGACTCTGTTCCGATTTTCCTGATCAGCAAAGTACGCATACTTTGGTTCAAGGAATAAGGACTTATCTTTGAGAATTTCCTCCAAGATCCTCAGTAGATTTTCGTCTTCAATTGGTGAACGTCGTGAAGCTTAAAGCTCAACTACACATTCTATCCTAATACGAGGCATAACTATAAGTAGACTAGATATCAAGTATATAGTTTTGATAAACTAAACTTGACAAACAAGCTTGAGATAGCAACGCTTGCGAGTTCGACCGAGCAGTGTTCTAACATCATTATTCAGAGTTAACCCAGCTCAAGGAAGGAATGAATGATGAAATGCAAGTCATAGGATGACTTAGGCATTGGCCCAAGCATTATCCAAGGCTTGGACAATGCACATGCAACAATGGCATTTCCAAATGCTACATCGTTGTCTATTGCTCGACAAAAAGAATGCAAGTGATGCACTGAACGTATGAAGTTGAGCCAAGCAGCAGAACAAGACATGATTCGCATGACCTTACTCGGATGTTGGCATCAAAAGAGTTAAGTGCATGGCCTAGATGAATGTAATGCTAAGTTGGCCGCATATTGGAATAGGCCAAGTTGTGCAGCGGAATATTAGTTATGCATTGGCTTAGGCCAAGTTGAATGTAGTGCGATGTTGGATGGATATTGGTCAAAGATGTCAGTTACGAAGTGTGTGTGCATCACACGCATGCCAAAGCAAATAGTGAGTTAGAGACAGTTATAAAGTGGCTTTATAACCGAGTTTGGCATATGCTAACCGTTTGAAACGAATATGGCGCAATTCTGCAAGCCAGCACAAAAGCTAGCAGTTAAAAAGACATTGTGGTGGTTAGGTTAACTGCCTATGGACAAATTGTTGTTCATAGGCCGTGCAAATTAGTTGCACACGGATTGGACTGGTTCGTAGCATTATAAATAGGCCAGAGAACCTTTGCAAGTGTAGGTCTTCTAAGAACCACATTGCAGTAAAGAGTGTTTGGTTAGGATTATAGAGAAAATAAGCTTGTAAGTCCATTGTTGGAAAAAATTTTGTAACATTCCCCTTAAGTAATGAAAGTGAGTTTGTTGGCTTAGATGTTTGCCTCAGTATTCAGTTGATTCGAAAGTATTCCCCAAGTTTTGTGAAATATAAGCATGGCATTAACCCCTCTTTGTAGTAGGGGATGCAATTGTAGAATAAGAGAAAATCTAAGTTAGGCTTTCGTTACATACTCAGAGTAGTGTTACTGTTTGCATAGGTGCAAACTGATAAGACTGAAATACAAAGTGGGTGATAAGAGATCATTGAACCACTGTATTGTCGGGTCATGGTTGCGCAAAAATTTGTTGGGAGCATTTGCAGACGTGACAACATCTCTAGTGCTAGGGTCAAGGTCATCCTATGTGAAGGTCTTATTTACACTTTTTGCTTTTGGGTCATTTATTACATGACAAAAATAAATAAATATAAGAGTCTCTAACTAAATTTCATCTCTAGTTCCCACGTCTTACTTAACACTTTACCCCACTTAGCCATCTCATCTTTTTCTATGACCTTGATCCTTACATTGGAGATGAAAATTGGATTTTATTAAAAAAAAAATGAAAATAGGGTGGAAAAATTCTTAAATCATACGTGTCGTGCTATTTTATGATCTTAACCCTTGAATTGGAAGTAAAACCTCAATTCAGAAAAAGGAAAAAAATTGAAAGAGAAGGAATTGGTAGTCCATATATTGTCGCGTTGTCGATTAAAATTCAAAAATAAATAGATATTTGTCATGTGCATTTAGCGTATGAACTGGTATCACCCCAGCTCAACCTTTTGGTGAGAGTCAGTAGTCAGCACCGTATAATCTCACTGAAACAATTTTTCAGTAGGAAACTAGGAACCGATAATGATATCATTTTACTTTTTACAAGTAGACATTTGATTTGCCATTAGCTGCCAGAGTAAAATATTAAACTTGAAATCTCTCTCTAGAGTCAGCTATGAAACTGAAGTTTGAAAACTTGAAAGCTGAAAAAATATCGATGAAAAACAATAAGCCAATTATCAAAATCAGGAAGCTTTTTGTAATATTTTTCTAGCTTATTTGTGCTTGTTCGGTGATGCTTATGAAAGGTAATGTTATCAAAAATGAGCTCGCAATATTTACACAGGCATTTACAAACCCAAGTAAAAACACAACCGCAAATGTACACAAACTGAAAATGACTAAAGGTCTAAAGCAACCTACAATGTTCAACAAATTGACTGATTTATGAAAGTGTACATGCCTAGTCCATCGTTTGGCCCACTACATTTGTTTGAGGAAATACAATGACTGATGTGTAATACTGACGGAGTAAAACGTAACGTAATGGACTGCTGGAGACTTACTCATAAGTCAGCTGCCTTGGCAGAAATTTTTTCAATGCAGCACCAGTGTCTAGTCTAGACAAAGAGGTAGTAGCACCAGTGGTAATGTTGGGTTTGTCGCAGGAATTACCCTAATCTTTTATCTCCTCCTGAATGCTAATTATCCAGCTAGCATTATTGCCTCTGATGATCTACTGTCTCGATACCTACTATGGCTTCTGATTCTCACAGGGTACTTCTGCACATGTGTTATTTGAACAAATCAACCGATATATCTAACTTGTTGTATATGAAGGGGATCACAATGTACTAAGCGGATCATCACTTTTTTCACTTTACAGACATTCCGAAACAAAAATCAAAGTAAGATTACTGCAGACACGTACATAAAAAGTGAAGAATTTATATGATTACCTGAAGTTCAATGGTAACAGGGTATTCAAGTCAAATCCAAGTTGTCACTAACGGAACAAGATTCTATGCACCTAACATCAAGTTATCGTTAATGATCTGGTATAAGACTTCCTTCTGGTTTTAGTCTTTCGACATCTTAACTAAGCCCATGTGCATAAACAAACTGTCGAAAACTGCTCAATACCAAACCTTCTTGGCGCAACCCTGTGATGCTAATAACAATGTTCAGAGAAATTATCAGGGAAAGATTATCAGGATCAACCCTGAAATTTTGATGGACGCGCCTGGATGTGCTTCAGGCAAAAATAAATCAGGATCTGTTTATATATTCGGAAACTTAAATATCAAAGTTCAGGTTTAAATGGGATAGTTGTCGAGCCGGACGGGGTTTAATCAGCTAGAGCTAATGTCGGTTAATACTGGGCCGAGGCATGATCTTAGCCTTCCAGCTTAGAATTAATCCTATCCGTTTTTTGTCCATCATATACACCATCTTTCGGCAATTCCTATGGTAATGTAGGAATTCAATTTTTTGTTTGAGCCGGGTCAGGTGGATGGCCAAACATGTTTCTCCACTATGGGAACAACAGTGTGCGGTTGATCATCAAGTGTCAGGGATATGGAAACTCGCTCGCGTGTGTATGCCAGACGCGACATTGGTAGCAAAAACGCTGGCGTGCAAGACACAAACGCGGGCGTGAGAATCAAAATCGCCAATGGTTAATTATCCAACGTCCATATTTTCAACGTTATTATTTTCAAAACTATAAATTCCTTCAACCCAATTCATTTTCAGTCACACTACTACTTTTTCCTTCTTCTAATACTCTTCTAAACCCAAAATTTTCGATACAATATGAGCAACTTAATAAGAAAAACAGTTAATTCAGTAAAGAAGAAAAGAGATCGAAGAAATGAACCGGTACCGCGCCTGCCACGGGTGTAGATTACTCTCAAAATTGGGAAGCAGAGTTTGGTTCGCCGAGTGTTGTTGCTGCTCCATCATTAGTCCAAGGTCATGTATCGGGGCACCAAGATCGGTCTGAGGGTTATTATAGAATTAGAGGTGGATTGTCAGGCCTAAAGGTTGTTTATGAAGGTCTACCCTCTCGAGTCCGAGAAAGGGTTGACAAATATCCCTGGCGTGCGCTTTATAGTGTGAAGCCTAGAAGACAAACAACAAAATTACGACAAGAGTGATAGAAATGTGGTGACGGACGACGCACACTTTCCATTTTATGGATTTTGAAATTGGTAAGCTTGTTTAACTTAAGTTAAATTTTATTTTTAAATAATCAAAAGGAGTAATCATAGTTGATATTATTCTTGTAACAGGAATTACGCCCCTTGATTTGTATTTTATTTGTGGGATCCCAAGGAGTGAGAGATCATGTACCATACAACCAAGACGAATGGATATCAAATAGTAAATGGCAAACGCTTCTTCCCTCGTTTATAGATGCATATATACGTGAAGATCATAAAGAATTGAAAGGAGGTGGGATATTATGTTCAGCGTTGAATACTTTCCTTACCATAAGCAGAAAACCAGAAGATGTAGATGACTATCCTGAACTCGAAAGGGTGTTTATCTTATGGGTACCAGGTCAGACGTTCTTTCCTAACTCAACTTCTATTGCTCGTGTTGGTTGGCTTTAAGTGTTACAAGATCTTGGCAAAGCACCATATTATGACTGAGGCTCTGTAATTTTAGCAGAAATGTACTGTGGGCTAGACCAAGCGTCCATGGGTATAGTTAACTTCACTGATTTCTGGGGCATCGTAGAAGTAAATATCAAAATTATTATTTTTAAATTTAAATAATTTTTATGTACAAATGTAGATTAAGTCAAAATACTAAAATTATGGAGTAATTTGCAGTATTGGTGGTATACCTACTTCCGTGTTGGTAAACCAATCCTTAAAGACGATACCCATAGATTTCCATTTTTGGACATGTACGTCTCGACCAACTGGGCGAAGGACACTGGCAACGACGTTGTTTGTACCAAAAATTACTTTTAGGCACGAAACACGATTGAATCAATGATTTGAGGTGTAGATAGGGTTAGAAAATGAATTGAAGAACAATAGAAGAAATACATATTTTACGTGGTTCGGCAAGATATGCCTACGTCCACGGATGAATCCCCTTGCGGAGTGATATTTTAGTGATCTCAGATTTAAAATAGTTTTTTTCTCTCTTTCCTCCCCTCCTCTAGGATTACAATTCCCTTTATTTATACAATTCCCAATTGGAGTCTTACCATCATTATGAGGTAAACATAAATTATATTAAGTTCCCCTGCATGCCTCTGGCCATAAACTGTATTTAGTTTCCTTGCATGCCTCCATACCATAAATTATATTAAATTTTCCTGCATGCCTCAATGCCTCATGCCATAAATCATATTAAATTTCCTTGCATGCATGCTGTTAAATGAGCTTTGGATGGCATGACTTGTTGGCAGACTGGCTTGACAGGCACAACGAGCTTTGACTAGCGGGCTTCCCGTCAAATTTATTGACGGTACAAACATTGCCCCTCTTAACCTCCAAGTTATTGGTGGTTAAGAATTTTATTTTTCCTTTTGTGTCGGCCGTTGATGAAGTAACTCGCCCCTAAGCGTTTGTAGAAATATTACAAAGACGCCCCCTATTGTAATTACCTGCAAAAAATTTGCTCACGTGCTAGGCGAGACTTTTTTCCACGTGGTGGACTTATGATGCTCGAGAGCTAGTCGATACTTGAGTGGAATGTAGTGTGCTTGCGTCTGGGGCAAGGCTTTTTGATCGCAACATAACAAGGCTGTAGCGCTCGCTGCTAGGGCAGGCTGGCTGTATTTCTTGTGTTGGGTACGAGTCTTTGGACAAATATCGGGCATTGGGCTCGTGGTTGAGACGAGACTTTATGCTTGCCAAGGTGCAAGTCTTTCGTACTCGCGTGCAAGACGAGATTTTATGCTTGCGATAAGATCAAGACTTGTGTTCTCACGTGCAAGGTGGGGATTTAGGTGCTTGTGATGTGATGCAAGGATAATTATTGAAGGGTCTAAGCAATCCTCATCTCGCACTTGATTATTACGCTATCCACGTACCTCGAACTCGATCATGTCGCTGCTCCAAGTGCCCATCAAATTTTCTCGAACACAAGAATTTTTGCTTTCATGTTGTAGGGAATTTAAATATGATTCTAACGAGCCAAAAATCACTCAATTCAAACTTAAAACGAAGAAGTTATTGATGAAACAAGTTTTCAACTAAGTGCGCATGCACTGTTGCATACATGGCAGTGTTGACTGGATACACAGGCAGACGTGGCATATATGACTCGATGACGTTGTTGACGTGGAACCCGAACAATGTGGACGTGGCAACATCATGTAAAACAGATGATAAGGATGTTGATGATGTGGCAGATGACTAGATGCTGACGTGGTGGATGAGTCACCGCAGTTGCTGACATGGTAGTTGATGCTGACTGGTCCCTACTGCTGACATGGCGATCAGACTGGACCCTGATAGATGATGTGGTTGCTTATTTGTCGTGCTGATTGGACTGGTTATACTGGTCCAAGTACTTAACCGGGTGTTGAACCGAATGTTGGACCGGTTGGATTCAATGGTTGGGTTTGGGCGAAAATAGTCGTAGGTATATAGAATTTGGGTGAAAACATCCAACGACTAGGCTTGGTTGGATCGGACTGGAGCGTCTCGAACAACTCGGCTCTTACATCATGGCTTGGCTCTAGGTGAACGGCTTAGCGGCTTGGCTCTAGGTGAACGGCTTAGCAGCTTGGCTTCTCCGGATCGGCTGGAAGCTTGCAGCAGCTTGACTCAGGAACTGAGAAGCTCGAATAGCTCGGTTCACCCGAGAATAGGTTAGATCAGCCTAGCACGTATCTGCGGCTCGGCTTATCTGAATGGACAAGAAGCTTTGGTACGTTTCGGTAACAATTATAATTGTGTAGATGGGGAAAAACGATTTGCTGGTTTTTACGGAATTGAGGAGACGACCGTGCGGAGGAGACTCCTTGAACCGAGCGAAATGTTTAACCTCACACAGATACACTGCAAGAAGGGAGTGTTTTAAGTTCGAGAGATCAATTTGTAGGACTCTGGCCTAAACCAAGACAATGGTCGTTCCAGAGTCAATTCGGTCACAAGAGAGGATGGGTTGATCTGTAGGAAGGAAGCTGAGAATTGTGTGAGATCAATGGTGATCGAAGATTGTAGGTGTTTTGTGTATTCTGTGTGAAGAAATAAGATAAGCTATGACTGATTGAATTTGCTCTGTTGAGAGTAAATTGCTCAGACGTTGAGATGTTAATCTCGTGTTGTCTGTTTGACAAAATATTGTCTTGTCTTTCAATCATGATTCAGAGACTAATTTATTGCTAGAATTTTAAACACCATGATCCCATGAAGTGTGACAGTTGATGGAATCAAAGAGTGGGGAAATGGGAATCGTGTTAAAACCAGTTGCTCAACGTGCGGAGACTTGGTTGATTTTCCATCCACTACTTTGCTAACTCCTTCAACCGATTGCACGACTTGCTCACATTCTCATCGTGTGTATGAACACACGTGTCGTAGACCTCCAGACCAAAACCCTAATTAATATCCCCCATGTGACACGATTGATCTCTCGTGGTTGTGGAGTCCGCAAAGCAGACGTGTATTTTAGTTAGTCAGTTGCTGACTTCATGGGACGATGAGTCCTTGTATCGTTGAGTCGAACGTGATTTGAAAATTTTCTGAGACTCATGAATCGAACGTGTCTGTTAAGACAGAAACGTAATTCTCGAGTGAATGTTGATAGTTGAGGTGAGCAAATATTGCTCATTCGATGAACTGTTGAATATTGATAGTTGAACCAATATTCCTTGGTTTGAGCAAATATTGCTCATCTAAGAAAATGTTGCTCGTTTGATGAATTATTGGTAGAAGGACCAAATAAAATATTAATTATAATACTGGTAACTTAACCGAGTATAATTAATAAAATGTTAATCATGAGATCGTCGTAAAATTATTAGTGTTTGAATCTGGAATTATGAAACTTGGATTCGAAATCCTTTGATCAATTGATGAATTGATGATTTATTGAAAATAATCCACAAAGTGAAGGAGGGACCGGATACATGGGATGGTGAATCGACCATGTAGCGCCCAGATGCTCAAGTGAGCGAAATACCAAAGTCTCTTGAAGACCGGTTGGTGAAAGGATGATCAAATGCTGGTTTAATCATTTATTAAAATAATGCTCGTCTCAGCCTTAGGTGATGAAACCTAATTAATTATGAAGAGATAAGAGACCGACCAATGGGTCATGAAACCGGACCTGGTGATCACGGGATCGAATGACGATCGTCTTGTGAAGTTCCAAAATTATTTGAAAGAGTTTTGGACCCAATACGTGCAATTGCGCAAATTAGGTCAAATTGTGAGAATATGTGGGATCGGCCTCTTGCAAGCCAAAGATACAACCTTGGTCGATCAAGGTAACATGCTCACGTCGCCAAAGTGTCCGTGTCTCAGTCCTGAGAATTTTGATATTTTCGCGTTTGAGCGATCATTTGAGAAAATATGAAGAAATCAGGGAATTTTGAGCTGAGGAAAACTTCATGACATGAAGGAAAATAATAATAAAATGAAGGAATCATGAAGTGTGGGACCGTCTATGGCCAAGCCCGTCCCATAGAACTTTTCTTAATTTTATTATATTTTTCATGATTTTAGGGAAATATTATGAAATCAAATAATTTGTTGAAACCAAGGAGTTTTATTGAAATCAAGGAGTTTCCTTGAAGTGAAGGAGTTTCCATGAGATCAAGGGAACAAATAATAATAAAATAAGGACGTGTAGGACCGGCTTGGGCATGGTCGGCCGGCTAGGCCCCGGTCCCGTGAGTTTTCCCTAATTTTATGTATTATTTCATGATTTGAAGGAATTTTCATAATTTGAAGGAAATACCATGAGATCAAGGAATTTCATGGGATGAAGGAAACTTAAAAATAATAATGATAAAATAAGGGTTGTGTGGGGCCGGCTGGGGCCGGTCCCACAAGTTTCCCTAATTTTATATTATTTTCATGGATTGAAGGAAATACCATGAAATTAAGGATTTTTCATGAGATTAGGGAAATAATGATAAAATAATGAGGAATCATGAGGTGTGGGACCGGCCAGGATTAAGGCATAGCCGGTTGGCTAGTAAACACGGTCCCATGACAGCTTTCCCAATTTTATATTATTTCCTTGATACGAAGGAAACACCATGAAACTGAGGAGTTTCTTTAAAACGAGGGATATTTGTTCAAATGAAAGGATTTTCATAAGATCAAGGAAAATAATAAAAATATGGTAAAATATAAAATTGGGTGTGGGAATGGTCACCACTGGTCGGCCGGTGGGCCCAGTCCCCCAACGCCTTGGTTAATATTTTATTATTTATTATTTTCTTTCCTATTTTGCATAGGTTCCTCGTCTCGTCTTATTTTGAAATACTCATTCATGCATTTAGGTGCTCGTTAGTGCATCATTGTTGAGTACACCTGCATCATTTTGGTCGGGGCTTACTCGAAAGTAGCTCAGATGCCCGTATGTTGGATATTTATCACTAACCCATGGAATTCTGCTGGAAAGAACCATGAATTGAAGTAATGAAATATTATGAAGAATGTAGAATATTTTATAGGAATTCAGTTAATGAGTCTAATGATTTAGAAATAATTAATTGATGGCTCTATACTAGCACGATCGTCTAGGATTATTAATTATTCAAGAATTGAGCGATATGAGCTTGTTGAAGCGTCATATTTATTATGTACAATATAGTAAGGGAAAACACGTTGTTGCATCCTGAAGATGTTATCGCTCTATACTAGCAGGCAAGCTGTCTAGGAGCCGTCAAATCATAATGATTCTATACACATGTCTTTTATATAGTCAGGGAAAACATTGTTATATCCTGAAGACGTTATCTCTCTATACTAGCAGGCAAGCTGTCTAGAAGCCGTCCAATCGTTCAATTATATATAAAAGTAATTACTGAAATTGCTTAGTATTCATGAGATATGTCGTTGCCTCAATTGAGAGAGTGCACATATGCATATGCTCTGAGAGACGGTATTCTCAGTCAGAGGTTCTTGCGGCATGAAATTTCATGCTTCAATGAGAGACATGAGCCTCAATACTCATCTGATTGCTGGGTCAGGAGTATGTACAATTATGGTTTTACGATTTTAGCTTTCGTCGAAAATCCACCATCAACATTAAGTCCCCTGCTTAGTGAGGGTCAGTCATGTTCCTCACTCAGCACTAGATGGTGATTTTTCTAGTTACAGACGAAATAAGTAATTGAACTTAGTCATAAGAAAGAATGTTACCGGATATTCGATCGCACGAGTGAACCATGACTTGAACGAAGGTCCCAGTGGCATGATAGAGCATCGTCTAACGAGCGTAAATTGGTGTAGCACCGTTTTTCTTTTTCTTTTTTAAAATTTCTTTTTCAGAAATTGATAACTTGTTCATGTTAAGATTATATATACATATGCATGTATAGACGTGAGTTTTGTAAAAACCCTTGTTTTAGAAACAAACGTTCGTTCGATCGTTAGTTTAAGAAACTATCAATAATCCCTGACGTAGGAGAGATTTTTTTTAAAAAAATAAAAATATGTGAGATTTTAATAAACTCTCGTTTCAAAGGTGGATGCTTGTACGAGAGAAAACTTTTTTTTTTTTTTGAATAGACGTGCGTCTGTTAATAAAAAATTTGTCTGTGAGCTTTCATGAACAAATTATTTTCGATATGTAAGCTTTCACAAATTTTTGAAAATATACTCTCGAGGGAGAATATATATATATATATATATATATATATATATATATATATATATATATATGTTTTTCAAATTTACGTGAGTTTCACGTTAAAACATATTTTTTTGTAAAATCAATGTTTTGATTTTGAACAACCGTTTAAAGTAGACAATTATACATTGTGAAATAATGTTTGTATGTGAGTTTCACAATTGTAGAATGGACGTCTGTCCAATTTTTGAAGAACCAGTGGATGTTAAAATTCACGTGGGTTGTTCACGGTTTTATGAAAATCAAGTCATGATTTTGAACAATGAATTTTGCTCGTCTTTGCAGGTTTGAAGGAACGAACAAGTTTTCAAAATTCCGACGTTATAATCACTAGAACTAGTGAAATTGTAAATAGGTAAGAGTTGGATGGTTACCATTTTTGTAGACGTTGTTGTGAGTAGGGATGTTCATGGTCGGTTTTGGTTCAGTTTCTAGCCAAACCAAAACCGAAACCAATACTATCGGTTTCTAAAAATCTAAACCAAACCAATCCATTAACCATTGGTTCGGTTTCCAAATGGTTCCAGCCGGTTTCGGTTTGTCCCAGTGGTTTTTGGTTAACCAATAATTATGTCAAACGACTCAAACAGAAAACAAATACACAAATTTACAGATAAAAAAATCGTAACTGCCGATAGTATTGGTTTACACAAATTTACAGACAAAAAAAAATCAAGAATAGTTAAAGCATACTCTAAATCTAGAGATTAAAAGAAGATATATAATATATCTTAATTTAGTTATTGACAAACAAAAAAAAGGAAGAAGGGAAGTAGAAAGTCGAGTAGCAGCAGTGGTTGCTGTAGTTAGGGGCGGAGAAGGGAGGTGACTAAGAGGAGGAGAAAGAGGGAGAGTATTATAATGAAATATTAGATTTAGGGTTTCTATTTATCCTCTAAATCAATGGGTAGAATATAATACTTGTAAATCAAGGTAAAAATTAAGTCTAAAAATTAATCGGTTTTCCAATGGTTTTTGGTTCGGTTTTAATGGTCAAACCAAACCAAAACCAACACTATCGGTTTTTCACTTTCTAAACCATAACCAATCCATTAGTAAATGGTTCGGTTTGGTTTCTTCCTAATTGGTCTGGTTCGGTCCGGTTTCAGCGGAAAACCGAAACCATGTTCAGCCCTAGTTGTGAGTACCTTTATTCCATGATTCATTGTTTTGTTGAATCCTGCGCTTTGTATGAATAATGTGCTGAAGTAGCCACTTTGCAAGAATGGCTGACTCCCATGATGATACTTCCAAAGATGGTGTTTCCAGAGATGACATCTCTACGGATGCAACTTTAAGAATGGTACTTCTAGGACCTATGAATGATGGTGAGAGATCCTTCATACTGAGTTGTACTCTTGTACCATTAGCTTTACCACAGGATGATCATATGATCATATAGTGAGATCCCGGATCAATGTAGACTCATGGAAGAAAGTCTACGAGAGCGGAGAACCCATAAGTAAGGACTACAGGATGTTAACAAATGACGTGCAGTCCCCAGCCGTTCCATTGGTGAGTTGTTACCGCTCCTTGTGTCATGACTTTTCCTTGCCCGTGCAATTAGGATCACGAGACCAAGGTTTTTTATTTCTTTTCAGACTTTTGCTCCATCGATTGACGGTCTTCAACTTGTTCTCGGGCAAACAATTCAGGAATCCATCACTATGAAGAAGTCGATGTAAGTATCTCTTTCGTGCAGGTGATCGTGGCATCTCCTTGAATAAAATAATAAGAATTGTTGTTGACGAATCCAAGAAAAAGTTACTGTGGATGAACAAGGTATTGATGCTTGTCATTCATCCTTGGATCATGGTGAGACGGAGAATTTCCAAAACCCGAAACCGCATGAAAGTAATAACGCTTCTAATGATGACTCCGGCAGTATTGGTTCTTCGAACGGATTAGAGAAAGCTCAAGTAAGTACCCATATTATATTTTCTTCATAGAAATATAGGATCTCTGATTCATGAATGAATGAATGAAGACCCATATGAATGAATGAAAATTTTTACCGAAATACGTCACCAGAAAATTCAGAACTCCGTCTTTTAGAAAAAAACGCCATAAAATCTTCATTCGATGCCGGATTTTCGCGATCTACCCATGTATCCTCGTGCCCAGGAAATTTCCAAGCTTTATTAAATCAGATTTTTGATATTTGAACATGTTCAGGGGTCGAAATCGATGAAACGGTAAACTTCCAGGAAGTTTCAGAAAAATTTCAGCTGGTGCGTAATCCGAAGTTCTGGCCACATCGTTTTGCTCGTTTCTCCAATTGATGTGAATTTTGGATATGTTGTAGAGAACATCCATACGAAGAGAATGGTATATGACCCATACCTAGATTCTTCATCGATTCCTACCAGTTTTTCGTCTTATACAGGTAAGCGTAAAATCATCTCAGACGGACTTGTTGTAAAACACTCTTGTTGTGTCTTTAGACCATTCGCTTGTGTCTTGAACGGTTGGTGAAGGATTTTAATGTCATTGATTCATTTGAGATCAGGACACCTTGACTGATACATGAGCATGGTGCTTGCAGTACCATCTTGTTTCTGTCAGTTGTAGAAATATCACTTCCGAAACCCTGGTCACGGGACCATCACTGAGGTTGCTCTCAAGAGGGATGATGTAATGACCATGATTGCATGTCCCGGTGGTAGCATTTATTTTGAGATGAATGATTAGCATTGGAGATCCCGGTGCCACGAGTGTTGGACTGTGAAATTGATCGCCATGATCAGCGGACCGTCAGTCCCCAGTACTTTGTTAAATCTCTCCTTTTCGTTTTCCCTTCTTCTAGAAAGATCTAGATAGAGGACCTAGGTAGAAAAATTTATGTAAAGACCTAGGTGGTCGAAGATAGAGGTACCTTAATGAAGGACTCAGAGAAAAGACTTGGTGGACATCGGTCGACTATAAAGGTTATGGATCCCGTCCACGAATTTATGTTTGCATGTTGTATGCTCTGGAAGCTGTAGGAACCTCATACGACGTCGGAATTTAATGCTTGACCCCAAATTTTGAATATAAGAGACTGATTTATCTCATAAGATAAGAATCACTCAATTTGGAGTTGTATATATCAGCCAACGAAGCGTGCACATTTGTAATTTGTAATTCCGTACAAATTCTTCAGATTTCGTAGACCTGGCGGTAAAGTCCATATATTTAAGCTCGTATGTCCGATTGAGGTACCCTTTTGGTATGTTATATAAGAGACATAGACAAACATCTTTCATTGAGGAATAATTGTCCTATTCCTCACCCATTGATATGTTTTTGTAAACCCATGGCATGAAGTGTGTTGTATCTCATTTGTAAAGGTGATGAGAACATCTTGTAAAAGACTTTGGATTGTGCCCACCAGTCGTGCAAGCTTTGGGAAGGCTTTCATGTGACCATGTTATCAGGTATACACATCTTGATATGAATAATTAGTGCTTGGAGAAGTCCGCTTCATCTAGCAATACTTCAGAGAATAGATAGTTGATGAAGCGGGATGTTGATCATAAAACCGTTGTAGATGCTGAGATCATGTATGATTATGCTCCAGAGATCCTTGTCGATGTTGAGATCATGGATGGTGTTCCTCTAGAGATTATTGTTGATGCTGATACCATGGTTGAAGTTGCTCCAAAGACCGAAAAGTCTAGAACCATGATTATAGATATAATCTTTGCTCCTCCATCCAGTGAGCCTTTTACATTCACGAACTAGTTGATGAGTTGAGCGTCCCTAAGATGAAGGTGTACTGAGAATTCAACCTGAATGCTCCTGAAAGCATAACTTTACCATGAACTAGCTTCGTCAGTGAGTCAACATTGTTGCGGTAGATAGCAGCAACAGTTTTCATACTGGATGTGATTGGTGAAGAGAGGAAGTTACTCAATCGTGCAGGGGATTGTGATGTAGAGAAATCCCGTTGATAAAGTTTCATGGAATCACCTCAGGTTGCCCAGTGTATGTTGAAGGAGTTAGTGCCATCCACGTATGAATGATGTTGCATCTGCTTCAGAAGTCTTATCATGAGATAATGAAGACTTATCAATTGTAGTTTAGTTACACTTTGATCGTGCTTGTGTTGAATTAGTGTGTCATCGTCGAGATATTGATGCTGAAGCCAGATGCGCCATTATAGAAGGTAAACTCTTTGATTGGGAGTACAATTTGAAGACTTCTTAGATGCTTGAGCTCTGAAGCGCATATTACTTAAGCATCTAATGTCTTAGGTTTGATTGTCTTGGCCCTGAGTATCTTCTATTGATTCAACATTTCTTTCGTTGCGGCTGTGGGATTCGACATCAGAGTTTTTTGATTTTGTGGCACACATGGACACTCCTGTAAGGCTATGGAGAGTCGCCCAAAATGTTCTTTTCCATGCCTGGACATCATCTCAGTAATGACGTCTCAGGGATATGCTCGATTCAGAGAGGTGTCATATTTAACCACTTGGTAAAATATTAATGTGGTGAAGCTACCCACTCGTAACGTCTTGCAGATTTTCTAGCAAAATTGAGTCCCCATGCTAGGATAGCATGTGAGGAAATAAACGACATAGTCATGGAAGGAATGAGACTTGCCTGAGTGCGGAACCTCTTGATGAATGTCTTTGCATCTTTTGTAGGTTCTTGCTTCAACCTTGTCAAAGTTCGAAATTCTTCCAAGTGCTCTGATGATGGAATGTCAGCCAAATCTTCTGGATCAGAAATGTCGTCGTTGTAGACATGTGCAACCAAAGGCGCTTTCTCAGTAGCCATCTTTTCAGCGTGGATCCACGCTCGTCTGAAGAACATTTCATATCTTGGATCTTCATGATTATGTGAAACTTGGTTTCTGTCTAGGTTGAACTTATGTTCACTTTGAGAGTGATGTAGCCATAAGTATTTACGAGCGTTCCTTCAAGGTCTCTGATTGAGATTGGAGCATGAGTAGCTTCTTGTCGAGTGATGCCTGTGGATCCGATGGTTTTCAGTGGAAGTTGTTGATAGAGGTGCCAGCATCGATCAACATTATTCCAAATTCGTTTCTTCTGAGATTGACTGTGGTAAACAGTCCTCAGTCGTACATCTCTTGGTCTGTGGCTGAGGGCTTAGGGAGTGTCTCTTGAATCAATAGACGTTTTCCTTACACAATGTGATTCAATGCAGTAAATATGTCTTTCCCATGATCCTTGGATAAGTACAGTAACTCGCATACATGTTCAATTAAGGACTGAACTGCTTCTTTGATAGGTGGTTCAGAGAGAGTGCAGGTTCTGACTGAGAGAGGGTCCCTGTGTACTCCTTCAGTCCCCAAGTTAAGATCTCATGAATCGACCTTTTCCTTAAAGATGCACTTCAAGGTTCTGCAATCACTTGTCGGATGGTTGACGAATCTATGAAAGCGACAGTAACGAGGATTTTCCATGGCCTCTTCAGTTGGTTCTTTCTTGACATATGGCAACTTGATCGCGCCGTCTTGAACTCAGACATCTAACAGTTCAATAACTTCTTCAATGGAAAAGGGGAAGTCAGGTGCCTCTGGATCAGCTTCTGTGTGTTGAGCAGGAACTTGCGTATTATCCTTCCTTTGCGCCTTTGAAGGAGTTGAGGAAGTATGCTTGCATTGTGATTCAACTTTTCGTTTGCTTCCTTCTGCAACATCGTTTGTGGAAGGTTGGAGGTCGTATTATTTATTGATCAAACGTCTGCTACCTCGAGTTTCCCGTAGTTCTTCGATCTTTGTAGTTTTAGCCCTCTTCAATAAAGAAGGTGTGGTAGTTGCCGACCTCTTAGCCGCTTCATGAAGCTCGGAGAAAGTCTGGAACCTAAGATTTTCCAGTAAAGCTCTGTAGACTAGAATCATTCAGCTGATGCACAAGTCCACAAGTTGTTGTTTCGTGACATTCGGATCATGACAATCAAGGGCTTGGACCCTGAATCTTTTCACATAGTCTTTGGGATGTTCGTTGCTCCTTTGAAACATTCTTCCAAGATCAGAAAGGGTGATTTGCTCTGAAACGAAGAAATATTTTCTGTAGAAAGCGTTAATCATTTCTCCCCAACTTTTGATGCTTCCTGGTGCAATTTTGTTGTACCAGGTATATGCTTTGCCTTTCAAAGACTTCGAAAACTCCTTGAGACGGACGATATGGTTATGTTCATATTCACCCAAAGCCTCCAGAAACCGAGACACATGTTCTCGAGCATTGCCTGTTCCATCGTAAAGTGTGAACGTTGGAGAAACATAACCTTTGGGGTAGAGGAATCCTTTGTGTAGCAGCCGGGTATGGAGGTTGGTGACGGTGGACAGAGGAGGACGTCTTATCTTTTCCACGATCTTCCAATAGGCGCTCCAGGTCTTCACGAGTAATGAAACTTGACGATTCTTTTTCCCGTGAACTGTCTGCAGCCTTATAAGCTTCCTCGTCATCTACTACATGGATTTGAGTGACTTCAGGGTCAGCGTCTGAAGATGTTTCTTTAGATTTTCCATTCTCTTGAGTCTTGTCTGTAAGGGTCTTGAGAAAATTGAATAATTCTTTCTGAGTAGAAGCCATGTCGGTCTGATTCTTGGCAAGAGTCTCTTGCACCTTCATGAGATCACCAATAGTAGGTGGATTTTCTCTGATTTCTTCGGGAGACCGACCAAAGAGTGGACTGCTGATGGCACCAGTGTCGTCACTTGCAGGGGTGATCACCGGAGCACTTGGAGGAGTAGTGGTGGAAGGTTGCGCCGGAGGAGTAGTAGTGGCAGGTTGCGCCGGAGGAGTGGTGTTGGCAGTACCACTAGAGCGTGCGATATTAGGGTCGGGTGTTGAACCCGAATTAGTGACTAACCCAGACCTAAGACCAGCCATTTGTGAGAATTGAGATTTCAACCGAGAGAATGATCTCCCACTGTGGTCGCCAATCTATAGATGGGGCAAAACGATTTGCTGGTTTTTACGGAATTGAGGAGACGACCGTGCAGAGGAGACTCCTTGAACCGAGCGAAATGTTTAACCTCACACAGATGCATTTCAAGAAAGGAGTGCTTTAAGTTCGAGAGATCAATCTGTAGGACTCCGACCTAAACCAAAACAATGGCCGTTCTAGAGTCAATTCAGTCACAAGAGAGGATAGGTTGATCTGTAGGAGGGAAGCTGAGAAATGTGTGAGATCAATGGTGATCGAAGATTGTAGGTGTGTTGTGTATTCTGCGTGAAGAAATAAGATAAGCTCTGATTGATTGAATTTGCTCTGTGATGAGTGCTAAAAGTGCATATTTCTATATCTTTTTGTTGGCATTTAACTCATCTTTTGTGCATTAATTCTACATTTTATCCCATATTCTGTATTTTCTTTGTTTTCAAGAATAAATATTTTTATTAACTAATTTTGCATTTTTAGGTAATAAATAAAGTTTGGATGAATAGCGGAGCAAAAAGAGCAGAAAAGTGGTGGAAGCCAAGAGGAATCACACAAGGAAGCCGCGAAGAATGTTGTGCGCAAGACCAAAAGGATAGAACTGGGCTTGAAGAGGAAGAATTGTTCTTAAAGAAGATATGGGCTTGGCATACCCAAGGCCCAAAACCCTCACCCAAACCCATTTCCAATATCCATACCCGCCTTCATATTCAGCCGTCGGATTGGATCATCTCAGCATCGTACGGTCGCTTTATCATAGTGCATCAAAATCTGAAGATCCTGAAAAACACTATAGCACCTAACTCCATCTTGAGCCGTCAGTTTCGTTGCACTTCCGCATCCAACGGTCGCTCCTCGCTTCCTTCCATCTCGTCGTTAGATCGATCCATCATCTCCACATCCCACGGCTCATCCTCGCTGTTCATCCAATTTGCTACAACCGCTCAACACCCGAGTACCCAATACCTATACCCTAACCCAAACACACCCTAACCCTAAAACTATCGACTTCACCTCCCTCACCTCCGTCTGCAACAACCCCACCTTCTCCTGCTCCGCCACCAACTCCTTCTCAACCACCACAACCACCACCATCTCTTCTCAAATCATCATACACACTCGACCCATCACCTATATCACGTTCTAATCTCTCTCAAACAACTAATTTCGCCTATTCTCTCACCTCTGAACCCTAGGAGTGAGTTGGTGAAATTAGTTGATGATATAGATCAATTGGAGGCGTGGGAAGCATCAGAAGACAGTAAGGAAGCATGGGTGAGAGCTATCAAGAGTTTGCAGTGATTAGGTAAACCTAATTTCTATTTCTTATAAACCCTAATTTCATAATTTGGGGATAATTGGGGGAACATGATTGTACGTCTAATTGAAGCATGGGTTGGTTGATTGGGTTGTTATCAGTAGGTTAGGTGAACCAATTTTGGGTTTAATTGTATTTTTTTACAAACCCTAATTTTGCTGTTAATTGGGGATTTTTTGGGATTTCCATTGTATGTATAAATAGGGGTCTTTGGGTGTTGTAATGGGTTATGCCTGGACTAGCCAGTGCACCACCAAGAGGACTGGACTAGCCAGTTCCTCAATTGTTCATGTTCTGTTTTTGCTTCACTTTCAAATTCAGTTTTATTTTCACATATTCATCATGTTTTAATTTATCACTTGCTAAGGCTCAGATGAAGCCTAGTGCACTGTTGAATGATGTATTGCTAGGATAGTTATCTTGATGCCTGTTTTGCTTGAGCAATGGGAAGTAATCAGTGCTCTGGTATGCCTGTGATTGACTGTGCTGTCAAAAGACAGTCAATACTAGGGGCATATCAGTGAGCAAGCTGATTTTCCTCCCATTCTAATATATGCTCAAGGTCTTCAACTCAACCTAGAATTGCATTGCTTGATTAGGTCACAAGGTGGATTCTAAGCCTTGGCTTAGCCACAAATCTTTTTACAGTCACTTATAATTTCAAGCTTGTTTTGATTCCCTGCTCAGTTAAATTTCTTAGCCATCTTGTTCAGTTTTTCTTGCAAATTGTAGCTGTTGTGCATTGAAATCAGTGCACAAACTCCTCCCTGCCCTTGGCTTACAGCCTTGGTTGTTAAATGTTTTCCCATCTTTGCATCTGCCTTATTGCCTTGCCTTTGCCACTGCCTAAATACCATTGTATATGCCACTGTCACCTTTAACTCACCTTGTGTAGGCCCTGTTTTGCTCTCTTTGCTTTATTGTGTCATTGTCACTCATTGCATTTAGATTAACTAGTTTAGGAAACTTCAATACACCCCAAGTCCCTGTGGAATGACCCTGTCTTGCACACATTACTACAATTTGACCCTGTGCACTTGCAGGTTATCACTGTAGGCTGTCTTTGCTCTTATTTCTTACATTCTTAAAAGCCTACCAAGTTTTTGGCGCCGTTGTCGGGGACTTGGTTGTGTTGTGTTGAATTTTTCTTGGCTGTTTTTGCATGTTAGTTCATTTGCATCATTGCATACTCTTTTGCATATTGTTTCATTCTAGCATACTCATCATGCATTGCATTCTTGCATTTTAGTGTAACTTGCTGTTTTAGTAGCTGCTGTGTAGTGCAGCTGAACTTCTTAGCTTCTAGCAAGAAACTAATCTTCTCCTTGAGCTGTCCAGGTACCTTGCTGTGCTGCTGTTCAAAGGCTGCTGTGTTGTGCAACTTGCCTTGAGCTGTTACAGCTGCTGTTGTTGAGCTGAGCCTGTGTTGCTGGTCCCCTGCTACTGCTGCTGAGCTTCTGTGGCTGCTGTTGCAGCCTGTTGCTGCCTGTTGCTGTTGTTGAACTGTACTGCTGCTGCTGCTAAGCCCCTGCTGCTGCTGCTAAGCCCCTGCTGCTGCTGCTAAGCCCCTGCTGCTGGTGCAAAGCCCTGAACTGGTGAAGCTGCTGAGCCTTGATTGCTGGTGAATCTGCTACCTGCTGTTGCAAAGCCCTTGCTTGCTTGCTTTGTCATAGGCTTCACCATTTTGAACCTGAACTGGTGCTCCTGCTGCCACTGAAGCTGTTGCAGCTGGTGTAAGATAAAGCCCAACTGGGCTGTAAGCTGCAGAAGGTGAAGAAGTTGAACCAAAGCCCAACTGGGCCTTGAGTGTTGAAGCCAAAGCTTAGGATGATCCAAAGCCCAACTGGGCTTTTGCAACCAAACTGAACAGCTGGGCTGTGCTTCAAAGGTAAGCCTAAACCCATTAAGAGAACCCAACCTGTGGGCTTCCATTTTTAATCTGTGGGCATGTAATAATTATTTTAATTTTAATTTTATTTCTTTCTTTATTTGGGATTGTAATAATTTTAGTTTTATTTTTATTTTCTTTTTTTGTGGGTTTGTAATAATTAGTTTTATTTTTTATTTCTTTCTTTATTTGGGCTTGTAATTTAGTTGTTTGTTAGGCTTGTAGTTTCTTTTAAACTAAAATTTGGGCTTCAAAACCCAACACAAAAAAAAAAATTTGCTCCTAATTTCGAAAACCAAATTTTTAATCCCATAAAAACCAAAGTTTTCAAAACCCATAAAAACCAAAATTTTTCCATAAAAAACCAAATTTTTGAAAACCCTTTAAAACCAAATAGTGGGCTTTGTGTCTTTTCAATATGGGCCAACCTAGTGCTCTCCATGAATACATGTATCCCACAATAAAAATTCCATTATCATGTATTGTCTTACCTCAAACCAATAACCCTTTTAAAATAAATGCAAGCATGATACAAATACTTCCTTTATTTCGAGGGTTCGATTCTGAGAACCCCTATACTCATGTAAGAGAGTTTGAACAAATTTGTCGGACTATGCAACCTGATCATATGTCCGAAGACTCTTTGAAATTGCGTTTGTTTACATTTTCTCTAAAGGAAAGGGCCAAAACATGGTTTTACGGTTTGAGACCACAATCAACAACACTTGGGACCAACTCACAGATCTATTTTTCAAAAAATTCTTTCCACATCATAGGACCATCGCTATTCGTCAAAGTATCAATTGTTTTGTCCAATTGGATGAGGAAACTGTTTTTGACTATTTTGAACGTTTTAATGATTTGTTGAGCGAATGTCCACACCATGGATTTGAGAAGTGGAGACTTGTCGCTATCCTCTATGAGGGACTAGACTTTAAATCTCGAGCCATGGTTGAGCGTATGTGTAATGGTGAATTTCTTGATAAAACTGTGGATGATGCATGGAAATTTTTAGCTGAGATTGCAGAGAAAACCCGTCACTGGGAATCCATTAGGGAAACTGAGACACTGTCACATGATATAGGTGGTAATGAATTGAACTTTGGAAATAGCATGTCTAGTCCTTCTCATGTGTATGATATTGAATATGAACCTAATCTAGAGGAACATGAGTTGACTAATAACACCACAACTGCTAATAGGGACAAGTATGCATATTACTATGATGATGATGATGATAATGTTATGTTAGAAGAACATGTCTATGATGAAAATGTTGTGGAACCTTTGGTTTCAAATACATTAGGCTTTTCTGCCCCGACCTTCATGAATGATATTTCTTCTAGTATTTCATATGCATGTGATGTTGATACTGATTTAGATATTGTGCAATTATCCTGTGAAGAGCATGACTTAGGTAAATCTTCTGTTGACACTAATGATCCTATGCATGAAAACATAGTTGATGTGTCTGATTCCATACTTAAGCCACAATATATTGCTTCTGTTGATGATAATTTGAATATATCGGATAACCATGATTCTGAATTAGGACTTGTGCAAATTTTTTGTGATGATGAGCATGCTACACATCTTGAGTGTGACTTAGGTAATGCTAATGTGACTGATAATATTGATACTCTTGATCTCATGCATGTGAGACGCTTAGATGTCACTTTCTTGCCTAAGTCACAATCTGATAGCCTTGCATCCTACCTAGATTTAGTTTGTCACAATATTGTCAAACCAATTTTCATGAGAATACCTAATCTAGGCCTGGAACTGTGTGCCTCTCAAGTCCTCTTGGACTATTTTGCATCTAAGTATAATATCTTTGAGGAACCACGGTTGGAATTAGCATGTGTACCCGTCCCTAGCAAAGTTCATTTCGAATTAGACCTTGTGCATGATGAACCCCAAAAACTGCGAGATTTTGTATCCAAAATTTTATCTGTTGAAAAATCCAGGTTTGGGGGTAGCTCATTTTGTTTCACAGCTTCACTTGCATGCCTATCATATTATTATTGTGTGAAGCTGTTGAAACCTCTACACTTTGTCTTTTGGGTTGATCCTCAACTCTTTAGATTGTTAGTGTACGGTGAATTTTTTGTATATAATCCAGTAGATAAAAATTTTAAAAATCCTTTTGTTCCTTTTGTATATATTTTGCTAATCCAATATGATCTCGGCTGACATATGTTGGATTCTTGCCTTGAATAACGGAGTTCTAATCTTGCTTTCGCCGAGATCGGGTATTCTCTTTCCTTTTTCTCTACTCAACATGATCCTCTTCACATGTTGTATTATAATTTTGTTCATATTTTGAAACATTGAGGACAATGTTTAGTTTAGGTTTGGGGGTATAGAGTAGATACCACGATAACATGTTATAATTGAAAACAGAACTCCCTCTTTTTGAAAAAATTAAAAATTCCAAAAAATAAATTAAAAAATAAAAAAATCATAAAAATGGAGCTCATTTACCTTGAAATGTTGACTCTTGTGCATGTATGTAAACATAAGGATTCTTAGTCTAGATATTTAGGCACCCTGATTCTAGCACAATTCACATAGTGATAAGAAACTTGCACGCGCACGATCTACCAATACATGTATAGACTCGATCTTCAAGGTGTTTGATAGGAAGTTAGATTGCCAATCACTTTAGACTACTGAATGAGACTTTACTAGCTTGTTCTTTGGTTGGCTGGGATAGAAGTTGGAGGATACGTTAAGAAAAACAACCATAGAATTTGACCGGATGCATTCGATAAGGGCCACCTCTTGCTAAGAGTCATGTAATTATGTTTTTATTTTTTTTCATGTATCAAAAGTGTCACTATGTTGTAAAGATCAAAGTTATTTCTTAAAAAAAAAAAAAAAATCAAAAAAAAAAATATCAAAAAAAAAAAAAAATCAAGTATTTATTCCATGTTTTGTCATGTTAAAGACAATAGTTCTCTCTTGTTCCAAAAATAAAAGAGAGTAATCAATGTAAATAAGAGTCATGTAAATAGTCATCTTTTTGTTGTAAATAGTCTTGTAATAAGCAAGGAGGGTGCAGCCATCGATGTATAACGCGGGTAAACTGAAATATCACCAACTCATTGGGTGAACATTCACAATTCTCGTAAAGCCGGACAGCTAGCTTGGCTTAGAATTCGGTTCTTAGCCTAAAAACTATCTCTTGGTAATTAGTAGTCATAACTTCAGATCTTTCTTTACACATGTGTAGATACACTTTACACTCTTATCACATGTCTTTATTTGTTATCAGTGCTAGGATTGTGCCTTTGATAGCTAGATTGACATCTCCATTTTGCTGTGAGCTTAAACTGACTTGCACATGTCACATTTAATGGAATCTGAGCTTATATTTTGACCTAGAACTTTGTAGGTACGTTCTAAGCAAACCTTCACGAGACTTCACTCGTCCACTAGGGACACTTAGTGGTTTAAAAGGCTTAGTGCATATGCTAAATGCATTCGAGAGACCAGCGACAGTGGTATAGGTAGGATTTCCTTAGTTTTGTTTTACTTGAGGACAAGTAAAATTCAGGTTTGGGGGTATTTGATGAGTGCTAAAAAGTGCATATTTCTATATCTTTTTGTTGGCATTTAACTCATCTTTTGTGAATTAATTCTACATTTTATCCCATATTCTGTATTTTCTTTGTTTTCAAGAATAAATATTTTTATTAACTAATTTTGCATTTTTAGGTAATAAATAAAGTTTGGATGAATAGCGGAGCAAAAAGAGTAGAAAAGTGGTGGAAGCCAAAAGGAATCACACAAGGAAGCCGCGAAGAATGTTGTGCGCAAGACCAAAAGGCTAGAACTGGGCTTGAAGAGGAAGAATTGTTCTTAAAGAAGATATGGTCTTGGCATACCCAAGGCCCAAAACCCTCACCCAAACCCATTTCCAATATCCATACCCGCCTTCATATTCAGCCGTCGGATTGGATCATCTCAGCATCGTACGGTCGCTTTATCATAGTGCATCAAAATCTGAAGATCCTGAAAAACACTATAGCACCTAACTCCATCTTGAGCCGTCAGTTTCGTTGCACTTCCGCATCCAACAGTCGCTCCTCGCTTCCTTCCATCTCGTCGTTAGATCGATCCATCATCTCCACATCCCACGGATCATCCTCGCTGTTCATCCAATTTGCTACAACCGCTCAACACCCGAGTAACCAATACCTATACCCTAACCCAAACACACCCTAACCCTAAAACTATCGACTTCACCTCCCTCACCTCCGTCTGCAACAGCCCCACCTTCTCCTGCTCCGCCACCAACTCCTTCTCAACCACCACAACCACCACCATCTCTTCTCAAATCATCATACACACTCGACCCATCACCTATATCACGTTCTAATCTCTCTCAAACAACTAATTTCGCCTATTCTCTCACCTCTGAACCCTAGGAGTGAGTTGGTGAAATTAGTTGATGATATAGATCAATTGGAGGCGTGGGAAGCATCAGAAGACAGTAAGGAAGCATGGGTGAGAGCTATCAAGAGTTTGCAGTGATTAGGTAAACCTAATTTCTATTTCTGATAAACCCTAATTTCATAATTTGGGGATAATTGTGGGAACATGATTGTACGTCTAATTGAAGCATGGGTTGGTTGATTGGGTTGTTATCAGTAGGTTAGGTGAACCAATTTTGGGTTTAATTGTATTTTTTTACAAACCCTAATTTTGCTGTTAATTGGGGATTTTTTGGGATTTCCATTGTATGTATAAATAGGGGTCTTTGGGTGTTGTAATGGGTTATGCCTGGACTAGCCAGTGCACCACCAAGAGGACTGGACTAGCCAGTTCCTCAATTGTTCATGTTCTGTTTTTGCTTCACTTTCAAATTCAGTTTTATTTTCACATATTCATCATGTTTTAATTTATCACTTGCTAAGGCTCAGATGAAGCCTAGTGCACTGTTGAATGATGTATTGCTAGGATAGTTATCTTGATGCCTGTTTTGCTTGAGCAATGGGAAGTAATCAGTGCTCTGGTATGCCTGTGATTGACTGTGCTGTCAAAAGACAGTCAATACTAGGGGCATATAAGTGAGCAAGCTAATTTTCCTCCCATTCTAATATATGCTCAAGGTCTTCAACTCAACCTAGAATTGCATTGCTTGATTAGGTCACAAGGTGGATTCTAAGCCTTGGCTTAGCCACAAATCTTTTTACAGTCACTTATAATTTCAAGCTTGTTTTGATTCCCTGCTCAGTTAAATTTCTTAGCCATCTTGTTCAGTTTTTCTTGCAAATTGTAGCTGTTGTGCATTGAAATCAGTGCACAAACTCCTCCCTGCCCTTGGCTTACAGCCTTGGTTGTTAACTGTTTTCCCATCTTTGCATCTGCCTTATTGCCTTGCCTTTGCCACTGCCTAAATACCATTGTATATGCCACTGTCACCTTTAACTCACCTTGTGTAGGCCCTGTTTTGCTCTCTTTGCTTCATTGTGTCATTGTCACTCATTGCATTTAGATTAACTAGTTTAGGAAACTTCAATACACCCCAAGTCCCTGTGGAATGACCCTGTCTTGCACACATTACTACAATTTGACCCTGTGCACTTGCAGGTTATCACTGTAGGCTGTCTTTGCTCTTATTTCTTACATTCTTAAAAGCCTACCACTCTGTTGAGAGTAATTGCTAAGACGTTGAGATGTTAATCTCGTGTTGTCTGTTTGACGAAAGATTGTCTTGTCTTTTAATCATGATTCAAAGACTTATTTACTGCTAGAATTGTAAACACCATGATCCCATGAAGCTTGACAGTTGATGGAATCAAAGTGTGGGGAAATGGGAATCGTGTTAAAACCAGTTGCTCAACGTGAGGAGACTTGGTTGATTTTCCATCCACTACTTTGATAACTCTTTCAACTGATTGCACGACTTTCTCACATTCTCATCGTATGTATGAACACACGTGCCGTAGACCGCCAGACCAAAACCCTAATTAATATCCCCCATGTGACACGATTGATATCTCGTGGTTGTGGAGTCTGCAAAGCAGACGTGTATTTTAGTTAGTCAGTTGCTGACTTCATGGGACGATGAGTCCTTGTATCATTGTGTCGAACGTGATTTGAAAATGTTCTGAGACTCATGAATCGAACGTGTATATTGAGAAAGAAGTGCAATTCTCGAGTGAATGTTGATAGTTAAGGTGAGCAAATATTACTCATTCGATGAATTGTTGAATATTGATAGTTGAACCAATATTCCTTGGTTTGAGCAAATATTGCTCATCTAAGCAAATGTTGCTCGTTTGATGAATTATTGGTAGCAGGACCAAATACAATATTAATTAAAATACTGGTAACTGAACCGAGTATAATTAATAAAATGTTGATCATGAGATCGTCGTAAAATTATTAGTGTTTGAATCTGGAATTATGAACCTTGGATTCGAAATCCTTTGATCAATTGATGAATTGATGATTTATTGAAAATAATCCACGAAGTGAAGGAGGGACCGGATACATGGGATGGTGAATCGACCATGTAGCGCCCAGATGCTCAAGTGAGCGAAATACCAAAGTCTCTTGAAGACCGGTTGGTGAAAGGATGATCAAATGCTGGTTTAATCATTTATTAAAATAATGATCGTCTCAGCCTTAGGTGATGAAACCTAATTAATTATGAAGAGATGAGAGACCAATCAAGGGGTCATGAAACCGACCCTGGTGGTCATGGGATCGAAAGACGATTGTCTTATGAAGTTCCAAAATTATTTGAAAGAGTTTTGGACCCAATACGTGCAATTGCGCAAATTAGGTCAAATTGTGAGAATATGTAGGACCGGCCCCTTGCAAGCCAAATAGCCAACCTTGGTCGATCAAGGTAACATGCTCAAGTCGCCAAAGTGTCTGTGTCTCAGTCCTGAGAATTTTGATATTTTCGCGTTGAGCAACCATTTGAGAAAATATGAAGAAATTAGGGAATTTTGAACTGAGAAAAACTTCATGAGATGAAGGAAAATAATAATAAAATGAAGGAATCATGAAGTGTGGGACCGGCTATGGCAAAGGCATGGACAGCCGGACAATGGGCCCGTCCCATAACACTCTTTTTAATTTTATTATATTTTTCATGATTTTAGGGAAATATCATGAAATCAAGGAATTTGTTGAAACCAGGGAGTTTTCTTGAAATCAAGGAGTTTTCTTGAAGTGAAGGAGTTTCCATGAGATCAAGGAAACAAATAATATTAATAATAATAAAATAAGGGCGTGTGGGACCGGCTTGGGCATGGTCAGCCGGCTAGGCCCCAGTCCCGTGAGTTTTCCCTAATTTTATGTATTATTTCATGATTTGAAGGAATTTTCATAATTTGAAGGAAATACCATGAGATCAAGGAATTTCATGGGATGAAGGAAACATATAAATAATAATGATAAAATAAGGGGTGTATGGGGCCGTCTAGGGCATGACTGGCCGGCTGGGGCCGGTCCCACAAGTTTTCCTAATTTTATATTATTTTTCATGGCTTGAAGGAAATACCATGAAATTAAGGAGTTTTCATGAGATTAGGGAAATAATGATAAAATAATGAGGAATCATGAGGTGTGGGACCGGCCAGGATTAAGGCATAGCCGGTTGGCTAGTAAACATGGTCCCATGACACCTTTCCCAATTTTATATTATTTCCTTGATACGAAGGAAACACCATGAAACTGAGGAGTTTCTTTTAAACGAGGGATATTTGTTCAAATGAAAGGATTTTCATAAGATCAAGGAAAATAATAAAAATATGGTAAACTATAAAATTGGGCGTGGGACTGGTCACGACACGACCGGCCGGCCGGTGAGCCTAGTCCCCCAATGCCTTGGTTAATATTTTATTATTTATTATTTTCTTTCCTATTTTGCATAGGTTCCTCGTCTCTTCGTATTTTGAAATACTCATTCGTGCATTCAGGTGCTCGTTAGTGCATCATTGTTGAGTACATCTGCACCATTTTGGTCGGGGCTTACTCGATAGTAGCTCAGATGCCCGTACGTTGAATATTTATCACTAACCCATGGAATTCTGCTGGGAAGAACCATGAATTGAAGTAATGAAATATTATGAAGAATGTAGAATATTTTATAGGAATTCAGTTAATGAGTCTAATGATTTAGAAATAATTAATTGATGGTTCTATACTAGCACAATCGTCTAGGAACATTAATTATTCAATAATTGAGCGATATGAGCTTGTTGAAGCGTCATATTTATTATGTATAGTATAGTCAGGAAAAATACGTTGTTGCATCCTGAAGACGTTATCGCTCTATACTAGCAGGCAAGCTGTCTAGGAGCCGTCTAATCATAATGATTCTATACACATGTCTTTTATATAGTCAGGGAAATATTGTTACATCCTGAAGACGTTGTCGCTTTATACTAGCAGGCAAGCTGTCTAGGAGCCGTCTAATCGTTCGATTCCATATAAAAGTAAATACTGAAATTTCTCAGTATTCATGAGATATGTCGTTGCCTCAGTTGAGAGACTGCATCTGCATATGCTCTGAGAGACAGTATTCTCAATCAGAGGTTCTTGCGGCATGAACTTTCATGCTTCAATGAGAGACATGAGTCTCAATACTCATCTGATTGCTGGGTCAGGAGTATGTACAATTATGGTTTTACGATTTTAGCCTTCGTCGAAAATCCACCATCAACAAATTGTTACTGTTCTATGGATTCGTAATACTTGCTTCTACTGTTTTGGCCACGCTTTCTTCAACAGTTTCTTCAACCTTCGTAACAGTTTCTTCAACCTTCGCAACGGTTTCTTCAACCTCACAACGGTTTCTTCAACCCTAATTTTTTCTTTTTTTGATGATTTTTGCATGGAAATTCGTGGCATGATTTCTGAGATTTTGATGCACCTATCTCAATGGAAAAAACCATTAGTTTTACACGAATCCCCTTAGTCGACGCCAATGTTTGTACCCAAAATTACTTTTAGGCACGAAACACGATTGAATCAATGATTTGAGGTGTAGTTAGGGTGAGAAAATGAATTGAAGAACAATAGAAAAAACACAAATTTTACGTGGTTCGACAAGATGTGCCTACGTCCACGGATGAATCCCCTTGGGGAGTGATGTTTTAGTGATCTCAGAATTACAATAACTTTTTTCTCTCTTTCCTCTCCCCCTCTAGGATTACAATTCCCTTTATTTATACAATTCTCAATTAGAGTCTTACCCTCATTATGAGGTAAACATAAATTTCATTAAGTTCCCATGTATGCCTCCTGGACATAAACTGTATTTAGTTTCCTTGCATGCCTCCATACCATAAATTATATTAAATTTCCCTGCATGCCTCCTGCCATAAATCATATTAAATTTCCCTGCATGCATGTTGTTGACTGAGCTTTGGATGGCATGACTTGCTGGCAGACTGGCCTGTCTGATTGACAGGCATAATGGGCTTTGACTAGCGGGCTTCCTGTCAAATTTATTGACGGTACAAACAGACGTCTCGGATTCCAGTTTTGTTCAGCGGTTTCAACAGATGACTCGAGACACAAGAATGTTGTTCTTCACCCTTACATTGATTTTCCTCAATATGGTGGTAATAATGGAGAACATATTCTTGATTATTCTTTCCGTAGAGTTGTTTTTTACACTCCATATTTGGATAAAGGGGTTTTGTACCTGAGAGAAAGACTGGAGTACCAAATACAAGGTATATATGCAATTGCAATTAACCCGCCAGCACAGATGCAAACCTCTGGATCAAATTTTGATCGACTGAGAAGAACCAATTGGGAGAGGTATGAAATATATACAAAGAGGAATATTGGTGAAGCGCAGTAGGTCACCTGGTACAATTCGATTGCGAAGTCTCTAATTGGGACACACAACACGCACATCTATGGGTTTGATTTCCCAGGGTTATCATGCCTGGCTCATGATGCAAATATCGTTCCTAGCCAGCCACCTCTAAAAGAGCCATGCTTTATGACTTACCCCACCACGGGTGCAAGTTCTTCATCATCTTCGTCAAATATGCCCGAAATTCGTTGGGAGATGCCAAGCATTACTTCACAAGGTGAGACAATCACGATCCCTATTGTTTCCCAAGCTATGGAACGTGATTATCCTTACTACAATGTGACTCCCAGTTATGAAGAGTTGCAGATCCAACTGAACTATTTGTATTAGCTGAATCGCCAAATGGAGACTATACACTTGGGTGTGTGTCGGAAATGGAACGAGGAACAATGTTTGGATTGAGTCCAACTGTAAATGATGATGGGCGTTCACCGTCTACCGATTCCACCAGGAGCAACAGATCATGGCACGATAGTGATAATACAGTGGTGGGAGAAACACAAGTACGACAGAGTTATTCACCATATGTACGACATAATACTTCACCACAAACTGTGCCTGTATCTCAACCTCAAGTAATTCAGCTAGATCCTAGGCGCATTTCATCATCATTCTCTCCCTACAACCCAAATGGTTGCTACATTGTTACACTACCACCACACAACAACAGACATCTAATGTTGGCAACTGGGGACCGAGTGCTTTCCAACTGAGTGTTTTCCAATCGCCTAATGTTACTTTCCAATCGCCTAATGTTTTTCAAATAGTTTTTCCCCCTATGGAAATTTAGTTAATATGTTGGAAGTTGGGGATATCCCAGGTCTTGGAAAATTCTTGACTCTAGAAGATAACAGTGAGGGAGTTAGCGATGAGCGACGTTAGAGAGCTTGTAATTCTAGTTTTAAAAGTACGACGATTTGACTTAAGTAAAATTACACACGTTTAAAATTAAGCGTTTTATATTAGCTTCACTGAATTGCATATGTTTAAAATTAAGCATTTTACATTAGCATGACCATTATATATGTTTAAAATTAAGCATTTTTACATTAGCATGACCGGTAGAAGTTCTAGGTGGAACAACAACTACAAAGAAGTGGTTGAAATTATTCAACACCTTAAGGATTTCGAAACACTTTTTGAATGGAAAAGCCACAGTTTTCCATCTTCGCCATTCAACCAAAGATCTCGTTACCATCTCAGCATCAGTTTTACCTCTCGGTCTATATCGATTGACTGGCATAGTTAAAAGCGACAAACTCATTTACTTCTTTCTTAATTGTACCAAAACGATTTTCTATTTCGCATATAGCATGACGACTCAGATTACGGCTGTCACTGCAGAACCCATCGTGAATAACCGCCCAGAAATTCACTCATGGATAGTTTGCTGAAGCAAGCTGAGTAAATAAAAAAACATAGTTTCTGCAAATAGATTCATCTTCTTCTTCAGTATACGGAGCTCGCCGAACTAACAAGGGCCGAGACATTTTCTTTCGACAAATTTGGTTGAATTCAAGAATTAAAGAATTTTTTTAAACTCAGAGAAGAAGAGTAAGACTAGATGTGCGAATTTGGAGTTGAAATGGGGAGTATTTATAGAACTCAAAATTCTAACCCTTGGATGATATGGATTTACAGCCGCCCAGATTTAGCCGTTGGCGATTTTGTGTCAAACACTGGAGGTTTAAGAACAAACGTTGGCGTTTGACGGAAAAACTGGCGCTTGTAAGACACATGCCAGCGTTTTTGGCTAAAACTCCAGTGATTGTGGCGCGATTGCCCAGCCTTCCTTCACGCGCGCGCTTGTTCTTCCATCTCACTCAACAAGCCAACAAATTTCTTGGTTTGCTCATCCGTTTTTCATGTTTGTTGAGTCCGTAATGGGATGCTAAGATCAAAATGAACAGATCCTTGTTTTGTTGAGTCCATAGGAACTGCTCTTAGAACATTGATTGGTGTGCAGGTATGAGAAACTGAAAGCCTTCTTGCTTTCCATCCAAAAAAAAAAAAAAAGTTGTTGCTTAAAACTTTAGACTCCGCCTCGTGTACGCCCCACTTTAGCATTCAATCCTGGTCAAAAGTCAAAACTGCCAGAGTAAAAAATACACTTGTGCGGTGTTGATTCGGTTTTCGTCTGGTAAATAGTTGTACAAAAATGGTGTCCAGTAGTCTACAAATACTGATTTACTGAAGTTAAATTTCCTAATCACGTAAACAGGAAAAGAAAAAGTTACCGCAGGAATATGGATAAGACAAGAGTAAATTATGACACGCAGGAATAGGATGTCGTTCTCTACATCGTGCTCTTTGAAACGTTTAGAATCTGTGAAACGTACATCCTGCAGGATATTGCGTCCATGATTTGGAATCTTAATATCACCACCCTGCAACTGTTTCCAGTAACAACCATATTACAGAGGCAACACCAAAAGGTTTTCATCCGAAAATGGAAAACAGAAAATGTTGTCAGTGTAAAAACTATGCTGTGCATGATGACATCCTAACTTTCTTAGGTCACAGCTTCTTTTCGGCAGATCGAACGGTATATATCAAATCGGGTATAATGATGCGTTGAAAATTGGCGTGATAAACGAAGATGCTGGACAAACACAAGTTAAATTCCAGTGTAACGCGATGCACCGTGTAATGTTATTCTAGTTGTTATAAAAAGTTTGTTTCTTCACGAATTCCCTCCACTACCCTGAAGTTCGTCTTTCTGAGTGACAGAGTAACAGAGCGAGAGAGCCAGAGAGAGAGAGAGAGGGTCAGACAGAGAGAGAAATCTTAGAGGTGAAGAAAAACTTGAGAAATTCTGAAGGGGTTTTTGAATTCATCAACCAAAACCCTGAATTAGGGTTTTTAAAATCTTTTCAGGTAAAGTTATTTTCCTGTTTACAAGCTTCTTTTACCCATTCAGTAAGTTGTGATTCTCGTTTTCTTCTGTTTTCTTTCTCTAAAATCTCCATCGGAGATTGTTTTATGAAGTATTTGAAGTTTCTTAAAGCGATTTTCTGAGTAATAGATGTAAAATCAATTTCTACATTACCGTATTTGTTGATTTTCGTTTTTTTCGTTCTGGGTTTGTTATAGCTTAATTGGAGAGACTTTTGAGGTTTTGAAGTGTTTTCTAACAGATTAATCGGGTTTCTTATGTTTAGGTAGTATTTGAATGAGTGCATTACAATGATTTCACTATAATGGATTTTGGGTTTTGTTGGATGGTTTTTGATTTTGGTTCGCATGGTATCTTGTTAAAATTACTTCTGCAACATGTTTGATGTTTGTTGTTGTGTTATTCTTAGTAGAGACTTTGATTTGTACTTCTATTTCTGCTGTATTAGTTTCTACTTATTGATTTGGTGAACTTTTGGGATGTTGTTTGAGTTTGGAACTCGATTTCTCCTTTTTCTTCTTTGGTTTTGCATATACTGTACTTTTTGTTGAGGATCCGTTTTTACTTTCATGCATATATGAAGTCTCATGGATAGTGATATTCATGCATTTGCTTGTTCCTGAGAGACTGGTGTGTATGTATGTGATTTAAGCTTTGTTTATTTAGTTTCCAGTTTTTATATGAGTTGTTCATGTATGTAGAAATATTAGTATTCTGATGAAGTGGTGATGGCTTAGTGAGTGCTTCATATTTGTGACTCATAGTTATAGGTTTGAGTCTCTGAAATTTTGGTGGGTTTTTTACACAACTTCTTGATTAGTGTTATGATTTCTTAGATGCTGTTATATGTTTTCTATATGGTTATTGTTAACCCTGCCTGTACTCCTTTACTCCTGGAAAGTCTCTTATATGGTAGTGTATCTCGTCCTGCTAGTTACAGATTACTTGAACTCTCGGTTATTCTTAGAGTAGACAATCTCTTGAGCATTGTGCAACGTCCCTCTTCGGTCTGGCATGGGTTTGTGTGCATTATGTTTTATCCGCTATGTCTGGATCACACTTTTTTGCTTAGTAGTGAACTTAGTAATATTTGTGAATATGAGTATTTTTGCTTAGTTTAATTGTTCCATCTACATGTATGCTTGTTCCTTGAATTGTCATGTCGATTGGTTTGAACAAGCATTTACTTTATTTCGTTTCAGGAAACCCATTCTTTCAAGATATGGAAATGACCAGGGAAGATGGATATGAAGATTTGCCTCCTCCACCTCCAATTTTATCACCAAGTGTGATCCCAGAGAGATTAGAGGCACCGGTCCTGACCCCAGAGAAATTAGAGGCACCGGACGTGAAGCCAGAGAAATTAGAGGCACCAGACGTGAAGCCAGAGAAACAATATGTCCCAAACCGTATACCAATGTCCAGGCCTGGAGTTGGCAGAGATGGAAACCGCATCCCGCTGCTTGCTAACCATTTCAGAGTGGCGGTTAATGTTCCAGATGCAACATTCTATCAGTATACTGTATGTACAAAATAAACCCGTGTCTTTAATTTTTGAATGTATGCATGTAGGTGTGTTCAACTCAGTAGTTAGAATTGTGCAGGTTTCTATTACCTCTGAAGATAAACGAGCAGTTGAAAGCAAGGGGATTGGGAGGAAGCTTATGGACAACCTGTGTCAAACTTACTGTTCAGAGCTAGGAAGGAAACATTTAGCTTATGATGGAGAGAAAAGCTTGTTTACAGTGGGTCCCCTTCCTCAGAACAAGTTTGAGTTCAAAGTTGTGTTAGAAGAATCATCTGTCAAACGGTTTGTCTCTTACCCCCTTTGCATTTCCTCATATACCCCTCACAGATTTTTATCCTCAGCATGACGTATACTGTTCCAATGTGATTTGTGGGTTGTTTCAGCAATGGGAGTCCTGGCTCTGGAAGCCCCAGTGAAATTGAGTGTAAAAGATCAAAGCGTTCTGCTGCTTATCAAGCAGCGCAGACGTTTAAGGTAGAGATTAGCTTTGCTACAAAAATTCCTATGAGATCTATCTCATTAGCTCTCAAAGGAAGTGATGCAGAAGGTACTGGGGATGCACTGAGAGTGCTTGATATTATACTGAGGCAGCAAGCGGCCGAGAGGTGGGTCAATTTTTGATTGTCTGATAACTTGTTTATTGATTTGTAGGCTGTATTGATCTCTTATTTTCTCATTCCGTGGTATCTGAGCATAGGGGTTGCCTTCTAGTTAGACAATCCTTTTTTCATGGTGATGTGAGGAACTTCGTTGATATTGGTGGGGGAGTTACTGGTGTTCGAGGGTTTCATTCAAGTTTCCGTACCACACAGAGTGGTTTGACCTTGAATATGGGTAATCCATTCTTTTCATTACTACCCCTGTTTCTAGTTTTCACCAACAATTTATTGCTTTATCCAATCTTATTTCATTGCTTTCTACAGATGTGTCCACAACAATGACGTTGACTCCTGGTCCTGTGCTGCAATTTTTACTTACTAACCAGAACGCGAGGGATCCTCGCCAAATTGACTGGGGAAAGGTACTAGTGGCCATTGAATTCTAGTCCTTGAACCTTTTTTCTCATCATTCTTCAGCTTGTATGTTTATCATTTGGACTTTCAGGCCAAAAGAATGCTGAAGAACATGAGAATCAAGACGAAGCATAATAATATGGATTTCAAGATCATAGGATTAAGCGAAAAGCCCTGCAAAGAGCTAGTGTATTTCATTTGATCACTATGCCTTCTGTGATTCGTTTTAGTTCTAGTTGATTAGATACTTCTTGATGGAGAGATTAAAACTTGTTTTCTTGTTCTGTTACAGCTTCCCCATGAAAGTGAGAAATGAAGATGGCGCGGATGAAGGGCAAACTGTTGAGGTTACTGTTTACGATTATTTTACAAAGCATCGTAAGTTAGAGCTTACTACTTCTGCATACATGCCCTGTGTGGACGTTGGCAGGCCAAAGAAACCCAATTACATTCCTCTAGAGGTTAGTACGATGCTTGTGCTATCTGGTCATGTGCAATGTTATCTCTCCTTTCTCTCTCTTATGCTTTTGCTTGTCTGCATTTCAGCTCTGTTCGCTTGTGCCACTGCAACGCTATACAAAGTCTTTATCTACTATGCAAAGATCTTCTTTAGTTGAAAAATCAAGACAAAAGCCTTTAGAACGTATTAAGACGCTGACAGATGTAAGCATCCTTTTGCTGACTTTCCTTGGCATTCATATTTCATGAGTTATTCATTTCTGTACTTTGTCTTTTTCAGTCTATCAATAACAACCGTTATGATGCGGATCCATCGCTTTCTGCCTGTGGGGTGTCTATCGAGAAAGAGTTGATTTCCCTTGAAGGACGTGTTCTTGGAGCACCTGCTGTGAGTTTTTTTATTGTTTATATTATAGATATGGGTGTATGATGCATTGGTTTAATTCGTGAAATTTTACCACTTGGTCCACTTCAATTGCAGTTGAAAGTCGGCAATAATGTTGATTGCATCCCTAACAATGGACGGTGGAATTACAACAGGCAGGTGAGTCATGAGGTTTTGTTTGCCTTTTCGAACATGTCATGTTGTTATCTGATTGAGGAAATTGATGTCAAAGTTGTTCCTTCTTTTCCAGACACTATATGAACCCGTTCAAATTCAAAGGTGGGCACTCGTTAACTTTTCTGCTCGTTGCAACACTAGCCAGATTTCTAGGGATCTTATTGATTGTGCAAGAAATAAGGGAATAGTGAGTCTTCTGACTTTTTTTAACTGCATTTGCTTTCATACTTGTCATTGTGGTTTATGAGGCATTGTATTAATCCTGTTCCACTTTATGCAGAATATGGAGCGTCCATATTCACTAATTGAGGAAGATAACCAATCAAGGAGATTACCTCCTATTTCCCGGGTGGAAGCGATGTTTGAACAGATAAAACAGAAACTACCTGGTCCTCCTGAATTTCTTTTGTGTGCCCTGGCAGAGCGGAAAAATTCTGATGTTTATGGTTTGGTGCCTGAAACATAATTCAACATCCAATTTCTTCTTTTAATGATCTTTAAAATTTGAATTTGTTTTACTTTTCGTAATGAAGGACCTTGGAAGAAGAAGTGCCTTTCTGAAGCAGGTATTGTCACACAATGCATCTGCCCAATGAAAGTAAACGATCAGTACCTTACTAATGTCCTTTTGAAAATCAATACGAAGGTAAACCTTGTACTCTGCTACTTGTTTTTTTTTTTCCCTTTCTCCTTTTTTTAGGGGCTTAGTCTCTTATTTGCATGTCCACCTTGTTTCTCTCTGTTTATTAGCTTGGGGGTAAGAATTCTTTGCTAGCTGTTGAACAAATACCTCGCATTCCCCTTATTAGTGAAACTCCAACTATGATATTGGGAATGGATGTTTCTCATGGGTCACCAGGTCAATCAGATATCCCATCAATTGCTGCTGTAAGTTTTTTTTGTTTTAGTTTTTTATCCCTTGGTATTGAATTAGTGTTTCATGAACTTGGAAATTGTATCCTAATTGACATTGCTGGTAAATATGCTGGAACTGTCAGGTTGTTGGTTCTAGATGTTGGCCCTTAATTTCAAGGTACAGGGCATCTGTACGTACCCAATCCCCAAAAGTGGAGATGATCGACTCCTTGTACAAAGTATTACCAAATGGGGAGGATGACGGAATTATGAGGTGGTAATTTCAACAGTTTTAAATATCATAACATAGCACCTGAGTAGTGTGTCAATGTTTATTTTCTTATTGCTAATCTTCTTTGTTGTGGATTCCAGAGAGCTTTTGGTGGATTTCTACCAGACAAGTAATGGGAGAAAGCCAAGCCAAATTATCATTTTTAGGTATATTAATTTTCTAGATTCTCAATTTTCACTTCGAGCAGTCTTCTTTCCCTTTAGTGCAAAGAAACCAGGATATGTGTTTTAATAGATTATGGTTACACTTTTCAGGGATGGAGTGAGTGAGTCTCAATTCAACCAAGTATTGAACGTCGAGTTGGAGCAGATCATTAAGGTTCGTTTGGCTCCAATTTAGTTACAACAATAAGAACCATGGGGATTATTCAACATCTATGGCTCTTTTTCTTGCTTATGGATTCAATATCTGTAAATGTATCTCCATTCGGGCATAATTTTAAACCTAAAATGTTCTTGTTTGCTCTAGGCAATAACTCACTTGGGAGAGACGAAGCTGCCAAAGTTCACACTAATTGTCGCACAGAAAAACCACCATACAAAATTATTCAAAGCTGGTGGCCGCCCCGAGAATGTTCCACCAGGTTTCACTTTGTTATCCTTAAAACTCTGTGCATCTGTACTCTCTACTGCCTTCCCTGTTTTAGAATTTTAGATTTTCGGATTCCATCTTTACTAGTTTTTGTGTATTTATGTTATTCTACAGGAACGGTGGTGGATACAAAAGTCGTGCATCCTAGGAATTATGACTTCTACATGTGCGCCCATAATGGAGCTATTGTAAGTGATCAAATGTTTACGATGTTCGTACGACTTTGTGTCTGTATATTTTTGTATTTGCTAAACTTAACTCTGTAATTTGATGTAATGAAGGGAACATCTCGCCCTGCACACTACAATGTCTTGCTTGATGAGATTGGTTTCTCACCTGACGATTTGCAGAAGCTCGTGCACTCTCTTTCGTATGTGTAAGTACCCAACTCAGGCCTCAAATCTGCTTCTAAAAGCTATAGTGATCTTATTTCCAAAAGTTGATAAATATATTTTAACTTCCTGCTGTATTTCTTAAAGCTAATCAATATGTTCTAACTTCCTGCTTTGCTGCTGATACAGGTACCAGCGCAGTACAACAGCAGTCTCAATTGGTAATTTTATACTTTATCCCTTTCTTTCCCAGAGCTATATTAGATTATCTTTTCAGGCTATCAATTTGCAACTTTGACAACAAGTGATAGTCTTCTTATCAAGACCGTCTTTTGTCTGTTTTAAAGTACCTATCTTTGTAAATTTGTATTTAGTTTAAGCGCTGCTGTTCTAACGATGTCTTATGTCATCTTTTGTTGTTCTTCTGTAGTTGCACCCATTTGCTATGCCCATCATGCTGCTTCACAGATGGGCCAGTTCATAAAATTTGAAGATTTCTCTGACTCGTCATCTGGAATCGGTGGTAATTTGACTTCTGCATCGAGTGTTCCTGTTCCAGAGCTTCCAAGGCTTCATCAGAATGTCCGAAGCTCTATGTTCTTCTGCTGAGGTTAGGGTACATACCATACACCTACATTTACCTAGATCATATTTACAGTTTGAACTACTTGGCAAACTGAAAATTATCTGGGCATTGTCTGTAGGAGAGTCATGGTTGACTTTATTTAATTTTCTTGGGTTAGAGTGGTATATATCAAATACGGGGAGGTGTAAAGAAGGAAAAAAGGTTGACAGTTTACAGTCCATCCATTAGTTCAGTTGATACTGCGAAGAAATGGTTTCCCATTAGAGGCGCTAGATCTCTATTGTTTATCGACTCATTTTGAAACTCGGAAGTCATGTATTTTTGTTTGGGTTTTATTTACCTAAACGAAACATGAAACTTTGTTTTTCCTTGTGAGTACAAGGATTTTTGTATGGATGCAAATAAATAGCACTGAATTTTGATCTCTCAACTTATTCTCGGTCTTTTTCATTCTTGTGATCTTGTCTCCAAAAGAACATATCTAGAATTCTGGATAGATTGCAACTTTTTGACAAGTTGTAGAAAGTGGAAGATGGTCAATTCAACAGTATCATATATTGTGCTTTTTGACCCAAGTTTTTTATTCCTTACTGGTAAAGGCATGGGACACATCCTAAAACTAACTCCACCAAATAGAATCTGACCAGCGGGTAATACCAGTTTTCCCATATTTTTTTCTGCTTAGTAATCTCTTCAAGTTATTTTTTTCTGCTTAGTAATTTGTGTTTGCAACTTGGTTGTTATATCTACAGAACAGGATTCAAGAAAAGCTAATTTAGTTATGCTTGTTCAAGTTTGTATGAAAACTTTTGATAGTGTTTGGAGATTGGAACTTGAAGTTCGCTACTAATCAATTTTACTACTGTTTTTTTTCCTTCACTTTTGCAGTTGCGTAGTTTTGAGTGACAATTTTTACATTCTTCAGTGAAAAAAGATTTTGTTGTACATTCATTGATAGATTTTTCTCTTCTGTTCCAAGATTCAGCCATTTCAGAAGCGGCCTGTTCTCATATTGGAAGACTAGATCCCGCCTATTGTACTACTTCAGTTCAGTGTGTAATAAATAGCAGCAGTACCAACCAACTAACGTCTCTACTTTTATCAGTCAAAACTCAAAAGACTCGAAACCCTATTCTGACATGAATGAATGACTGACTAAAAAGACTCTACAAAAATTTTACTTTGATTTTTAGTTTTTGTTGAGAAAATCACTTTTTCATACAAAAGCATGGTCAAAACATAGGTGAGGTATTGCAAGTTTGCAACAAAGTCATAGTTTTCTCTTCCTGCCTGCGTTCACAGCCATGGAGAAAACATACCACTTTATTTGTTGACTTTTCCTTTATTAACAATCACCAAAGGGAAAACATTCTCATTATTGTCATCATGCTTAGCTAAGCTTTTAATCAAATTGTAACCGATTTCTTTTCGGTTTTTAATCATGTAGATTCTGATTTTGGTCATCGCTAATCTTTTATAGACACATCACATTCACATATAGTGTTTTCTTTCAGGCTTAAAACATGTGTGAGACGTAAATAAAAAGAGAATCAGACGCCAACAGGCAGAATAAAGGTAATAAGCAAGGTGGTGGTCAAGAGAATTCATAGGCTTCCCCCCACTTCTTCCTTCCCTGAGTGGCATTCAGCTAGTAAATCGGTGAGAAGATCTCATTTAAGAGATTAGTGGGCCGTGGGCCCACCTCTAACCTCCCCACTTTCTTCTTCACGTAGAAAAGAATCCGAAAGAAAGAAACCGTACACACTACCCACACTCACAAAATCGTTTTCTTCCTCCTCCTCGTGCTCGTAGTGGATTTTGTGAGTGCACTATGGGGCCTACCAACACTCTATCTAAGAATTTCTCTAGCTAGACAGCTAGGCTACCCCTAGGACTGTGTAGGAGTTGTGCTATTAAACCTAAAATAACCCAACTCCAACTTCTCTCTGACGTTATAAATAAAGATTTTTGGGTGGAAAAGATAATTTTTGGGTGGAAAAGACATCTAGATTTTGATACCGTTTAAATGCATAAAAATGTAAAAATAATTTTTGCTATTTTTTTGGTGTCCATTTCACCCATACTAATTTTTACTCGTCCATTAGAACCATGTTTTAAAAATATTTGGACAAATAACCCATTTTCCGTTATAAATACGCCCACCACGAAAATATTATTCGTTCCCATTTTGATTACTTTCCTTTTTCATGATTCAGTGAGGTTATTTCAAACACTTTAATTCAGTGGTATTAATTTTCACGTACAGATTTATTTAATTTCTACGACCCACTAATTAATATCAGTACCAGGCATTACCGTTTAACCTAACTTAGAAAAATACTTACTGCACTTTCTAACATATGATCGTATACACAGTCTAGTTTAATAAATGTAAATTCTTTAGATTTCCAAGATCTAACATTCGTCTTAAGACGAATTTCAGTGTGCTGACTTGTGAGCTTATGACAAGCAAAACTGAAGAATATCCGTGAGAATTAACATGGTCAACAGTTTGTCTAATTCAATATAATAACGAGATTATTATAAACTAAATTTTACAAACTGGTTAGCGGTAATTATACGTGGATAATTAAATTTAAGTCTGGGGTCCGTCAATGGAGTGTGAACACGCAATCACTCTGTCAACTCATGCATGCATCTAGACGTAATACCCACGAATGTTCGAGCTGCTAGCAGTACTGAATCAAAACTCAATACAAAACATAAAATATCTAACGGCCCTTAACCGCTTACGCTAACCATGCGGTTTCGCGCGCATTCGGAAACGTCATTTTTAATTAATTAATTAAATAAATAAAATTAGTTAAAAAGGTTAATAATAAAGTAATTCATAATTTTGACTAAAAATGAAGGAAATGTACGAAGTTAGAAAATAGATAGTGAGAGAGAAAAAGAGGAAGAAGAAGACCCTTTCATACTTTTCTCATTTTTCCCCCTTTTTCTTTTTCTCTCTCTTAAAATTTATTTGAGGAGGAAAAACAAAAAAAGATCCCCAATTTTCTCCCAAAATTAAAAAAAAAAAGTGAAAAAAAAATAATTTAGTAAGAGAGAAAAACACGAATCGATCGTTTTTTGTTTTTTAATTAAATTTTCTGGTTTGTAAGTTCCATATAATTTCTGCAACGTTTACTCATTAATGCTTTTCTTTTCTTCTGCTGTCTGTTTTACTTGAATTGGTGAAGGATCAGGAAATTTCACGCTGGAATTTGTTTACCCTTTTAAGGATAATCGAATTATTTTACCCATTGATATAAAAAGAAATTTTGTGAGTTATAATTGTAGTTGAAGTTATAGTGGTAGAAGTAGAACAAGTTTTGGTTGGTGTTTGGAGAAAGTAAGGGTTTGTTTATAGAATTCAGAGAGAAATTCTACTTCTTTGGCTCCTCCTTTAAGATTATTATCGATGCCGGATAATAATTGGCAGGTTCAGAATGGTGTATCATCTACTTCTATTGCCACCTTTGATAATTTAGAAGGTAATTTCCTAATTTTCCTTTCTACTCTGATTTCTTATAAATTTCCATTTTAAGAAAAGATCCGATCTTTGCAGAATTACGTGTATATTGCTGAATTTTCTTAGTTGGGTTCATCTTTTGGTTCGAGTATCTACGGAAATGCCTTTTTTTTCTTTTTACTTGCTTTGGGTGTTTTGATTGTTTTGGCAATGTATGTTTATGGAATTATGGTTAAAGAATTGATAGATGTGATGTTTACTATGTTTATGCACAGAATTGCACCAAATTGTTGAATTATGTGGTTATTTTTGTGATCTTAGGATGTGATGTTTCCGATGTTCCGTCTTTGTTTTTTTGTTAAATTAGGCAGAATTGCGTTCATACATTAAGAAAATGTGGTCATATTCTGTTGCCGCGAATGATTAAAGCTCTGTCTAACTTGATGATCATCTTAAAAAAAAATTCTTCTGCAGAAGCGATGTGGCAATTGAAAATTCAGGCTCAGGAGGGCCAAGACGGAATAGCTTCCAATCCAGCTTCTTATCCTGATCGCCCTGGTGAACCTGACTGTATCTATTATTTAAGGACAGGGTTGTGCGGTTATGGCACTAATTGTCGATTTAATCATCCTGTCTATTCAGGGCAGGTACAAAAATATGCTTCTATTGTAAAAATCCAGTTTTTGTTTAAGTTGCTTGCTTAGTTTAGATTAAGTTGAATACTTTAGTTCTATTGTTCTAAATGCCCTTAGTCTATGTTCATCTATACTTTCTTGAAGTCAAGTATTAATGTTGTGATCCAGTTGAGCTTTTAATTATCTCATGTTCAATGGTTGTTATTTGAATTGAATGTTTAAGATGTTTTTGGTTCTTTTGCATACAGGCTGCTCAGCACAGGGGTGAACTTCCTGAAAGAGCTGGACAACCAGACTGCCAGGTATGTTATTTTAGTAATTACCAAGTTTCTTTAGTAGCCGGAGTTGGTCTCCTCATTACACTTTCAGTGTTAAGTATTATGTACACGCTGATGTTTACCATTACAAAGCATATGTCGCAGTATTTTATGAAGACCGGTACTTGCAAATTTGGTGCAACTTGTAAATATAATCACCCACGAGATAGACATGATGCAGGACAGATTCCACTAAACATTTTGGGTCTACCCATGCGTCAGGTGCTTAATTCCTTGTCAATTGTCTGTGTTGATTTCTGTCGTTGGATCTATATTTGCTTCTAATGATTCACTTTCGTTATTGGTTTAGAATGTTGTGTTCAAAAAATGTTAACAAGGTCGCAGATTGCTTTACATTTGTTGCGCTAACAGGAAGAGAAGCCTTGTCCATATTATATGCGAACTGGTAACTGTAAGTTCGGAATTGCCTGCAAGTTTAATCATCCCCAGCCTGCTGCTGCGCTTGGAGCTGTATTACCAGTCACTGGACCCACTGCTTATGGGTCCGCGGGTTCATCTGTAACACCTCCTTCAGGTCTTCCATATGCAGGCGGTCTTCCTACATGGTCTTTGCCGAGAGGACCATCTATCTCTGGCCAATCCATGCAAGGAGGACCTCAGGCATACATGCCTGTAGTTCTTTCGTCTTCACAAGGCCTGTTGCCTACACAGCCAGGATGGAGTACTTATATGGTAAATAATGAACTCCACATGCATATTAGTATCAGGTTGGGATCTCTTTTTGGTTGAATGTCTTTTCTCTCGTGAATGACTATCCTCTTACATGCTCTGACATCATTATCTGGCAAGCAGTTAGCCATTTGAAGGGTTATCGTTGTCACATTGAAGTTCAATAGTTCGTTCATATACAATGTAAGAGCCACTTTAGAGTTTCTTCATAGTTTAGGCATTCTGCCTCTGGCCTTAAATGGAACAAGGTATATACTTACCTTGTATACCTTACCTGAATACCTCTAGAACGCATATTTGGATATGGTTTTGTTTTGATTTCTAATAATATGACCCCATAGTTTTCATTCTTTGCTGTTAGAGTTAACATGTTAGTAACTTATCGAAAGTGTAAATTAAAATTAGCCTCTCAAAGTGAATTCATTAGATCCTTTAGATGATGCTTTATTTAGTCTAAGTTCTTTGGATGTCCATGTAGTGGCATATTTTTATTGTTCAACCTCTCAGTTCCTTGGCCAAGTTTTTGTTGTTCCTTCATCTTCCTTGGCTAATCAAGGTATATTTGTTTATTACTTTTGCCTTCTTGCATTTGTTTCATAGAATCCAGGAGTTATTGTGTTAGGTAAGTTGAAACATTGACGAGGAAGATGAACCTCTCGCCTCAAGCAAATGCTGACTTGAACCCTATTAATGTTGTCTCCCACTTGGCACTTCAGAAATACTTTTGTGTTCCTCTTTAAACCAAATGTCCCTGCAAAGTCCTTTGTGAATTGTTTAGAAAATATACGACAGCTAGATTGCATCAACTGATTTCGTTTGACGCAGAATTTCAGGATTTTGTAAAGATTAGATATGTTGTAGTTAAAACTAGCTTGTTGTAAAGACATGTCACCCATAACTTGGAGCGCTCAACCATTTGTATTGGATTACTATACACCATTGTCAGATCTCTAGATTGCTTGTAGCCATGTTGTACAGTTCCTACTGTATTTTTTATTTTGCTACTTTATTTATTAATCAGGGAACTATGACCCCTGTATCATCTACAAACGTTCTTGGATCCCACCTTGTCTACGCTTCGAAGCAAGGTGACTCAGGTCCAAATGGGCAGGTGCACTCGTCATCTTTCACGCATTACCCTGAGAGACCTGAACAACCAGAATGTCAGTATTACATGAAGACTGGAAGATGCAAATTTGGACCCTCTTGCAAGTACCACCACCCAAGAGACAAGATTGCTCCATTGGCTACAAATTCTATGAGTCCATATGGATTACCTTTAAGACCTGTGAGTGCATGTCCTTTCTGTTACATATATCTTAACTTCGCTTCGATACTGATTTTCGTTTCATATTAATTTCTTAATTATGTGCTGTAAATTCTTTTTATGTATCTAGGGCCAAGCAGTTTGCACATACTACAGTCTTTATGGAATCTGCAAGTATGGTGCAGCTTGCAAATTCGATCATCCCATGGCAGGATTCTATAATTGTGGCGTGACCATGCCATCTTTATCTATACCAGACTCATCTATTATTCCTTACCAAAGAAACTCGCTACCATCCCAGTCACCAGAAACTTCTCCATCCAAATCTTCCAGGTTAGCCGACCAGACCAAAGGATCTAATGGCAAACAGCAAGACCAAAATATAAAACCTCCAGAAGATCCTAAACAAGATTCTCTCTCTTCTACAAATCCTAAATCATCTTCACTGGAACCTCTAAACGATCTATCTGATTAAATTATACCTTGCCCATTTTGACCTTTTCTTCTACCTTTTCTCGCTACTTTTACTTGTCTTCAGTTCCTTGAGAGGAAAATTCTCTCACGTCTTATGCTCTACATCCCTGATATCACCTGCGACTAAACGAATTGGGTTAGGATAATTTTTGTAGAGATGCATTGGGGTGGGGTGAGACTGTGTAGGCATTCGGGGGACAGCTTTTCTTCTGGTGAATAAAACAAATGCAGGTGAAATCTCAGTTTTTTGGTTCTCAAAATTGTTTTTCGTCCTTCATAAGTTGAGATGTTATCTAGTTGTTCCTATCTTGTAACCACTTTGAGTTTGGGAACTTTCCCTAGGGGTTTGTTTAGAAAGGGGGAGGGTTACTCATGTTTCTACTGCTGGCTCTTTTTAATTTTATTCTCGTTTTCTTTTCTTTCCCGTTTGGGATGTGTTTATTACCAAGACTTGTTGTTCAGAAACACTGGTTTATGTGCCATATCAGATAAAACATTTTTATGCAAATAATTGTCCATTTATTAGCAGGTAAAAACTGTAATCTACTTTTGTTAGGAGGTACTCAGAAATCCAGGAATATGCATACGTTGCTGTTTGTAGCTTTCATGAAGCAAATGCTTGTCTGCTATTCTTTTTCGAAAGACTCGGAGAGAATTTTCTTCTTTTCAGCTCTCTATTGAACGCACTGGTGTGTTTCTAAGTTTTTCAGTATTGTAATCTGGGTTTCTCCTTAAATGGAGGTGTGCAGGTTTCTAAGATACGAACCGTTTTTAATTTGTATAGTTATTGAATAGGGTTGAGCTTAAATGTTTGCTAATAATAATGTGAAATAGCTAAAAAGGGGAGAAGAAATGGCAGCACCATCCTTCGTATGTTCCTTGTTGTTCCTGTTTTAATTTTAGATTTTTAGTAAAGCTTTTGTAAATGTTGTCCCTAATTTTCAAGCTTCGTATCCTCTGGGTATCTCAAATTATTTGGAATCATTTATCCTGGAAGATCCTATTCAGAAGAACTTAAGACAGAAGCTGATAATAATATAGTCATGTGACACACTCAGTGACAGGTTCCAGTCGTCCAGTCATCTCCTAAAAATTCATTTTCAACAAAAACTTGTTGGAAGCTGGAACGTGTATGTTCATGTGGGGTTAACTCACGAGTCGACGTCACTCTACCGAATCAAAACGTGAATTTTTCAAAGAAGAGAATTCGATAGAAAATGGAGGAGTGATTCATATGAATCTATAACCGTATAAGTGTGGGTCGTGTGGCCTCTAAATAACAGCATAGCATTCACTCCTTTCCTTTCCCTTTGTTTTGATGTTATCGTTAACTAAAAAATCAAACCACAAACGCATACGATTGAAAACCTTCCTTCCAAGACTGAGTCCAGTGGTGGAGGGAAGGAGTAACAGTGTCGTCACGTCAGCTAGGAGAAGGTCCAAATGTATTGGCGAGGATCTTTTTCTCGCCCCTCTCTAAGTTTTCTCCAGCATTTCCTGCTTTCAAATAGAGAAAAAAGGAAAAACACTTTTATCCACGATTTTTGTGTCTCAATCATCCTACTTTCCTTCTCCACTAGACTCAGCTTAAGAGTAAGCGTTATGGGTAGTCTCCTTCATTTTGAAAGAGCACTTGATCGAAGAATGATCCACTGTGGGAAAGGAGGAAAACAAGACCACCCCGTCCAAAAAGAAAAAATTCAAAATAAAATAAAATGCTCTACATGTCAGATTGTCTCCTGTCCAATGAAAACATTTTTGCTAAACGGGAGACAGTCCTCCGTGTAGGGTAAAAAATTTGCTACACGGGAGATAATTTCTTGCGTCACCTTCTTATTTCACATAGGAGACAGTCTCCCATGTAGTGTCCACTACCAACCACTCCTTCGCTTAAAAGAGTGTACAAAAGAGTTTGGGGAGAAGGAATGTTAGAAGACCCCATAGTAGGAGCAAATTAACTTTAGTTGGTAGTCCTTCCTTCATTTTGAAGGAGTGACACTACCCATAGAATTTTCTCTAAGAATCTTGTTAGTTTTTTTTTTTTTTTTTTTTTTTTTGAAACTTATATAAGAATAAAATATGTAGTTCATATTCTAGAAAATGAACTGCGATAAAAAAGAAATGACATAGAAAATGAATCGTCAAAACGAGCTGCCTAACATCTAACAAAAAAAATATTGAAGAAAAGAGGTGATGCTCTCAATTTCATTGATATAGAAAGATTGTATACATCAAGTTAAGATACATAATTGAAAAACATAATAAATACATATTTTTGTATCACAATAGTAAGTAAATCGTAATACAAACGTATTAAACACATGAATTTCAAATTATAAATTGATGATCCTTGAGGGACAGCATTTGAATTAATATTTTGCCATTTGGATTTAAAGAATTTGTCTTCTTCATTGTTATCTTCTTCATTAAGATGGAATTGTCCCATAAGGGAATAATAAGCACAAAACACCATTATCACAATCAAATCCGGTAGCCATGGATCTTCATCAGAATGTAGAATCACGTCATGTCGGAATAAATCGTTCTTGATGTACTTGAAACAATTATAACAATCGTCACCATGAGAGCGATAATGAAATTGAAATCGGAAAAACCCAAAAATCGCATAGAATATCGATGTTTTATTTAAAACTACTAATAGAAATATTTGCTTATTGTATCCAAATATGATTGGAATATTTGAATAATTCAGGTAATATCCAACATTTTTGAAGTACAATTTTGGAGGATCAAAGATTTAGGAAGATTTGTTTGCAGAGAATTTTTTAGAAAAACCGGTTATAGGAGAGAACAGAGAGAGCATTTAACAAAATAAACTATTAAATAACACGTTCATCTAGCAAAATGGTATGTCATCCCACAGTTCGTTCTCTAAAACGAACTGATAAATTAATTGTTCATATAGTAAAATGAACTACATCCACAAATAATTTATTCAAGCAAAACGAACTTATTCTCCAAAATAAATTGTCATTTTATAACTCATTTTTCAAACTGAACTTCCTTCCCATGATCATTTATTCTAGCAGTTATATTTTAGCAAATGAGTTACCATAGTACAATATCATGGAGAGGTCTTCAAAGTTTGTGTTAGGATCAATTTGTCCACTCCTTTGCGCAAAGGAGCCCTTGAAGTAACTGCAACTGGTACAACAGTATGGATCAGGTACTTTTATGAGAAACAACTACACAAGGAGTGTTACATACTCAAGCACTCTAAGAAGGATTGTGTAAATAATATGGCAAAACTTGCTGAGATACATAATGAACCATTGAAATTTGGAAGTTTAAAGATATCAAGGAAGAATACAAATGAAGAGTGAGAAATGGTACTCCCAAACAAAATCAGGATACTAGAAAGACGGTAAAACCAGTCCCTTTCATCCCGCCAAAATATGGACTTATGGTGCCAAGTTTGGAGTCAAATACTAGTACTTCTGTTAATAAAGTCACGGGGGATGAAATTGAAGAAAGTGCGAGGCTAGAGAAAAGGCAAAGAAGCTCAACCACTCACTATCAACAAAACAACAGGGTTGAATCTGATTCAGTCAATCAAAACATTAATCATCAAAAAGATTCCACTCCAATGATCATGACCAATCAAGGAGATAAGTAAGTTGTTGCTAAGATTGGACAAGTTGTATCAGCAACAGGAGAAACTCGGGTACCTTACAGACATTTCAAAATATTCAATATTTTTTCTAAATTGTTGTATTTGATGTTCTCTTGAAAATATTCTCTGCTCTCATCAAAATTTGGTTTTTTCAAAAATATTGTTTACAATGAAGATCCTCTCTTGGAATGTCTTTGGTTTTGGTAACGCAAATACTAGGAATCATCTAAAAGATTTGAAAAGATCTAATGTTCATGATATCATCTTCCTTATAAAAACCAAAAATATCACTACAAAAATGAAACAATACATCCACCCTTATAGTTATCTTAATTATTGTTTGCAATTTCATTGAATGTAGACTAAATTCTTTTCAATGTACCATCAAAATGGATGCTATAACTGGTTATTCCTTTGTTAGCTTCCTTTATGGAGCTCCAGATGATCATACATGGCAAATTCAATGGAATTTTATGCCTAATTTAGCAAATAAAAAGAAGGTGGTAATATGGTTAGTCAATCTCAGTTAGACTTCTATAATGGCCTTATAGATTGCAATGACCTTCACACTATCCCCTACATATGAAATCCTTTTACCTAGATTAGTAGCAGGAAAGGGAAAGAACTTATTCTTGAAAAAATTGATAGGTTGGTTGCTGACATTATAATTGGCTAAATGATTTCCATTATTCTGTTACTTACCATTAAATTATTTTGCCTAGTGACCACAACCCAATTTTGTTAGCTACCTCGAGAATGGAGAATAATAGTCATAACCATTTAGAGTTAACAAAATGTGGTTTAGCGATCGTAGATGCAAAGAAGTCATTTGTGATAATTGAGACTCAAACTTCCAAGGTTCTGCTGCTTTTAGAATATCTAAAACTCTATTTCACACAAAGCAAATTCGTAGGAATTGGAATTATTTACATTGTGGGAATATATATACGAAGATTAATAAATTTAAATCTCAAATTAAGCTTGTATGTTCTCGTACTACTAATCCTATTGATCCCGAGTTGCTAAGATTGCGGGATAGGCTAAACTATTGGTACGATGTAGAAGCTGATTATTGGAAACAAAGAGGTAAATATGATGATCTCTTGCTTGGAGATAGGAATACTGGTTACTTAGAAGGAGAAGAATCCAAATTTATTCTATCAAGAATGAAGTTGGTATTTGGTTGACTGATAGGAAAGACATCTCTGTTAATCTTAAAACTCATTTCTTTAATATGTTTAGATATTCTAATCCTCCTCGTGCTAGTAGTTATCATGATTTCATATCTCCCTATATTATTGATGATGATAAAATCATGCTTATAGCTATTCCTACTAGTGAGGAAATTAAGAGTATTGTTTTTGCTATGAAATCTTGGACTACACCCCGGCCCAAACGGTTTTCCTCCATGTTTTTATAAACAGATGTGGGATACTGTAGGACCTGATCTGGTAAGTATGGTACAAGATTTTTTCCATTCTATGCATATCCTTAAGCAAATGAATCACAATTTCATTTCTTTGATTCATAAAACTCATTTCCCTATGACTTCTGCTGATTTTAGGATAATTAGTATTTGTAATACCTCTTACAAAGTTATTTCAGAGCTTTTGGAAACTAGGATTAAAACAATGTTAGAAAAAAGTATCATTTCTCATCAAACTGCTTTTATTGCTCGTAGATGTATTACTCAATGAGAAATAACAAAGCTAAGAAGGGATGAATGGCCATAAAATTAGACATGTCTAAGGATTTTGATAAAATTGAATGACCATTTCTGTTAAGTACCCTGAAGAAAATTGGTTTATATACTAAATTTTGTGCGATAATTGAACAATGTATTAGTACCGATACTACTTCTGCCCTTCTTAACGGTGCTTAGGGTGACGTTTTTGCACCTCAGAGCGAGAGGTCTGCGAAAAGGAGATCTTATCTCTCCTTATCTTTTTATTTTAAGTATGGATTCTTTCTCAAGAGCCCTTATGTATACTGAGAATAGTGATCTCATCCATAGTATAAAGGTGAATAAGCATTGTCCGGCTATTTCACATCTTTCTTTTTTTTTTGCAGATGATTGTTTGGTTTTTGCAAAAGCAAATGCTAAAGAAGCTAGGAAATTGGTAAATATTATTGAGAAATTCAGCTCTTTCTCAGATCAATCTATTGATTATCAAAAGTCTGGAATTGCTTTTAGTAGAGATGTTACTACTCAGGTAAAAAAATGAAGCCTCTAATATTTTGAATATTCAAAAACTTGCTCTAAATGATAAAAATACCTAGGTGTACCCCTACTTTTGTAAAGAAAAAAAAAGATTTAATCATTTTCTAATCTTCTTGATAGATACAATGATAGACTGGCTCCTCGGAAATCAAAGTTTATAAGGCAACCAGGTAGAACTGTGCTTACCCAATATGTTCTTAGTAGTTTGACTTCTCATCACATGTCAGTTTTTCCGATCCCCGAAACCTTGACCGATATGATCGACATTATTCAGATGAGATTTTGGTGGAAAAAGAAAAAAAGTAAGAAGGGCATGTATTTTTAAAAGTGGAAAGAGGTATCCCAACCAAAAGAAATGGGAGGAATGAACATTAAGCAAACCGAGATAATGAATAATACTCTGCTTGCTGAATTAGCTTGGAGAATGTTACATTCTCAAGATGCTATGTGGGGAAAACTTCTCAAAGTAAGTATTTTCATAACTACGATCCGTTAACTGATTTTATGAGTTGTAATGGTTCATGGATTTGGAATTGGCATACGTAGAGGCCTGGAAATAGTGAAGCAATATGCTTGTTGGAAAGTCGGTGATGATAGAAATATTAACATTTGGAAGAATATATTTTCCATCTATGAATTCAACTGTTAACTCTAATAATTACTCTGTTAATATGGTGCATGTTTCTCAACTCATTGATGTGGATTCTAAATCTTGGAATGTGCAAGTGTTGAATGTTATGTTTGATTACTGTTTCAAAATGTATTAGCATCAGGATTCCATTCACCAGGGATGATCATCTCAGATGGCAGCCTAGTCCAAATGAAAACTTTTCTGTGAAGTCAACCTATAGAGCTATTCTAAACACTATGAATCATGAAACTGGTTTTACCAGTACTGTTCAAATTTCTTTGAACTATTTTGGAAAAATTGTCCACCTAATGGCATTTTGCATTTTCTATGGAAGTGTTTGCAAAAATGCTTTCCAGTGGGTGAAATGATAGATTGACACTGCAACAATTTTGACCCTATTTGTCCTCTCTGCAATATGCATAATGAATCGATGCAACACTTGTTCATTGATTGTAACTTCTCTAAGGAAGTTTGAAGTGCAGTTGATAGTTTCAACATGATCTTGGATAATACTATTTTTTTGATTGGTTACTTAGTTTATTTAATGATAATAATCAAGGACTAATATGAATAAAATGCTGGAATGATTTGGTTTTGTTATGTGGAAAATTTGGAAATGCAGGTGCGGAAAAATATTTAAAAATGAGTAAGTAGTTTTATCCAAAGTAGTTCATTTAATAAAAACGGATCATTCAGACTAGCATAGAACAAGAGTTTATATTACACGTAATAACATTTCTATTTTTGTAGTAACAAATAGAATGTAGCATAGACCAGAAGATCCCTTTATTAAACTAAACTTTGATGCAACGTTTAAAGAAGAAACTAATGAAATGGGATTTGGTCAAATATTGAGGTATTTTGCAGGTAATACAGATAGAGTTAGATGCGGGAGCACGAACGCAATAGACCTAGAGCAAGTGGAGGCTAAAGCTTTGCTGGAAGCTGTGATTTGGGATAAGAGTAAAAGGATACAAGCTTTGCATTTAGAAGAGGATTTCCAGAATGTGATTCACGCGTTGAATGAAAATTCAGATTCATTAAAATGTATTGCTAGAAATTTGATTTTAGACTGTCTTAGTATCTTAAATTCTTTAATGACTTGGAAATATACTTATGTGCATAGATATGGTAACCATGTAACTCATGCTCTAGAAAAACATGTTATAATAAGTCTCTTAAGTGAGGAATGGATAAACAATCTCCCTGCTTGGATAACTCAATGTATCCATAGGGACAAATCTATGTAACTTTATATCTGATCAATAGATTCATCTTTCGTATTAAAAAAATATACGAATTAAATAAACTAATATTTAGCTAAACTTGATAATGTGAAGATTAAGGTTTCCAAGAAATAAAATAAATAAATTCATTTTCATAGTGGTGTTTGTATTCATTGTATATGTCTCATCGAAAGCTTCTTGAATATCTGAAATTTGATAATTCTAATTTATATTTTGAGAATATGTTATTTGTCAAGTTTCTCGAATATTATTTCATCCCACGTTTTTGAGAACCAACTAGAAATTTTTATACAAAATGAATAAAATCTATTGAATAAATGGATCATAAATCATCTGAGTCAGACCTATAAAACCAAATCAATGAATAACTCCCAATACTATAGAAGTTTCTAATGTAATAATTATATTACAGTAAACACATCCAATTTGCGCTAGGTATAATGTATCAAAAGTAGACTTTGCATATTGGCTTTGTTCTTTAAACAAGAGTGGATTTCGTGAATTTATATTATTGAAAAGGTGACGATTTTCTTCTAAAACCTCTCTGTCCTTTAATAAAGCGATTTAGGTTATCTTTTCAGGCAAAAACTAAGCTAATTCTAACAAGATCAATTTCACCTTTTAGAATAGATTTAAGCGCCTCTCTACTTTCTCGTCTTAGATCTTCGATTATTTTTGAGTTTTAGTTTTTGGATATCTTGTTATTGGGCATTTAAAAAAAAACAATAGGGTTGATTTATTGGGTTTTCTTAGTTTTTTGTTTCTTATCGGTTTCTTCATGTTGATCACCTGCTTCTTTTTGCACCCTTATGATGATTTTTCATGGATCTTATGTGACTATAGTGGGTTTATGCCGATGGAAAGTTCTGTTGGGAAAGCTTTGTATTTTTAAGAGAAATAAGATTAAGGGTTTTGGATTAATTAAGGCATTTACATCAAAGAATTTTGCACATTATTCAATACTTATGGGAGCACATTTTCTTCCAGAGAAAATTATATCAAAATATTAGAGCATTGCTTGGTTGAACCTACTGGAATTGATATGTATTGTTAGTTGTTAAATTTAGTTGCCAAAACACATTCTTAAATTAGCCTACTAAGGTCAGTTTAGGACTAGATTAGGTTTATCTAGTAGAATATCGAATCAAAGCTATCCTGGAAGATTGGAGGTTGAAGACTATCGATAATTTCAGTAAAGGTTAGCAAAAAATACTTGATTCTCTTGTTTACTATACCTCTCCATCTACCGAAACAAAGTGCTTAATCTTTGGAACAATTTTCATGACAGTAAATATTCTTTATTATATACAATAGAGGAGTTTTGAGCCCAATACTTTAGAGATAATAGCTATTGACCTTGGAAAGGTGTCCATGTTATAGTGAACGAAAATATGAAACCAGGAAACCAACGATCCAAGATCACCTAATTCCGAGTTATAATGAAAAAGTTACGAGTGATTTACGAAATATGAAAAGTGTGTTTGAAGATCTTGTTCGTGAATAAGATACGATACACAAACTTTCAGTGACAGTTGGCGAACTAAACCGTAAAAACACGACTTTATGCCTATCATAGTCATGTTTTTCATGTTTCCTTTCCTGGACAAGGTGGCTTGAATTATAAGCAACATAACCTTGGTCATTCACTATAAATAGAGGTTTTATGTAACTACACAAACCATCCCTTGGAAAATTGTGTGTGTTTGCATAAGGTTATTTCCACATATTTGTTCTTCGAGAACAACTTTAAGGTTTTGAAGACTTTACTTGGGGATATTAAATGACAAATTGGATAACTTCTTATGGATTCATTGAGAATGATTATGATCTAGTTCGTTGTCTGTTAGAAGTGGAAGGCGCTCTGGTGGGATCCTCACGGACAGAAAAAATTGCAGAACTTGTATCTAGGTGATTACAATAATCCTTTTCTGTCCAAGGTCCTTGTCTTCTGATATAAGGCCATTCAATGATCATTTATCATAAACTATAAATTTATAGACAAAAATATCTCTAGAATATTTTTAGTAGATCTTATGAGGTAAAGGAAATTAGGTTATGGAATGTGTAAACCTTAATTGTAGAGGAACGTCTTCTAAAGAGAATTATCGTTCTGCTAGAAGATTTATAAGAGAAATTCATGTTAGAGCGTTGCTCGTCCGAACTCAAAAGTGTTGCTATATCAAGCTTGTTGTCAAATTTAGTTGTCAAAACTATATCTTGACTTCTAGTCTACAATTAGTTAAGTCTCGGTCTAGGATAGTGGAGTTGAGAAACGAACCAGTCATCATTTGCATTCTACCGTTTGAAGGCGAACATCAATCGAAGCTTTTCAAGAACTTCATCAACAAAAGGTAAGTGAAGACTGAACCACTTATTTCTCAAGTTATATTCACCTTTCTATCCTTGAGACGATTGTGGCATAACTAATTAGACTAGCTTGCATAAACAAGAATTTCGAGTCGAGAACTAATTATTTAGTTTACGAATTTCTCGAAATATAATGACTAAGTTTAAATAAAATTTGTTCATACTTGATCAAATTCGGTGGAGAACAATTTATTGTTCGAAACCAAATCATGATTCAAGTTTATCATTCGAAAATAGCTTGGAACAGTGACATATGTCATTGATATTATTCAGGAATGTTTCGAATTGATTTAGAGAAATATAGAACTAATATATTCGGAATACAAGACAGTGTTATCAGTCTTATAAACTGAGAAAACTTTTATGTATCTCTGAAGTCGTATTACATGTATTCGTACACATACCGGAGTAGCTATATATCGACTTTCAGATTCGTGTGATATGCATATTCGTATGTACATCGTGGGAAAATCTGTTTATTTTGTGACACGGATAGGAATGTATATTCGTATACAAACCATTTTGAAACTGTGTCAAGGGAACCGGGTTAAAATAATCAAACCGGCATGCAAGCCAAAACAGTATTATGTTCTAGAACCAGTTTAGTACCCAAACTGGTACAGAAGCTGAATGTTCTGTGAACTCCATAACCGGAAAAGTTATTAATTTTGAAAACTGGTACGTGAACTAAAAAAATTTGTAGACTCCGGAACTTTGAGTTGGTTCAAAGTTTGCAAACGGGTACGTGAACTGAAAAGTTCTGTAGAGTCCGGAACTCGGTTATTGCATAAGTTTCCAAACCGGTTTATGAACTGAGAAATTATGTAGACTCCGGAACTCGGTAATTGCATATAAGTTTGCAAACCGGTCCGCGTATTGTGACTCAGCCGATTCACGAACGATTCAAGTAATTTTACTTTGTGCATTTACAAACTATGTCGATTATGATTCAATTGCGATTAAATTATTTCGATAAATTAATTTGCATTTGATCAATTCTCTAATTAACACTAGACTCATTTTATCACATGATTGTGACTCAATATTAATGTCTTAATGAACATGAAAATGAGTGTTAAGCTTTTAAGTTCAAATCGGCTAGTTTCGGGTAACCATGTTGAACATAGTTTTAATACACGGTTCGGTTACGGTTTACCTAACCATAGTGTATATCTTGTATATGTGAATAAGATTCAAAGCTTTCATCTAACGGTGAATATTGATTGTTTCGTTCCAAATCTATCTTAGCTTAAACCTAAAGCAACATAGGCTTTGAAGTCTATATAAGGGGAACTCTTGGAAACTGGGATCTTTGAATCCTGACACTACTTTTGTGTGTGTCCTAGTTGTATCTAGAGTCGTCCTCTCCAGAAACCCTTTTAGGGTTTAACGACTAAAAAGACTTCATTGGAATTCGTGAAGCTAAGTCCAGTTATCTTTTATCTTGATAACTTGAGTATCCTGATCTTCCTGATCTTGATTGTTTGTAGATCTTTGCTCCATCAATCAAGATAGATGGTAATCAACAAAGTCTATTCGTCTCATACTTTGTTGATTCCGCAAGTTTTATACTTGTGAGGTGAATAATAATCTAGGCTGCACTTCGGGTTGCATAAGTCCGGATTTTGAGGATAGCCAGACTTTTGTCTAAGTTGCTATCGATTTCCACCGCCTGGATCTTTCGTTTAATATGATCATCCGTTTAGATCGTAAATCAGGAAATCAATCATAGGCTTAATCCGTGGGAGACATATTTGGTTTAAAGTCTTCAATTGAGTTGAAGCAACTCTTAGTTGGTGTGAGACTATCTAAGGAATCAATTGCGCAGAGTCCTGCTGGGTTTCAAGAGGCGTAAGGAGCGCGACTGTACCAGATCAGTGGGAGACTGAGTTTGGGCTCAACTACATTCTAGAACTAATTTAATTGGTAGTAGGATAGTGTCTATAGCGGCTTGATACAGTTTGGTGTTCAATCTGGACTAGGTTCCATGGTTTTTCTGCATTTGCAGTTTCCTCGTTAACAAAATTTATGGTGTATGTGTTATTTCTCTTTCCTCATTATATTATTTATCTTTATAATTGAAATATCACAGGTTGTGCATTGATCAATCACAATAGCTAGGTCCAACCTTGTTAGTTGGATAAGACTTGATTGATCCTTGGACATGAGTCTTTGGTACCGTCCAAGAACTCTCTTTGTAGTTAGGTTCACGGATTCAATTCTGTAAACGTTCTAACAACAAGAGAGAGAGAGAGAGATAACTCTAGGCACTTTCCTTGATTCAGTTTTTACTCTCAGAGTTGTGTTGAGTTCGTCCATACAAATTTCCTAAGAAAAAGTTGGTGGTGTATTTTGGTACCCCCAACGCTTCAATTCCTAAAGAGAGTCGATTTTCTACCGAGTTGTAGATGAAAATTCTATCTTTACAAATAGGACACAAGAGTTCCGGGGATTGAGAAATCATGTTGCAAGAGTTCTCTATTTATATATTATAAAGCTTCAGGTAGATTTCGTTAGAGCACTGCTCGGTCGAACTCACAAGTTTTGCTATCTCAAGCTTGTTGTCAATGTTAGATGCACAAAACCATATCTTGATTTCTAGTCTACTAAAGTCAAGTATCAAACTAGGATTAGAGTATGGTAGTTGAGTATCATATATCACTGAATGTACCTCAAAAATTGAAGACTAAAGATCAAACAAATATATTTGGAGAACTTCATCGACAAAAAGGTATGTGAGGACTGAACCTTCCCGTACTCACGACATTTACCGTTTTATATTATGAGACTATGTCGTATGATTTTGTTTTGTAAAGAAAAAATTTCGAGTCAAGCTTGTCTTGATAAATCTCCCGAAATATGATTCAAGCAATGGATGTTAGAGATCCTTGAAAATCTTGGTTAAGAATAATTTATTATTTATGAGCTACTTTGTTCAATTTGATCATTCAGAAATTGCACATGTAATGATATTTATTATCTATGGCGACTGGGAATGTTTCTAATTGCTTAAAAAGAGTTTTCAGTACTTACAACATTCTGGACACGGGGTAAGAATGCATACCCAGTGCGCGTACCTTAGTAATCTGAGTTACGGAATGTGAGAGGTAAACATACCCAGTACGCTTACCCAATGGTTCTGAGTTCGTTAATGAGAGGGAGGTATGCATACCCAGTACGCTTACCCCTGGGATCTGAGTTCGTGAATGCCTAAGGGTACACATATCCGATACGCATACCTCAACATCCTGAGTTCACGGTCTGGTCCGTAGGTATGTGTACCCTTATATATACTTACCGAGTACAAATCTAAGAAAATGCTCATAAAATATTTTCACAATTATATTTGGCATTGCTACAACTCGATCTCATAAACACTTTTAAGACAACTTTGTTCATTAAATTACCATGTGTGTGTGTGAATCATGGTTTATGTCTTGAGTGTTAATGAACACGACTTTAGGCTTAATAGTTCAAAGGTCATATTTACCGATATGAACCATCATTGTACACGGTTCCAAAACCTTAAAGGAAAGTGTTATTCTTTTATGTAATTTGAGACGGACTTCTAATATGCTTACATGAATTCCTAATGAAGAATTTTATTTAAACTAAGAAAGTGTCTGTTTGCTTGGATCTTAAGTTATCTTAGATTGAATTCAAAATTACCCAGAGTCTTGAAAATTTATAAATATAGAGACCCATGCAACATGATTTCCTAATATCTAGCACTTCTTGTCCTAGTTTCTTGCTAGAGTCGTCCTCTAAAAACCAAGGTTTTTTCCGAGAAACATAATTAGGTTACGAATTAAAGACTTCACTTAGGGATTCGTGAAGCCCGGTATAACTATCTTTTTACCTGATATTCCATGTATTTGGATCTTGTTATTATTGATCTTCGAGATTCTTATTATCTCGGATCAGGAATGAGATATATAGAAATCGTAAAGCTCTCTTCTTATTATACTTTTTGATTCCTCAAAATATATATCTAGACTCTTCTTAAATTTGTTTGGATTGTTCTTGATATGTGGATAGTAATCTAGGCTTGTCAGCTAACTGAGTGTAAGTATTCCGGATTCGTGAGGTTTGATGGACTTTGTTTATTGCAAACATATTTCCAAACCTAGGTCAAAAATAAAATAAAATAGGTTTATCTGTTAGAGTCAATTAGTTTGAAGCAACTCTTAGGTTATAAAGGATGTCAGTTAAGAGAATCAATTGTGTATAACCTTACGAGGTTCAAGATACATAAGGAGCACGGCTGCAGCTGAATTGATTGGGGGGTTAATTAGGTCTCAATTACATAACAGTCTGAAGTCTGATAGTATGCTATTGTCTATAATGGCTTAATAAAATTTGGTGTTCAAAGTTTGATGGGGTCTCGGGTTTATTCTGCAGGTGTAGTTTTCCTCGTTAACAAAACTTCTGGTGTCTTGTGCTTTTCTTTTTCTACATTATATTATTTTATCTTTGAAATAGGAATATCATAAGTAGTACGTAATCAATCTAGATGGTTTAATTCCTCATTAATTAGAATAGAAAACAAGATTCACTCTTATTGAATTTGTATCTTGAATGATAGATCACAAGTTTCATACTTGTTAAAATTTGGACTCTCTTGATTTGGATACAACTAGATTGATCTTGGATATTGATTTTTGAGATCGTCCAAGAACTCTTTTATACAATCAGGTTCACGGACTTTATTTCTAGAAATATAGATTGTGGAAGAGAAAGAGAAAAACTCTATATACATATTGTTCAAGGATCTTTAGTTTATATCTACTTGGAATTATATTAGGCTTTGTTCATGCAGGTTGTTGAATAAAAAGTTGGTGGTGTACTTGGTACCCTCTCTTTTTTTAGATTTGAATTCAATCTAAGGTTAGCTTGAGATCCAAGTAAACACTTTCCCTGTTTAGATGAAATTCTTATTTGAAATTGATGTAAGCATGTGAAAAGTCCTCTTGAAAGTACACAAAAGAATATGCACTATGATCTATGGTTCTGGAATCTTGCACAATTATAGTCCACAATGGAAATTATGCCTTTGAACTTACAAGCACTGCAGTATTCAATAACACTCAATAATAAACAATAATCCACAAATCCAAAGTGATTTTTTGTGAATAAGGTTGTCTTAGAAGTGTCTGTGAGAGTTGTACCAAAAGCGAGCATAGTCATATAGAGTAGTTTGTGACCTTTTGTTAATATTCAAACTGGATAGGTTTATAAACCCGGTTTTCAAACCACTGGTAGTTCATGGATTCATGCCTTAAGGATTTGTAAACCTTGGCAGTTCGCGAATTCAGATTCAAGGGGAAAACCTATACATTTTGCGGAATTCATACTGGATTAGGTAATACATATAAGAATGTATACCTTGTGCCAATAAGTTGTAAATCTCTGATTCAATTTGAAACATTCCCAATGGCCATTGATAGTATGAACTGTTGCTTGAGAGATTTCTATATGATCAACTTGAAACAAAAAATGGTGAACAATAAATTTTTCTAACTAAGATTGCTAAGGATCTACGAACATCCATCGCTTAAATCATGTTTCAAGAGTTTAACCAAGACAAGCTTGAACTCGAAATTTTCTTCTATGCAATATTAAGCATACAACATGGTCTCATAAGATATAATGATATATGTCGTGAGTATGTAGGATATATCAGTCTACATATACCTCTTTGTAGATAAAGTTCTCGTTAATGTCTTCGTTTATTCTTCAGTCTTTAATCTTTAATGTTTATTCAGTAATATCTGATTGTTGATGGGTGAAAATAATTTGCTAATTTTTTAGGAAAGCGAAGACTCGAACGTGTGGGCAGAGACTCCTCGAACAAGAAAATTTCTAAACCTTTTTCAAACAGATAGACTGTATGGGAGTGCTTTGAGTTCTAGAGATCAATCTATATGACTCCAGCCTAAACCAAGAAAATGGACGTTCTAGAATCAATTCGGTTACAAAAAGGGATGAGGGTTGATCTGTAGGAGGAAAGCTGAAAAGTGTGTGAGATCAATAATGATCAAGGATTGTGAATGTGTTCTGCAAGTTGGTGAACTGTTGAGTTCAGATGAGATAAGTTTTGATCGTTTAAGTGATAATTTCTTGTTGGTCGAAATTGTTGTTGTTCAATCGTGGATTCAGAAACTTATTTATATTGCAAGAATAGTAGACACATTGATCCTAGTAAGTGTGACGGTTGTTGTAGTGAAAGAGTGGGAAATCGTTATAAAACCAGTTCCACGTTGTGCGGAGACTTGGTTGATTGTCCATAAACTATTTTGCTAACTTCCTCAACTGCTTGCACACCTTACTCACATTTCTTATCGTGGGTGTACACACGTGATGTATGCCGCCATACCAAAACCCTAGTGAATATCTCCCCATGTGACATGATTGATGTCTCATCAATGTGAAGTCTACAAGGCAGACATGTATTTAATTAGTCAGTTGTTGACTTGACTATACAATGAGTCTTAGCCTTGATGAGTCGAGCATAATGAACGAATGTGGTATACTCTGAGACTCCTGGATTGAGCATAATGGAAAGACATTGAGTCTTGATGAATTGTGATATATCATTTTAGATATATTGATAATTTAGATCGAGCATCCGATGAGATTGCTCGACCAAGGACTTATTTTGATATGTCGATTATTCGACAGGAAATAAAAGATATTGTTTAACTATACAAAATGCTCATTTATGATATAATATATCATGAATGATCGAATGAATAAGTAGGAATCACAAATATTGGATGGTCTTTTGTTCGAACCATGTTGCTCAGTCGATAAAAAGTGTTGGTAGCAGGACCAAACATTCAATATAAATTAGAATATTGATTGCTAGATCAATAGAATAATCGAATGTTGATAGTTGAATCAACATGAGGAATATTGCTCGGTTGAGCAATTTAATATTGATAGTTGAATCAATATTTCTAGAAGTGAGTTCTGAACCCAGTTGATCATGTATTTTGCTAACTTAAGCAATTTAGTGTTGACAGATGAGCAAAAATAAATATTGCTCGTTTAAGCAAATATTGCTAGTTTGAGCAATATTGTTCGATTCATGAATTATTGGTAGCGGGACCGAGTAAAATATTGATTAAAAATACTGGTAGCTGGACCGAATATTGTGTAATTAATTAGGACGTTGATTGCTGGATCAACATAAAATTATTAGTGTTTGAACTTGTTCAGAATTATGCTTTGCAGAGCATTTGGTTTGAAACCCTAATTTTGATTGATTGTTGATCAATGAATGATTTACTGAAAATCAATCATGAGTGACCTAGGTACCGGCGACATGAGATGGTGGGACGACTATGTAGTACCTAGGTGCTCGAATGAGCCTGCACCAACGTCCTTTGTAGACCAGTTGGCGAAAGGATGATTAAATGGTCGTTTAATCATTATTTAAATAATGTTCGTCTGAGCATTGGGTGGTAAAACCTAATTATGAAGAGAGAGAGAGGGACCGACCAAGGGGTATGAAACCGTCCCTTGGTGGTCGTGGGACCAACTGATGGTCGATTGATCAAATTCCAAGTTGTTTGGGAAGAGTTTGAACCGAATATGAATTACAGAAGATTAATTAGGTCAAAATCATAAAAGGATGTGGGACCGTCTTTTGCAAGCCAAAGGGCCGACTTTGGTCGGTCAAGGTAGCATTCCCGTGTCACCATGTTGCTCGTGACTCAATTTTGAGAATTTTGATATTTTCTGGTGTGCGTTCGAGCAATATCATGGATTTTCAGAAGAGTTTGATCTTGACTGAAACTCTCGATATTGCTTGAATGAGCAAGTATAACCTTGCTCGTGCGACCAATATTTTGAGAATATTAAAATAATAATATTTTAATATTTATCGTGAGAAGCCTAGATGGTCGTGTGACCATTTGACTTTTTGGCTTTTTTGGTAGTTTGAGCAGTATTTGAGAAATATGGAAAAATTAGGTTTTTGCTCAAACGAGGGAGTTTCATGAAATGAGAGAAGAAATAATAATAATAAAATAAAGAATTAGAGAGGCATGGGACCAGCCACGACCAAGGCATGGACGGCCGGCCAATGTGCTTGGTCCCGTGCTCTTCCCTATTTTATATTATTATTTTTCATCATGTGAGGAAATATGGAGAAACTAGGAGTCTTGCTCAAAAGAGGAAGTTTGCTCAAACAAAGGAGTTTTCATGAGATGAGGAAAATAATAAAATAAGATAAAGAAATCAAAGGGGAGGCATGGGACCGGGCACGACGCTGGTCGGTGGGCCCGGTCCCGCACACGCCTCTCTTTTATTTTTCTATTATTATTTTCCTTTCCTATTTCACATAGGTTTCCTCGTTCATCCATATTTTTGAATGCTCGTTTATGCATTTGGGTTCTCACTTATACATATTTGGGTGCTCGTTCATGCATTATTTTTAAGTACACTCGCACCATTTTCTCGGGGCTTACTCGGTGCTGGCCTAAATGCCCGAAAAGTGAATATCTATTACCAATCCATGGAATTCAGTTGAGAATAAGCCATGAAACAGAGTAATGAAATAAAATAGATTATTTTATAGGAATTCAATTGATGAATGTTGCATTAGAATTAATATATGGATGGATCTATATTAGCATGCAATATGTCTTGGAGCGTTTATTCGAGAATCGAGGTATGAAATGGTAGAGACATCATGTTCGTTCCGAATATTAATTATGTATAGTCATGGAATATTGAGACATCCTGAAGATGTTAACGCTCTATACTAGCATGCAATATATCTAGGAGCCATCCAATTATCATTGATTCCTATACAGAAGTATTGATGAAATATGCTAAGTGTTGAAAGCTCAATTGAGAGGCTTTAAGGATCACATATTCATGCATGCTCTGAAAGGGTATACACTTAGTCAGAGATTATGAAATGAGCTTTCACGAATCCTACGATTTTAGCCTTTTTCAAAAATCCATCATCAACATTAAGTCCCCTTCTTAGTGTGGGACAGTCATTTTCCACAATAAGCACTGGATGGTGATTTTCCTGATTACAAACGAAATAAGCAGTTGAATTTAGTTGTAAAAGATATTACCAAGATTCTCTATTTATTCCAATGATGTCATGCGCGAGCAATAGCTTGAATATGAATTCTGGTAGTATGATAGAGCGGCGTCTAGTAAGTGTGGAGACATGAGGCACCACTGATTTGGGTGGTTGAGCATCGTATTTTTGTAGTTTTAGCACTTACAGGCGTGGACCCAAAAGAAATCCGTGTTTAATTAGGTTTAGGAAATAAAATTGATATAAAATGAATGAAACCCTTTTTTTTTAATTTATCTTTGACCAACCAAGTATGCCTTTCTCACGTTCGAGCAACAGAAAAATGAGGACCTTGCTCCGACCGTCGCCAATCACCGTCCGACCAGTTTCCGGCCAGCGCCATCCAGGTAAACCGTTTTTTTTTTTTTTATGTTCGTGATTTGTTTTCATAAAAAAACAAAAATTATATATATGTGTATATGCATACGTGAGTTTTTACAAAAGTTTGGTTTAGGAAACGAACATCCATTTGTCCGCTAGTTTAAGAAACGAACAGTAATCCCTAATATAAGAGAGGGATATATTTTTTAAGTAGACATGCTATAATTGTAGTGAATTTTTTTTATCTATGAGCTTTCATGAAAACAAAATTTTATTTTGAATATGCGGACTTTCACAAAAATAGAATAGACCCTCATTCCATAAGTGGATGCTCGTTCGAGAGGAGAAAACAAATTGCCACGTCCAAAACAAATTTTTTTATTTACTTACGTGAGTTTGCTCACGTTTTTTTTTAAATTGTTTTTTTAATTTACATGAGTAATTCACGTTTTATTTTGTAAAATCAAATTTTGATTTTTGAACAACTGTCAAAAGTATGCCGAAATTTTCACAATTTGATAATGGACGTCTGTCCAAAATTTTAAGAAGTTATAAAATCAAGTTAATGAACTTTGTTCGTCTTTGTAGGTTTGAAGAAACGAGCAAGTGCTGAAATCACCAATTTCTAGTGAAATTGTAAACATGTAAGGATCGAACTGTTACCATTTTAACGTGTATTGCGAACTTGTTTTGACTCCGTACTTTTAGTGATAGATAATGGAAGCTCCTGGTGATAACCATATCTCTGACTCTTCTGAGAAATGCTCCAGAAACACTAAACTGAAGATGAGAGATTTTGCAGATGTTCATGCAAAGATGGATCAACCTTTCAATGAGGCGAGAAAGTTGATACGTGGCATGCCTCTTGATCATCTAGAAGTGGTTCGTGCTAAAATCTGTGATTTCTTGAACTTAGTGGATGCGGAAGCAAAACAGAGGCATGATGAAATATCTCTGAGGAAAAGAGCTGAAGATGAAAATCTCGCAACTTATCAGTAGAAACGGCACAAACTAGCAGTAGATGAAGTTCGATCTCGTGCTGATAGTGTAGCTTCCAGTTCAGATACAGACGAGGTTGAGTCTGCCTGGAAACCTATTGAGCGCAACTTTAAGCCAAATCCACCTGACATGAGGGCTGAACGCTTGGGCAAAGTTGATTTCCAAGCCGAATGCGAAGAAAACGACTATGTGGAAGCAACTTATGATGATCCTGAAGATCATTTGAAAGAAGTTCTTGATAAAAATTATGAAGATGACTCTGAAGAGGAACTTGAAGAAGATTCCATGGAAGATGATGAACATGAAGACGATGAATATGATGATTAATCTTGTTTGCAATCTTCCCGGGTAGTTGAACATTTTTATTTTTGTAGATGTCATCTTGATCATTTGAGCAAATTTGCTGCATAGATATTGCACTCGGATTTTTGAATGACAATCCTTTTATTATATATTCTGCTTGCTTCTGTTACGCCTTTGATTGATTGGAGTAGATCAATGTCCATATGCATAAAACTCGATCATAATTCCTTGAAGTGTGATATGAACAAACGTTGTATAAGTTGAGAAAAATGTGTGACATGCACGAACAATCAATCCCAAATTAGGGTACTGACCTTTTGAGCGTGTCCAGTCATGGTAATGGAATTTCAGTCCCCAGTATTATCACTTTTTCTCTGCGTCACCGATATCAATCTTGTTTGAAATATAGGTCTTCAGTAGAAATTATAATTGATTTGACTATCTGTAAAGGATAAGTATCCACCGTGTCTTGTGTATTGACCTTCAAGACTTAGGTTTTTTCACTTATACAAATATATCTTCTTCCATTCTCGAGTCTAATCATACAGAATGAACTTTTTAATCTAATCATACCTCTTATCATCATGTCTGACAATAGTGCACCTTCTCAGAATGAATCTCCAGCGAGGCATGAAGTTGAAGCACCCATCTTGGTATGAGTATTTTTTTTGTGTGTGTGTGTCTGTGTGTAATCATCAGTTAATTATTATTGAAAGAATATTTGTTTCAGACGAATCAGGGAGATCGACTTTGTTCTTCTTCTCCCTATAACTTGAGACTCAAACGAACTGTTAAGATCCCTGCTTGTTTCAAACCTACTCGTACGGACGCTGGAACATCTGTGAGTTTGTTTTTAATCATAGATTTATTCGTGTGATTCTCCAAAACTTTATTGAATTTAGATGTCTCATTGTTGCAGGTTGATGTTCATGTTGTTGATGTTGGGAAGAGAAGCAATGAAAAGTCTGCGGTTGTAGTTGATGATGATGATCGTGCTGGCGATAATTCAATCAACTTTGTAGATGTTGATCTTGGGGTTTCTGTTCATGAGTACATGACAGATGGACTCCCATTTGACATCCTTATGGAAAATTCTTTCCCAGATAATCAACTCGTCGGTGACTTTATCGTTCCCAAGTGTTATGCGTCTCTTTACACCAAAATTTGTAGGAAGTACGGGCATATTGCTATTACTGAAGTATGGAGGGGCATTCTGCCAACCCTTTTGACCACAGTTGCTGGATTATTACCCATCATTGATGATATGAACAAGAAAAATCTGCGGAAATGCATAGATGGGATGACATGATCCCGAATTGTGATACCCTGAGATTCTACGTGGGCTGGCTTCGTCGTCGTTTTGAGATATATTATCAAGATTGATAGAGCTGCCATTGTTTCCATGATTTCTTCTTCAACCGCCATCATGGAGGAGGAGAGAGCATTAGCTATTGAATCAATAATGGTTAACAAGGCAATTGAAGATTTGAGAACAAAGAGTGAAAACTTCCAGATTACGCTCAAAATAATGTCTAGCAGGAATTATCTATTGTTAGATGGCGTGTTATAGATGAGCGCTTGAGATTGTTGCTTGTGTAGGCTTAGGTTTTGTTTTTTGGAATAAAGTAGGGCGATGGATCATGATACTGAAGGAAATTTCTTTGTTGGATTAATGAAATCTTCTTTGAGTTTTGAACGAATGAGCATTTTGCACGCTCTTTGAAGGAATAGAAATTACATTTCGAAAATAAAGTAATTGTTTACTGCATGTTCAGGCATAATATGCTTTGAGCCACTTGACGTTGATGTTCCCTTCCACTCCTCCATTAACAACCAAGATTTTTAATATCCACTGGATACTGCTTTGATAATTACGTATGTCCCTTCCCATTTTGGAGAGAACTTGGGAACATACATGTCTCGTTGAATATGTTTTACTGTTTTCAGTACCAAATCTCCTACTTGGAATGTTCGAGGTCTTACCATTTTGTTGTATGCTCTTGAGATCCTTTGTTTGTAAGCCTCCACATATTTCTCTACTTTAGTCCTCCTTGATTCGATCATATCCAGTTCAGAAATTCTTGAATTTGACACTTCGGCTTCATCCCATTATACTCCACTGGCCGTTGCAATCCTTTCTGAAGGAATCTTGATTTCGGCTGGGAGAATGGCATCAGCACCATAGACAAGGGAATATAGTGAAGTTCTGATTGAGCTTCTTGGTGCGGTTCGATAGACCCATAAAGCCATAGGCAGTTGTTCATGCCATATGTTCGAGGATTATCATGAACCGTTCGACTGAGAATCTGGATCAAAGTCTTGTTGGTACTCTCCGCTTGTCCGTTTCCTTGGGGAAAATACGGTGTAGAGAAAATCTGTTTGATACCATATTCTTCGAGCAATGTTTTTCACACATTTGGTGGCGGAAGGAGTTCCATTATCTGTGATAAGATGTTTCTGAACGCCGAATCTACATATGATGTATTCCTTGATGAAAGCTGCAATCTTGACTCCAGTGGTGCTTCGAATAGGGATAGCTTCAACCCATTTGGTGAAATACTCAGTTGCTGTGATGATGTATTCATGTTTCTTCGAAGACGCTGGATTGATTTTTCTGATGTTGTCTAGTCCCCAACTGTAGAAAGGTCATGGACTTCTCACAGAATGTAATGAGAGACAGGGAGTGTGAATGAGATTACTATGGACTTGGCATTGATGACATTTTTGAACGTAGGAAGCTTATCGTCTTCTATGGTTGGCCAATAATATTTCTCATGGATCTGGAGAAATAGTTTCCTCTTTCCTTGATGCTCTCCTTCGTGCATTTCTTTCAAAATTGTTGGAATTTCATGCTCGGATAGGCATCTCATCAAGTTCCCAGCGAAGCTTTTGTGATACAGGATCCCTTCAAGATAGACAAACCTCTTAGCTATCTAAGTGAGTTTGATTGCTTCTTTCGTCTCTGATGGCAAATCATTGTCGCGAAGGTATTTAATGTAAGGTTCTCTCTAGTCCCCAGTATGGTGGATCGTTGATAAACACGTAAGTGCGACGCATTTTCACCCATAACTACATGAGTTAGGACTCATTTTTCGCTAATAAACCTGTGTTTGTAGGTATTTTTTGGCAGTAAACATTTTTGGAAAAATCGGCTCGAAAAGTTGTTAAAGGCACCCCCAAGGACGACTGTTAAGCGGACCTCTACTTTGGATAAGGGACACCTAAATTACTAAGGGACACCCACCTGATATTCACACCCCAGCTGTTGGATAAGGGGCAACCCTTTCATCTTTGTTTGAATTCGTTTTTGGCGGGAATTGGTTCTTGAAAACCCGAGAGTTTACAATGGAGATTTCGACGAGTTTGAAGGAGATTAAATAGCTGGCATTGGCATCAAATATCCTGTTTTGACTAAACAGTGTAGGTAATGTTTTCAGCATCGACTAACTTTGGCTACAATCATGCGGGGAGAAAACATGGAGTACGTATATGAGAGGATTTTCTTCATTAAAGTCGAGAAGATTTGGGGAGATTTTCTCGTTCTAATTAGTTGAGACCGTCCTGTTTAATCAAAACAGAGATGGTAAGAGCTTTAATTTCGAGAAAATAGGAGTGCGGCGTGATTTGGAAGAAAACATGGCACGTTTTTTCTTCGAGATATTCTCGATATTTTTACTTCACTTGTTGAAGGTTTGCATGAGTTTGAAGCATGCTAAACTTCTTATGGAGCGTGTTTGAGGATGATGAGAGTGCGCAAAGTACCTGCAGACGTGTGAAGAAGTTAATTCAGGACCCGGTGACTGCATGGAATTCTTACAGAGATTTGGCGAGTTATTAAGGGAGATTCTTGATGCAGTTGGGTAGATAAAGAGTGTTCAAGACTCATAGAGGGAGATGGAGAGTTTGGGAAAGGTTGCAGAGAGCTGAAAACGAAGAAATGAAAGTTGCAGAGTCGTTCTCTGCACTTTCAGGCGAAGAAGAAGAGGAAGAGCATAGAACAACATATATAGACAGTCGCAGAAACCGTTGCCTATACTTACAAATTCAATATCTTTGTAACAAATTCTATAACAATTATTTCGAGTCGCAAAATTATGTTAATGTTTCTGTAATAGTGGGTTCTGTAACAATTATATCTATTACAAACACACTGCATTATACGCTTTCCTCTTGCAAACACCTTTTTGTGCAATGAAATCAACTTTTGAGCGTATTTCCAACATGAGGAGCTAGACCCCGTCACTGCTCATACATGGGTAATTTTAATTAATTTTTTTATGACTTTTGCACTAATTAAAATTGAATTATGATTTTGATTAATTAGTTGTCATTCATTTGATGGGTCATGCTTGCTTAGATGTTTTGATGTCTCATGCTTAAGATTTACAACTAATATTTTGAGAATCTGCCATGGCAAAAAATAAGAGTCCATGTTTTTATTTATTAAGTTATAATTGTTAAAAGAATTAATATTTGAACCTTCTGTTATGAGTTTGGCGGAATCCTGAGTCCCAGCACCTCTCGATACTTTGTATATATTTTTTTTTATTAGTTTTTGTTAGAGCACTGCTCGGTCGAATTCGTAAGCGTTGCTATCTCAAGCTTGTTTATCAAGTTTAGTTGCTAAAACTATAAGTCTTGATTTCTAGTCTACTTATAGCTAAGTCTCGGACTAGGATAATAACTGTAGTTGAGCTCTAGACTCCAAGCCATTCATCATGCGAAGACGAAGGACTACTCAAGGAACTTGTGGAACTTCATCGACAAAAATTTATGTGGAGACTTGAACTTATCTATCACTCAAAAGTATATCTATTCTATCTCCCATCTTGAGACAAAAGTCGTATTCCTATATAGATTTCGATTATACACATTTGCTATTTCGATCCGAGTTTATCTCGCTTATCTATTTCTCGAAATATGTGTTGGTAAGCTTTCGCTTTGGCCAAGTTCATCTTTACTCTTGACGAAAGTCATGTTGATAATTTCAATAACTTGAAAATCGCTTTGATGAAAAATAGTTTGTGAATAACAACTATATAACATCCTCTAAGAAAGTTTCAATGATTAAAATGAGAGTTTAGAACATGTAACCATCTTTGTATATAAACATAGTCTGTTCTTACATTTGTGTAAAAGTCCAAAACTGGGAACCCAAAGTATGCGTACCCGTATGCGTACTGGCGGTTGTTGGAAATCCGGGTAAGTATGCGTACCCGTACGCATACTGGCGGAAAGTTCACGTCCGTGAATTTCTGCTGGAGTTTGAAAGTAAAAACAAACTTAATCTGGTCACTTAAGTACGCGTGCCCGTTTGCATACTTAGCTAGGTTACTTTATAAAATCGGTTTGTTCATGAACTAAAACATTTACATAATAAGGAATGCAATCTTTAACAAACCGTGGATATAATTTTCATGAATCGATTCGAGTGAATCAAAAACGATTTTGCTTATGTGTCTTGTATACTTCTATGAGATCTAAGGAATTCAAAAACTCTCTAACTAGTTCATTTGAGTCATTTAAAATAGTTATGGTGAAGATGAATAAGGTTGATATAAAGTGTTCATATGGCTAACCATTGGTTAACTATTATTGAACCAACTAAGTGTACACGTTTAGGTACGGTTACTCAAACCTAAATGAAGTTACATTTCATTTGTTTATAACAATCTAAGTTCGATCTAACGGTTGAAAGATGTTAGCTTGAATCTAATAAGGTTTTCATCTAACGGTGAGTATTTAATGCTTTGTTACCAAGGCAACTTAGATTGCAAACCCTGATTTGGATACGATATAAAGGAGAACTCTAGCAACTAAGAAACATAATCCCCATACCTCATGTGCGATACTAATAGCATAAACTAGAGTCGATTCTCCTTTAACCTTAGGTTTTTCACGGAACCTTGTAGGTTAACGACTTGAAGACTTCATTGGGATTGTGAATCCAGACCCAACTATTTTCTCTGTAGTTGCATGATCTGATCTTGCTGTTTGTATCGTGATTGAGGGCAACCATAAGATTGGCTTGAGATTTGTATCTCCAATAGGCAAGATATAAAAGTAGTCACAAACACTTTAGTCTCATCGTTTGTGATTCCAAAATATCTTGTTTCGTTAGTCGATTAAGATTATTGTGAGGTGATTGATATTTCTAGGCTGTTCTTCGGGAATATAAGTCTGGTATATCAATTGGTTCATGTTCACCTTGATTTATCAAAAGATAGAACAAAACCCGTAGGTATTTATGTGGGAGACAGATTTATCTAATCCTATAGACTTTTCTGGGTGAGACCGATTTGTTTATCAAGTCTTCGACTTTGGGTCGTAGCAACGCTTAGTTGTGGGTGAGATCATCTATCGGAATCAAGTGCGTAGTATCCTGTTGGGATCAGAGACGTAAGGAATGCAACTATACCATGAATTAGTGTCAGATAGATTAGGGTTCAACTACAATCCATACCGAAGTTAGTTTGTAGGAGGCTAGTGTCTGTAACGACTTAATACAGTGTGGTGTTCAATCTGGACTAGGTCCCGGGGTTTTTCTGCATTTGCGGTTTCCTAGTTAACAAAACTTCTGGTGTCTGTGTTATTTCTTTCCGCATTATATTTTGTTATATAATTGAAATATCACAGGTTGTGCGTTGAATCGATCAATTGGTAAATTCAACCTTTGGTTGTTTATTGAAATTGATTGATCCTTGAACATTATTCTTTGGTACCGTTCAAGTTATCTCTCTTGTATTCAATCGGGCTCGCAAATTATTATTTGTTTGATTGCGATTGAATTGAGAGATTGAGATATAACTCTTTGATATACTTTTCTTAAGATTGAGTCTGACTGTCTAGTTGATTCTCTTGAAAGTATATTGGAGTTAGTTCATACAGATTACTAAGAGAAATATTGGCTGAGGTTGTTAGACCCCCGCTATTTCAATTGGTATCTGAGCAGGCAAACACGTTCAAGACCTCGTAAGTCTGTGTTTGTTAGAGATCTGACTCTATGGACATAAATTCTATCTCCATAAACGTATCACGAGTCTTGGATCAAACTACTTGTGGTGGAAAATCGCTATGCATGCTTTTCTTCAAGCTCGTGATTTTCAAACATGGGTACGTGTTGTTAATGGCTATGATCCTCCAGTTAATACAGAAGGCGAGGTATCTATACCTAAGGATATTGGTATATATAGTCCAGAAGAAATCCTTACTGCAAAGAAAAATTCTGACGGATTAAATGCTATTATACATGCCATTACCCCAGATCTTCAGCATCATGTGACTTCTTGCACAAAGTCTAAAGAAGTCTGGGATATATTAGAAACCGTATTTGAAGGGAATACCCGTGAAAAAGAAGCTAGGCTTCAAAACCTGAATTCTGATTGGAAAAACCTTCGTATGGCAAATGAAGATTCGTTTGATGAGTTTAATCAAAAATTGTTTGAAATTTTTAATGCATTTTTTGCATCGGGTAAGACTATTCCTGAAAAGGACATTGTGATGAAGATCCTCAGATCTCTGCCATCTAGATACGATTCTAAGAAACACGCAATTGTTGAAGGAAATAACCTGGATGTGCTTTCCAAAGATATTTTTGTGGGAAAACTAAAGATTTTTGATCTTATGCTAAAACAAAGAGAATTACGTCACATGTCGTGCAAACTTGTTGCTACATCTGATAAAAAATATCGAGGTCCTAAGTTGATTGATACAAAGGATGAAAATTGCTTTAATTCAACTCTGTCGTTGTTTGTACTACAGTTAAAGAAAATTCTTAGACAGAGGAAAAGAAAGTCTCAAATGAAATCCTCTTCGATCAATGTAAAAGATAAAATAGTTCAAAAAGACTATGATAATAGAATTTGTTCCAAGTGCTATAGGTGTGTTCATGTTATTTCTGATAATCCTGACAGGAAAGTGAGTGAGTTAACCAAAGCATGGATGGATACTCTACACTACTGTCCTGAGGAAGATATCTGCGAAAGTTCTCTCAACTACTTTGTTGATACTCACACCTTTTCTTCTAACATTTCTGATGTATCCATGATAAATGATCCTACTTCTCCAGAAAACATATATCAACTAGAGAAGGACTTTTGGATTAAAAGGATTTAAAATCTGGAATATTAACTGAATGAATTAAAACAGGAAATTGCTACTCTTCACAATTGTGATTCTAAAAAGAAAAATCGAGTATCGTCGATAAACTCTTTTAATCGGCATATTACTCCTGAAAAGATGTCATATCCTTGTAATGAGGATGACATAGTTGTATACAATGACACAACAAATTGTTTGTCTGTCTTGTATAAACAACATGGTGAACCAGAAATCATGTTCCCAAAGGTTCTTAAAAAATCCTCTTCTGATTTGCCTCGCCAAAAGAAGAAAAGAAAATCTCCTAAGAAAGCCATTCCAAAAGAGATTTTCAGAACCCCTCATAGTCTGCAAAAATCGATAAACAAGATATTCAGAACTATACTGGAAAAGAATAAATCTACTCTAGATTCTCCATCCATAAAGAGAAATAAGAAACAAGGGATTATGAAATTTCATCCTCTCATGAGAAGTCACCAGGTCATGTACTGGATGATGATTGTTACAAATTGTAACAGGATTTAAGATGTTTCTTGTTTATCCCTTGAGCAAGAACCATGATCTTCAAGAGGGCTGTAAAGAATTTTTTTGATCGATTTATCTCCTTTCTTGGTTCTGATTCCTCTCCCCGTGTTCTATTTTTTTTTTTATTTTGAGCTAACAACCGTTCATCTTCATAAACGGTTTTCCTATCCCTATTTGGGATATCCAAAATTCTATTAGGGTTTTGGTCAAATGTCGTTTTGGAAATTTATCTCATATCTTCTTCCTTTTAAATTGAAGATTTCTCTCATTCGAGAAAGCATTTCATTTACCTCTGCTGTCATGTCCTCATCAAGTCTTTCTAGTAAAGAAGATGATGTCTGGACTGTTCTCTTTCCCTCTAAGAAAGTTCGTTTCGATTCTTCTGATAATGAAAAGTCATGATAAACGTGATTCCTCTTCTGATGGGAATCCTACTGTCTCTCATTTTGAGAAACTCTCATTAACTGTGAATGTTGTCTTAGAACAAGTACGTGATTTGAAGAGTGAACTCGAATCTTCAACCAAAAGACTTGAAGACAAGATGGATAATCTTGAATCCAGGATTGATTTAATCGAAGATGAGCTTGATGATTATAGGGAGTACGAGAAGAATCTTCAAAGTAAGTGAAATGATAGTTTTTTCTTGATTAAATAATTGTCTAGGAAACTTCTTATGAGAATTTATTCTTATGTTTTAAGAAGGATAACTAGGTTTTGGACTAGCCATTATTGTGAGTACACATAGCTATTTCCAACGATTTTCATCTTGCAATGTTTTTAGATTTATTTATTTAAATTCTAAAGTTTATTTGGAAGATGATTTTGCAGTATTAATCTTTATGGTTTCATATATTGCAACTTGTTATGGGATATGTGTGTTTGCGTCCGTGAACTGTATTGTCCCATACGTGGTCAAAAGTTAAGTCTTTCATTTGTCGATATGCAAGTATTGATAAAAGATTGAATGAACTTTTGACAAACAAAAGTTAAGCCTATTATGTCATTATGCAAATATTGATGGAAGATAGGATGAACTTTTGTTTACAAAGATAAAATTCTACTATATGTCATTGTGCAAATAGTGATAAAGAATAAAATGAATCTTTGTTTATTCTGTAATATTGATCTTCTCTAATCCATATTTTTTATGTGAATACTGTGCGGCGCCGTAAGTTTTCATATGTGAGCATTTCCGATTAAATTAATCATGGATTCTCTTGTGGTTAATTTAATTGAGATTTTTGGATACAAATTCATATTCTTATGTGATTTGTTAATGTCCAAAGAAATCCTTCTTTTCTTGTGAAAGTAAGGTCGCTCTTGTTGTTGTTTCAGGAATGACATTTTATGGGGGAGAGTTCTTAATCGAACTTGTGCTTAATTTCCAAATCTTTGTGGGGAGTGCGGTTGTGGAATATTATAGGGGTTATCTTGTATCTTTATAAACTCCTTGATGAATACATTTAGTTTCAGCTATATGATTGCATTCGAAAAAGTTGATATGTGCTTTTCTTTTGGTCATGAAGTATCTCTATGGAAATTTCATTAGGATCCCACTAATTTTCGTACCTTCGCCAATTTTATTGACAAAATGGGGAGAATTAATGTGTAGTTCACACTATAAATACATATGGTTTTCGGATCATTACGTAAGGGGGAGTAGTTTTCATGTGAGATGAAGTAGTGACTAAGGGGGAGAGATACATATCACCACAGTATTGTTTTCGAAGTTGTGATACAATTGAACTTTGATGTTGTGTAATAATACTATGACACTGTATAGCAATGATTGAGAGCTATTGTTTTCTCATTTTTATGGCTACAGATCTTCAACAACGATGATGCTGAATTGAATACCTTTGGAACCATTGGAGTACTTGGAAGTGACGAAGATTTCGAGTAATGTAGAAGAATAAAGGAGATCAAGAATTTGGATCTGCAAAGTTTATTTATTTTGTAATTCATATGTATTGATAATTTTGTCACTAAAATTGACAAAGGGGGAGATTGTTAGAGCACTGCTCGGTCGAACTCGTAAGCGTTGCTATCTCAAGCTTGTTTGTCAAGTTTAGTTGCTAAAACTATAAGTCTTGATTTCTAGTCTACTTATAGCTAAGTCTCGGACTAGGATAATAAGTGTAGTTGAGCTCTAGACTCCACGACATTCATCATGCGAAGACGAAGAACTACTCAAGGAACTTGTAGAACTTCATCGACAAAAATGTATGTGGAGACTTGAACTTAGCTATCACTCAAAATTCTATCTATTATATCTCCTATTTTGAGATAAAAGTCGTATTGCTATAAAGATTTCGGTTATACACACTATTTCTCTAAATATGTGTTGGTAAGCTTTCGCTTTGGCCAAGTTCATCTGTACTCGTGACGAAAGTCATGTTGATTATTTCAATAATTTGAAAATCGCTTTGATGAAAAATAGTTTGTGAATAACAACTATATGATATCCTCTAAGAAAGTTTCAATGATTGAAATGAGTGTTTAAAACATGTAACCATCTTTGGATATAAACATAGTGTGTTCTCAAATTTGTGTAAAAGTTCAAAACCGGGAACCCAAAGTATGCGTACCCATACGCGTACTGGCGGTTGTTGGAAAACTTGGGTAAGTATGTGTACCCGTCCGCATACTGGCGGAAAGTTCACGTCCGTGAATTTCTGCTGGAGTTTGAAAGTAAAAACAAACTCACTCCGGTTACTTAAGTACGTGTACCCGTTTGCATACTTAGGTAGGTTACTTTCTAAAATCGGTTTGTTCATGAACTAAAATATTTATATAATAAGGAATGCAATCTTTGCAAACCGTGGCTATAATGTTCATGAATCGATTCGAGTGAATCAAATCCGATTTTGCTTCGATTGTGTCTTGTATACTTCTAGGAGATCTAAGCAATTGAGAAACTCTCTAACTAGTTCATTTGAACTAGTTATGGTGAAGATGAATAAGGTTGATATGAAAGTGCTCATATGTCTAACCATTGGTTAACTATTATTGAACCAACTAAGTGTACACGTTTAGGTACGGTTACTCAAACCTAAATGAATATACATTTCATTTGTGTATAACAAGCTAAGTTCGATCTAACGGTTGAAAAATATTAGCTTGAATCTAATCAGGTTTTCATCTAACGGTGAATATTGAATGCTTTGGTAACAAGGTAACTTAGATTGCAAACCCTTATTTGGAGACTATATAAAGGAGAACTCTAGAAACTAGGAAACCTAATCCCCACACTTCTTGTGTGGTACTTGTTGCATAAACTAGAGTCGATTCTCCTTTAACATTAGGTTTTTTCACGAAACCCTGTAGGTTAACGACTTGAAGACTTCATTGGATTATGACGCCAGACCCAAATATTTTCTCTGTAGTTACGCGATCTGATCTTGGTGTTTCTATTGTGATAGAGTGCAATCGTAAGATTAGCTTGAGATTTATATCTCCGATAAGCAAGATAGAAAATTATTCGCAAATACCTTCGTTTCATCGCTTGTGATTCCATAATATCTTGTTTCGCTAGTCGATTAAGATTATTGTGAGGTGATTGATATTTCTAGGCTGGTCTTCAGGAATATAAGTCTGGTATATCAATTGGTTCATGTTCACCTTTATTTATCAAAAGACAGAACAAAACCCGTAGGTATTTATGTGGGAGACAGATTTATCTAATCCTATAGACTTTTCTGGGTGAGACCGATTTGTTTATCAAGTCTTCGACTTTGGGTCGTAGCAACTCTTAGTTGTGGGTGAGATCATCTATCGGAATCAAGTGCGTAGTATCCTGTTGGGATCAGAGACGTAAGGAATGCAACTATACCATGAATTAGTGTCAGATAGATTAGGGTTCAACTACAATCCATACCGAAGTTAGTTTGTAGGAGGCTAGTGTCTGTAACGACTTAATACAGTGTGGTGTTCAATCTGGACTAGGTCCCGGGTTTTTTCTGCATTTGCGGTTTCCTAGTTAACAAAACTTCTGGTGTCTGTGTTATTTCTTTTCCGCATTATATTTTGTTATATAATTGAAATATCACAGGTTGTGGGTTGAATCGATCAATTGGTAAATCCAACCTTTGGTTGTTGATTGAAATTGATTAATCCTTTAACATTGGTCTTTGGTTCCGTTCAAGTTATCTCTCTTATATTCAATCGGGATCGTAAACTATTATTTGTTTGATTGCGGATTGAATTGAGAGATTGAGATATAACTCTTTGATATACTTTTCTTAAGATTGAGTCTGACTGTCTAGTTGATTCCCTTGAAAGTATATTTGAGTTAGTCCATATAGATTGCTAAGCAAAATATTGGGTGAGGTTATTAGATCCCCGCTTTTTCAGTTTTAGAAAATAAATTTTTAAATTTAATCTTCACTAGTCTTAGAGTTCGAATTTTATTTACTACAACGATAAGAAATCACATCCTTGCAATTAGGAAAAAATCCTAAATGATGAGGCGGAGTATATCCTTGTAACATTATCGACTGAACCTCCATAGAGGGTCAGTAGTACTCGAGTCTTTGTAGCCTCATGTAAAGTGTCACCACCAATGTTTGTCCGCATATTTCCCCATGTATGCATTTGAGTTGCTCGCTCGCTTCTTCATCTCCGAGGCATCGTGACATAGATCTATCAGGGTTGCGATAATATAATGCTCTATGTAGCAGAAAAAAGTTTTTTATTCTTTGAGACTAATTTTCCCTTTTGTAAGAGAACTGCTCAATTCATGAGTGATAGGTTCCCGCCAGTCACTTGCTTGAGCATCTTCAACTTGAGTGAGCCAGGTGGATGACACAATACGTCTTTGTATAGTGATGGACTTCTCTGATCCCTCAAATTGCAGTCTGGAAGCAAGAGTTTCCAAAAAATCAGCATGCCTGTTATTGGTACGACCAGTATGGATGATTGTTGCATCGACAAAATGGGATAATACTCGTTGTGCTTCAGCTATGAGTGGAGAAAGTATTACTTCTTTGAGAGAGTATACACCATTCATCTAATTGACTAATAGGTTTGAGTCTCCTCTTATCTCAAGGTGCATTCCTCTTGCTTGCTTTGCCAAGGAAAATCCTAACAAGAAAGCCTCATATTCTACTGAATTGTTGGTGTAGTGGAAATCTAGCTTGAATGAATGTGAGAAGACTTCATCGGACGGGGATACTAACACCATGCCCGCTCCGCCATTATCATTAATGGGAGTGGAGGATCCATCAAGTATAACAACCATGTTTCTTCTTTAGTGATTGAAATCTCTGGAAACTCACCCGGCACATCTTCATGCAGCATTGTGATGTCTTCCCCTGGGAAGGCAGTGAGTAAGTATGCAACTGCTTGGACCTTGATTGCTTTAGGTGGGACACATGCTATGTCAAACTCTGACATCTGAAGTAACCACTTTTGTAGGTCTGCCTATCAAAGCTGGTTTTGATAGTAAGAATTTTATAGGATCAGCTTTAGCAACGAGCACAACTTTGTTTGACAACAAATAATGTCTGAATTTCTGGATCGCATGAACCAACGCTAAGCATCCGGAGTTCAGCGCCTATCAATGCACGACTAAAGTAGTAGATCAGGCGTTCGATGCCTTCTTCGTCCTCTTGAGCAAGGAGAGCCCTAACAACAAAATCACTGGAAGCTGTGTATAATCAATGGTCGTCCTTGCACCGGGGATCTCATGACAGTAAGTGATAATAGTATCTGCTGGATATTTTGAAAAGCATTTTGCTGGACGGTCGTCCATACAAAATTTTATCCCTTCTTCGGTAGAGGAGTGAATGAATCAATAAGTTGAGCTAATCCAGGAATAAAACGTAGGATCTAATTTACCTTACCCATAAAGCTCTGAAGCTCTTTCATAGTGTGTGGAGGAGGCATGGTGGTAATATCTTTTGTCTTGTATGGGTTGACTTTGACCCCTTCTGTAGTGACTTGGAACCCTAGGAACTTCCCAGAAGAAACACCAAATGCACATTTCAGGGGTTTCATTTTTAATTTATATTCTTTGCATCTTTCGAAGACTTGTCTTAAAACAGCTAAGTGGGATGACCGAGTTTTCAATTTGACAACCACATCGTCGACATAGTCTTCTACTTGTTTATGCATCATGTCATGAAAGATAGCAGTCATTTCTCGTTGATAGGTAGTACCTGCATTCTTCAATTCGAAAGGCATCACAATGTAATGAAAGTTCCCGATGGGCGTTCGGAATGCAGTCTTGCAAGCATCGTGCTCATACATCTTGATATGGTTGTAGCCACTGTATCCATCCATATATGAGAATATTCCATGACTACTGGTTGCATCGACGAGCATGTCAATGTTGGGTAAGGGAAAGTCATCTTTCGGGCAACATTTTAGCATCGGATCTGACCATTTTTCTTCTTGACCGGGACAACATTCACCAACCACGTCGGGTGTTGAATGGGTTTGATGAATCTTGTTGTTAGTAGTTTCTGAACTTCAACTTTGATTTGTTCCTCGACTTCATGTCTGAACTGCCTGGGCGGTTGTTTGACAGGTTTGGAGCCGGGAGTTATGTGCAAGTAATGTGTGACCAATTTTTCGTCCAGTCCGGACATTTCCTCGTACGTCCAAGAAAAAATATCTTGATATTCTTCAGCAGGCTTATCAATCATGTTCGTTCCTCTGGCGACAATGCAGAAATGATCAAGATTGGTCTTGGATATTCCTCAATTCCGATGTTGATTGTTTCAAGATCATCAGTAGCGGAGTCAGTGCCATCTTGAAATTGTCATGTAACATCTTGAATTTCTTCATCGGGCGATTGTTCGCTCTGACATGACTCTTCAGGGCGGAGAGACTTTTCATCGACCTCCCCTATTAATTGCTAATCTTTGCAACGGAGGTAAATGATTCTTCCTTCCGCATCATAGTTGGTTATGAAGTTAGATCCCTTCTTAGTATGATCGTGATTCGAGACCTGATCCTGGTGACGCTTGAGCGATGTGGCAGGTGGCTTGGAGAGTCTAACGTCATCCATTGCAGATGATGGTTTGTCGACAGCTTTCTCGATGGAATTCCATCTTGGGAGAGGAGTGCTATAGATCTTGCTTGGAGGTTCATGGATGCTTTTTGAGGTCAGAGTAACTCAGCATCATAAACCGGAGCATAAGGAGATGATGAAGCTGCAATGCGGACGATTTTGTTGTTGAGTAGAGACTTCATACATTGATGATATGTCGAGCGAACAACCTTGTTATCATGGAGCCACGGTCGTCCTAGTATCATATGATAGTCAGGCTCTTTCTCAATCACGTGAAATTTGACCGTTGATTGAATAGGTACCTCTTTCAGGTCCACATAGGCGTTTCCGTATGTATGGATCTGGCTTCATTCAAAACCTGTCATCAATATGGGATGATGAACGATTTTTCTTTGTGGGACTTTGGCCGCCTTGAGAGTCGTCATAGAAATAAGATGGGTAGAAGTGCCTGTATCGAAGAGAACTCTCCTGAATTCAGAGTCTTTGATAAAAGCAGTCATGTACAAGGTTCGGTTATGTCCTTCTTCTGCCATTCGGTCTTCTTTAGTGAAGGTAATATTATTTACGAATGTTCGGACACCATGAATACTTCTTCAACTGCTAAAGATGACGGAGCTATTTGTACGTCGGATGATATTTGGTTGAGTGCAACAAACGTGTTCGTACGCTGATCTCTGGAGAAGTGCAGGAGTTCACATAAATTTTTGATTAGATGTGTAACATCCTGATCCACTGTTTTCTCATAACTAGTAAAACCGTTGGCTTGAGAATGGGTATCAATGGTGTCAGGATATGAACGTTCCACTACTTGAGCTCCCAAAATTCTTGTCAAATCCACCATGCAGTTGAATAAATTATTAATTTCTCCTTTCAGTCGATTCACATTTCTTACCAAAATCTCTTGCCTTCGTGCAAGTTCCGTCAATGTTGGAATTTCTCCATCAAATGTATCAATAGAGAGGAAGGGAAGGGTAAATAAGAAAGATGACCATTACCAGAATTGTTCAAAGGAACATGAAGAGTATTTCCATTCGAAAGATTCTGATCGGAGTTGAAAGTAGTTGGATCATACCTAAGACCGACCATCTCTGTGAAAATTGAGATTGCAACCGAGAGATTAATCTCCCACTGTGATCGTCAATATATTGATGGGTGAAAACGATTTACTGATTTTTTAGGAAAGCGAAGACTCGAGCGTGCAGGCAGAGACTCCTCGAGCGAGGAAATTTTCTATACCTTTTTCAAACAGATGCACTGCATGGGAGTGCTTTGGATTTGAGAGGCCAATCTGTAGGACTCCGGCCTAAACCAAAAAAATGGTCGTTCCGGGGTCAATTTGGTCACAAAAAGGGATGTTGGTCGACATGTAGGAGGGAAGCTGAGAAGTGTGTGAGATCAATGATGATCAAGGATTGTGAATGTGTTGATGATTTCTGCAAGTTGGTGAATTGTTGAGTTTAGATGAAATAAGTTTTGATCGATTGAGTGTTAATTTCTTGTTGGTCGAAATTGTTGTTGTTCAATCGTGGATTCAGAAACTTATTTATATTGCAAGAATAATATACACATTTATCCCAATAAGTGTGACGGTTGTTGTAGTGAAAGAGTGGGAAATCGTGATTAAACCAGTTCCACGTCGTGAGGAGACTTGGTTGATTGTTCATCAACTATTTAGATAACTTTCTGAACTGCTTGCACGACTTACTCACATTTCTCATCGTGGGTGTACACACGTTCCGTATGCTTCCATACCAAAACCCTAATGAATATCCCCCCATGTGACATGATTGATGTCTCATGAAATTGGAGTCTGCAAGGCAAACGTGTATTTAATTAGTCAGTTGTTGACTTGACTAGACAATGAGTCTTAGCTTTGATGAGTCGATCATAATGAATGAATGTAGTATGCTCTGAGACTCGTGGATTGAACATAATGGAAAAACATTGAGTCTTGAAAAATTGTGATATATCATTTTACCAGTCAAGGTAAAAATGATATATTGATAATTTGGATCGAGCGTCCCATGAGATTGCTCGATCAATGAATTTTTTTTTATATGTCGAGTATTCGACAAGAAATTAAAGATATTGTTGAATCATACAGAATGCTCATTTCTGATCTAAAATATCATGAATGATCGAATGAATAAGTAGGAATCAAAAATATTGGATGGTCTTCTGATCGAACCATGTTTCTCAGTCGAGCAAAAATATTGGTAGCATGACTAAACATTAAATATAAATTAGAATATTGATTGCTGGATCTATAGAATTCTCGAATGTTGATAGTTGAATCAACATGAGGAATATTTCTCGGATGAGAAATTTAATACTGATAGTTGAATCAATATTTCTAGAAGTGAGTTCTGAACCCAGTTGATCATGTATTTTGCTAACTTAAGCAATTTAGTGTTGACAGATGAGCAAAAATAAATATTGCTCGTTTGAGAAATATTGTTCGGTTCATGAATTATTGGTAGCGGGACCGAATAAAATATTGATTAAAATACTGGCAGCTGGACCGAACATTGCGTAATTAATTAGGATGTTGATTGTTGGATCAACATAAAATTTATTAGTATTTGAACTTGCTCTGAATTATGCTTTGCAAAGCATTTGGTTTTTTGATCGATTATTGATCAATGAATGAATTAGTGAAAATCAATCATGAGTGAGATAGGGACTGGCTACATGAAATGGTGGGACAATCATGTAGTACCCAGGTGCTCGAATGAGCATGCACCAAAGCACTTTGTAGACCAGTTGGTGAAAGCATGATTAAATGCTCGTTTAATCATTATTAATATAGTACTCGTCTGAGCATTAGGTGGTAAATTATAATTATGAAGAGAGAGGGACCGACCAAGGGGTATGATCAAATTCCAAGTTGTTTGGAAAGAGTTTGAACCCAATATGAATTATAGAAGATTAATTAGGTCAAAATCATAAAAGGATGTGGCACCGGCTTTTGCAGGCCAAAGGGCCGACCTTGGTTGGTCAAGGTAGCATGCACGTGTCACCATGTTACCCGTGAATCAATTCTGAGAATTTTGATATTTTTTGTTGTGCGTTCGAGCAATATCTTGGATTTTCATAAGAGATTGATCTTGTCTGAAACTCTCGATATTGCTTGAATCAGCAAGTAGAACTTTCATCTTGCGACCAATATTTTGAGAATATTAAAATAATAATATATTAATATTTTTTGTGAGAAGTCCATCTGGGCGTGTGACAATTTGAATTTTTTTCTTTTTTGGTTGTTTGAGCAGTATTTGAGAAATATGGAAAACTTAGGTTTTTGCTCAAACGAGGGAGTTTCATAAGATGAGAGAAGAAATAATGATAAGAAAATAAGGAATTAGAGAGGCTTGGGATCGGCCACGACCATGGCATGGACGGCCGTCCGGCCAACGTGCCCGGCCCCGTGCTCTTCCCTATTTTATATTTTTCATCATGTGAGGAAATATGAAGAAACTAGGAGTCTTGCTCAAACAAAGGAGTTTTCATGAGATGGGGAAAATAATAAAATAAGATAAAAATAAATAAAAGGGAAGGCGTTGGACCGGCTGGCCGGTGGGTCCGGTTCCGTCCGCGTCTGTTGATGGTAGTTTTCAGTTGTGGATGGGGAAAAACGATTTGCTGGTTTTTCAGGGAATTGAAGAAACGAGCGTGTTGTCGAGACTCCTCAACCGAGCAAACTGTTCAACCTCGCACAGATACACTGCAAAGGGAGTGCTTAGATTCGAGAGATCAATCTGTAAGACTCCGGCCTAAACCAAGTCAATGGTCGTTCCAGAGTCAATTCGGTCGCAAAGAGGGAGATGGGTTGATCTGTAGGAGGGAAGCTGAGAATTGTGTGGTATCAATGATGATCAAGGATTGTAGATGTGTTAAAGGTTTCCGCAAGTTTTATGTGAACTGATGAGTTCGAATAAGTTCTGGCAGATTGATGAATTCTTGAGAGTAATTTCTCGAGAAGTTCTGTGTAGACGGATGTTGATGTCCCTCAACCATGGATTTAGAGACTTATTGTCAAAATAGTGAACACATTGATCCCAGTAAGTGTGACGGTTTCCGGAATGAAAGAGTGAGAAAGTGGGAGATCGTGGTAAAGTCAGTCCCATGTCGTGTGGAGACTTGAATGATCGTGCACCCACTACTTTCCTAACTCCTTCAACCGTTTGCACGACTTAGTCACATTTCTCATTGTGGATGAATCCACGTGTCGTAGGTCGTCATACCAAAACCCTAATTGATATCCCCCCATATGACGTGATTGATGTCTCATGAATCGTGAAGTCTGCATGACAGACGTGTATTTAATTAGTTAGTTGTTGACTGTTTAGACAACGAGTCTAGGTTTTGTTGAATTGAGCATGAGTGACGAATGCTCAATGATTCATGGATCGAACATGTCTGTTGAGACGTAGTTCTTTGAATGATGTTGACATTGCACGTATTAGCAAAGATTGTAAATTAGGAGACTAAGCATCGATTCGATGAATTACTGAATATTGATAGTTGGATCAATATTCAAGCAGCTGAGCAAGTATTGCTCAATTCGACAAATCACTGAATATTGATAGTTAGATCAATATTCGAGCGACTGGGCATGTATTGCTCAATTTGACAAATTACTGATAAATTACTGAATATTGATATTTAGATCAATATTCGAGCACCCAAGTAAGTATTGCTCAATTCGACGAATTACTGATAAATTGCTGAAATATTGATAGTTGGATCAATATTCGAGCAACTGAGCAAGTATTGCTCAATTCGACGAATTATTTATTGGTGACGTGACCCAATAAAAAATTAAATAAAATATTGGTAGATTACTGAATATTATATAATTAATCCAGATGTTGATTGCTGAATCAACATAAATTTATTAGTGTTTGAATCTTGCTCAGAATGCGATTTGTGGAGCGTTTATTCGAAACCCTAATTTTTGATCAACTGTTCGTCAATTGATGAATCGCTGAAAATAGGTCATGAGTGATAGAGGGACCGACCATATGGGATGATGGACGACCATGTGGTTCTCGAGTGCTCGAGTCCTTAGTTGACTGGTTGATGAAAGAATGATGATTAAGTGCCGGTTTCATCATTTATTGAAATAGTGCTCGATTGAGCATTAGGTGATAAAACCTAATTATGGAAAAGTGAGGGACCGACCAAGTGGGCATGAGACCGGGCCTTGGTGGTCGTGGGACCAGCTGATGGTCGTTTGAGCAAACTCCAAGTTGAATGAAAAGAGTTTGGGCCCAATATGAGCAATTGAGCAAATTAGGTCAAAATTGTTAAAATGTGTGGGACCGGCTTTGTGCAAGCCTTAGGGCCGACCCTGGTTGGTCAAGGAAGCATGAACGTATCACCATAATGTCCGTGTCTCAGTCCTGAGAGTTTCAATATTTTCTGGTGTGCATTTGAGCAATATGTCGAATTTTCAGAAGAGTTTGATCTTTGACTGAAATTCTTGATTTTTGCTCGAATGAGCATGTGTGCTCATTTGATCAATATTTTGCAAATATTAAATAAGGATATTTTAAAATTTAATATTACCGTGAGAAGCTAGCGGCCGTGTGACCATGTCGGCTTTTGGCTTTCATGATTTGAGCAATATTTGAGAAAATATGAAGAAACCATGATTTTTGGTCAAACTGAGGAGTTTCATGAGATGAGGAAAATAATAATTATGAAAGACTAGGGATTGTAAGGTGTGGGACCGGCCACGACTAGGGCATGGACGGCCGGCCAGGTAGCATGGTCCCATGACACCTTTCCCGGTTTTATATTATTATTTTTCATGAAACCGTGAAACTATGGAGAAACCATGAGTTTTGTTGAAACGGAGGAGTTTCATGAGATTAGGGAAATAATATTTATGAAAAGACAAGGGATTGCAAGGTGTGGGACCGGCCAAGGCCAGGGCATGGCCTTCCGGCTAGGTTGCCCGGTCCCGCAACATCTTTCCCTATTTTATATTATTATTTATCATGAAATCGTGAAAATATGGAGAAACCGTGAGTTTTGCTCAAACAGGGAAATTTGCTAGAATGAAAGAGTTTTCATGAGTTCATGAAAATAACAAAATAAGAAAAAATAATGGAAGAGGCATGGGACCGGCCACGGCTAGGGCACGGCCGGCAGCCGGTGGGCTCGGCCCATGAGCGCCTCCTTATTATTTTAATGTTATTATTTTCCCTCTCCTTTTTGTGCAGGATTCCTCGTTTGTTCATATTTTCGAATGCTCGTTCATGCATTCCGGTGCTCGGTCGTGCATCATTGTCGAGTGCACTTGCACTATTTTATGGGGCTTACACAATGATGGTCCGGATGCCTGATTGTTGAGTATTTATTACTAATTTACGAAATTCAGTGGAGAATGATTCATGAAACTGAGTAATAAAAGTGGGTAGTTTCTTATTATCAATCCATAGGATCAGCCGTGGATTCGACCATGAATTCGGAATAATAAAAGGAGTATTACCATTCCATGGGATCGTGGATTCGACCATAGAATCAGAGTAATGAAAGTAGTTATTACCATCCCATGAGATCCGCCGTGGATTCGATCATGAAATCAGAGTAATGAGATTATATATTACCATTCCATGAGAACGGCTGTGGATTCGATCATGAAATCAGAGTAATGAGATAAAATAGATTATCTTTGAAGGAATTCAGTGGTGAATGTCACGATAGAATTAATCTATCATATAAGGGACATAAGCCAGTTAAAGCATCATACCCAATCTGAAAGGTGCATAGTCAAGAAACATCGAGTGTTGTAGAACTCCTGAAGGAGTTATTGCTCTCAATCTTACAGAGAACCGCCTGGATCTATACACGGTCTCTCTACATGTCAGGGAACAGTGAGTGTCACCGACGTCCTGAAGGCGTTGTTGCTCTCAATCTTACGGAGAACCTCCCAATCGTTCTTCTATGTAGTCATGGAACAACGAATCACCGATGTCCTGAAGGCGTTGTAACTCTCAATCTTACGGAGAACCGCCCAATTACGTTATTCTACATAGAGGTCATGATGAAATGCGAGGCATCGAACGCTCAGCTAGTGGAGGCCATTCGAGAAACATATTCATCATGGCTCGTAAATTATGAATCGTCACATGTCGGAAGTCGTGCCAGAAACATGTTGTATCATGATTTTACGATTTTGACCTTTGTTGAAAATCCACCATCTACATTAAGTCCCCTTCTTATCTAGGGACGGTCATGTTCCGCGGTAAGCATTAAACGATGATTTTCAGTCGACGATATCAATGGTTGAACTCAGTTGTACAAAGGTATTTTAAGAATCCTCGATTTGCTCCAATGATGTCATGTACAAGCAAAGGTTCGGGTGAGGACCCTGATAGTATGATAGAGTGTTACCCGTGAGCACGGAGAGATGTGGCACCGCTGATTTGGTTGGTCGTTCGGTTTAGTGTTTTCTAGTTTTAGGAACAGACGTTCGTTCGTTTGTTAGTTTAAGAAACAAACAAAATAGGGCTTCGTCTAATGATAAAAATTTTGTCTATGAGCTTTCACGAAAACCAATTTTTTTTTAAATATGTGAGATTTCACAAAATGGAATAGACTCTCGTTTCAAAGGTGGATGCTCGTACGAGAGAATTTTTTTTTTTAATAGACATGCGTCTGTTAGTAATAAAATTTTGTCTATGAGCTTTCATGAAAAATTTTACTTTTTGAAAATATACTCTCGTTTCAAAGACGGATGCTCGCACGAGGGAGCAAAATATATATTTTCAAATATACGTGAGTTTCACGTTAAAAATAATTTTTGTAAAATCAATGTTTTGATTTTGAACAAATGTTGAAAGTAGACGATCATACATATCGAAATAACGTTTGTATGTGAGTTTTCACAATTGTAGAATGGACGTCTGTCCAATTTTTGAAAAACCAGTGAATGTTCACACGGTGAAAATTTATGTGAAATCAAATTTTGATTTTCAACAATTGCTAGAAGTAAACAATTTTTGATGAAATATTGTTTGTATGAATTTTCTGACCTGATAGTGTATATGCACAAAAACCAATGAGTGTTCACTCGATGGGAGTCACTCACACGGTGAAAATTATGTGAATTGTTCACATGATGGAAGTTTCGTGAATTGTTCACAGTTTTATGAAAATCACGTTATGTTTTTGAATAATGAATTTTGTTCGCCTTTGCAGGTTTGAAGGAACGAGCAAGTTTTCGAAATTCTGACGTTATAATCACTACAGCTAGTGAAATTGTAAATAGGTAAGAGTTGAATGGTTACCATTTTTGTTGCGTGTTTGTTATTGGTATATCCATGACTCCATGTCTTTTGCCTCAGATAATGGTGACTTCCAGTTACAACCACCCTTCTAGTTCTTCCGGGGAACGCTCCAGAAATATCGAGTCAAAGATGAAGACTTCTGCAGATGTTCATGCCGAGGTGAATCAACCTTTCAGAGACGCTAGAAAGTTGATACGTTGTATGTCTCTTGATCATTTGGGATTCGTCCGTGCTAAGAAAGCAGAGACGTGATGAAATATCCCATAAGAAAAGAGCTAAAGTTGAAAGGCTCATATCTCATCAGTAGAAACACCATCGACTCCAGCAAATGAGTACCAGTTGAAGATGAAGTACTGCCTTGCATTGATGGTGTATCTCCTGACGTGGATGAATGAAGAATTTTGTCATAATTCGTCATCAGAAAATTTAGAACTCAGCCCTTTAGCAAAAATGCCATAAAATCTTCATCCGATGTCGTATTTTCGCGATCTACCCATGTATCCTCATTCCCAAGAAATTTCCAAGATTTATCAATGATTTTTTTGAGTTTTGAGCACGTTTAGAAGGTGAAATCAGCGAAACAGTAAACTTTCAGGAGACCTTCAGAACTTTTCAACTATCATGTAGTCCAAAGTTTTGGCCACATCCTTTTGCTCGTTTCTCCAATTGATGTGAATTTTGGATATATTGTAGAGGACATCCATACGAATATAATGACATGTGACTAAACCTTAGAATCCTTACCAGTTGGTCCCAGCTCATTTCTTTGTACATGACAGTGTAAAATCACTTCAGACAGTCTTGTTGTAAAACGTCTCTTTTGTGTCTTTAGACCATTTTCTTATGTATTAAACGCTTGATGAAGGATTTTAATGTCATTGATTCATTTGAGATCAGGACCCTTTGATTGATACATGAGCATGGTGCTTGCAGTGCCATCTTGTTCTTGTCACTCGTAGAAACATCACTTCTGAAACCCTGGTCACGGGACCATAACTGAGGTTGCTCTCAAGAGAGGATGATATAATGACCATGGTTGCACGTCCCGTCGGTCGCATTACTTTTACGATGAATGATTAGCACCGGAGAACCCGGCGCTACGAGTCTTGGACTTGATGTAGGACTCAGCGAAAAGACCTGGTGGACATCGATCGACTGTAGAGGTTATGAATCCCGTCTATGAATTACTTCTTGCATGTTGTATGATCTGGAAGCTTTAGGAACCTCATACGACGTCGGAATTTGATGCTTGACCCCAACTTTTGAAGCTCAGAGAATGAATTATCACATGAGAAAATAATCACTCAACTTTTAGTTGTAGAGGCCAGCCAACGAAGCGCGCACATTTGTAATTTGTAATCCCGTACAAATTTTTCAGATTTCGTAGACCTGATGGTAAAGGCCATATATTTCAGATCATATGTACGATTGATGCACACTTTTGGTATGTTGTATAAGAGACAGAGACAAACATCTTTCATTCAGGAAGAATTGTCCCATTCCTCACCCATTGGTACGTTTTTATAAACCCACGGTCTGAAGTGTGTTGTATCTCATTTGTAGAGGTGCTGAGAACATCTTATAGAAGACTTGGGATTGTGCCCGCCCGTCGTGCAAGCTTTGGAAAGACTTTCATGTGAAAATATTTCATGTCTACACACTTTGATATGAATCATTAGTGCTTGGAGAAGTTCGCTTCATAGAGCAAAGAATGATTAATTGATGAAGCGAGGATGTTGCTCATGAAACCGTTGTTGATGCTGAGATCACGGTTTAATTTTCTCCATAAATTCTTGTTGATGCCGAGATCATGGATGGAGTTCCTCCAGATATCCTTGTTGATGCCGGTTCGAAGTTGCTCCAGAGACCAAAAAGGATATAACCATGATTTTATGTGATCAGTGAAGAGAAGAAGTTCCTCGGTCGTGCAGGGTCTTGTGACGTAGAGAAGTCCCGTCGATGAAGTTTCATGGAATTACCTCTGGTTGCTCAGTGTATGTTGAAGGAGTTAGTGTCATTCATGTATGAATGATGTTGCATCTTTTTCAGAAGTCTTATCATGGGATAATGACGACTTATCGACTGTAGTTCAGTTACAATTTGATCGTGCTGTTGTTGAATCAGTGTCTCATCGTCGGGATATTTGTGTTGAAGCCAGATGCGCCATTATCGAAGGTCTACACTTTGATTGGGAGTACAATTTGAAGGATTCTTAGATGCTTGAGCTTCGAAGCGTATATTACTTAAGCATCGAGTGTCTTAGGTTTGATCGTCTCGGCCCAGTATCTTCTATTGATTCAACATTCCTTTTGTTGCGGATGTGGGATTCAACACTTGTGCAGCCATCAGAGCTTTATGATTTTGTGGAACACATGAAACTCCTGCAAGGCTGGAGAAACTCCCAAAGTGTTTATTTCCATACATCATGTCAGTAATGAATGTATCATTGCTCGACTCGGAGAAGTGTCATATCTAACCACTTGGTAAAGTACTAACGCGGTGAAGCTACCATTCATAACATCTTGCAGAGTTTCTATCAATTGAGTCCCCATGCTAGGATAGCATATAAGGAAATAAACGATATAGACATGGAAGGAATGAGACTTTCCTGAGTGTGGAACTTCTTGATGAATATCTATGCATCTTTTACAGGTTCTTGCTTCAACCCCGTCAAAGTTCGAAATTCCCCCAAATGCCCTGATGATGGAATGTCCGCCAAATCTTATGGATTAGAACTTTCTTTGTTGGAGAGATGTGCAACCAAAGGCGCTTTGTCAGTTTCCATCTTTTTAGCGTGGATCCACGCCCGTTTGAAGAACATGTCATATCCTGGTGTTGATGGCGGATTTTCAACAAAGGTCAAAATCGTAAAATCATGATACTGCATGTTTCTGACACGGCTTCAGGAACGCATGTGATGATTCGTATTTTACGAGCCATGATGCATATGTCACTCGAAAGGCTTCCCCGGAGCGTTCGATGCTGCTCATTTCATCATGACCTCTATGTAGAATAACGTAATTGGGCGGTTCTCTGTAATATTGAGAGCAACAACGCCTTCAGGACATCGGTGACTCGTTGTTCCCTGACTACATAGAGAGACCCGCCTCTACATAGAAAAATGATTGGGTGGTTCTCTGTAAGATTGAGAGCAACAACGCCTTCAGGACATCGGTAACACTCACTATTCCCTGACTATGTAGAGAGACCGTGTATAGATCCAGGCGGTTCTCCGTAAGATTGAGAGCAATAACGCCTTCAGGACTTCGGCAACACTCGTTATTTCCTGACTATGCACCTTTCAGAATGGGTATGACGCTTTAACTGACTAATATCCCTTCTGTGATAGATTAATTCTACCGTGACATTCACCACTGAATTCCTAAAAGATAATCTATTTTATCTCATTACTCCGATTTCATGATCGAATCCACGGCTGATCTCATGGAATGGTAATAGATAATCTCATTACTCCGATTTCATGATCAACTCCACAGCTGATCTCATGGAATGGTAATAGATAATCTCATCACTCTGATTCTATGATCGAATCCACGATCCCATGGAATGGTAATACTCGTTTTATTATTCTGAATTCGTGGTTGAATCCACGGCTGATCCTATGGATTGATAATAAAAAACTACTCACTTTTATTACTCAGTTTCATGAATCATTCTCTATTGAATTTCATAAATTAGTAATAAATACTCGACAATCGGGCATCTGGACTATTACTGAGTAAGCCCCATAAAATGGTGAAGTGTACTCAACAATGATGCACGAATGAGCACCCGAATGCACGAACGAGTATTCAAAAATATGGACAAACGAGGAATCCTACACAAAACAGGAGAGACAAAATAATAGTATTAAAATAATAAAAAGAGGCGCTCATGGGTCGGGCCCACCGGCTGGCCCGCCGGGCGTGCCCTAGCCGTGGCCGGTCTCATGCCTCTTCTATTATTTTTCCTTATTTTGTTATTTTCATGAACTCATGAAAACTCCTTCATTCTAGCAACTTTCCTTGTTTGAGCAAAACTCACGGTTTCTCCATATTTTCATGGTTTCATGAGAAATAATAACATAAAATAGGGAAAAGTGTAGCTGGACCGGACGACCTAGCCGGCCAGCCATGCCCTGGCCGTGGCCGGTCCCACACCTTGCAATCCCTTATCTCTCATTATTATTATTTCCATAATCTCATGAAGCTCCTCTGTTTCAACAAAAATCATGGTTTCTCCTTAGTTTCACGGATTCATGAAAAATAATAATAAAAAATTGGAAAAGGTATAGTGGGACCGGGCTACCTGGCCGGCCGGCCATGCCCTAGCCGTGACTGGTCCCACACTTTACAATCCCTAGTCTTTCATAATTATTATTTTCCCCATCTCATGAAACTCCTCAGTTTGAGCAAAAATCATGGTTTCTTCATGTTTTCTCAAATATTGCTCAAACCATGAAAAGCCAAAAGTCAACATGGTGACACGACTGACTAGGCTACTCACGAAAATATATTAAAATATTATTATTTTAATATTCACGAAATATTGATCAAACGAGCATACTTGCTCATTCGAGCAAAAAATCAAGAATTTCAGTCAAGATCAAACTCTTCTGAAAATCCACAATATTGCTAAACGCACACCAGAAAATACTGAAACTCTAGACACGGACATTATGGTGACATGGGCATGCTCCCTTGACCGACCAAGGGCGGCCCTAAGACTTGCAAAGAGCCGGTCCCACACATGTTCACAATTTTGACCTAATTGGCTCAGTTACTCATATTGGGTCCCAAACTCTTTCCAACCGACTTGGAATTTGCTCAAACGACCATCATTGGTCCCGCGACCACCAGGGGCCGGTCCCATGACCTCCTGGTCGGTCCCTCACTCCTCCATAAATTAGGTTTTATCACCTAATGCTCAATCGAACACTATTTCAATAAATGATGAAACCGACATTTAATTATCATTCTTTCACCAACTGGCCAACTAAGGACCCTGGTGCATGCTCACTCTATCACTCATGACCTATTTTCAGCGATTCATCAATTGATGAACAATTGATCAAAAATTAGGGTTTCGAATAAACGCTCCACAAATCATCATTCTGAGCAAAATTCAAACACTAATAAATTTATGCTGATTCAACAATCAACATCTGGATTAATTATATAATATTTTGTAGTCTACCAATATTTTAATTAATATTTTATTGGGTCACGCCACTAATAAATAATTCGTTGAATTGAGAAATACTTGCTCAGTTGATCGAATATTGATCCAATTCTCAATATTCAGTAACTTATCAGTAATTCGTCGAATTGAGCAAAAATTGCTCAGTTGCGCGAATGTTGATCCAACTATCAATATTCAGTAACTTACCAGTAATTCTTCAAATTGAGAAATACTTGCTCAGTTGCTCGAATGATGATCCAATTATCAATATTCAGTAATTCGTCGAATCGAGCAATACTTGCTCAGTTGCTCGAATTTAACAGTATTTGCTCAGACGAGAAATATCAACATAAGAACACGCATGTTCGATCCATGAATCACTGAGCATTCGTCACTCATGCTCAATTCAACAAAAACCTAGACTCATTGTCTAATCATTCAACAACTGACTAACTAAAAACATGTCTGTCATGCAGACTCCACGATTCGTGAGAAATCAATCACGTCACATAGGGGATATCAATTAGGGTTTTGGTCTGGCGTCCTACGGCACGTGGATTCATCCACGATGAGAAATGTGAGTAAGTCGTGCAACGGTTGAAGGAGTTAGCAAAGTAGTGGGTGGACGGTTAACCAAGTCTTCGTACGACTCGGAACTGGTTTCACCACGATCTTCCACTTTCCCACTCTTTCACTCATGAAACCATCACACTTACTGGATCAATGTGTTCGTTATTCTGACAATATAAATAATCCTCTGGATCCATGATTAAATGACAACAATTTTTCGAGCAATCACTCTCAAAAAATTACATCAATCGACCAGAACTTATTCGAACTCAACAGTTCATCAATTTTGCAGAAACCTTCAACACATCCACAATCCTTGATCATCATTGATCCCATACAATTCTCAGCTTCCCTCCTACAGATCAACCCATCTCCCTCTTTGTGGATGAATTGACTCTGGAACGTCCATTGACTTGGTTTAGGCCGGAGTCCTACAGATTGAACTCTCAAATCTAAGCACTCCCTTTGCAGTGCATCTGTGTGAGGTTCAGCAGTTTGCTCGGTCGAGGAGTCTTGTTCGCACGCTCGATTCTTCACTTTCCTAAAAAACCAGCAAACCATTTTTCCCCATCCACAGATTGGCGACCACGGTGGGAGATTAACCTCTCGGTTGCAATCTCAATTCTCACAAAATGGTTGATCTTAGGTCAGGTTCAGTTACAAATCCTAACACAAACAACGCTAGCACTAGCAACAACGGTGGTACTCTAGAAACTAATCCTGCTTCCAACATCGGTGTTGGTGATACCACTCCTCCTCAAATCAACATTGGAGACCATCCCCTGTTCGGCCACTCTCCTGAGGAAATTAGATAAAACCCGCCTACCATAACTGATCTCATGAAGGTGCGAGAGACTCTCTCCAAAAATCATATTGACATGGCTACAATACAGAAAGAGCTGTGCAATTATCTCAAAACTCTCACTGACAAGATGTCAGAGAAAACTCGGGAGAAGGGAAAATCCAAATAAAAATCTACGGCTGCTGATCCTGAAGTCACTCTGATCCATGTAGTAGATGATGATGAAGTCCACAAGGCTGCAGATAACTCACCAACAAAGAAACCTGCAGGCTTCATCACCCGTGAAGACTTGGAACGCTTTATGGGGGATCGAGAAAAAGACAAGACACCATTGGTTCATCGTCATCAACCTCCATATCCTGCTACTACACAACGAATTCCTCTCCCAAAGGGCTACACCTATCCAACGTTCACACTGTATAACAAAATTGGGAACGCTCGGGAACATGTCTCTCGATTCCTGGAAGCACTAGGTGAGCACGAACACAACCATGTTGTCCGTCTGAATGAGTTCTCGAAATCGCTGACAGGACGAGCATACACCTGGTACAACAACATTGCACCCGGTAGCATCGCTAGTTGGGAGAAATGAAGAACATTGAACATCCGAACGACTATGTCAAGAGGTTCAGGATTCAAGCTTTGGATTGTCATGACCCTAATGTCGTTAAACAACAATTGGTGGACTTGTGCATCAACGGGATGATCCTAGTCTACAGAGCCTTGCTGAAAAATCTTTGGTTCCATAATTTCTCAGAACTCCACGAAGCAGCCAAGCGATCAGCAACTACTGCTCTGTCCTTACTGGAAAGAACAAGAGTTACAAAAGTCAAGGAACTGCAAAAAACTCGAGGCAGTGCCAGGCGCTTGATCAACAAGCAGTACAATCTCCAACCTTCCATGAATGTTGTTGAAGGGAGCAAGAGAAAAGCCGAAGCGCAGTCACATAAGAACGTTTCTCCAACATCCCAAGCTCCTCCGAAAGCACAAAAAAGGATAACCAATCTTACACAAACCTCGACCCAGCATCAACGAACGGGGAAATGATCAAACGGGACTCAAAATTCCCTTTTCCCACTGAAGAAGTGATCGCGTTACTGGAAGTCTGGGTTTAAGATGATGCAATCAAATTGTTGTTCATCAGAAAGAGCTAACTGAAGAAAAATAGAGAATCCCAGGTACTGTCACCTTCATAGATTCATCAATCATCCAACAAGTAACTGCAATATTTTGAAGCATGATGGGTCGGAAAACCGACTTTGTTTATCCGCAAGTGCACGGTGTCCAAATTGTAGACAACAACAAATGTGGTTCATTCCCACAAGGAGTGTTCTAAACTACTTCAAACTAATACAATCAACTTCCTAATCAAAATCAATTCAAGTGGAAATTTTCAGATGTTGTATTCAGAAAACAGAATGCAAACTAAGCTATTAAAGTCTCAAGCAAGAGGAAGAAAATGTTAAGGCTCCGGAAATCTGTTGTAGGTTATGATTACTTGTGTTTTATCACGAGAGTCTCGATATTACTCATGTAAAGCGGCAACACCTAACTGCTGAAGCATGGAAGATATATCATTAAGAACTATTGATAATTATCGACGAAGATTGTCTGATCTCGACCTAAATGTAGAAATCCTAGACACTATGCATACTTGGCATACAAAGTTCAAGAAAGTTCATTAATATATAATAAATCAGGTCTCAATGGGATTGTCTATAGCTCACCTATGTAGTATACTTGGCATAAAACATGAAAAGATCTATAAGAACAATCAACCAATAAGAGATACTCAAACATAAAATTAAGATTTAGATTTTAATGAAACTCTTATTCATAAACACAAATAATCTAGCCTACAAGTTCATCCTTTCACCCTAACAATGGTTTATCAAACCATGACTTTCTCAAAAGCCATAGAAATTGATAGAGAAAATGAACTAAGCATCGCAAAAGTAAGAAAACTCAAACCCTAATTTCTTCCCTGGAAAACGCCTCAAAACCATCTCGCTGGTTATTTGTAGGTGCGGCAAAGACTCCTACTTGGACCCTTCAAGCAAACTCCAAAGGCCCCAATCCAATATCCACCAATTCCCAAATCCAACATCCTAGCCATTTCTATAATATGTCTGCCCAGGCACTTTCCTGTATACCAGTAGCAGCAGCTCAACCAACTACTTCACAAACAATCAAATTACTGAACCAGGACCCTCCTTGCCGTTTGCAAAGCTAATATGAGTTGCCCTGATCGATAATACTACTGTTGCTTTTAATCCAGGTTCATAAGAGTCCCTGAACTTGTCACTCCTTTCACTTCCAACCTAAACAACAGTGAGCCATTCATGCTTCCGATTAACACCATTGCTCCATCCACTTTCAACCGTCTTCCATTCTCTGAATTTCTACTCTGACCGATGCAACCAGTTCAACTCAAACCATGTCTGCAGATCCGCATACAACCACCACCAGCTGACCCCAGCTTTGATTTCATGGCATTCTTCAAGAATTGATGACGTATCCATTATCTTCTTAAAGCTCTCAACTAACCACTGCCAACAAAATCTATTACAATCAGTCAATGACTAACTCGTTTTCAACTGAATTTTGGCTCAACAGAATTAATGTTGCTGTTGATAATGAGAGAAAATTCAAACTCAGTTGAGATAAAAAAAAAATGTTGCAGTCATGAACATCTCCATCAGCAGCAAACCCATCTTCGTTCACTCTCACCACCTGTACCGCCACCAATTAATCCCCCAAACTCAGTTGGGTTAACAAACCCCAAATATGTTCCATTATCCCTGTTTTGTCAATGGAGTTCCAACCTTAACTCGAAGCTCAACAACCACAGCAGACTAGTGTCTCTTCATTTAATTTCAAAACCCTCAAAATTCAGACCTAATTCGCATCTCAAATCAAGCCAATTTCTTCTGAATCGAATACCACGAGCTACAATTGATCCAAGCTTGGATTGCATACAGAACCCCCCCTGATTCCTTCTTCATTTCCATCTCAAATTCTAGATCAGACCCACATTTCAGACCACCAAACATCACCAGCCATCTTCACTTCCTTGTTGCTGTCACATCGAGATGCCAAGATTAATGCAAATTCGCATGAAACAACTCCCAGAAATTCAATCACACCACCATCCACTCCCATTCGGTAAAACTGCTGTTAAAACAAGACCTCTGTTTGACAAGAAATGCATATTTCTTTTGCTTTGAAGATGAGGATAATATTCCATACACAATTGTGGTGGAGGAATTGGCACGTATCCCATTTCTCTCTAGCTGCTGATGGGCCGGGCTCGTTTACACAGGCGACTTTGTAACTCCCTGGCCATGAAGAAATGTAGCCAAGCGGGTGGTCTTGGTGTGTTAGCTTGACGGCCCACAACTAATTGAGCCGTCCTTTCCTTGTGCCTTGAGTTATATTGTCGCAAACACCATTTAGTCCCTCGCTCAGCCATTTATTCTCCTGGTGAACGGATTTCATTTGTAATTCCTGTAAATGACTTAAAACAATATTATTAGCTAACTTACGAGATCTAACTAGTGTAAATGTGGGTATAAAAGTGTCGCACTTACGTGCTTATCATATTCCCCCACACTTACATTTTGCTAGTCCCAAGCAAAACTAAAAAAAAAAAATGTATCCGCTCCACAGCTGGATAATATCCGCTCAATAACTGGATATGGAGAGACATCTGCTAAACAGCAAGACGAAGGTGTAGAAGTGTCTGCTAAACAGCGAGACGAACCACTAAACAGTGGTTTAGAGAAATCTGCTAAACAGCGAGACGAACAACCAAAAAGACCCGCTCAACAGCTGGTCATGTCATGCAAAAGAAAATTTTTAAGACCCGCTCAACAGCTGGTCATATCATTCAAATTTTTTTTGTTTTGTTTTTGTTTTGTTTTTAGAGACCCGCTCCACAGCTGGTCATAATATGATAAGAAAACACAAAAAATAGACCCGCTCCACAGCTGGTCATGATATGGTAAGAAAAAAAAACGCTCCACAACTGGTCATGAAATGCAATAGGATTCCTAAAACAGACCCGCTCCACAGTTGGTCATAACATAAACGTGAATAACCTACAAAAATCTAAATTGTTAACAGCTCCCCCACACTTAAACTTCACATTGTCCTCAATGTAATTGAGTCATCCAACGTAGAGTTAAGGTGGGAAATTCCAAAATGCAATATGCAATAGGCAAATGAAAATAGAAGATAGAGTAAAGGGAACAAAACTTATGGGTTGACTCCCACGAAGCGGATGATATTTGTTCCCTGCTTGCGTGCAGCAAGTAATTTCAAATAAAGTGAAGGTGAAACGCAACAGCAACCTGCCAAGCATATAAATAAAGTCTGAAAAGTTGGGAATCAACCCAACATATCAGGTTAGCTGCACATAAGAACATGTGAAGACTATAATCAGCCAAGAATATGTGAAGATCCACTCCTTGTGCAAAACAGTCCATAATAATCAAGTCATACTTTGTGGGGATCAGTAAACCATTCACACCAACAAACACAGATTGTTCAATAGTGTGTATTTGAAGCACAAACTCTAAATTTGGTTCAAGATCGACTGAAATATTTTTAGTGGACAAACTATCTTCACTAGAAATAGGAGGAAGCAATGCGCTAACCCTTAGAATACGCATAGAAGCATCACACTCAACAAATGATTTAAACATATATCTAGTTATTCAGGTTCATCAATATCAACAACCCCTAAATCTGGTGTCAGGTCAGCGGAAATAAATTTCGTTGTGAAGTTACCTATATCACCGAAAGTTGGATGCAATGCATTGACAATGTCAATTAGCATGGGGTCATCGGAATCTGCAAAATGGCCTAAACAAGTGGATATTGGTTCAAAATCAGCAGTCCAAGTTAACTGCCCTGTATCAATTGGCTCCACATTCATGCACGCATCTCGAGAACTATTAGATGGATCAACGGAAAATGGACCTACTGTAGCAATAGTTTCATGCATAATGGGATCTTTAGAATCAGCAAAATGCAATAAGCAAACAGATAAAGATTCAAGTTCGCCGGAATAAATTACCTGACCAGCATCAATCTGTTCAACATTCGTAGAAATATTCAGTGAATCACTACATGGATCAGCTAAAGTTGTGCATAGTGCAGAAACAATATCATGAATAACCATATGGTTATCATTTTCAACTAAGTGACCTGTATAAATCTCACAATTCAAATGATCAGAAGATTTCTCTTTATAAACATCAACTGCCTCTGAGTCGTTAAACTCAATAGTAGCATCCTCTACATATGCAGTTTCTTCTACATCATAATTATCTGAATTTTGAGAATCAAGAGTATCCTCACTCACACTCAAAACTTCTACAAGATGATCATCATCGGTTTCTTCCTGAGAAGAGTAATCAATATACACTGAAGTACAATTAGATTTGGATTGAGACTGGTCTGGGAACCAACTTTGTTCATCCTCCAACTGTTTAGTCATTTGACCTACTTGATATTCAATGTTTTCTAATGATTTTTGAGTGGTCTGTTGGAGTTGAGACATTTTTCGACTAATTTTTAATGTATACAACCTTAAGCTATCTTCCAAGCTCAAATTTCTATAATCTAAAACCTCATTGTGCTGCCAATTCAAAGATTGTTCACTTACCTCGTGCAAATAATTATCCCCATGGTATTGGGTTTGGTATATATGTGTGGAACACGAGTTACTATAAACCTGATTACTATTTGCATATGATCTCTGGTTTTCTAGTATCTCTAACCGTCTTTCTAAACTAGAAATATTCTGGTTGAAAATCTCAGGATGTGACAAATCATCCCGATGGTAACTTTGGTACTCATGTGAATAATCATCAGTTTCGTAGTGATGCTGAAAAGGATTTCCATACCTGAAACGATTTTGTTCCCAAATCTCCTGACATTTTGGTCCATACATGTATTCTCCAAGAGGCCTGGACTCATCCTCTAGATAAAATGTCATCGCCGCAACAAGAGTACCTGAAAAGAAGAATCTAAAAGAAAAATATGAAAAACAACTAAAAAGAAAATAAAAACAAAAATACAATATGCACAGAAACTATGACTAGAAAATTAAAGATATCAATAAGAGAGTATTTTGCAACCACTCCCCGGCAGCGGCGCCAAAAACTTGATGGGTAGGAAAACCGACTTTGTTTATCTGCAAGTGCACGGTGTCCAAATTGTAGACAACATCAAATGTGGTTCGTTCCCACAAGGAGTGTTCTAAACTACTTCAAACTAATACAATCAACTTCCTAATCAAAATCAATTCAAGTGGAAATTTTCAGATGTTGTATTCAGAAAACAGAATGCAAACTAAGCTATTAAAGTCTCAAGCAAGAGGAAGAAAATGTTAAGGCTCCGGAAATCTGTTGTAGGTTATGATTACTTGTGTTTTATCACGAGAGTCTCGATATTACTCATGTAAAGCGGCAACACCTAACTGCTGAAGCATGGAAGATATATCATTAAGAACTATTGATAATTATCGACGAAGATTGTCTGATCTCGACCTAAATGTAGAAATCCTAGACACTATGCATACTTGGCATACAAAGTTCAAGAAAGTTCATTAATATATAATAAATCAGGTCTCAATGGGATTGTCTATAGCTCACCTATGTAGTATACTTGGCATAAAACATGAAAAGATCTATAAGAACAATCAACCAATAAGAGATACTCAAACATAAAATTAAGATTTAGATTTTAATGAAACTCTTATTCATAAACACAAATAATCTAGCCTACAAGTTCATCCTTTCACCCTAACAATGGTTTATCAAACCATGACTTTCTCAAAAGCCATAGAAATTGATAGAGAAAATGAACTAAGCATCGCAAAAGTAAGAAAACTCAAACCCTAATTTCTTCCCTGGAAAACGCCTCAAAACCATCTCGCTGGTTATTTGTAGGTGCGGCAAAGACTCCTACTTGGACCCTTCAAGCAAACTCCAAAGGCCCCAATCCAATATCCACCAATTCCCAAATCCAACAACCTAGCCATTTCTATAATATGTCTGCCCAGGCACTTTCCTGTATACCAGTAGCAGCAGCTCAACCAACTACTTCACAAACAATCAAATTACTGAACCAGGACCCTCCTTGCCGTTTGCAAAGCTAATATGAGTTGCCCTGATCGATAATACTACTGTTGCTTTTAATCCAGGTTCATAAGAGTCCCTGAACTTGTCACTCCTTTCACTTCCAACCTAAACAACAGTGAGCCATTCATGCTTCCGATTAACACCATTGCTCCATCCACTTTCAACCGTCTTCCATTCTCTGAATTTCTACTCTGACCGATGCAACCAGTTCAACTCAAACCATGTCTGCAGATCCGCATACAACCACCACCAGCTGACCCCAGCTTTGATTTCATGGCATTCTTCAAGAATTGATGACGTATCCATTATCTTCTTAAAGCTCTCAACTAACCACTGCCAACAAAATCAATTACAATCAGTCAATGACTAACTCGTTTTCAACTGAATTTTGGCTCAACAGAATTAATGTTGGTGTTGATAATGAGAGAAAATTCAAACTCAGTTGAGATAAAAAAAAAATGTTGCAGTCATGAACATCTCCATCAGCAGCAAACCCATCTTCGTTCACTCTCACCACCTGTACCGCCACCAATTAATCCCCCAAACTCAGTTGGGTTAACAAACCCCAAATCTGTTCCATTCTCCCTGTTTTCTCAATGGAGTTCCAACCTTAACTCGAAGCTCAAAAACCACAGCAGACTAGTGTCTCTTCATTTAATTTCAAAACCCTCAAAATTCAGACCTAATTCGCATCTCAAATGAAGCCAATTTCTTCTCAATTTAATACCACGAGCTACAATTGATCCAAGCTTGGATTGCATACAGAACCCCCCTGATTCCTTCTTCATTTCCATCTCAAATTCTAGATCAGACCCACATTTCAGACCACCAAACATCACCAGCCATCTTCACTTCCTTGTTGCTGTCACATCGAGATGCCAAGATTAATGCAAATTCGCATGAAACAACTCCCAGAAATTCAATCACACCACCATCCACTCCCATTCGGTAAAACTGCTGTTAAAACAAGCCTAGCGTTTTTAGGGGCCACCCCAAAGGATTTAGGGGCCATCAATTTATACCCAGCCAAAGACTCTAGTTAAGGGGTACCCTATATGATATTGAAGTTACATAAATGCCCTTTATGGTAAAACTGTATGAAAACCAAATCAAAAACAATTCTACTCATTTCAACTCTTCTTCTTCCAGTTTCCTATTATCTTTCGATTGTGGAAGAAAAAAAAAAATTCCGCTCCAAAGTCAAATGGCCCCAATTAGGTAAGAATCTATCATTTTTGGGGTTTATTTCGCTTTAATTCGGCGAATCGAGAAAAAATAATTCTAGGGTTTTCGGTTATTTATCCAGATTCGGGCGATATTCATGCTCCTTTACTTCCGAATGTAGTCGTGTTCTTCATTTCTCAAGAACATCGACAGTATTCGGGAGAAATATTTGATGGTTATCGGCCGAATATTGTTGGTCATATCTTCCTGGATACAAACTGGTAATAATCGGTAGTTTAATGAATTTTTTGTCTCCCGAATATATTTAAGTAGACACACAGTATTCGGAAGTACACTCACTACCGAATATATATATATATTGAAAAATCTCAAAATTTCTGATATAGGAAAAATCCCATTTTGGGGCCAGTATTTATTCGGAAGACAATATAATGTTATATACTTCCGATTATTTCAATTTCAAAATTTGAAAAGTATAAGTTTTTCCCAAATTCTGATTTTTGGGCCATCGTACATTCGGGACTTTACAAAACAATTATTCTCCGAATATAGCAAGTTCAAAACAAACCACGCCTTGGCTCTAGGTGGTTCCAAGGGCCAATATAGAATGTTAGACAGCCCATATTCGGAAGTTTGGGTAACTAATTATACTTCCGATTATTTCAATTTCAAAATTTGAAAAGTATAAGTTTTTCCCAAATTCTGATTTTTGGGCCATCGTACATTCGGGACTTTACAAAACAATTATTCTCCGAATATAGCAAGTTCAAAACAAACCACGCCTTGGCTCTAGGTGGTTCCAAGGGCCAATATAGAATGTTAGACAGCCCATATTCGGAAGTTTGGGTAACTAATTATACTTCCGATTATTTCAATTTCAAAATTTGAAAAGTATAAGTTTTTCCCAAATTCTGATTTTTGGGCCATCGTACATTCGGAACTTTACAAAACAATTATCCTCCGAATAATATAGTCGTGTGTAGAAATACCAACTTAATCGGTAGATAAGAATTTAAGTTTTCCACCGAATGTCTTATTCGGAGGTAATACGTGTATCGTTAACAACCGATTGTAGTGCACCAATGATACGAAACCGCAACGGCCATATTTTCAGAAACCTCAACGGCCATATTTTCAAAAATTAGATCCGTTGGAACTCTAATCTATATAAGGAGGGTAACCCCTCTCAGTTATTATTGAGTAACAAATCTGAATGAAAAACCTTTTCAATGGCAAGTCCATCATCAATCGACAACATACTTCGAAGATGCAAGCGAACAACTACATCAATTGCAGCAAGGGAAGAAGAAATACAAAAAAGGAACAAACAACCCAAAAAAATTAAACCATCGTTAGTGGCAACGAAGGAGGAGGAAGAGGAAATCAAGGCTAAGAAGCGAGGTCAAGAACAATTCCATCATAGAGAAAGATTAAAACAAGTTGAGGAAGAGACCGAATGGATAAAAAATTATTACATTGTGAAAGATCTACCCAAAGAACAGCAGGACGATCGTATATTTTGGATTAACGTTTCATTGGGTCATTTTGTTGGTAAGTACAAGAAGCCACGCCACAATTATGAACCATCCCATGTTTCTTCAAGGGTGCACCATGTTATAAAATTGTGCACCGAGTACAACCGTATTCTTGCTAGGCACAGAGACGACAGGTTTGCGGCACAAGATGCTTATTCCAAGTGGAGAGGAGAGTCATTTCTACATTTCGAAGCCGCGTTGATTGTTGCATCTCGGACTGGGAAAAAAGAATAACATGTGATGTTTGAGTGCTGTAAATTCAAATTTTTAATATTAATCGGCGGTTTGATAAAATATGGAATTCCCGAATATGATTAATCGTATTGAAGTGTTATAATACTGTTGTTCCGATTACATAGTTTCAAAAAAAATTATAACCATTCCTCGAAAAAAAACGATCAAACATCGTCATCATCCGAGGGGATCAATTCGAGTAACTCAGCGGGAAAGTTGTTGTCCATAACACGATCCAAATCAACCATGTTGGACTCATATTGTTTCACCCAATCCTTGCAATGGTTCATCGGGAAGTAATCGTGCCACTTACTCAACGGAGGTAACGGACAATCTTTCTTTACTCTTAAACCGATAAAATGCATTTCATTCACAAATGCCATTACGATTCTTCTATCTTTAACCGACTCGTCGCAAGCCGTTCTTGTGGGTGCAAACGTCATGCTAAGTCCATACATAGGAGGAACGAAGAAATGTACCACGCAATTCAAAACGTCCGCTAGGAGATATCCAAATTTAGGCATTGTCATCCAATACTTGGATCCGATTGTCTTCAATCCCTTTCGACACTTCACACACGCAACTAAGTCTTTGAACTCTTGTTCTTTGTCGTATCTATCTCCTCGCCTCATCATCTCCATATAAAAACCCTTGTCCTTCACTAGTTGTACCGCCATCTTATTTCTTAAATATTGGCATTGGGTGACATCTTCGATATCCGCCTCTCTAAAGTAACCCATTTGTTCCGTAGCAACGTGAAACCCACAATTTCCATCCCCATCAACCTCGTCGGTCGACAAAACAAATGGAATGATAAGTGGAGGGAGTTGTTCCAAATACTCTTTGTATATTGTATATGTGGATCGATTTGGTCTTCCATTAAGATCTCTAGGGCAACGAAGAGTACCTTTGTCCTCTTTTATAGTAAGAATTTCCATTGGTTGGGTTTGTTGCGAGGCGTTCATTTTCTCAACAACTTCTTCGACAACATTGGGTTGACTTACTTGAGAAGGATCTGTAGAGATCTTTGGCCTTACTTGTCGGGTGGTTGGTCCACTTTGATCATTTCTTGGACGACCTCTTTTCTTAGGTTCCGGCTCATCTTCAAATTCGGCTTCCGAACACTCGTGCCTAGACAATATTCTTTTATTAGACAAATACTCCTTCAACTCTTTTCTTTGGATGGTCCTCGACACTTCGGTGTTCGGCCTACCGGTGTTCGGCCTACCAGTGTTCTTTTGCTTAATAGGTTCATCACCTCCCTTAAACAAGGGTGAAGGGCTTCCTCCAAATTATGCATCAATATTTGCTTTTTGGTGCCGTTTGATGTAGCGTAACGCTCGGCTATTCGTGCATACAATTCCGACTCGAAGAAATACGGACCATCAACTACCAGGGTGTTCGGAGTGAAATTTAATTGCTTCCAAAATGGGTGAATATCATCGATGTCAATCACTTCAACATACCTACCCAACTTATGACGACATGGGAGTCCAATACCAATCATATCCTTGCAAACACAAACCGTATTCTCGTCATCATAAGTTTTATATAACTTCAATTGTTTCATCATGCGATTTATTGCCCATCTTGAAACTTTATGAACAACTCCCCTTAGAAGCAATTTTTCCTTAATATGTTCCATCGGGAATTGGTGTACACTAAATTGCATACATTTCCTAATCTTTACGAGATCACGATTGGTGAATTCATGGATTGCTTCTTGGATCGACACAACTCCATTTTGACTAAAAATTAGTATTTTCTTTAGTCGACCATGAGACCCCTCCGCAATGCTTGTCGCCTCGTTCTTGAAGTTATGATATTCATATGTCCATGCAAACACAAACCTCTCCTTAATCGTTAACCATTGTGTTTTACAATACTCAACCGGTTTTGGGTAGTCCGTGCTGTATTCATCCTCAAATTTCTTCCAGTTACATTCGTAAATTTCCTCGGTCATCGACCAAACTATTTTGTCCCATGCTTTCATAAACATTTTCCAAATTATTCCATCCTCCTTCCACTTTTCTTCAAATAGCATATCCTCTTCCTTACGTTCTTCCAAGGTTAATTTACTAATGCGCTCATCCTCTTCCTTTGACCTCTTGGTACCCTTCCTTGGTCTTTTAGCTTGGAAATGATGATGGCAATTGATTTTGAGATTGCATTGAATGTGCCACGTACATTGCAAGTTTTGGGCTTCCGGAAACACTACCGCTATTGCATGCATTAAGGCTTGATCGTTATCCGTTACAATAACCCTTGGAAAATTATCACCGTTATAAATGGACCTCAACGTCTCCAACATCCAAATGAAACTCACATTGTTCTCATGATCCATTAAACCCCATGCAATCGTAAACGTGTTTTTGTCCGAAGTATGGCAAGCAATGTTCAACAACGGCATGTTATACTTGTTTGTCTTATAAGTAGCATCTATCAACAAAATTTGATGAAAGCATTGAGCCAATTGGATCATTTCGGGATGTGCCAAGAAAATACGAACCACTATACCATCCTTTTCTTCCCTTCTCAAGGTGTAGCCGTGTAACTCCGCTAACCACTCCGATTGTTGCATGACCGTTCTACCATCCCAATCAGTCCTTTTGATCGTAGCTAGGGCCGACTTAATTGTAGACAAAGAAGACAAGTTGTCGGGATCGTCCGCCTTTATTTTACTTAAGATCACACTCGCTTTTTGGATCCGCATAGACCTCACCGTCTGCAATTGATGTGGTTTTAACTTGGCAACCATTACATGTCCAATTAAATCCAACGGATCATCATGGTTGTGACAACCGTTATCAACTTTATACATTTTATACTCTTTACCTTTAATACCATCGGGCTTATAGAAGACAATCTTAAATGGGCATCCTATCTTCTTGGTATTGCTTCGGAATTTCCTATTCGTCTTCCGTATGTACTTACTATTCTTTCCCTCGTGACTCTTTCGCGTCCCACCTCGCTCACAAATCATTTCAAATCGAGTGTCACTAACATGATTATTTTGAACTACCACGCACATGTTATCTTTTGCCTTGTTCATAAGCCATTCCTTTGCCTCCTTCTTACTTCCAAATGTCTAAACGTGCATAAAACAAAACAAACCTAATAAGCATAACCATTTAACATATAAATTTTGAAAAAAAAGAAAAAAGTAGTAATGAGTATACCAAATCGTTTGCATAGTATAGGGAAGTGTCGGGCCTCAAATAGAAGTCATCAACAAACTCTTCAACGACCTGCATATGAAAGCAACAAATTATTATACAATAATCGGAGGTTATTAAATAAGTCAAACTTCCGAATATTCTATATTCGGAATCCTATCGGTTACCCAAAACACCCGATCTATGCAAATGAATGTACACAGTTTACTGAGTGAAAAAAATGATATATTCGGAGGTAATTAAATAAGTCAAACTTCCGAATACTTTATATTCGGAATCCTATCGGTTACCCAAAACACCCGATTTATGCAAATGAATGTACACAGTTTACTGAGTGCAAAAAATGATATAATCGGAAGCTAAAATATATAGTAAAACAGACGAATATAAATAACCGGGAGATAACTTTAATCGATAAACATCCGATTTTCAAGTTTTCGGAAATTTTATTTTGAGGCCACTGTTATATTCGGCAGTCAAATAATGTTAAACTATTACCGATTGTAAAGGATAAGAATACTGAGTTTTGAAATTTTCTGAGGAATTCGTTTTTGGGGCCATTCGGAGGTAAATAACTCTACATAACTACCGAATGTAGATATTTTTGGAAAACCAGTTTGGGGTTTTTCTCATATTCGGCAGTAAACTAGTATCTTTTAACTACCGAATATACATATTTGGTACTCAGTGTGTTATATTCGTAAGTTTAATCTAGAAATTATCTACCGAATCTGGGTAGTTCATGGCATTCAATGCATGCAATAATCGGTTTTTCTTGTTTACAAAAGCACACAAACGCATGCAAATCGAGTATTTGAGTTTCTTAACACAATACCTGTGTTTTACATGCATCGTTAGCATCAATATCATGCGATTCTCCATTTTCTTCCATGAAAGGGTCGTCTATGTTTTCCTCTCCACAAAAGTTTGGATCATTCAACATATACCCCAAATCGTCTTCTCTAAACGGTCGTGAACCCTCAACATTTTGTTCTTCGTCATGATTCTCACCTTCTTCTTCGTATCCATCCATTTTTGTAGTGATAAAATGGGTTTTCTCTTTTTTTCCTTCACCTTCTTCTCTATAACTCTAACAACTCAAAAATTAAAAAGAAATGGAAAAAATGAAACACAAATCATTCTAATACTGCATCGACTACAATCAGAAGTATGGGAACGATTTTGGCTTCCGATTGCATTCGGAGGGTAACAATGTTATCATATCCTCCGAATATATAAAGGTAATTTCGCCATTACGAATTACGCGAGATAAGGGCTGGCTACATTTTCCCTTTGGGTGACCTTTTTTGTTTTATTGTTGGCCCCTAAATCCTTTTGAGTTGCCCCTAAAAACACCAGGAAAACAAGACCTCTGTTTGATAAGAAATGCAGATTTCTTTTGCTTTGAAGAAGAGGATAATATTCCATACACAATTGTGTGTTGGAGGAATTGGCCACGTATCCCATTTCTCTCTAGTTGCTGATGGGCCGGGCTCGTTTACACAGGCGACTTTGTAACTCCCTGGCCATGAAGAAATGTAGCCAAGCGGGTGGTCTTTGTGTGTTAGCTTGACGGCCCACAACTAATTGAGCCGTCCTTCCCTTGTGTCTTGAGTTATATTGTCTCAAACACCATTTAGTACCTCACTCAGCCATTTATTCTCTTGGTGAACGGATTTCATTTGTAATTCCTGTAAATGACTTAAAACAGTATAATTAGCTAACTTACGAGATCTAGCTAGTGTAAATGTGGGTATAAAAGTGTCGCACTTATGTGCTTATCAAAGCACATCTTCAAAGAGGAGGTTGATCCACAATAGCTTCAACTGGGGACTGAAGGAGTACACAAGAATCCTCTCCTAATCAGAACCCTTATACTCTCTGAACAACCATTCAAAGAAGTAGTTCAATCTTTGATCGAGTATATCTGTGAAATTGCGCTATCTGTCTAAGGCACCAAGGAAATACATGTTCACAACACTTAATTACATTGTGTCAGACGTTTGTCCATCCCGGAAATACTCCTTGAACCTTCATCCACAGATAAGGAGATGCACTACTGGGGACTACTTACAACATTCCATCTCAAAGGAAATAAATTCGAAGGAATGTTGATCGACGCTGACACCTCCTTCAACATGATTCCACTAAAAACCCTCAGATCCACAGGCATCACTCAACAAGAAGCTACTCGTGATCCCATCAGAGACCGTGAAGGACCGCTCCTAAATACTTATGGCTACATCACTCTCTAAGTGAACATAAGTTCAGCCTGGACAGAAACCCAGTTTCACATAATCAGGAAGATCCATGATATGACATGTTCTTCAGACGAGCGTGGATCCATTCTGAAAAAATGGGTACTGACAAAGCGCCCTTGGTTGTACATCTCTCCAACGAAGAAAGTTCTGATCCAGAAGATTTGGCAAACATTCCATCATCAGAGAACTTGGAGGAATTTCGAACTTTGACGAGGTTGAAGCAAGAACCTGCAAAATATGCATAGACATTCATCAAGAGGTTCCGCACTCAGGCAAGTCTCATTCCTTCCATGTGTATGTAATTTATTTCCTCACATGCTATCCCAGCATGGGGACTCAATTCTGCTAGCAACTCTCCAAGACGTTATGAATGGTAGCTTCATCGCATTAGTGTTTTACCAAGTGGTTGAATCTGACATTTCTCTGAATCGAGAACTGAGACATTCATTACTGAGATGATGTCCAAGCATGAAAAAGAACACTTTGGGCGTTTCTCCATAGCCTTGCGAGAGTGTCCATATGTGCCACAAAATCAGAAAGCTCTTATGTTTGCGCAAGTGTTGAATCCCACTACTGCAACGAAAGGAATGCTGAATCAACAGAAGATAGTTGGGGCCGAGATGATAAAACCTAAGACATGCTCAAGGGATATGACGCTTCAACTCTCAAGCATCTAAGAAGCCTTCAAATTGTACTCCCAATCAAAGAGTACACCTTCGATAATGATGCATCTGGCTTCAACACAAATATCTCGATGATGACACGCTGATTCAACAACAGCACGACCAAAGTGTAACTAAACCACAATCGATAAGTCTTCATTATCCCATGATAATACTTCTAAAGCATATGCAACATCATTCATCCATGGATGGAAGAAACTCCTCAACATACACTGGGGACTTAATCTTATTGGAGAAATTGATTCAAATCTATTTCAATAAATATTATCCACATAACAAGTTGTTGCAACCTATGTGATTTCATGAAACTTCATCAACGGGACCTCTCTACATCACAAGCTCTTGCACGACTGAGGAACTTCCTCTCTTCACCGGTCATATTCAGAATGAAAACCACTGCTGCTATCTGCCGCAGCAACATCAATTCCCTGACAAAACCACTTCACGGTAAAGTCATAATGTTCAGGAGAATTTGGGTTAAACTCCCAGTACACCTTCATCTTAAGAATGCTCAACCCATCAACTAGTTCGTGAATGCAAAGGCTCACTGGATGGAGGAACAAAGATTATATTGATGATCATGGTTCTAGCCTTTTTGGTCTCTGGAACAACTCCAACTATAATATCGGCATCAACAAGGATATGTGGAGGAACTCCATTCATGGTCTCAACATCAACAATAATTTCTGGGAAGAATTCAATCGTGATCTCAGTATCAACAACAGTCTCAGGCGCAACATCCATCTTCATCAATTGTCTATTCTCTGAATCGTTACTCGATGAATCGTATTTCTTCAAACCCTAATGATTCATATCAAGTTGTTTAAACAAGAAAACATGTTCACGTGAAAGCCTTCCCAAAGCTTGCAGGACGGGCGGGCACAATCCCAATTCTTCTACAAGATGTTTTCATCATCTCTACAAATGAGATACAACATACTTCAGTCCATGGGTTTAAAAAAATACCAATGGGTGAGGAATGGGACGATGCTTCCTCAACAAAATATGTTCTTCTATGTCTCTTCCACAACATACCAAAAGGGTGCATCAATCGGACATACTACCTGAAAGATATGGCATTTACCGTCAGGTCTATGAAATCTGAAAATTTTGTACGGGATTACAAATTACAAATGTGGATGCTTCGTTGGATGACCTCTGGAACTCCAAATTGAGTAATTCTTTTCTCATGTGATAACTCAGTCTCTTAGTTTCAAAATTTGGGATCAAGCATCGAATTCCGACGTCGTATGAGGTTCCTACAGCTTCTAGAGCATACAACATGCAAGCAGCAATTCTCCGACGGGATTCATAACTTCCATAGTCGGTCGGTGTCCACCAGGTCTTTCCACTGAGTCCTTCATCAATGTATCTAAAACTTCGACCACCTAGGTATTTACATTAATTTTTATACCCAGTCCTCTATCTAGGTCTTGCCAGAAGAATGGAAAATGAAAGGGAGAGATTTAAAAAAATACTGGGGACTGATGGTCCGCTAATCATGACGATCAATTTCACAAGTCCGAGACTCGTGGCGCCGGGCTCTCCAGTGTTAATCATTCATCGTAAAATTAATTCTATCACCGGGACATGCAACCATGGTCATTACATCACCCCCTCTTGATAGAAACCTCAGTTATGGTTCCATGACCAGGATTTCAGAAGTGATGTTTTTACGACTGACGGAAACAAGATGGCGCTGTAAGCACCATGATCATGTATCAATCAAGGGGTCATGATCTCAAATGAATCGATGACATTAAAAATCCTTCACCAACTGTTCAAGACACAAGCGAATGGTCTAAAGACACAACGAGAGTGTTTTACAACAAGCTCGTCTGATATGATTTTACACTGTCCCTCACAAAGAAGCAAGCTGGAAAAGAAATGGTGAAGAATATAGGGATGAGTCATATACCATTCTCTTTGTATGGATGTCATCTACAGCATATACAAAATTCACATCAATTGGAGAAACGAGCAAAAAGATGTGGCCAAAACTTTGGGCTATATGATAGCTGAAAATTTTCAGAAAACATCTTGGAAGTTTACTGTTTCATAGATTTCGGCTCTTAATCTTGCTCAAAATCCGAAAAGCTTATTTGGAAAAGATTGGAAATTTTCTGAGGATGAAGAAACATAGGTAGATCATGAAAATCCGACATCGGACGAAGATTCTACAGCATTTTCAATGAAGACCTGACTTTTGAATTTTCTGATGACGAATTATGACGAAATTCTTCATTCATCTACATATGAATCAGAATCTACGCTTTCCGCGCGAGATCGGACTTCATCTTCAGCCGCTAGTCTCATTTGCTGAAGCCGGCGGCGTTTTTCCGATAAGCTGCAAGCCTTTCATCTTCAACTTTCCTTTTCAGTAATAACTCATCTCGTCCATGCTTATCTGCTGCATCCGCTAAGGCTAAAAAAGCATTTATTCGGACGACTCCCAGATGATGATCGATAAACATACAATGTGTCAGCTTTCCAGCGTCTCTGAAAGGATGATTCACCTCGGCATGAACATCTGCAGAAGTCTTCATATTTGACTTATATTTCTGGAGCGTTCCCCGGAAGAACCAGAAGGGAAGTTGTAACTGGAAGTCACCATTATCTGAGACGAAAGGCATGGAGTCATGGATATACCAATAACAAACACGCAACAAAAATGGTAACCATCCAACTCTTACCCATATACAATTTCACTAGCTGTAGTGATTATAATCTAAAGAATTTGTTCGCTCCTTCAAACATGCAAAGACGAACAAAATTCGTTATTCAAAACCATAACGTGATTTTCATATAACTGTGAACAATTCGCGAAACTTCCATCATTGAACAATTCACATAATTTTCACCATGTGAGCGACTCCCACCGAATGAACACTCATTGATTTTAAGCATACATTATCAGATCACAAAATCCATGCAAACAATATTTTATCAAAAATTGTTTACTTCTAGCAATTTCTGAAAATCAAAATTTCATTTCACATAAATTTTCACTGTGCGAACATTTACTGGTTTTTCAAAAATTGGACAGATGTCCATTCTACAATTGTGAAAACTCACATACAGACATTATTTTACCGTGAATAATTGTCTACTTTCAGTTGTTCAAAATCAAAACATTGATTTTACAAAATATATATTTTAACGTGAAACTCACGTAACTTTGAAAGTATATGTATATATTGTTGCTTCCTCTCGCGAGCATTTGTCTTTGAAACGAGAGTATATTTTCAAAGATTTCTGAAAGCTCGAAGATAAAAAAAAATTCATGAAACCTCATAAACAAATTTTTTATTACTAACAGACGCAAGTCTATTCAAAAAAAAAAAACTTTTCTCTAGTACGAGCATCCACCTTTGAAACGAGAGTTTATTCCATTTTGTGAAATTTCACATATATAAAAAATAAAAATTTCAGTTTTTATGAAAACTCATAGACAAAAATTTATCATTAGACTCAGGTCTATTTTGTTTGTTTCTTAAACTAATAAACTAACGAACGTCTTTTCTTAAAACAAGAATTTCCTTTTTGGGTCTGGGCCCACAAACGCTAAACCTATCAAAACTGAACGTTTGTCCGACCAAATCAGCGGTGCCTCATCTCTCCATGCTCATGGGATGACACTCTATCATACTATCAGGTCCTCACCTGAACATTTGTTCGTACATGACACCATTGGAGAAAATCGGGGATTCTGAACATACCTTTGTCCAACTGAGTTCAACCACTGATCTTGTCGACTGAAAAATCACCATCTAATGCTTACCGCGGAACATAACTGTCCCTCACTAAGCAGGGGACTTAATATTGATGGTGGATTTTCAATAAAGGTCAAAATCGTAAAATCATGATACTGCATGTTTCTGACACGGATTCAGGAACGCATGTGATGATTCATATTTTACGAGCCATGATGCATATGTCACGCGAAAGACCTCCCCGGAGCATTCTATGCTGCTCATTTCATCATGACCTCTATGTAGAATAACGTAATTGGGGGGTTTTCCGTAAGATTGAGAGCAACAACGCCTTCAGGACGTCGGTGACTCGTTGTTCCCTGACTACATAGAGAGACCCACCTTTACATAAAATAATGAATAGGCGGTTCTCCGTAAGATTGAGAGCAACAACGCCTTCAGGACGTCGGTGACACTCACTGTTCCCTGACATGTAGAGAGACCGTGTATAGATCCAGGAGGTTCTCCGTAAGATTGAGAGCAATAACGCCTTCAACACTTCGGCAACACTCGTTGTTTCCTGACTATGCACCTTTCAGAATGGGTATGACGCTTTAACTGGCTAATATCCCTTCTGTGATAGATTAATCTACCGTGACATTCACCACTGAATTCCTAGAAGATAATCTATTTTATCTCATTACTCTGAATTCATGATCGAATCCACAGCTGATCTCATGTAATGGTAATAAATAATCTCATTACTCCAATTTCATGATCGAGTCCACGGCTGATCTCATGGAATGGTAATAGATAATCTCATTACTATGATTTTATGGTCGAATCCACGATCCCATGGAATGGTAATACTCGTTTTATTATTCCGAATTCATGGTTGAATTCACGGCTGATCCTATGGATTGATAATAAAAAACTACTCACTTTTATTACTCAGTTTCATGAATCATTCTCTACTGAATTTCATAAATTAGTAATAAATACTCGACAATCGGGCATCTGGACTATTATTGAGTAAGCCCCATCAAATGGTGAAGTGTACTCAATAATGATGCATGAACGAGCACCCGAATGCACGAACGAGCATTCGAAAATATGGAAAAACAAGAATCCTAAACAAAACAGGGGACACAAAATAATAATAATAAAAAGAGGCGCTCATGGGCCGGGCCCACCAGCTGGCCAGCCGACCGTGCCCTAGCCGTGGTCGGTCCCATGCCTCTTCTATTATTTTTCCTTATTTTGTTATTTTCATGTACTCATGAAAACTCCTTCATTCTAGCAACTTTCCTTGTTTGAGCAAAACTCACGGTTTCATGAGAAATAATAACATAAAATAGGGAAAACTGTCGCGGGACCGGGAGACCTAGACAGCCGGCCATGCCCTGGCCGTGCCCGGTCCCACACCTTGCAATCCCTTATCTCTCATAATTATTATTTCCCTAATCTCATGAAACTCCTCCGTTTCAACAAAAATCATGGTTTCTCCTTAGTTTCACGGATTCATGAAAAATAATAATTTAAAACAGGGAAAGGTGTCGTGGGACCGGGATACCTGTCCAGACGGCCATGCCCTAGCCGTGACTGGTCCCACACTTTACAATCCCTAGTATTTCATAATTATTATTTTCCTCATCTCATGAAACTCCTCAGTTTGAGCAAAAATCATGGTTTCTTCATGTTTTCTCAAATATTGCTCAAACCATCAAAAGCCAAAAGTCAACATGGTCACACGACTGACTAGGATACTCACGAAAATATATTAAAATATTATTATTTTAATATTCACGAACATACTTGCTCATTCGAGCAAAAAATCAAGAATTTCAGTCAAGATCAAACTCTTCTGAAAATCCACAATATTGCTCAAACGCACACCAGAAAATACCGAAACTCTATATAGGGACATTATGGTGACACATGCATACTCCCTTGACCGACCAAGGACGGACCTAAGGCTTGCAAAGAGTCGGTCCCACACATGTTCACAATTTTGACCTAATTTTGTCAATTACTCATATTGGGTCTCAAACTCTTTCCAACCGACTTCGAATTTGCTCAAACGACCATCATTGGTCCCGTGACCACCAGTGGTCTGTCCCATGACCTCCTGATCGGTCCCTCACTCCTCCATAAATTAGGTTTTACCACCTAATGCTCAATTGAGCACTATTTCAATAAATGATGAAACCGGCATTTAATTATCATTCTTTCACCAACTGTCCAACTAAGGACCCTGGTGCATGCTCACTCGACCACTCGGGAGCCACATGGATGTCCATCATCCCATGTGGTCGGTCCCTCTATCACTCATGACTTATTTTCAGCGATTCATCAATTGATGAACAATTGATCAAAAATTAGGGTTTCGAATAAACTCTCCACAAATCATCATTCTGAGCAAAATTCAAACACTAATAAATTTATGTTGATTCATCAATCAACATCTGGATTAATTATATAATATTCGGTAGTCTGCCAATATTTTAATTAATATTTTATTGGGTCACGTCACCAATAAATAATTCGTCGAATTGAGCAATACTTGCTCAGTTGCTCGAATATTGATCCAACTATCAATATTCAGTAACTTATCAGTAATTCGTCGAATTGAGCAATACTTGCTCAGTTGCTCGAATGTTGATCCAACTATCAATATTCAGTAACTTATCAGTAATTCGTCGAACTGAGCAATATTTGCTCAGTTGCTCGAATGATGATCCAATTATCAATATTCAGTAATTCGTTGAATCGAGCAATACTTGCTCAGACGAGCAATATCAACATAAGAACACGCATGTTCGATCCATGAATCACTGAGTATTCGTCACTCATGCTCAATTCAAAAAAAAAACCTAGACTCATTGTCTAATCAGTCAACAACTGACTAACTAAATACATGTTTGTCATGCAGACTCCACGATTCGTGAGAAATCAATCACGTCACATGGGGGATATCAATTAGGATCTTGGTCTGGAGGCCTACGGCACGTGGATTCATCCACGATGAGAAATGTGAGTAAGTCATGCAACGGTTGAAGGAGTTAGCAAAGTAGTGGGTGGACGGTTAACCAAGTCTCCACACAACCCGGAACTGGTTTCACCACGATCTTCCACTTTCTCACTCTTTCACTCATGAAACCGTCACACTTACTGGATCAATGTGTTCACTATTCTGCCAATATAAATAAGTCTCTGGATCTACGATTGAATGACAACAATTTTTCGAGCAATCATTCTCAAAAAATTCCATCAATCGACCAGAACTGATTCGAACTCAACAGTTCATCAATTTTGCAGAAGCCTTCAACACATCCACAATCCTTGATCATCATTGATCCCACACAAAAATTAGGCCTTTTTGCACCTGTGCAAATATCTCGAACCCTATTGGTCGATGCCAAACCTAGGAAAGCTAGGAAACTAATCCGCCATAGAGATAGTAGGAGCAAAGTCCTACCAGAAAACAAGAAATAAAAAAGGAGTCGTACAAAATAGGAGCCAAAACAAAAGGAGACGTGTCCATGTCACATGGCCGGCCAGTTTAGGCACCACCCGCAGATGGCCACGCCCCATGATGCTTGACCGCCCCCTCCTTCCTATCGACCAATCAGGTCGCTCTAAAGCCGCCACGCTCACTATAGATGTGGCCACACCCCCATGATGCTTGCCGGCCCTCCTCTTTCCCATCGACCAATCAGGTCGCTCTAAATCCGCCACATGCACATGGGATGTGGCCGGGTCCATACATTTCGGCCCTCTTTCCTATCGGCCAATCAGGTCGCTTTAAATGTGCCACACGCACTTAGAATGTGGCCAGGCTTTGTCGGCCCCCTACTTTCCACCGGCCAATCAGGTCGCTCTAAACCCGCCATAGTATTAAAAGGGAAAAATTACACCGGATGGCCGCAATGCCAATTAGCATTCCAAACCGTGCCAGCATGCTAATGGCATGCCAGACATTGCATTCCGCGCCAAACATGCTAATCGGCATGCCAAACGCGTCATTCCGCGCCAACATGCTAATTGGTATGCCAACGTGCCACAACAAGCGCGGCTACGTGGTAGCTCACTTTTTTATCGTGGCCAACACCATAACAAACCCCAATTAGGGTTTTATGATCAAAACACGACTTTTGCTTCAATGTCATTAGTCGAAACCCTAATTTCTGGTCGTGGCCCAAATCACGTTACTCTGGCCCCACAACATGCCACGAGCCATGATGTGCCCAGGGAACCCGAAAAATGGCGCCATGTCGTGGCCACCATGGTTATCCTTGTGCCCGCGGTAATTCCCACATTATGGCCCTGTTATAATTCCTTTGGCGCAAGCACTGCACAAAGAATGTCACCGTGCCGCAGCCACATGCCACACGCGCTAATTAGGGTTTTGGCATGCCAAACCCTAATTTAGGTAATGTTGTTACGTCAACCATGCCAAATAATGCTACCTAGGGAATTAAGTTTAATACGGCAACCAGAGCCAATGTTGTCGATCCTTGGATCCAACACCAATATGCCAAATACATAACGACCGCGGCAACGTCAGGCGTTATTCGCGCCACTATGCCACTGGTATATGCCAAACGCGCCACTATGTCACTGGCATGTGCCACACACGCCACTACGCCATCACCAGGTGCCAATGAGATGTGTCCATAATCAACGACCACCTTTTCTCATAAACTGCAATCACGACCGTCCAACTTCTCCACGGAGTTAACCGGCCCATAATAAGTCTCAGATGCACACACCATTTTCCAGCGGCAAGTTTTATGGCTTGACTTGCCACAGCATGACCATCCGCCACCTAGATGGCGCACCATTGATCAGAGTAATTAGGTCTTGCACACAAGACCCACTCAACAATCTGCTGCACATTTTCCATGAAAATACTCGAGACATCAAACATGTCACAAACTGGGGGATGCTCATCAGGGTATTGGTATGGCGGTTTACAGTGTGCACCGTGGAACACGCCCATTATAAGAAAGTGTTAGGAAAGCGGGCAGTTAGTGGCGGCAAGGAGAAGTGGGTATAAACCAACCCGTTTTCCCCTTGATAGGGACGTGGTTTCTGGCACTTACACATTACCCCACTTCTCCATCACTCAATCACTCTCACTTCCTACGAGATCATGGTGTGTTCAATTATGACTTGGATAAATAGGTTTCTACCAATTTCGACCAGACAACATAGTTTTGGTTAACAACAACACAAGTATCCAGAAAAACACCAAAGAACTGATAGCTTACATTCCGCAAGCCAGTTCCATATTCTGATACAAGTCATAAAATAACCACACCTTCAGAATTAACCATTCTGGTCTCAACACCTTCTTCGCTTCCCTCCCTAAGACCAACCCTTCTCCTTCACTTTGTGACCGAAACAAGACTGGAACGACAATTTCTTGGTTTAGGCCAGGATTGTACAGATTGATCTCTCGAATCTAAAGTACTCCCGTGCAGTGCATTTGTTTAGGTCTAAATTCGTTTCTCAACAACACACCCAAATTTACCAAAACCAGCAGAAACAGTTTTTACCCCAAAACAACGCCTCTCTTTTATTTTTTTTATTACTCCCCCTGTCCTAAAATTTATGTCCTCTATTCTATTTTCATTTGTCCTAAAATACTGGCCTGCTTCTGTTTATAGTCAAACTCTCAAATATACCCTTCACTTTTTTATAATTATAAAATTATTTTTAAATATGATCAATCTAAAATGTTAAATGACATTTTCCTCGATAGGAAACAAATCTACTAAATCAATACATAAATATTTTTTATTTTATCTTCTATTTAAACATTTCTATAAATAATAAAATTACCAAATATGTATTTTTTTACATACCCCATAATCCATATATTCCTTTTAATTTTGGTAATAACAAAGTATTTAATAGGGGTAATTTTGTACACTCCTCCGATCTCCTTAATATCTTGACTTAGTCAAAGCGGACTAATAATTTAGGACTGAGGGAGTATTATTTTCCTTTTCTATTTCACAGGTTTCCTCGTTCGTCCATATTTTTGAATGCTCGTTTATGCATTTGGGTGCTCACTTATGTATATTTGGGTGCTCGTTCGTGCATTATTGTTAAGTACACTCACGCCATTTTCTGGGTTTACTCGGTGCTGGCCTAAATGCCCGAAAAATGATTATCTATTACTAATCCATGTAATTCAGTTGAGAATAAGCCATGAAACGGAGTAGTGAAATAAAATAGGTTATTTTCTAGGAATTCAATGGATGAATGTTGCGTTAAAATTAATCTATGAATGGATCTATATTAGCATGCAATACGTCTAGGAGCGTTTATTCAAAAATCGAGGTATGAGATGGTAGAGACATCATATTTGCTTCGAATATTAATTTTGTATAGTCATGGAACGTTGAGACATCCTAAAGACGTTAACGCTCTATACTAGCATGCAATATGTCTATTGTCTAGGAGCCGTCCAATTATCATCGATTCCTATACAGAAGTATTGATGAAATATGCAAAGTGTTGAAAGCTCAATTTAGAGGCTTTAAGGATCACATATTCATGCATGCTCTGAGAGGGTGTACACTTAGTCAAAGATTGTGAAATGAGCTTTCAGAATCCTAAAATATGAGTTTCACATACGTGTCTGAAGCCGTGTCAGAAATATGCCAGAACATGATTTTACGATTTTATCCTTTATCGAAAATCCACCATCAACAATCTTTCACAAATCCTAAAATATGAGTCTCACATACGTGTCTGAAGCCGTGTAAGAAATATGCAAGATCATGATTTTACGATTTTATCCTTTGTCGAAAATCCACCATCAATATTGATATACAACTACCATACTCTAATCCTAGTTCGAGACTTGAATTTAGTAGACTAGAAATCAAGATATAGTTTTGTACATATAACATTGACAACAAGCTTGAGATAATAAAACTTGGTAGTTTGACTGAGCGGTGCTCTAACAATCTCCCTCTTTGTCAATTTTAGTGACCAGACTATCGATACATATAGATTCAATAAAATAAACCTTTTAGCTCAATTTCCATAATGATTGATTTCTTGAATCTTCAACATCTGCTTGAATCCTTCGTACTTCAAGTGCTTCCATGGTCCTACATATGATCGTTTCATCACCTTTGTTGTTGATCACAATTATAGCTTTTCTAGAATGACAAGTCAATCTACTCAATAGTGCCTAGTATTTTTACCTACCTCAAAGTCAAATTGTACCAAAATTTTGGAGCAATAATACAGTGATATGTTTTCCCTCTTAGTCATTGTATCTTTTGCATAATAGGTAAAAATATACAGCTTGTAATTCACTCCCCATTACATAATGCTCAGAGAAGCCATATTTTATAGTAGAATACTACAAAATAATTCTCCCCTTTTTTTGTCAAAAAAAAGAGAGGCAAGGATGAAAGAAAATGGATCTTTATAAACTACAGAAAGGATTTATCGAGACTAAAGATAACATACCAACTTTTTAAGACGATTCCACTAAGTTTCATAACTTAGCATTTTCATCCAGGAGAGATAAAGGTACAGTCATCTCCTATAATTCCACAACTGCACTCTTCGCAAAGATATAACAATTAAGCTCAAGTTCAAAAATTGAACTCTTCCATATATTATGTCATATTAAAAGGAAATACATGAGAGACCTTTTTCTAACTACAACAGAAGGATTCTTGGAAATTAAAAAATTTAATTTGTATCCCAAATATTTTTCTCTCTTCTCTCCAGTTACGAACAAATAAGTTAAAAATAATGATCTTAAAGTTAGAGGCATCAAGAAACATCAATTCCATGAGAAAAATAACATCGATAAAATTTATTTTCTAGGACATTTACGAATAAAGAGCATAATTTGAGTGACATGACTTACATAAGAATTATATCTTCCCTAGCCATGTAATGACGTAGAGACGAAAGTTCTCGAACTTATTCCCCGCTAGTTACGGACTAAAAAAGGTAAGACGACAACTAATACCATCTCATGGAATCCCTGCACTATTTTCCCAAAGTGTAATACTGAGAAGATTAATATTGCAATTCGCAAAATAGTTTAGTCCTCTTTATCCATTTGCGAACAAAAAGAGTTAAGAGCTTAATCTATGAGAACATATGAAATATCTATTATAATCACCAGAAATATGTTAGCAAAGAACAAATCTCATAAAATAAATAATACACAAAATAATCAATAAAGACTAGGCATAGCAGTCATCTTCAAAATAAAAATTTTAACTAAATAAACTTCAATAATATATAGATGATAATATTTGAAGTAACTAATGTAGAACACCTAAATTGCTATAAGGAGTTAACTAGAAAGAAATAAAAGGATGCTAATTAGTTACTGTCAGAGGAAACATCATTGGTTTTGATACCTTTGAATTTATCTTTAATAACATCCACGAACTCTGCTGGGAAAATTTCTTCATTAAGAAGTTCATTGACACGAGATTTCACAGAACAAGATCATGGGAAACCTTTTTTCCACTCAGTTTTTGACATTTCTTGACCCTTCAAGGCTTCAACGACATTCTAGTCTGAAGTCTGATTGCAGGCTAAGGTCTGTAACGGCTTAATACAGTTTGGTGTTCAAAGTTGGATCAGGTCACTTTTTTTTTTTGCAGGTGCAGTTTTCGTTGTTAATAAAGCTTCTGGTGTTTTGTGTTTTTTATTTTCCGCATTACATTATTTTATCTTTATAATAGAAATATAACAAGTAATATGTATTCAATCTATGTAGTTTGAATCCTAATTAATTATAATCAATAACGATACTTGTTCATGTTGAATTCGTATCGTGAAAGATATATAACAAGTTTCATACTTGGCACAATTTAGATCCCCTTGATTTGGATACGACTACATTGATCTTGGATATTGATTTGTCGAATTGTCCAAGAACTCTTCTACGCAATCAGGTTCACAGTTTTATCAGTCTAGACATATTGATTGTGGAAAACTTTATATACATATATTGTTAAAAGATCTCTAATTTAGATCTATTTGCAGTTGTATTAGGTTTTTCCGAACGAAAAATTTGGTGGTATACTTGGTACCCTCGCATTTTTCATACTTTTTATATCTTGTAGTATAGACCAGCAATCTATCACTTGGTGGTTCTCTTCATAATCCGAACTTGATAGATTGTAAGCTAAGATTGTTTATCTTTGATAGTCTTTATATCTTAGTTGATCTAAACCGATATAAGGAGTTTATATTGATTACACGAAAGAACCTTTGTAACTCAACATATCTTTGATTAACTTTTTGATATGGAAGATTAATAGAGCGGTTACTGGAATAGATTAGTCCTTAACTATTTCGATCCAAAGGTGTTGAGTGATAGAAGTCTTCACAATGGGTGAAGCGACTTAACATAGTGGAATCTATCTTAGGACTCACGTGTGTAGACCAGATTCGCAGTAGGCACAGGGATAAAGAAGGAAATGAGTAACTTGGGTTAGTTACTTGGTCTCAACTAGACGAAGTTGGTCGTAATCTTTGTATAACGGCTTAATTCTGAGAATATCCAAACTACACTAGGTCCTTGGGTTTTTTCGCATTTGCGGTTTCCTCTTTAAGACAATCTTGTGTGCCGTTACTTTACTTTCCGCATTATAATTATTATTTTAGTTATAATTAAACACACTAGTACGTTAATCAAACTTTTGGTTTGGTCTCATTGTTGGTTTGGTTTCGTACTTTGACAATATACTAAGTGTACATCTTGTGGTTGTCATCTTCTTGACAGTTTATGTCTATAATAGATCACAGAAGGTGTGTCTTGAGTAGGTGGATATCGTAAATATTATGGTTTACTTGGTACCCTCATTATTTCACCTAGTTTTCGGCTTTCAATTTCTACCCAAAGCCTTATCTTTCAAAATTTAATAGCAACAACTTTTACTTCTTCTGAAGTCAACAACATCTCTTCAATCATCGTTTCTTTGTCACACAAACAACATATTTATCCCAACAAGACAAGAATTCAACATAAATCCATTCTTCTTAATCGCACCAAAATTTCAAACCCCCTTTTAATTATCGCCATCAACAACAGAATTAAACGACATAAATCATCTAGCTTCCAAATCCAGAAATTAACTCAAATCTAATCTCCTAGCCTTTAGAGTCATACCCAAAAACTAGTGGCATCAACCAATTCTTTCTTGTTCTCAAGACTCTGCTCAATTCGAAACTAACAGTTAATTTTTTTGTCTGAAATTGTTTCATCATAATATAATGGCCAAGTCAACAATATTAAAGTCATTGTAAACAAACTTTACTTTGTATGTTATGTTATGTTTTCAATGAATAATGACTTGAAAGAACAAATGATAGAAATAGAACAAGTCAAATCTGTAGAGTGTTCAAGTTCTTCATGTATAGCAAGAGCAACAATTCTATGTTCCTAGTCTAACCTAACGAAGTTAACTCAGGTAACCAAATCAAGCAACTTCGAGTTTTAGAACTAAATTTGACAACCAAACTTTCCATACCAATGCTTGGTGGGTTTAATTGAGCATTGCTCTAACACGAGTTCATTTACATTTAAGAGATTATGAGAAACTATTCCTTTAGTTTTGGAACATCTTTAATTAAAAAAATATATAATTAATTTGAATTCTTGGAGTTCAGATAAATCATGTCATTATTCGTCACTACTACTTATAGACTAATTAGAAACCTTTTTGGTTCATACGACTCTCTCTCTTCACAATATACTTGACGTCGGATCTGACACGAGACACTTCGGGCATCAATATTTTTATTTGTATTTGCATTACCATGGTGTATTAATATTCTTATAGGCGATCAAGTAATCTCTATTTTGGTTTAAATGAATTGAGAATCATCACCACCAACAATTAAAAAAAATTATAATTATAAATTAATAGATTCTGATATGAATTTAAAATAGTTAGCCACGATGAAAACCAAATAAAACATACTAACTAACAACTACATATAAACAAGTGATTGTATGAACATCATATATGTGACATGCAATATAATTAAAACCTGACAAATGAGTTGATTAAGAATATTAACCCGATGATGTAATTAAATATCTTATGATTTAAGTGATCAGAATAACCGACCACGTTGTGAAAGAGTTTTACTAAGAAGTACGTTATACAAACTGCAAGTAACTATATAAATAAGTAATTAACAAAATGAAAAGTAGTCGCATAATTATCGTATCGATGACATGATACACTAAAGAAATTGACAACTGATCTTGTTAAATAACCAGTTCAATGAGCATTAATATTTGCAATATAAGTAATATCGTACGTTGTTGTTGTTTTTTTTTTTTTTTTTGTGATACTGAAAAGTAAATTCATTACTTAACTGAAATGGAGACATTGTTTGCTTCCTCCAACATTGCACAAATAAATAAACTTGGTGGGTAGCATATCCATGACTTATAAACTTTAAAAATCCGAGCATGCTTAGCGAATGAGTCCGCTAGCTTATTGCAAAATCTTTAAATAAACTTAAATTACATAATGGATACTTGATAAGTTTAGTTATGACATCTAGAATAATAGATTGATTCTCACATGCTACTTTGTGATGATCATGATTCACTGCATCCACCACTAACTGCACGTCCAACTCAAAATATACTTGTTATAATCCGAGCTCTCCATCCCATTCCATGGCTTGCAGCAGTCCCTCACTTTCAGCATGCTCTGTAATTAAGAATCTGTATGGATAAGAGCATCTTGCATGCTTATAGTTTCCGATTCCCAAGTGATTATTTTCAGTTTTTTTTGAAAGGTGCATCACAATATATAAAATAGTATGGGTTATCAGGTGGCATCCATTGAGCCTAAGATACATCAATGTAAGTCCATGCATTATTAGGTGAATGATTTTGGTTCCTTTTCTGAAAAAGCGGGGGTATAACAACCACATCCAATAATTCGTTTGGAAATATGTATGGACTAACTCCAATATTATTTCGAGAGCACCAGCTTATAAAGCGAGCTCAACCAAGAAATACCAAAGAGTTATATCTATTTTTCTTAATACAATCTGCAATCGAACGGATAGAAATCTGTGAGGCCGATTGATATGAGAAATAACTCGTACGGTACCAAAGACCAATGCCCAAGTGCCAATCAATTCATATCCAACAATCAAGGTTGGATTTACCAATTGATTGAACTACGCACAACCTGTGATATTTCAATTATATAAACAAATATAATGCGGAAAAGAAATAACACAGACACCAGAAGTTTTGTTAATGAGGAAACCGCAAATGCAGAAAATCCCGGGACCTAGTCCATATTTCAAGACCACATTGTATTAAGACGCTACAGACACCAGCCTACTACAAGTTAACTTCGGACTGGAATGTAGTTGAGCCCTAACCAAGTCTCACACCGACTAAGGTACAGTCGCGTTTCTTACGCCTCTAGAGCCACGCCGGATTCTTCGCACTTGATTCCCTTAGTTAATTTCACCCACAACTAAGAGTTGCTACGACCCAAAGTCGAAGACTTATAAACAAATCTGTCTCCCACAGATAAGTCTATTTTGATAGATAAATCAAGTCTATTATGAGCCCTAACCAAGTATCACACCGATTAAGGTACAATCGCGTTTCTTACACCTCTAGAGCCACACCGGATTCTGCGCACTTGATTCCCTTAGTTTATCTCACCCACAACTAAGAGTTGCTACAGCCCAAAGTCGAAGACTTATAAACAAATCTGTCTCCCACAGATAATTCTATTCTGATAGATAAATCTGTCTCCCACAGAAGTACCTATGAAGTTTTTGTTCCGTCTTTTGATAAATTAAGGTGAACATGAACCAATTGATAATCCGGTCTTATACTCACGAAGAACATCCTAGAAATATCAATCACCTCACAATAACTTAACTATATGGTAGTAGAAGAAGTTATTGCGGAATTACAAAGAATGAGACGAAAAGCTTTGTGATTATTTTTTATATCTTACCTATCAGAGATAAATCTCGAGTAAATCTTAGAGAAGATAGTACTCAATATGATAAAATAAGTAATATCAGAATATGCAACTATAAAGAAAATAGTTGGATCTGGCTTCACGATCCCAAATGAAGCCTTCAAGTCGTTAACCTATAATGGTTTTGGAAAAACCTAGGTTAAAGGAGAATCGAATCTAGTCGCATCTAAGACACATGAAAGTGTAGGGATTAGGTTTTCCAGTTGCTAGAGTTCTCCCTTATATAGTCTTTCCAATCAGGGTTTGCTTTCAATCAAAGGTAAGATAGCTTAGTAACTTTAAGCATTCAATATTTACCGTTAGATGAAATCCTGATTTAAGATTCAAGCTAAGTATACTTAAAACCAAAGCAATATCTATCCACCGTTAGATGGTCTTAGCTTGTTACATACAAATGAAATATACCTTCATTTAGATATGGGTAACCGTACCTAAACGTGTATATTGAGTTGGATGACTAACAGTTAACCGAAGTTATCCATATGAACACTTTCGTCTTAACCACATTCATCCAACATATCTAGACCTACTATTATAATCAATCAATCATGAAAGATAATCAAATGAATCTAATTGTGTTTGACATATAGTTGTTCAATTGTTTACTATCTCATAGAAATATATATGAACCAATTGAAACAAAATCGGATTGATTCGTAAGAATCAAAATTCATGAACATTAAACCACGGTTTGCAAAGATTGCATTCCTTAATTCATAAATGTATTTGTTCATGAGTATGAAAAACATACTTAAACGATTTTAGAACTTTAACCATTAAGTTTGCAAACATGTACACAAACAATAGCTTCCATACTTTGGTCTTGTCCAGGCATTTGTAAACGGGTATGCAAACAACCATCCCAGACCTAACTCAGGTATAACCGTTCGCATACTAGTATGAAAACAAGGTTCCCGGACTTACAGTTAAAACCGTATGCATACTAGGTATACAAAAAAGGTTCCCGAACCTGAGTCATACCAAAACAGTTAGGTACGCATACTGTGTTGTATCATCATTGAAACATCCTTAGAACACGACAATAGCTGTCTCACACAAACTATTAGCTTCAAGTAATTTTCAAGTGATCGAATAATCAATACGAAACATTCCAAGTCGACATCAAATGATTGTCTCACACAAATCATGTAAGATGGTTCAAGGAAATTTCCACATGATCATCTTTTGACTTATTATTTAGCTTCCAACAAATAAATTGTTTTCAACTAAACTTGTCAAGAATATGATGAACGTAGCTAAAGCAAAAATCTTCGAACACATATTTCAAGAAATAAATAAGTGAGATAAACTCGACTCGAAACATCAAATGTGTATAATATAAAAGTCTATATAGCTATACGACTTAGTATCAGTAAGATATAGAATAGAATAGACTTCTGAGTGATAGATAAGTTTTAGTCTCCACATACCTTTTATTGATGAAGTTCCTCCAAGCTCTCCTTATTAGATCTTTGTCTTCAATCGATGAACGCCGTGAAGTCTAAAGCTCAACTATACATTCTATCCTAATCCGAGACATAGCTATAAGTAGAGTAGAAATGAAGACTATCATTTTGATCATCTAAACTTGACAAACAAGCTTGAGATAGCAACACTTGCGAGTTCGAATGAGAAATTCTCTAACATTTTCATCCCTTCCTGTCATCGGATTGATGACATAATATACTAAAGAAATTGACCACGGATCTTGTTGAATAACCAATTCACTGAGTAATTAATATTTGCAATATAAGTAATATCGTTTGATTAGATTTTTTTTTCTTTTTCTTTTTCTGATACTAAAAAGTAGATTCATTACTTAACTAAAAGGGAGACATTGTTTGATTCCTCCAATATTGCACAAAGAAATAAACTTAGTGTGTATCCTATCCATAACTTAGAAACTTTAAAAATCCTAGCATGCCTAACGAATGAGTCTGCTAGCTTATTGCAGACTCTTTTAATAAACTTAAATTCCATAATGCATACTTGCAAATTTTAGTTATAGTATTTATAATAATAGATTGATTATCCCATGCTACTTTGTGGTGATCATGATTCATTGCATCCACCACTAACTGCACGTCCAACTCAAAATATACGTGCTGTAATATGAGCTCTGCATCCCACTCCATGGCTTACAGCAATCCTTCACTCTTAGCATGCTCCGTACTTAAGAATTTGTATGCGTAAGAGCATCTTGCCTGCTCATAGTTTCCTGCAAAATCACGTAAGATTAGTCCAATTCCCGAGTGATTATTTTCAGTTTTTTTTTAAAGATGCGTCACAACTTATAGAATAATAAGGGTTATCAGGTGGCATCCAATGAGCCTAAGATACATCAATGTAAGTCCATGACTTATTAGTTGCATGCATTTGGTTCTTTTTTATCCCTTTCCTGTCATCAGATTAAGTTCTTTTTCATCCATTCCCTGTCATCAGATTGATGACATAATACACTAAAGAAATTGACAACTGATCTTATTGAATAACCAGTTCACTGAGTAATTAATATTTGCAATATAAGTAATATCATATTATTATTATTATTATTATTATTATTTTGATACTAACAAGTGGATTCATTACTTAACTGAAAGGGAGACATTGTTTGCTTCCTCCAATATTGCACAAAGAAATAAACTTGGTGGGTAGCCTATCCATGACTTAGAAACTTTAAAAGTCCTAGCATGCCTAGCGAATGAGTCCGCTGGCTTATTGCAAACTCTTTTAGTAAACTTAAATTCCATAGTGGATACTTGCAAAGTTTAGTTATAATATCTAGAAAAGATTCTCATCAGACAAGAAACTTGTCAGTAGCCGAACAACAAGCTGGGATCCAACTCCTTTTTGTACGACCACATTTAACCTATGAAATAAGAAATCTCCTACTCGCAAAATAATAGGTTGATTCTCCCATGCTACTTTGTGATGATCATGATTCACTTCATCCACCACTAACTGCACGTCCAACTCAAAATATACATGTTGTAATATGAGATCTTCATCGCACTCCATGGCTTGCAACAGTCCCACAGCATGCTCCATACTTAGGAATTTGTACGCATAAGAGCATCTTGCCTGCTCATAGTTTCCTACAAAATCACGTAAGATTAGTCCAATTCCCAAGTGATTATTTTCAGTTTTTTTGAAAGATGCATCACAACATATAAAATAGTAAGGGTTATCAGGTGGCATCCAGTGAGTCTGAGATACATCAATGTAGGTGCATGCATTTGGTTCCTTTTCATCCATTCCTTGTCATCAAATTGAGTTGTTGTGCACTTCCTATCGTATTGATTATATGGCTTAATACCTTTAAATACACATATACATCGTGCTTTCCAAATTTTCCATATTGTATTGGCCAATTTCACTATCCAATCCTCATCTAGAGTGCTTATCTTATTTTTAAACCAACTTCTTATCCAGTCAGTCACGAAATTGTTAGCTATCTGCACATTTTACTTGCACCCGGGGTTGCTTGAAGCACTCTTCTTGAGAAATGATATTCCCACAGAATATGAGATGCCGTCTCTTTGCTTTGTTTACAGATTATACAATTCTCTCCATTGTATCCGATTACTCTTTCCAATCTTTCACTGCTAAGGACTATGTCAAAGGCACATTTACATATAAAATGTTTAACACATTGTAGAGTGTTAAGGCTCCATATTTTCTTCCATAGTTTTGCTGCTTCCTCGTCGTAAGTTCTTTTTGATTGTGCTTGATATTTACTAGTTTGTGATATGCATACTTTATTGTGAACTTTCCATTACGGGATAATGCCTGGATGAGTCTGTCGTCACCTGTTTGAGGTATCTGTATCTGGAGAACTTTCTGTGTATCATTTTGTTTAAAAATTCTTCTCACTATCTCAACTTTCCAAGCTTTAGTTTGTGGATCAATCAGGTCAGAGACTAGACTCTATTGGCTTCCTCATTAGACACATATGTAGTTGATGGAGTGTGTCTGCCATGTATCCAATTGTCCTACAACTATGAATTTTGCATCCATCCCCTACTATCCAAAAGTTGAATTTTCCAACGAATTCCATGCTTCCCTGAATACTTTTCCAAGCCCATGTAGATTTCTTCTTCTTCTTTTGCATGAAGAATAGAAGTTGTCGAGTTAGAGAAGTTGCCCGTAGTTGTTTGGATTGATGACAAAGTCTCCAAGCAGCTTTTGCTAAGAGTGCTTCATTAAAACAAGCTAGATCTTTGAACCCCTTTACACCTGTAGGTTTACCTATATATACTTTTGTCCATGATGCTAAATAAAAGTCTCCTCCTTCAGATTTATGTCACCAGTAATCTCGCTGCACCTATGTGGTGAGAGGGCACAACATTAAGCACACTCTTTATCATGACTTATCGTCCTAACTGATTAATGAATTTTCCCTTCCACTTTGTAAGCTTTTGTTTCGTATTATTCACTAGAGAAGATTAAAAAATACATTTTTCTCTTTAGAAACAAAAATAAACCTAGATATTTTTTTTTCCAAACACATCTTTTTCATTCACAATCTTCTTAACAGGATTCTGCAATGTCTCGAAGGAAAATACTTCGAGAAGAAAACTGCACTTGACGAATAGCAGACAATCATCTGAATAACAAGTGTATCACCTGAGGAGCATTTCTCGAGACTTTTATGTCATGAATATCACCAGCATTAATAAGCCTTGAATATTATGATTAGTTGTTCTGAATAACCGACCACATCGAAAACTAATATTATAAAGATTAGTGAGAAACTATATAAACACGTGGGTTCACCAATTAATTGACATAACGATATTGGCAAGGTCTTATGATTAGTTGATCATAATAATTGACCACGTTGAGAAAAAACCTAAGACTTAACATACTAATAAAAGTAAATATCTTATAAGTAACTTATATAGATCGATGGATATCTATATAAACATGTGATTAAAGAAAAAGTGATTATATGAATACTAATCGACATTGGAAAGAGATATAACAATATTTTCAACAAAAATAATCATTTTCTACGATGTTTGGATACCAAATATAATTTTACTAGTTAATTTCTACAATGTTTGGATACCAAATATAATTCTAATCGACATCGTAGAAAATATAATAATCATTTTCTATGATGTTTGATCCCTAAAATTACAAGAAAAATCTTTTTGAAAGTAGATTTTTTGTATCTAAAAATCATTTTAAAATTTGAATTACACTTAATTTTGCATTTCTATTTTCGGATGTTTTTGAATTCGAAAGAGAGCTTCTTGGTTACTAATTTGTTTTTTTTGTTCGGAAAGAGTACTTGCTTATAATTTTGGGCATAAATCTGTGAACCAAATCTACAAAGTAGTGATACAAGAGAGAGAGTCACGAGAAAAGGTCACAAACATTAATCCTTTCGCCATTACTCAATCTAAAAAGCAGAAGTAAAATTAGATGACTGTCTGTGTTTTAGAAAAGTAGAAAATTCAGAATTGCTCTGTTACTTTTCTCGTCATTTTCAAGAGTGGAGGGTATTTTAGTCATTACAGTGAAATAAGAAGTCCAGAAATTAGAAGAAAAAGAAAGCAATGTGGGGGACAAATCCCATCCGGCAAGAGAGAAAGAAAGAAACACCAGGAAAAAAAAAAATCTTGATTGTAGGGAAGATTTAATTTTGTAAGGAGAAGGGGTTGTGGATTAAGGGCATATTTCGAGACTCTGGTTCCCCTACTCTGTTATCTCTCTCTCTAAAGAAAAAGGTTTGTGTTTGCGTTGGTTTCTTGTAAGTTATGAGGAGAGGAAGAGGATCTACTGCTGCAGCTGAAGTGATGATGATGGCAGGGGGGAGAACTAATGAAAGATTAAATCATCAAGAAGAAGAAGTGAAAGAGATGAGATACAGAGGTGTAAGGAAAAGACCATGGGGAAGATTTGCAGCAGAAATTAGAGATCCATGGAAGAAAACTAGAGTCTGGTTAGGTACTTTTGATTCAGCTGAGGATGCTGCTAAAGCTTATGATACTGCTGCTCGTAATCTAAGGGGTCCTAAAGCCAAAACCAATTTTCCATCTTCACCAATTAATCCACATGAAACAATTTATCATCAACAACAACAAAGCAACAATTTTTACAATAATCAGCAATACCATCAGCAAAATCAAAATCAAACTCCAGTTAATAATATTCAGAGACCAACTAGTAGTAGTTTAAGTAGTACTGTTGAATCGTTTAGTGTGGTCCAAGATTTTCTTCTCCAGCTTTGATTCATCTACACCATCTCAGCAGCAGCATAGAGACGACGACCTCATAGACAACCAGTTGATCCTGTATCAGATTGTCACAGTGATTGTGATTCTTCTTTCATCTGTGCTTGAGGGTGATACATCATCATGATATTGCTGCAGCGTCTAGTTCATCTTCTGCTTTTAACATCAGGAACAAACAGCCATTACCATTTGATCTTAACTTTCCTCCTGTGGTTGACTATTTAAATAACGGTGATGATGATTTTCATGCGACAGCCTTATGCCTTTGATTTGATTGTCTCCATGAATTGATGAGGGAAGGAAAAAAAAAGAAAAAAGAAAAATTATCTTTTTTTTTTTTTTTGCGTTGTTGTTGTTGTATTTGTTAGATTATATGTGGGTTAACGATAAATTAGTGTTCATGATGATGATGATAAATATAAGTTGATCTTCTTCTTCATCCTTATGTGGATGGGTTGATTATGATGAATCTTCAACTATTTTCATGGATATTAGAAATTCTGATCTCTTTGCAATTTGTTGAAGTCAAAATCTGATATGAGGATTCTTTTATTTTGAAACCTCTTAATCTTGATCTGATTAATGTTGTCAAGTTTAATTAATTTAGCAAACAAAATTATTTTCCTTCTTGGTGTACAAAAATATCATCTAATTTAATGAAATTGCGAGGCAGAGGATGATGAAAGAGATGTAAAAACATCTAATAACCTCTGCTTACTCATATTCATTTGTGTATGTTTTGGTTTTGAAGTTTCAGTCTTCTTTTTATTTTGATGAATGCAAAATGAGAAAGAACAGAAAAAAAATGGTGTATTGATAATTTTGGTATGTGGTTATCACCTCTGATGAAAATAATATTAATGTCATGGTCTGTGAATGTGGGCATAAATTATATCAGGCCAATCCTATTGATATTGAGTAGCTGATATGGGTCTTTAGCAGATGATTGAATGATGAATATAGCAGATGATTTTGGAAGAAATTCAGCCAACTATGAAGAAGATGAATATAGCAGATGATGTTTGGTTTGAAGTCTGTCTTCTTCTTCAAATTCAAGTGTGTTTCCAAGGTATGGTTATCAAATCTCTCAAACCCTTGTTTCATTAACAAATAGTATAAAATCAGTTCTTCCTTATGGACATTGATTCATGGTAGTAGTTTAGTAAAACAAAATCCTACTGCCCGCCTTAAGTCAGGGTTACCATATCCTGAGTTGAATTCACAGTTCATCGTCAAAGTGTTAGCGGGTTCTCTTTTTGATTCGTAAATCAAAGTACATTATAAGGTCTGGTATCATTTTTTGAACTGAAATAGCGGGGTCAGTATTTTTATTTATTTATTTATTATTTATTTTTATTTTTTTGTATATTTCATATATCAATGTGGAGTGTGATAGAAAAATTTAATGTGAGCCAGTATTCAACTAAAGATGTTTCATACTTGATCTTGACTGTGATTTATGATTTTGAAAGATTGATCTTCTATTCTTAGTTGGCTTAACATGAAAAGAACTAATGTTTACTATTACCAAGGAAGAGGAATGGTGATGATGGGTGACCAAGGTAAAAGAAAAGAAGAATATATGCCCTGAAGAGAGAGAAGAAGAGAGCATATGGTGGTGTCAGTCTCAGGCAGTGAGTCTGTCAGTTCTAGGGTTAGTCAGCATAGCAATGAAACCGGTTAAGATGGAGATAAGAGATGAGATAGGGTTCTTGATAAGAATGGTAGTAGTAGTATTTATTGTAGAGGAGATGATGAGATGAGAGAGCTAGCTAAGCACATGCATGTGATGTAATAACTTATTCCTTCCTCCTTGCATAATAATGTATTTTGCGTATTATTCATTCAATATGTATTCAGACGCATTATTTGTTACAATTTTTTTTTCCCTTTTTAGAAAGAAACAACATGATTCACCATCAAGTATCATTTCGTAGTTATCAGATGTAAATATAAGATAATGGTCTTGGGGGAATGCATCTTCACTACGTCTCAGCTTTTCATAGTGCGGTTAAGTTCTCACGAGTCAGGAGGTGATGCATCTACACGTCTTCACTATGCTTTGAGCTGTAAGCTGTTCACGGTTAAGTGAGCTTATCAATGTGTGTATATATATATATATTTCCATCTTTCCATGCGTTTTTAGTTCTTTGCTTGTGATGGAATCTGGTGCGAAGTCTTGCTACTTTGTTGTTGCTGTTGTTGTTATGGTCTTCAATTTGAAATGTGGTAGTTTCAATTATAAGTTTTAGGTGGATTCAGGTTGAAGCTTTGTTCAACACCCCAATTGTTTGGTACAAGTACTGTCATCTATATCATTCTTAACCGTGTATTTCATTTATTAATTGTATTGTTCATTGAAAATTAGTTCAATCAATCAATTACTACCTACTATTATATTGAGGTGTCGCTCACTAATTCATCATTCCATTTTTAATTATTCGTTCAAGTTGCTCCCATTAGGTAAGAATTTGGTTCCCAGTTTCTCTTTTTCTTTCTCTAACGACGCATTACTTACCAACTGTAACAAAAAGAATCCACATGATCACATAGTAAAAAAAACGCTAAGTTCTAAAGTTGTAAATTTTCATCAATGACAATGATATTTTCCCTGGTAACTTCTAAATTAGCGGTGAATCATGCTAAGACTGGAATCCAAAGCTAGGACTTGAGCTCATGAAAGTATATAATACTGCATGATTAATCTAGGATCTTGTTCGTTTGTAGCTGATTTATCTGAGTCATCTAAATCTGACTAGAATCACCCGACTCATCTGAATCTGACTCACTAAGGTCTGAGTCGTAAAATGTGTTTGTTTTGGGAGTCAGACCTGACTCGGCTGACTGAATATCTTTGAACATAAAATACCCTTAGTATAGAATGGGTTATCTGGTATCATTTTTTTTACTCACTTAATTTATAACCTTGAACTAAAATGGGTACATATACATTCATTTGTTTTCATTCACCAATAATAGTACGTTCAGTAGAAACATTTTGCAGAAAAAAATTGAACTGTCTCGAGAAGATAAAAGAAGATCGAACTGTCCCGAGAAGTGAACTATGAGTAACAAATAAGGCCCTCTTAGTACAACAGAGACATCAATGGGCAATTAGGAGCAAGCAACATAGCAGCACCATGCAGTCGTTGACTCCCAAACATCATTTAAGGGAGGATTCCCTGGAACAGGAGTTTGGGCAACATATGAACTACTTGGCAATGGTCCTTCAGATGATGCAAAAGCAGTTTGTTTAGAAATAACTGAGCTCATGAAAGTATATAATACTGCATGATTAATCTAGGTTCGGACCTAACAATGATCAACAGAATTTATCTTTATATATGTACAACTTTAAAAGATGTATCTTTTCTTGACTGCTTTCGTTTTCACACTAAATGGTGGTGATACCAATTCATCCACTAATAGCTTTACCAACTTTCTTCTCATTTCTTTATTTGTTGGCAATCAAGATAGATGGCCTAAATCTTGTATTGCTTGAAAAAGAAAAAGTCTAGTTCAACCATTTGATCGACCGTTTATGAATGTGGTTGGTGGTCTCCACAAATCACTCATTACTACTCCCTCCGTCCCACTAATAAGTGACCTAGTTACTTTTAGATTTTGTCCCACCATTAAGTGACCTCTATCACTAAACAAGGAGATATTTCTAAAATTATCCTTTAATTGATTATAAGAAATATAAAAAATATGCATAATTTGATAGTCATGTTTATATTCGTTACATAGATGTTTTAAAATGTTATTCAATGGTACGAAGTTTGCGAACATCCGTGGTGTAGTTTGAGAAATAAACCATTTCAAAATTTCACTATTTATTATCCATAAGGGTATAACTGTAAAAAATGCTTAAAAATACTTTTCTCCTTACTTTTCTTAAAAATTGTGCGAAGTTGAACTAGGTCACTTAATAGTGGGACGGAAGGAGTACTAATTAATTCCTACGGCAAACATGATTATCCACAATTTACTGATGATCAACGGGTTGTAGATGAAAAATCCTAAGCGGGGGAAAAAATTTAGTCCGCAAAACAAGTATCGCAGGATAAAATCCTCTCAATGTGAAATGTCCCTCGGGATAAATTCACAAGGTTATGTAGTTTCCGGTTACCAAAGAATGCAACTAGAGTTCAATTTTTCTTTGGGAATTTTCTTGTATGGTCCAAGTCCCATACAGTTATTTCTATTACGGTTCATCCATATTATAAGTTAACCCGGAGGTCCAAAATGCTTTTAAAACAAGAAAAAGGCGTAATAAGCCCTCGCGCCCCATTGAGTAGAATACACTGTCTACTTTATCCATTCGTTATAGATATAATTAGGATTTCTAAAAAACTGAAAAGAGAAACCAATCTTCATAATCACCAATCAGATCTGAAAAAAATCAAACACCTCCATCACTACCACTCTAAAACTCAAAGAAGAAAATCATCTTACCCAAACTACATCAAATCAATCTCAGCCAGTACTCAAAATCAGAGAAAATAAATCATTTCAATCATTTCAATCTAATAAGAAAAAATAAGTTTAATCAATTATCATAATCATTTCAATCAACTAAAAATAATTTCAATCTATGAGAATAAACTTCACCACCACTTACTGAAGTTTCAAAATTGAATAAATTGGTTGAAACAGGAAGAAAAAAAACGCTAGAATCTTACAAAAACAAGTAGTAGAAGAACACGATGTCAAAGAATCCCCGGTAGAAGAATATATATACGCTATACAAATGTTGTTTTTTTTTTTTTTTAATACACGCAATTGAAGTTCCTTTTATGATCCTAGAGTGCAGATTTCCTATACCGTGGTTATTTGTTTGATTTTTCATACATACAACGGAATAGCACAGAGAGACTTATACCAGTTGATTTTTCATAGGATTAATTATTGTTCATGGTTTGTTTCGGCTATGAAATTGTTGTTTGTTTGATTTTTGATACATGCAAATGAAGTTTGTTATATGATCCTAAAGTGCAAATAGCATATATTGTGGTTATTTTATACAATTTTAGTGATTCTTTACGTTTTCATCAGATGTAGTTCATAAAACAAATATTAATGAGAGTGCAGAATACATGTACAGTTTTAATTTTAACTTACATGATAATTTAACAGTACAGATTGCCTATACTGTGATTATTTATTTGATTTTTATGCATGTGATGGAATAGCATAAAGACATTTATGCAAGTTTTTTTTTTTTTTGCACAGGTGTACTTATGCCTCATGGTGTGTTTCGGATATACAAATGTTGTTTGTTTGAGTTTTGATACATGCAATGGAAGTTTCTTTTATGATCCTAGAGTACAAATACCATCACTGTTTAGTTTTTTACACTTATGTGATATTTTTGCAGTATAGATTGGCTATACTATAGTAAAACGTTTATGATTATGTCATTCTCAGTGCTTATACCATATACTGAACATCTAGTTTAGTTTGGTGTTATACGTTATTTTGATAGTTAAAATAGTTTTGAATTTTGTACCTATATGATTTTCAGAAGTGCAAACTAGATATATACTATAGTGATTTTACATAGTAGAGATACAAAACGGTTTTGAGTATTATACCTATGTGATTTCTCAGAAGTTCGGATTGGATATACTGTATAGTAATTCTACATGGTAAAGTTGCGGACATTTTTAAGTTATATATATATATATATATGTGTGTGATTTAAAAGATTACAACTTTATTATACTGTAGTGATAAGGTAAACTTATTCTTCCATAATCATGTATAAAAATTGCAAATTAGTTTACATTATACATTTTTATGCAATTTTGAGGCTTACACTTATGTGATTATTTAGAAATGCAAATTGTATATACTGAAGTGGTTCCACGTAACAGTGATGCAATCAATGGTTTTGAATCTTACATTTATATGATCTTTTAAAAGTACAGATTGGATATACTGTGGTGATTCCACATAGATACAATGTTAAAATTATGCTACAATTAATCCAAAAAGTGCAGATACCCCATACTGATATTTTTCCAATGTTCAATTCAGTAAAAACAACATGTTTGCGATTGTATCCTTATTAGTACAAATAATATATACTAGGTTTTATGTTTCTGATCTAAACACTGTAATTTTTATACATATTTTGGAAGTGCATATTTCGTATACTATATGTAATTATACAAATTAGGTTACTATACTCAATACATAGTTTGTTTTTGTGTCATATATGTGTTTATTGTAAATATTTGGAGTGCAGGTTGGCTATACGGGCCTCGACATTACAAGTATCCTGCTCCTTACTGTCAACCACCAGCACCAACTCAAAGTGGACCAAACCCTCTGCTGCTCCAACATATGCTCCCACTTATATTTTTATAGACCAGGCTCTGCATTAGCAGAAGTCGTTACGCGAATGGTGTCTCAAAAGATAGTGTCATGTACTACTTAAACTAATAAAAATTGACATGTATGGATGAAATTTACCATGGTGTATGAATGTTTCACAAGAATAATGACTAATTTATGTCTATGAGATTATTACATCATGTGTTCAAGTAAAAGTAAGTTGCATTGTGGTATTTTGAGTTATTGCATTGATGAATTTTTTCAAGGTAATTCATGTATATATTTCATTAGATTCATTTGTAGAATTTTCAATGTTCTTCCCTCAAAATATATAATCTAAAAATCGAGTATAGTTGTGTTATACTACACATCTTGTACATTGAGTATAATTCTGCAGCACTGTTTAAATAGTTTCGATGCACTGTTTAGAAATAGAGTATAGTCCCCATGCATTTTTAAAGTAAAATAACTAAAAGGAAAGTGCATATTCCAATTTCTTATGATTCAAAACAACTAATGAAAGTAAATCTAATCATTTCTACTTTAATAAGTTATTATTCAAATATTTAATATCTATACTCGGAGTATGAGTATATATTTCCTACACTTAAAGAAACTACGTAAAAACTAAAAAAAAAAACATCAGTAAAAAAAATGAAAAGAATTTGCAAACTCCAAATGAAAATATACTACACAAAGGTGAAAAACAACATCATGATTAGAAGCGGATGACATTGCAGGTTACTTTGTTATGGTGGCTTTTACAACCATAGTTGGAACACGTAACCGATTTCCTAGTCATCTCATATGTGCTTTTGATACGGTTTCAGTTTGATCTTCCTAGTTAAGGCCTCCCACTAGGTGGGAAAATGGTGTTTTTTAATGAAATAACAACAGCAGCATGCGAACATGAAAAATTATACACACTTCATCTTTGGAAGGCGCAAGTCCTTTTCTCCAAATCAACAGAGTGAGACCTGCATAACTCAAAAAAGACACATACTCACATATATATCAAAACGTAACAATTTAGTGGCATAATGAATTTAAACCGAATATTATCGTGTACTTACATTATTGAATAATAAAAAAAAATAAAATGAAAACATTATTGAAGTGATATTTAACAGTACAGTGTATATGCATCAATTGTAGGATCATAAGCAAAAAATGAATAATAATAAGGCAATTTATTCGCATAGCCGAACTACTACGAAAGAGTATAGCGTATATGCACCGATAATGTTGGAGCATCTGCTTTGTAGCATTAACGCATCGCCTAGACAAAAAGCATAAAATTACATCATTGGTGCATCTGCATTGCAGCATTATAGACAAAAATTGAACAACAATAACATATCAATTGATTTGTATAACTCAACTTCTATTGACTAAGTTGATATTGAACAACTAAATTCATGATGGAATAAGTATAAATAACCTGCACTACCAATGGACAGGTGATAGACACATTTTTATGATCAAATTGTCCTCAATTTTCAGTATTGTTGGTACTCGATTTTCTACTTATTATGGTGTTTTATGTGTTTGTAGGTATTTTTGGAAAATAAACATTTTTGGAAAATTCGGCTCGAAAAGTTGGTATAGGCACCCGGAGGACACATGTTATTCGGACTCTCAGTTTTGGATAAGGGGCACCTAACTGATAAGGGGAACCCCAGGGAACCAACTGCTAATCACACCCATTACTGGTTAAGGGGGCTCCATCTTCTTCCTTGATTTGAAAAGAAAAAATTGGCGGGAAATTTGGTTTCAACGGTTAAGGATTTATTATCTTTAAGATAAAAATATCTTCTTGCCTTACAAACATGAAATTTTGAAGAAAAAGGAAGTTATCTTGTATTAAACAAGAAAGATATCCTTAGAAGATTTTATCTTGGATTTTATTCTGCAAATTAAAGAAGATATGGGTTTAGTAAAGAAATATATAGAATAAAGAGAAGGAAAAATTCTGAAGATATTTTTAATTAAAAAGAAGAAGATTTTGGAGTTATGGAAGAATATATTTGAGTGATGTGTATTTGTGTGTATAAATAGAGAGCTAGAGAGCACATTTGGGGAGAGTTTTTGGGAGAGAAAAAAAATCATTGTTTTATCATTGTTTCTCCCATTTCATCTTTGTAAACATCATTTGAGCAATAAAAATGAATTTTGAGCGTGTTTCCATGATGATGAGCTAATTCTCGCGCAACCAAGGCAATGGATGAAGCTATATATGCATGAATGATTGGTAACAATTTTATTTTCTCTAATTTACAATTTATGATTCATTCAATCACCGCTTTTGCGGAGTTTTAAATGTTCACATAATTTTCTTAATTACTTGTGATTCAATCTGATAGATTATACTTTGTTTAATTGATTGATAGTCTATTCTTAGGGAACACAATTAATATTTGAGAATATGTTTGATTATGTGTGAATTAAGAAATAAAGGACTTAAAGGATAGTTAGAGTTTTGAAACATATTTGGTATCGTTCATTCATGTGTAATAGTGGAATCTAGTGTCTTGGTTACTTTTAATATCTTGAAATCAGTTTTGCAATAAGTTTTCTATTTTTAAGTTTTATAAGTCTAAAATCTTTTGCTTTCACAAGTCTCAACGAACTTAACACTACAACTCAATTTGAAATCACAACAGTTTTTGGCGCCGCTGCCAGGGATTTGTCTTTAGGTTAGAGTTTTTAGATTTTTTTTTTTAGGTTTTTATTTGTTTTTCATTTTTATTTTATTTGTTTTTCTTTACGTTTTTGGGTTTTTGTCTTTTCCTTACAGATTTTGGAATTTGGAGCGAAAGAAAAATTTGCCAAAGCTTTTGGTGAACACTTAAAGATTTGGAGTAAAGGCAAAGCGAAAAGAGCGAAAGAAAATGAGAATAAAAATTAATTAAAAAAGAGAGAGAGAGAGGGAGATAAATTTTTTTTTATTTCTTTTAGATTATCTATTTATTTTGCACTTTATTTTTGGACTTTGGACTGTGGACTTTGAGACTTTATTTTTTTTAAACCCTACGGAAGGGTAGTTTAAATATCAACTGTTTGCAGAGAAGGACGGCGATTACGATATCGCCTCGGCCCCTCGGGTTCGTACATGACATATGAGTCATGGCCCGAGTCGACTTCAGCGGTTCATCCCCCGTCTGGTACGAGAGGTAAGTTTGTCGAAACACTCGCGAATCTCCTGTCAGCGAGTTACTGTATTCCTTCGTTTGCATATATGATGAGGATTTGAAAACGACTGCTTTAATTTCCTAGTAAAGGGCAAGGACTGGCCATACAAGATAAGAGTTCGGATTTCATCACCGTTCCCTTCTTGCCCGCCTTAGGAAAACGAAACCAAACACGAACCTAAGCCTAAAATTTGACTAGAACGAGACCTATAGGGTAACGAGCTTAATAGGAAAGTCATTCGAAAAATATTGGTTACTCTTTTAAGCATGCTTCAAAGTTCATGATGGTTTCTGTGATTTGAACACGCCGCCTTGTAACGCCGGTGAGGCCTTGGGTATCAAAGCTCCATTGAGCTTCGCTCGTCTCGATTCAACTTACTTAAACTCGGATGGATTCCAGAAGGGTTTGCTTAAATTGTAACGAATTCCCTTTCAAAGGATTAGAAGCTGGTCTAGAAACAATCTAAGTGGAGCCATCATGCTTTTTGTTTGCTAGAAATCTTTAGGTTTGCTTTGGTGGAGTCAGCCTTGTTTGTGTTTGCATAAAACTTCCCTTCCTTTTAGGATTTCTTTCTTTTTCTTTTGTTTTTCTAGTGTATGCCCAAGGTTATTAAAGAGCGGGCTTGGAAAAGAAACACTCTAAGTCGTTTGATTAGTGATAAGCCTAGTAGTTCTTCTTGTGAAGGCGGGGAGCTCGAAGACTCTTCTTTTGAGAGCCCTATTTTTGGAAACTTCAGTTTTGAGAATCCGTCTCTTCGTGAGGAAAATACCCCTAATACTTCAGTTTTTCCAGCAATGACAACTTTGAAAGATTACATGTTCCCAACTAGGTCCACCCGAGCTTCGTGCATTAAATTGCCAGCCACTACGACTAATTTTGAGATAAAACCTAGTATTCTTCAGATGATCCCTATATTCTTAGGGAAAGATGATGAGAACCCTTATTTTCAAATTAGAGACTTTGAGGAATTTTGTGGGATAATTAGAATAAAAGACCTTACTGATGAAGTCTTGAAACTTAAGATGTTTTCCTTTTCCTTGAGAGATAAAGCCAAGACCTGGCTGAACAACCTACCATCTGAATCCATTGAAACATGGCAGGAACTTATTGATGCTTTCTATATGAAATTCTACCCTAAGCATAAAACTACGTCTGTTAGGCAGAAAATTAGTGCTAGTGTGCAACAAGAGGGAGAGTCTCTTTATAGATTCTTAGAGAGATTCAATGATCTCCTATCCCAGTGTCCTCACCATGGATTTGATAAGATGAAACTCGTAGAGATTATTTATGATGGTTTAGACTATTCAACCAAATCCATGGTTGAGTCTATGTGCGCTGGTGAGTTCACTAGTAAAAGTGCTGATGATGCTTTCACCTTCTTAGGAGTTGTCGCTGAAAAATCCCAACAGTGGGAGTCTTGTGTTGAACCCCCCAAAAGACTCTTGGTTAATAGAAGTAGCACCGATGTGGTAAATACAAGCTTCGGGTCTGATGCTAAGTTTGCTGCTTTGTCTAGAAGGTTGGAAGCTTTGGAATTGAATCATCCTAAACATAGGTCTCTTGTTGAACCTGATGATAGGTTTAGAGCCTCTCAAGTGGCTAGTTATGGAGTAGAACCCAATAACTCTTTTTGGAAAGGTCAGGTTAGTAAAGAGCAATCTCATGCTGTCTATAACAATGCTAGGTTTGAGAACCGACAGAAGTTTGACCCATACTCAGAGACTTACAACCCTGGTTGGAGAAACCATCCTAATTTTTCTTGGTCTAAGGGTCAGAATCAAGGACAGTCTAGTAATTATCATCCTCCCCTAGGTTTTGGTTATGCTAAGAACTCTTCAGGTCAACCCCAGTTTCAGAATGAGAAAAAGATCTCCACCTTAGAAGAAACCCTTACTATGTTAGCAAAGAACCATGAGATGTTATCAAAGAACCACTGTGGTTTTCAAGAAGAAACCAGGCAGAATTTTAAGAATAATTCCCAGTCTCTTGCTAACTTAGAACTTCAAGTCGGCCAAATAGCTAAGTTTCTTAGTGAAAGAGAAGATGGAAGGTTCCCTAGTCAAACTAATCCTAAACCTAAAGGAGATAAATCGTACAATCATGTGAATTCTATAACAACCCTTAGGATTGGAAAGAAAGTTGACAATAAGGTTGTCATGCCTGATAGTGAACATGATGTAGTTCACCCTTCTGAGCCAGAAAATGAGGAGACTGATAGAGTCTCCAAAGAGACCAATGAGGGTCCTGCTGAGTCCGGCTTTGTTCCCACATCCCTGTTCCCCCAGCTGCTAGTTCCAACTAAGAGGGAGTCCAACTTTAATGATGTATTGGAGGTTTTTAAGCAGGTTACTATCAACCTCCCATTGTTAGATGCGATTAAGCAGATTCCCGCTTATGCCAAGTTTCTTAAGGATATGTGTACGCGAAAGCGAAAAATTAGTGTCCAGAAGAAAGCCTTCCTAGCTAGTCATGTGAGTTCTATTATTCATAATACCACCACTCCTAAGTATAAAGACCCAGGGTCCCCTACTATTTCTTGCACAATAGGTAAACACCGTGTCGAGAAAGCTTTGCTTGACTTAGGAGCCAGTGTGAACTTACTGCCATACCATGTGTACCTTAAGCTAGGACTTGGTGAGATGAAACCTACCCAGATGACACTTCAGTTAGCTGATAGGTCCGTTAAAATTCCTCGTGGTGTGATCGAGGACATTCTTATTGAGATCGACAAGTTTATTTATCCGGTGGATTTTGTTATCCTAGATACCCAACCTGTCCCTGACCCACAGAACCAAATACCAGTGATTTTAGGTCGCCCGTTTTTAGCTACATCCAATGCGATCATTAACTGTCAAAATGGTATTATGAATTTGTCTTTTGGTAATATGACTATTGAGCTGAACATCTTTACTATTAGTAATCAACGCTCTGAACTAGATGACTCGAGCATAGAAGAGGTGAACATGATAGGAACATTAGTCGAGGAGTCATTACCAAACACTTTGTTAGAAGATCCATTAGAGAAATGCCTAGGTCACTTTGGGATTGATTTTGATGATGATAATGTGATTAATGAGGTGAATGCTTTGTTGGAATCAACCCCTTTGTTAGACACTAATAATGGATGGAAACCTAAGTTCGAACCTCTACCCGTTTCTGAGTCTACCCTAGTTCCTTCGTTAGAAAAGCCTCCTAAGTTGGACCTTAAACCATTACCAGATTCCCCGAAGTATGTGTTTTTAGGCCCATCTGAAACTTTACCTATGATTATAGCATCCGACTTGGATAGTGATCAGGAAAGTAGGCTAGTGACTGTCCTTCAGAATAGCAAGGAAGCTTTAGGGTGGACCATAGCAGACATTAAGGGTATGAGTCCTACTGATTGTATGCATCATATCTATTTAGAGAGTGACACCAAACCTTCTAGGGAGATGCAACGTCGACTGAACCCTAATATGAAAGAAGTAGTTCGAACCGAGGTTCTTAAGCTGTTAGATGCAGGCATTATCTACCCCATTTCAGAAAGTAAGTGGGTCAGTCCCGTTCAGGTTGTTCCCAAGAAATCCGGTATTACTGTAGTCCAGAATGATAACAATGAGTTAATCCCAACCCGGGTGACCACGGTTTGGCGTGTCTGTATCGACTATAGGAAATTGAACAAGGTCACTAGGAAGGACCACTTTCCCCTTTGTTGGGCGTAGCCATTATTGCTTTTTATATGGATACTGCGGTTATAATCAGGTTGTTGTTGCCCCAGAAGACCAGGAGAAAACCACTTTTACCTGTCCTATTGGTACCTTTGCGTATAGATGCATGCCTTTCGGGCTATGTAATGCTCATGCGACCTTTCAGCGTTGTATGCTGAGCATATTTTCTGACATGGTAGAACGGTTCTTAGAGGTCTTTATGGATGATTTTTCAGTGTTTGGTTCGTCTTTCGATGAGTGCTTGTATCATTTGTCATTAGTTTTGACTAGATGTAAGGAAAAGAATTTAGTGCTTAATTGGGAGAAATGTCACTTTATGGTTCGTTCAGGAATTGTTCTAGGGCATATCGTATATTCGAAGGGTATAGAGGTAGATAGATCCAAAGTTGACCTTATTAAAACTTTACAGGTCCCAAAAACCGTAAGAGATATTAGGTCATTCTTAGGGCATGCAGGTTTTTATTGTCGATTCATTACGGATTTTAGCTTAATTTCTAGACCTCTTTGCAATTTGCTTGCAAAAAAAGTTAAGTTTGTCTTTGATGATGCTTGTTTAGAGGCTTTTGAGAAGCTTAAGAATTTACTCACTACCGCCCCCATAGTCCATGCACCCAACTGGAACCTACCCTTTGAGATCATGTGTGATGCTTCAGATTATGATATAGGTGTTGTGCTAGGTCAGCGAGGAAATAAGTTACTTCATGTGATTTACTATGCTAGCAAAACTCTGAATGATGCCAAGTTGAACTATACCACTACAGAGAAGGAACTATTAGCTATTTTGTTTTCCTTAGACAAGTTTAGATCCTACCTCTTAGATTCTAAGGTCATAATCTTTACTTATCATGCTGCTTTGAAGTATCTTCTTTCCAAGAAGGATACTAAACCTAGATTGATTAGATGGATCCTATTGTTGCAGGAATTTTCCTTAGACATCAAAGATAAAAAAAAAGGTGCAGAAAATGTAGTAGCAGACCACTTGTCTAGGCTTGTTGTGGATACCCTTAATGATTCTCCTCCTGTTAGGGATAGTTTTCCTGATGAACAACTGTTCTTTGTTACCCAAGCACCTTGCTATGAGAATATAGTGAATTATCTTGTTACTGGTCGAATGCCCCAACATTGGGGTAAACAAGATCATTCTAGTTTTTTAGACGAGGTGAAGCACTTCTTCTGGGATGATCCTTATTTGTTTAAGTATTATCCAGACCAGATTATTAGGAGATGTATACCTGAGAATGACCAGTCCAGTATTATTTCCTTTTGTCATGATCATGCTTGTGGGGATCACTTTAGTGCTAAGAAGACTGCTGCTAAAATATTGCAGTGTGGATTCTATTGGCTTTCGTTGTTTAAAGACTCCCACAACTACTGTGTTACTTGTGAACGTTGCCAGAAATTAGGAACTATTTCCCGTAGGAACATGATGCCCTTGAACTCTATTTTAGTTGTTGAGGTCTTTGATGTGTGGGGCATTGACTTTATGTGTCCGTTTCCTAATTCTTTTGGTAACTTATACATCCTTGTCGCTGTAGACTATGTCTCTAAGTGGGTTGAGGCGGTTGCGTGTAAAACCAATGACCATAGGGTTGTGATTGAGTTCTTGAAAAATAATATACTTACACGTTTTGGTACACTGCGAGCTATAATTAGTGATGGAGGGTCGCACTTTTGTAATGGACCTTTTAGGCTTTTGATGAAGAAATATGGTATTACACATAAGGTAGCTACCCCATATCATCCACAGACTAGTGGTCAGGTAGAGGTTTCCAACAGGGATATAAAGCGTATATTATAGAAAACAGTTAATCCTAATCATAAAGACTGGTCGTCTAGGCTTACTGATGCCTTATGGGCTTACCGTACTGCATTTAAGACCCCCATTGGAATGTCGCCTTATCGGCTTGTGTATGGAAAGGCATGTCATTTACATGTTGAGTTAGAACATAGAGCTTATTGGGCTGTTAAGCAGCTAAATTTTTCACTTGACAAGGCAGGAGCCCATAGGAAACTTCAGCTCAATGAGTTGGAAGAGATTCGTATAGATGCTTACGATAGTGCGTAGGAGTATAAGAACAAAATGAAACTTGTGCATGATAAGAATATTTTAAGAAAGTCATTTTCTCCAGGTCAAAAAGTTCTTCTGTATGATACCCGCTTGCATCTTTTCCTTGGGAAGTTACGTTCTCGGTGGACGGGTCCTTTTATTGTTCGCACTGACTTTCCTCATGGAGCTGTTGAGATCGAGACACCAGATGGTAGTAGTTCTTCGAAGGTTAACGGTCAGAGATTGAAACCCTTTTTAGAGCCCTTTCCTACAGGTGATGTTGAGGATGTCCCTCTGGAGGACCATGTTTACCCTTGATTGACCATCAAGGTGATTGTATATTGTATATTAGTTTTTGATTTCTCTCTTCACCCAGGTACTATCTTTCCGACTTCTCTCTTTACTGATTCCTCGTGTTACCTTACTTTTTGGTATTGCTCTTTCATTAGAAACATTGAGGACAATGTTAGATTTAAGTTTGGGGGTGGAGAAGAAACTTTTTGTTAGCTTTTAGTTGCAATAAATAAACTCCAGAGCCTAGAAATTTATGCTTATTAAGGTTGGCACTAACCAATCTAAGTGGATGGGAACATTTTGGTTGTAGGAGTTGAGGAACCAATCTGATTAAATGGAAACATCTAAAGAGTCTATTCATAAAAGCACCGAGCTCAGGTGTTAGAATTTAAAAAAAAAACATGATAGTTTCGCCATAACTCGTTGAATCCTAATCCCTTCTGTTTTTATTTCTTAAGTAATTTGGTGGGGCACACGACTCAAGTTGTTACCATTGCTAGGGTGAAATAGGGTGATTGAGATACCTAAAAAAAAAAAAAAAAGTTTGAGACCAGACCATCAGACCAACCGGAATAAAATCAATAGAGTCGACCACTGGTGCCCTTGTATATGCCAGTTACGTTGACCTAGAGTTAGGTTTATCGACCACTGGTCCCCTTTTATACGCCAGTTGTGTTGATATTAGTCAGACCGGTATCTCAGTCCATTAGGATAGGTTCATCTTGGCAGAGGCCTTCAGACAGATATGAGAAACACCGTTCACTTTGAACAATCTATTTTTCTCTTTATCCATCCTCTTAATCTTTCCATGTGATTGGTTGACTCCGGTTATGATGTATAGAAACTATCTGAGTAGAGCTCTGTCACTTATATATGAATTTTAGTATGCTGAGTGCAAACTCATGTACAACAATTGGAATTTCGCATCAGGATACTTCCTCCTATAGTCAATGATTGTATGCCAACCAAGGAGATTCTTTAGTTCCTTCCAAGTTTCTGCGTAGATATCTAGGATATGGAGTAAAGGTTTTGTGGGTACACCTCTGGTAAACCCTCCGGAGACAACACTCCGCCGCTAGGGCCACCTAGCGGTTTAACGGCTTGCTGCACGTGCTAAGTGTAGTCATTTTTATTTTTCTAGATTAGATTTGCTCGAGGACTAGCAAATAATAAGTTTGGGGGTATTTGATAGACACATTTTTGTGACCAAATTGTCCTCAATTTTCAGTATTGTTGGTACTCGATTTTCTACTTATTATGGTGTTTTATGTGTTTGTAGGTATTTTTGGTAAATAAACATTTTTGGAAAATTCGGCTCGAAAAGTTGGTATAGGCACCCGGAGGAAACATGTTATTCGGACTCTCAATTTTGGATAAGGGGCACCTAACTGATAAGGGGCACCCCAGGGAACCAACTGCTAATCGCACCCCATTACTGGTTAAGGGGGTTCCATCTTCTTCCTTGATTTGAAAAGAAAAAATTGGCGGGAAATTTGGTTTCAACGGTAAAGGATTTATTATCTTTAAGATAAGAATATCTTCTTGCCTTACAAACATGAAGTTTAGAAGAAAAAGAAAGTTATCTTGTATTAAACAAGAAAGATATCCTTAGAAGATTTTATCTTGGATTTTATTCTGCAAATTAAAGAAGATATGGGTTTAGTAAAGAAATATATAGAATAAAGAGAAGGAAAAATTCTGAAGATATTTTTAATTAAAAAGAAGAAGATTTTGGAGTTATGGAAGAATATATTTGAGTGATATGTATAAATAGAGAGCTAGAGAGCACATTTGGGGAGAGGTTTTGGGAGAGAAAAGAAAATCATTGTTTTATCATTGTTTCTCCCATTTCATCTTTGTAAACACCCTTTGAGCAATAACAATGAATTTTGAGCGTGTTTCCATGATGATGAACTAATTCTCGCGCAACCGAGGCAATGGATGAAGCTATCTATGCATGAATGATTAGTAACAATTTTATTTTCTCTAATTTATAATTCATTCAATCAACGCTTTTGCGGAGTTCTAAATGTTCACATAATTTTCTTAATTACTTGTGATTCAATTTGATAGATTATACTTTGTTTAATTAATTGATAGTCTATTCTTAGGGAATACAATTAATATTTGGGAATATGTTTGATTATGTGTGAATTAAGAAATAAAGGACTTAAAGGATAGTTAGAGTTTTGAAACATATTTGGTATCGTTCATTCATGTGTAATAGTGAAATCTAGTGTCTTGGTTACTTTTAATATCTTGAAATCAATTTTGCAATAAGTTTTCTATTTTTAAGTTTTATAAGTCTAAAATATTTTGCTTTTATAAGTCTCAACGAACTTAATACTACAACTCAATTTGAAATCACATCAACAGGATATGATAACTAAATCAAAAATGACATCGAGCTTTACTGGTTGAATCGATAACTAAAGTAGTTGTAAATTATTATTTTTTTATAAGAAACTATCAATGTCGAGGATGCGTTTCTCCATCGACTCCTATAGACTAATGCATATTCTAAAGGATAAAAATGAAGAAACATTATTGAACTTATATGTGAAGAGTATAGTGTATTTGCACTGTATAATCATACATAAGAAATGAACAACGACAAGTATATTTATTCGTAGAACTGAAATTCTATTAAAGAGTATAGTGTGTTCTGTCTTGTCTTCGGTTAATGTACGAACACTATCGTCTTGGAGTAATTTCGGCCTACACTTCGCTAGGAATATCTGTTCACAATGCAATAGCACGTTAAAATGAGTACACATTGTTGCACTTCAAAAAAATTAGAATACACAAAATGCACTTTAAGAAACCGATTGAAGTACATAACAACTATACTCTCAGAAAATTCAAAGATATATTGAGCACATTAGACAAACATAAATATCTTCACCTGCTAAACCAACATTCAGCATATTCATTTGAAATTATGACATCTCGTAAGTTGTTTACAGTTAATATAATGTGATGACATACATAGATTCAAGTTGAAATTCAAAAAAAAAAAGCATAGTATAATATGCAGAAACATCTCTTAAGCCGTTTACAGTTAATATAATGTGTTGATACATATATTCAAGTTGATATTCAAAAAAAGAAAAAGAAAAATATGAATTCGAGTTGAGTTCTCGTTGGAATCCAAAAATAGAAAATTGTTGATTTGTTAAAGAGTATATGCACTTGGCACTGATGAAAACTGCTTATTTATAAGCAACTTTCTCCGAAGTAACTGTAATCATTTATGTACTTGAAAAAATGTGTCTCATATTCAAATAACTAGTAGAAGTAACTCTAAATCATTTATCTATTTTTTTGGTTAAAAGAGTCAATGATGTAAATACATACATAGTGCAGGTACACTATAATGTTGAATCATTGACAAAAAATGCTATACTGGATAGTGAAAAAAAGACGTATACAGATACAGTGTAGGTACACTGTACTGATAGTATACAGATTAAAGTATGATGCTTCTGTGCAGCATTACCAAAATTAAACCGCACAGTATGGCATATCTGCACAGTTGGGTTCTGCGAAAAATGGAATGAGATTATAGAAAAATAAATCCTTAAACACACACCTATTCTCAGCAATTAAAACTTGTTTTCATGAAAAAGTCAAAGCAAAATAATCTCAATTCCAACCAAAATTTAACTAGTATAATCAAATCTAATTACGAAACGAACATACAAAACGATTATTTTCTAGATCTGAACTTTATTCATGAAAATGAAGCAAATATTAAGCATGGAGATCGAAAACACAAAGATCTACTTCAGATTCCTCTTTCAAAACCTCCAACAATCCAAAATCGTAAAATCTTAGTTTACCGATGGATTTATCAGCAGTATTTCAGTTAAGTGAGAGATTAGAACCAGAGATTTGAGAATAAACTAGGAAACGAAGAAAGATAGGGAGCCAAAAGTTTCGTCGTAGATCGCTTGAGCACAAAGCTCTCGATTCAAAAAAAATGTAGAAATGAAAAATGGGAAGAAATTTAACCCTGTATAGTTTATGTAAGGGTATTTTGGGTATTTAAAAAGATGTCTCACGTGTGTATGGACCCAAAATAAAAATTTTGACATAAAATTAGATGTTTAAAAAATAAGGACATCTGGTTAAACTGACTTAATGAAAGAGCCATCCATTAAACCAGCCCATTAGATTAGTACCTATTCGTAATTCCTAATTTTTTAACTTTTCTAATGAGTAGTTTTTAATGGACCGTATTAAAAGCCATACGAAAACCATTTTCTTACCAAAATAACCCCAATAGGGAAATGAGAAAACCTTTTCATGGAACAAAATTTTTGTATAGACCGCTCACAAAAACTACCGATATGACACATGAGGTGGACCCAACTCACCTTTAAATGGGTCACCATACTGATTCCTAGAGGGAGGGTCTGACCTGCCCCTCTCACAAAATGGTTTTTAGGTAGTTTTTTGAGCGGTTCGCGTAAAATCACTCTTCATGGAATTGTATGTACTGGCAAGAAATTATGGGACCCAGCAAAAACAAAATCTGTGAGATAATGGTTTTCGTGTGGTTTATTCACACGGTTCATTAAGAACTTATGTTTTCTAATATCTCATATGAGCATCTCAAATTGTAATTTATTAATTTTTGAATTTGGTACAGATGGACCCAATTTTTCCAAGTAGACTCAACTAAATCTATTAATCCTATAACTAATCCAACTGTGATCCTCGTTAACGATTTCTAATTTCTCCTTTTACCATAAGAAAATTAGAGAAAACAAGAAATCAACTCCTTAGTGGGAATTGATCCCTACCTGTCACCTGCACTATGGATGAAAGATGGTAGGTATTTCAAATTGTAAAATGATCCACAAAAATCACACTCCATGTCATCATATATCATTGAATGGTTTCTATAACGACACATGGGATGTTTCACTAGATGGTTCCATAAACACTTACCTAAAGTATCAAATAATTGTGCTTAAAGAAGACACAAACCATAACAATAATCCATGTAAATTAATCTAAATTGTTGTTCTAAACGATATAATTATTTTTATTGACTTGATCGCTAGTTATAAAAATTGCAAAATCACACTGTACACGAAAATACCTGGAAATATCCAACTATTCAGATAAAGTTGAATCATCAATATCATGTGCATTTATACAAAATACTTGATGCCGAAATCCATCCATTCAAATATGGATAACAAATATTTCAATCATCGATATCACTGCCAAAAAAACAATTATCTTTTACCATTAACTCATTGTACTATTTTAAAAGCCGACACGATAAAAAAACTCGTCCAAAACAATATTATATGTTTATTTGTTCAAAATGGCAAATTTTCTCATAAATATGAAATATCAAATTTATTTCTTATTATTTTTATTTTCTTTATCAGTATTAGAATCCCACTAACAATTACTCACTTCTCACTTTGTTGTTGAGTTGTAAAACACAAGTATATAAGGAACGACACTAGGAAACATCCCTCATTCACAGGTCCATTTGATTATAAAATATGCCTTCTTTCATCCATAGTTTTGAGAACAGCAGGTAAACCCCTCAAATTTCAAGTGAGGGAAGCGCTCAATGTCTTCCATTAAATGAACTACTAAGTGCTTCATAAAAAGAGTGTTTAGAAAGCGATTTACTTAGAAAAACTAATAGAATACGCCATTTAAAGATAAGTAGCTGATATTGAGGAATCTGCTAAGCGCTCAGCCAAAAAGAAAGAAAGCCCTCCTATCTTCCGCATATATTGCTAATTTGACATGGTATGAATAACCGAATTTGGACTCATGAAAGAGTAATGATTTAAAAAAGGGGTTATTCATCAAATGAACCCTAACCAAATAGTTAGAGATGTCGCAAGCAAACATCATATAACCCTATTGACTGCAAGTTGAATAATTTACGAACCTATTTGAATTGTTCCGTAATATTCCAATAGATGCCGCAAATATTGATATACAAAAAACCAAACTTCTTCCTTCAATTATACTAATTTATATTTCTATTAAATTTTATGTTATACTCGTAACAATGTCGATCTCGATAGACTCCGATGCCAAAATCAAACCAAATGGTTCGCATTTGTGGAAATTGTACATTGTAGAGTGACTAAGTTGCATCTCTACTGTAAATTGTTGGTTGTGATAATTTCCTATCGAGACACAATACACAATTATAACTAATAATTAATTGTCTGTTAAATTACCCATTTCAGAAAAAGGGATGAAACTTAGTTTTTTGAACAAAGTTATGTTGGTGATTGAGATGGATCCCATAAATTAGTTTTTTCAAAAAATATTTATATACTGAATATTACGGTGCAGTCTATTAAGTTTATCCACACAAAAAATTCTTTTGAAACATGAATTGAGAGAATGTTGAATCAAACGTCTTTCTTTTATCTCTTCTATGGTTATTTTATATATAAGTTCTGAAAGAAATCTTCTGAAAAGAAGAGGTTACCAAGTATACCACCAACCTTTTTGTTCGCAGCATATATGGACAAAACTTAATATAATCACAATTAGATGTAATGAAAGATCCTTAAACAATAGGTATATATATATTTTTCTCTTATCTCTTCCACAACCAATATGTCTAGAAAACAGAATCCTTGAACCTGATTGTGTAAAAGAGTTCTTGGACGATCTCACAAATCGATATCCAAGATCAATCTAGTCATATCCAAATCAAGATGATCCAAATTTTTCCAAGTATGAAACTCACTATCTGTCTTTGAAGATATGAATTCAACAAGAAAAATATTCATAATTAACCACACTTAATAAGGACTGAAACTACCTATATTGATTATGTACCACTTGTGTTATTTCAATTGTAAAGATAGAATAATCTAATGCGGAAAATGAAAACCACAAGACACCAAAAGTTTTCTTAACGAGGCAAATTGCACTTGCAGAAAAACTTCGGGGCGTCATCCATCTTTGAGCACAAAACTTTATTAAGTTTATATACACATTATCGTACTATCAGACTTCGGCAAGAATGTGAGACCAAATGACCCTTTAAGCAATTCAGCTGTAGTCGTGCTTATTACATCTCTTGAACGTTTCAAGGCTCTATGCAATTGATTCCTCTATCCGACGTCCTTTAGATCCTAAGAGTTGCCTCAAACTAAGTGAAAACTTATTATACCAATCCGCCTCTAACAGATAAACCTATTTTTATTTCCCTTTAGATCATATATATATCAAGGCTTAGAAATCTGTTTGTAATATACAAAGCTAGAAAACCTCACAATTCCGGAATACTTGCACTTAGTTAGATGAGAAACATGGATTATTAATAACCTCTCAAGAACAATCTTAAACCGATCAACAAAAAAAAGTTTATATATCTATCTTAAGGAATCACAAACTCTGAGAACAACAAAACTTGCGATTTCTATATATCCCTTTCCTGAAAGAGATTACTAAAACCTCGATAACATGATGAGGCAGATCAGGATAATGAGTCTGGAGAAACTCATGATTAGCTTATTCTTCTATTGGTATGAGAAGGATTGAACATTAACTCTAATGGATTGATGAGCATATTTTGTACCTCCAACCATTATTTTTTCTCCCTCTTATCACAACCTTTACAAACCTTGTTTTTACTTCTATTAGTTACATCAGTTTAAAACTCACAAACCACCCTTAGTTACGAAAGAAGTTGAAAAAAATAACGATTTCCTACTCGCTATGGGAACAATTCCTTACTTGCTAGTCTACTCGTTATTGTAGAAAGTGTAGGAACTATTTTGGTCAACTGGTGTTTGGGGGAGAAAAAGGTTTGCTGGTTTTCTGGTAAAAAGTGGTGCAGAGTGTTCGATGAAGCAAATCATCTAAACCTTTAAACAAATGAACTGCACGAAAGTACTTTGAGTTCGGGAGATTAATTTGTAGGACTATGGCCTAAACCAAGATATTGGTCGTTCCAGATTCAATTCGGTCACAAGGAAGAAGAATGGTCGGTCTGTAGGGAGGGAAGTTGGAAATGTGCGAAGATCAATGGATATTAATCGATTGATGTGTGATTTGTTGTACTTCTTTGAAGATGATTTCTCCATGTAAGACGAGATAAATCCTTTTTGTTTGATATGGTTGTGAGATGACTGGTGTTTGATGATATGAATTCAATTCTCTCTAAACTGTGTAAAGTCAAGTTAATTTATCCATATAGTAGGGTAAAGAACCTATTTATCGCAGCACATAGATCTCTTGTAAGTGGTGACGGTTGAAGGAAGTGGAAGAATGTAGAAGTGGTAAATTGTGTCTGAAGTGTGAACCAATTCTGGTTTGCATGAGAGATTTGGTTGATTGACCATCCACTATTGTATTTACTCCTTCAACTTCCAGCATGACTTACTCACATTTCTCATCATGGATATATTACACATCGCACATTGTTATATTCTGCCAGACCAAAACTCTAGTGAGTATCCCCCCATGTGACATAAATTGATGTCTCATGTGAAAATATGCTTCGCAGACGTATTTTATGTTGTTAACTATTGACCTAGTTAGACTATGAGTGTTAACTGATAAATTGAACATAGTTTGGAGTTCAAGGTAATGATGGATGAAGCACAAAGTGTTTGATGAAATAACAACATGATTTATGGACGATAGACGCTAAGTCTGGTGGGCCACTGATAGTTATGACATATCGTTGTGTTATCTGAAGCAACAATGCTAATCGAATGACTTAGATTGATAAGCCTAGGTATAATGAGATTACTGGATCGATCATAAACGATCATATTGATGCATTACACATTTGTCAAGAAGTCATATGAAGATGATCATAGAAATTTCATCTCGATTCACATGTCATGAGTCAGTTGAATGATAAGGAGAGATTATAATATCAAAATAATAGTCGAACCAGGTTGGTGAATTAACTGAGTGTTGGTTGATGAATCAATGAAATACCAACAGCTGGATCAATATTCAAATATTTGATAGTTGAATCAATTTGCTTTGCAGAGCAGTTGATAGTTGAATCAATAAATTATTAATTCAAATATTAGTAGTTGGACCTAATATTAAATTATTAACTTAAATATTGATTGATGGATCAATATAAAAATTATTGGTGTATGAACCTGTTCATAGTTATGCTTTGCAGAGCATTAGGTTCAAAACCCTTATTTTGATAAATAGATGATCAATGAATGGTTGAATAAGAATCAACCATGGATGAAATATGACCATCCATGGTGGCGATAAACCGACCATGTGGCACTCAGATGCTCGTTTGAGCAATTCACCAAAGTTTGTTGCAGAGCATTTGGTGAAATGATGATTGATTAGTGTTTAATCATAATTAAAATAGTGCTCTGTCGAGCATTATATAGTTAAACCTAATTATGAAAGAAGGAGGACCGAACAAAGGGGGTGTAGGAATTGGCCTTAGGTGGTGGTGGGACCAATTGATGGTGCATGGATGATGGTCTAAGTTGTTGGAGAGATTTTGAACCAAAAATAGACTCTAGAAGATTAATTAGGTCACTAATCAATATGGTGGTGTGATCATATTTTGGAAACCGAGAAGCCGAACATGGTCGAACATGGTAGCATGATCGTATTTCCATGTAGTTCGTGGACCATTCCTGAGGATTTTGGCATTTTCTGATGGTCCATAGAACATTATTTGGTCCTTTTAAAAAGAACTTGAGTATGACTAAAACTCTTAATTGCTTGAAAGACCATTATTTGGAAATATTAAAATAATATTATTTTAATTTTTTTATGGTAGAAATTCATATTGGTTGCATGACCACTTTTTTCGCAAATCATATGGTCCATGGATCAAGAAAAGATATGAAAATAAGAAGTTTTGATCAAAAGAGGAAGTCCTTGAAAGAGGAAACTCAAATAATATTATAATAATAAAATAAAAAAGAAAAGGGAGTGGGGGATCGGCCAAAACCGCCGCATGGCCGACCCCTCATGTGGATGCTCCTTTGAGAATATCCTTATTTTACAATTATTTTTTCTCGCTTCCCTTTCCTAATTTGGCCCAACTTTCGTATCCTAGTTCTTCCATGTTTTTGGATACTTCTTTGAGAATTATTATTAAATACACTCGTGCCTTTTACTCGGGGCTTACTCGGAGGTGCCCTTTATGCTCGAAGGTAAATAATTCATTACTAATCCATGGGATTTAGCTGGGAAAATCCATGAATTGAGGTGGATGAACATTGGGGTGAATTAATGTATTTATTCTAGAAATTCTTCTGGAGTATTTGGCGCTCTCTAGCACACAACCTGTCTAGCAGCATTTAGTATGAGATGACGACGGTACCAAGTACACCGTAATTTTTTCAATATCAACCTATAATTAAATATGATACCTTGTGTGGTTATCTATGGACAAATTCGATACAATACGACAACAAGGTAATCACTTGATAATAGTTACGGTACAAGACCGATACTATAGGATCACTACCAAGTGCTTTGGCTTAACGTGCGATGTTATTACTATATTATTACTAAATAATAATAATGAGGAAGTAAAGTAAATGACACAACAAGATTTTGTTAAATAGGAAACCGCAAATGAAGAAAAATCCCTGGACCTAGTCCAGTTTTGGATAAAGCCGTTATACAAAGACACTACCAACTTCGTATATTTGAGACCAAGTAATATACCCTAGTTACCTAGTTTACTTAGTATCCTTGCGCCTACTACCAATCTGTCTAAAGCACGTGAATCCTAAGATACATTCCACTATCTTTAAGTTGCTTTAATATTTCTGAAGACTTTAAGCGCTCAATCCTTTGGATCGTCTTCCAAACATTAAAGTACTAATATATTTAGTAGCCACTTTTATATATCAAGAAGTCAATAAGTGATAAATGATGTTGAGTATGACAAAGTCTTTTTTTGTTTAAAATAAATTAAACCTCTTTTGTCGGGTTAGATCTTCCAATGTATGGATTAAACAAGTTAACCAGATCAAGTCAAACAGAAACTACCAGATTCGGATGCTGAAGAGTACCTCCAAATGATAGCTTGTCGATCTAAAAATACGACTAGTCAATAATTATTCTATCAAAGGATAAACCAAATCTAGTCGGATCCCAGCCGATCAAGTTTGTGCACGAATAAAATCACAAAGATATAAACCCATAAAAAAATCTTCTTGTCTTCAATAGTCTTCAATACTTGCACAATAACAAACTTGGTTCCTGAATTAGGATCGATCATGCACAGAACGAAGTCCGTTTACAATGGATTATCACAAGTCAATGTTGTACTCTTGATGTAGTTTGAGTGACCTTATGCAGAAGAGAAGGTTCTCACGAATAATCAAACTAAGTGCAAATCAAGAGATAACTACCATTAGTCAATCAAATTAATAATTAAAGATTAACTTAACAATAGATTCTAGTTTCCCATCAACGGTACTAGTAGACACTTCTTGATCCCAAGGAAGTCTTTAAACTAGAAAACGTAAGAGATTTCACCTTATTAGGTTGCCCTCCTCTCCAAGTGTTAGATCATATCTCGGTTGAACTCACCAAGAGTTGGTATGTCAAGTTTGGTTGTCCTATTTTAGTTTTTCAAAACTCATTTAAAGTCGTTCGATTAAATACTAGAGTCAACTTCCCTAGGTTAGACTAGAAAGTGTTGGAATGTTGAGACATACAAGTATTACTCCGAAGACCCGAAGAATGTGAATAAGTAGCGAACTACAACGGCGACATAATCCTTCCACTTGAAGTCAGTAATATTGACTTGAACTGTTTCATTCCTAACGTATCTTTCAAGTCATGCTATATTGAAAACAAAACTGCGAAGCTGTATATACTTTACATATTGTATAATACTCTAGTGGTGTGACATGATCATAATATTATGATCACAGTATTAGAGAATTAAACTACAAAGTATAACGCTTATCTTTTGAACTTCGTACATGTTAGAGCACTGCTCGGTCGAACTCGCATGCGTTGCTATCTCAAGCATGTTTTTCAATGTTAGTGATCAAAACTATAAGTCTTGATTCCTGGTCTACTTATAGCTAAGTCTCGGACTAGGATAGAAAGTGTAGTTGAGCTCAAGACTCCATGAAGATCATCATACAAAGACGAAGAACTACTCAAGGAACTGGTGGAACTTCATCGACTAAAAGGTATGTGGAGACTTGAACTTATCTATCACTCAAAAGTCTATCTACTCTATCTCCTATCTTGAGACAAAAGTCGTTTTACTATATAGACTTTGATTATACACATTTTCTATTTCGAGCCGAGTTTATCTCGCTTATCTATTTCTCGAAATATGTGTTTGTAAGCTTTCTCTTTGGCCAAGTTCATCTTTACTAGTGACAGAAGTCATATTAAGTTTCAATTACTTGAAAATTGCTTTGACGAGAAATAGTATGATTGAAAAACAACTATATAACGTCCTTTAAGAATGTTTCAATGATTGAAATGAGAGTTTAGATTATATAACCCTGGTTGGATATAGACATTGTGTGATAACTCATACGTGTGTAAGTCCTTATTCCTTGAACCAAAGTATGCGTACTTTGCTGCTCAGGGAAACAGGAACTAGAGTCCGCGTACCAAGTCTGCGTACGGTCGGAAGTTCACATCCCGTGAATTTCTGCTGGAGTTTGTGAACTAAATACAAACTTATTCCGGGTACTTAAGTATGCGTACCAGTATGCACACTTAAGTTGGTTATTTTCTAAAAACGATTATTCGTGAACTTAAACTTATATAAACTAAGGAATGCAAGTTTGCAAACCATGGCTATAAAGTTCATGTATCGATGCGAGTGAATCAAATCGTTTTTGCTTCGATTGTGTCTTGTATACTTCTATAAGATCTAAGCAATTCAATAACTATCTAACTAGTTCATTTGAGTCATTTGAACTAGTTATGGTAAAACAGAATATGGTTGATATGAAAGTGTTGATATGGCTGAACATTTGGTTAACTATTTTTGAACCAACTAGATGTACATGTTTGGGTATGGTTACACAAACCTAAATAAACGTGCATTTCATTTTTGTGTAACAAGCTAAGTTTCGATCTAACGGTTGAAAGATATTAGCTTGAACCTAATCAGGTTTTCATCTAACGGTGAATATTGAATGCTTTTTTACTAAGCTAACATTGATTGCAAACCCTGATTTGAAAGACTATATAAAGGAGAACTCTAGCAACTGGGAAACTTAATCCCCACACCTCCTGTGTGATACTAGTTGTATTATCTAGAGTCGATTCTCCTTTAACCTTAGGTTTCTATCGATACCCTGTAGGTTAACGACTTGAAGACTTCATTGGGATTGTGAAGCCAGACCGATACTACTTTTCTTGTAGTTGTTTGATCTGATCTTGCTGTTTTTATCGTACTAAGTACAATCGTAAGATTGGCTTGAGATTGATTTCTCCGATAGGCAAGATATAAAAGAAGTCACAAACATCTTCGTCTCATCGTTTGTGATTCTGCAATATCTTCTTTCGCTAGTCGATTAAGATTATTGCGAGGTGATTGATAATACTGAGCTGTTATTCGGGAATATAAGTCTGGTTTATCAATTGGTTCTTGTTCCTTGGTTTATCAAAAGACGGAACAAAAACTCATAGGTATTTCTTGGAAGACATATTTATCTATTACCGTAGACTTTTCTGTGTGATATAGATTTTTTTATTAAAGTCTTCGACTCTGGGTCGTAGCAACTCTTAGTTGTGGGTGAAATCAGCTAAGGGAATCAAGTGTGTAGTATCCTGATGGGATCATAGACGTGGAGCGCAACTGTACCTTGGATTAGTGTGAGACCGATTGGGGGTTCAACTACAGTCCAGACCGAAGTTAGTTTGTAGTAGACTAGTGTCTGTAGCGTATTAATACAGTGTGTGTTCAATCTGGACTTGGTCCCTGGGCTTTTCTGCATTTGCGGCTTCCTCGTTAACAAAACTTATGGTGTCTGTGTTATTTCTTTTCCGCATTATATTTTGTTATATAATTGAAATATCACAGGTTGTGCGTTGAATAGATCAATTGGAAAATCCAATCTTTGGTTGTTGATTGAAATTGATTGATCCTTGAACATTGGACTTTGGTACCGTTCAAGTGATTTCTCTTGTATTCAATTAGACTCGCAAATTTTTATTTGCTTGAGTAAGTAATGAATCGAGAAAGAGAGATATAACTCCTTGATATACTTTTATTAAGAATGAGTTTGACTTTCTAGTTGATTCTCTTAAAAGTATATTGGAGTTAGTCCATACAGATTGCTAAACGAAATATTGGGTGTGGTTGTTAGACCCCCACTTTTTTAATTGGTACCAGAGCATGCAAACACATTTAAAGACCTTACAAGTCTGTGTTTGTAGCGATCTGACTCTATGGACAGATGTGCTATCTCAATAAATGCACCACCAGATCCAGGGATTTCAGAATTCTCTTCCATGACTGATTTATTCAAGTCCATTGAAGAAATTCTATCTAAACTACCATCAGTTTTAAAATCCCTTGAAATATTTTCAGGAATTGAAGAGAAACTTGAAATCCTATCTTCTAATGTTGATTTATATCTTCAGAATAAACAAGATTCTCATGGCAGGATAAATCAAGTTATAATGAATAATGTTTATGTCGAGGTTAATCAGCAAGAGCAGTGCTCCTCTTCTGGATTCTTTTAGTTGTAACAAACTAGACGATTTGCAAGAAGAGTTTGAATCTCAGTCACATGATTACATCACCTCAAAACATGAAATATTTCATGACTCAATTCCTAATTATCCTTGTCAAGATTTTAGTATTGTCCTCACTTATGAAGAAGCTAAGAAGAATTCTTTTTCAAAAAGAAGTTTGCTTTGCAATACTAAAAACTATATGGAGAAATTGTTTTTGTAAGTTGGAAAAAGAGGAATCAAAAACTCAAGAACTTCTGGGTCTTCTTAAAGCTCTTTTATAGACTTATAAAAACAATTTCTTGGGTGTCTCTTTACTCAACAAGATGTAAGAGCTGTTGGAAAGAAACACTCTCTTGGTGTCATGGTATACAAGATTCATTTTTGTGTCTATAAAAATCACTCGAAACAAATATGTGTTGAGCTATTGCTCCCTTACCAAATGAGTCCCTCACTTGCACATGTATGGGTCGCATACGTTGAATCCAGAACGCTTCACGGACGAATCTCTATTCTGGACGTGTCAAAATGGTTCCTATGACACATAAAAGAGAAGAGAATCTTTTCGGTTCTATCACTCTCTTCATCGTTCGAAAATGCAAGAGAAACCCAAACATTTCTCTTTCCTTTGATCCATCAACTTCTCGTTCCCTAATCAAATCAAAGTTGGGTTGTACCTTTGAACTCAGGAAAAGCTCGTGTACATTGGGTCAAGAGCAGTTTTTTATTTTTCCAATCGTTTGGAGGTCTACCATTAGGAACAATTCAGGAACCAAGTAAGTTTTCTAACTCTTGTTTTGAAATTCATCTATAACTATGGCACATAGAAGAACAAGGCATTTAGGAAACTCAAGCCATCAAACTAGGGATGAGTCCTTTTATGATCCAAGCATTTATGATAGGTTTATCAACCCTGCGGCTCGTGTACTCTTTTTGGAGTATAAGAACAAACAACTCATCTGTGAATGATTCTATGATGCTTCAAAAATTGAAGTAGATGGTTTGTATGATTTTTTCAAAAATCACACCCGGGGTTTAATTTATAGACCCCTAGGGACGGTTCGCATTGAGATGGTTGCACAATTCTATGCTAATATCCATGAGGAAAACTTTACCAATTGCACCTTTAAGACTATTGTAGGAGGTGTCACATTTACTGTTGATCGCTTTGTTATTGGTTATCTTCTGGATGTGCCTGTTGGGGAACTATATTTCCTCCTCCTGAGAATGAAAGATTATCTTCAGAAGTGTTGTCTGACCGTCTTTTTAATAAATACCTTTCTCGGAGTGATGGAAAGATCAATGTTAAAGGGGATGGGTTATTTCTCAAAACAGCAGTTAAACTTATTGTGGCAAACTTGATGCCGAGCAAAATTGACAACAATTTATAGACCAAGGGTCTCACTGAATTTATCTATAATATTGTTGAAAGGAGAAGTATTGATTTCTGTGGACTTATTATTGATCAAATGGTAAGCGTGAAACACACTTCAAGAAAAACTCATAGCTTTCCTTGTCTCATTTCAAGGATTTATGCTCACTTTAAAGTTAATCCTTTTGGCTCTGATGTTGGTGGACCAACTGTTCTGAGTATGTCAAGCATCGAGAAGATGAGGCATCCTGCAACCAGAACCTCTTCAAGTACTTCAAGGGCTTCTGAGCTCACTCGTCTTCAGGAGGAAAATGAGGTTCTCAGAGAAAAGGTAGACTATGCTGAAAACGCTTGTCCAGAGATGATAGAGAAATTCTATGAGATCTAAAAAGATTATTATGGGAGGAGTGATTAATATTTGAACTAAATGTACTACTGTTTGTTTATCCGTTAAACTTCATATGTTGAACTACTTTTAACAACTGTTTTATGGCCGAGATAACATTCATGTTTAGCTTTGAATGATGTTTTCTTTCAATTAAAATTGCTACATGTGTTAGTTTCATAATAAGTACAGATATGTATTCAAAAGTTATCTCTATTATGTTGATATGAATGTATTGATAAAAAATAAAATGAACTTTTGACTTACAAAAGTTAAAAGCCTTTTTGTCATTGTTTTGATAAAAGAAAGGATAAAACTTTTGTTTTACAAGGATTATGTCTATTGTATGTCATTATGAAAATAGTGATGGAAAATAGAATGAATCCTTGTGTATTCCGCAGTATTGATCTTCCCTGATCCATTTTTTATGTATATACTGTGCGGCTCCGTGAGTTCTCTTATATTGAGCATTTCCGATTGAATTAATCATGGGTTCTCTTGTGGTTAATTTAATTGAGTATTTTTGGATTCAAATTCATATTCGTATTTGATTTGTTATGTCCAAAGAAATCCTTCTTTTCTTATGAAAGTAAGGTCGATCTTGTTGTTCTTTCGGGAATGACATTATATGGGGGAGAGTTCTTAATTGAACTTGCGCTTAATTTCCAAATCTTTGTGTGAAGTGCGGCTGTGGAATATTATAGGGGTTATCTTGTATCTTTATAAACTCCTTGACGAAAGCATTTAACTTCGGCTATATGATTGCATCTAAAAAGTTGATATGTGCTTTCTTTTGGTCATGAAGTGTCTCTATGGAAATTTCATTAGGATCCCGCTAGTTTTTGTACCTTTGCCAATTTTATTGACAAAAAGGGGGAGAATTAATGTGTAGTTCACACTACAAATACATATGGTTTTCGGATCATTATGTAAGGGGGAGTGGTTTCCATGTGAGATGGGGTATTGACTAAGGGGGAGTGATACATATCACTATTGTATTGTTGTCGAAGTTGTGATACAATTGAACTTTGATGCTGTGTAATAATACTATGACACTGTATAACAATGATTGAGATTTCTTTTTTTCTCATTGTTATGGCTACGGATTTTCAACAACGGTGATACTAAACTTACAACCTTTGGGATCATTGAAGTACTTGGAAGTGACGAAGACTTCAAGTAATATTGAAGAACCAAGAAGATTAGGCATGTGGAAGAGAAGCTACAAAAGTTTATTTATCTATTTTTGTATTCCATATGTATTGATAGTTTTGCCACCAAAATTGACAAATGGGGAGATTGTTAGAGCACTGCTCAGTCGAACTCGCATGCGTTGCTGTCTCAAGCATGTTTGTCAATGTTAGTGATCAAAACTATAAGTCTTGATTTCTAGTATACTTATAGTTATGTCTCGGACTAGGATAGAAAGAGTAGTTGAGCTCAAGACTCCATGGCGATCATCATACAAAGACGAAGAACTACTCAAGGAACTGGTGGAACTTCGTCGACTAAAAGGTATGTCGAGACTTGAATTTATCGATCACTCAAAACTCTATCTACTCTATTTCCTATCTTGAGACAAAAGTCGTTTTTGTATATATACTTTGATTATACACATTTGCTATTTCGAGCCGAGTTTATCTTGCTTATCTATTTCTCGAAATATGTGTTGGTAAGCTTTCGCTTTGGCCAAGTTCATCTTTACTAGTGACGGAAGTCATATTAAGTTTCAATTACTTGAAAATTGCTTGTGAACAACAACTATATAACGTCCTCTAAGAATGTTTCAATGATTGAAATGAGAGTTTAGATTATATAACCATGGTTGGATATAAACATTGTGTAGTAACTCATATGTGTATAAGTCCTTATTCCTTGAACCAAAGTATGCGTACTTTGCTGCTCAGGAAAACCAGAACTAGGGTCCGCGTACTGTCGAAAGTTCACATCCCGTGAATTTCTGCTGGAGTTTGTGAACTAAATACAAACTTATTCCGGGTACTTAAGTCCGTGTACCATTATGCGTACTTAAGTTGGTTATTTTCTAAAAACGATTATCCGTGAACTTAAACTTATTTAAACTAAGGAATGCAAGTTTGCAAACCGTGGCTGTAAAGTTCATGAATCGATTCGAGTGAATCAAATCGTTTTTGTTTCGATTGTATCTTGTATACTTCTATAAGAACTAAGCAATTTAACAACTCTCTAACTAGTTCATTTGAGTCATTTGAACTAGTTATGGTAAAGAAGAATATGGTTGATATGAAAGTACTCATATGGCTAACCATTTGGTTAACTATTATTGAACCAACTATATGTACATGTTTTGGTACGGTTACGCAAACCTAAATAAACGTGCATTTCATTTGTGTGTAACAAGCTAAGTTTCGGTCTAATGGTTGAAATATATTAGCTTGAATCTAATCAGGTTTTCATTTAACGGTGAATATTGAATGCTTTGTTACTAAGCTAACATTGATTGCAAACCTTGATTTGAAAGACTATATAAAGGAGAACTCTAGCAACTGGGAAACCTAATCCCCACACCTCCTGTGTGATACTAGTTGTATTAGCTAGAGTCGATTCTCCTTTAACCTTAGGTTTCTATCGATACCCTGTAGGTTAATGACTTGAAGACTTCATTAGGATTGTGAAGCCAGACCGATACTACTTTTCTTGTAGTTGTGTGATCTGATCTTGCTGTTCCTATTGTATTAAGTACAATCGTAAGATTGGCTTGAGATTGATTTCTCCGATAGGAAAGATATAAAAGAAGTCACAAACATCTTCGTCTCATCGTTTGTGATTCTGCAATATCTTCTGTAGCTAGTCGATTAAGATTATTGTGAGGTGATTGATAATACTGAGCTGTTATTCTGGAATATAAGTCTGGTTTATCAATTGGTTCCTGTTCACCTTGATTTATCAAAATACGGAACAAAAACTCATAGGTATTTCTGTGGGAGACAGATTTATATATTACCGTTGATTTTTTAGTGTCATACTGATTTGTTTATTAAAGTCTTCGACCTTGGGTCGTAGCAACTCTTAGTTGTGGGTGAGATCATCTAAGGGAATCAAGTGCGTAGTATCCTGCTGGGATCAGAGATGTGAGGAGCGCAACTGTACCTTGGATCAGTGTGAGATGATTGGGGTTCAACTACAGTCCAGACCGAAGTTAGTTTCTAGTGTCTGTAGCGGATTAATACAATGTGTGTTCAATCTGGACTAGGTCTCGTGGTTTTTCAGCATTTGCGGTTTCCTGGTTAACAAAACTTTTGGTGTATGTTTTACTTCTTTTCCGCATTATATTTTGTTATAATTGAAATATTACAGGTTGTGCATTGAATCGATCAATTTTAAAATCCAACCTTTGGTTGTTGATTGAAATTGATTGATCCTTGAACATTGGTCTTTGGTACCGTTCAAGTGATTTCTCTTGTATTCAATTAGACTCACAGATTTCTATTTGCTTGAGTCAACATTGAATCGAGAAAGAGAGATATAACTCCTTGATATACTTTTATTAAGATTGAGTCTGACTGTCTAGTTGATTCTCTTAAAAGTATATTGGAGTTAGTCCATACATATTGCTGAGCGAAATATTGGGTGTGGTTGTTAGACCCCCAATTTTTCAGTAGATATGACATCGACATAATCTTGTATATACTGTTATGATTATGTGAATGAGTTATGCTGAAGAATTCATCATAGGAAACAATATTTTACATTCGTTTAAAGGAGGTACATTCATTAGGCTTATTGGTCTGGCTATTCATTGCAAATCTTTGGATGACCAATATGTGTGAGATGGTAGAAACGATCGTAACTATGTTATGTATCTTGGTATAACTAATCACAATGCCTGACTTATGATTTGGTATGACTGGTTTTTATTAATTAGTGTAACTGATCCTAAGTAATCACCATGTGTGGTATGATCGATCCTTGTAATTAGTGTCACCGATCCTAGTAATTGGTGTGACCGATTACGCGTGTTGTGTAATCGATCCTTATAATTGGTAACCGACCCTGGTTACTGGTGTAACTAGTCCTGGTAACTGGTGTGACTGATCACAAGTAATACCATGGGAATATGGAACCGATCCTGGTAACTGGTGTAATCGGTCCTGGTAACTTGTGTGACCGATCACAACTATTTCCATATTAAGGTATCACCAATCCTAGTGATTGGTGGAACCGATTGAACCCATGTATGTGATACGATATTTGATCAATCACATAGTTGTCTTGAAATACAGGGAAATCAATTCTAAACTTGTTTGGAAGTGTGGTATGACCGATTCCAAGAATGTAAATCCATGTGAATATGAATAAGGATTTACGGTGAAAAAGATGTCAACATACTTTGAACACGTAGAGTAACTCTTATCATTTATTGTTAAAATATATTCCTTAGTACTCAAGGAGATCCTGTGCCGAAATAAATTGAGAATCTTTTAATTAAGGTTCTTGGTTTTATATGCTTTAATTGCCAACAATTAAATGCATGTCTCTAGAGAATAAAAATTAGTAATGTGCATTTACTAACTGGAGATTTTCTACGGAATTATTTTGGAAATACTGGACAAGCCTTTATTGGAATTATGAAAACCGAATCTTGCTATTCATTGCATATCTTGAGAATATTTTCAGTTTTGGAAATTCTTTGATGTCCAAACATCCTTGGTCTATAAATACGTAAGTTTGCATTTCTAGCAAACTATCCTAAGAGCCAGGCAAACTTCAATTCTTGTTGTTTTTGGTGGAGCCGTCTATTCGGTGAGGAAAGTATCCTAATTAGATGAAATATCTTACAACCGCTCGTTTAAAGACTTATATGGGATCAAGAAGCTCTACGAGTACCGTTGGTGGGAAACTAGATAATTACAGTGTTATTAGTTTTCGATTGATTTGATTGACTAACGGTTGTTGAAACTTTGATTGTACCTAGTTTTTTTATTCTTGGGAATCTTTTCTTCTGATATAAGATTCACTCAAACTAGATCGAAGTATCTACGGGATCTTTAGAACTGTTTGTAGATCCAAAGACATCTTGTGATAATCCATTGTTAACAAAATCTGTTTTGTGTGTGATTGATCACAAGAAATTCGAGTGGTGTTGTACAGGTTATTTGAAGATTAAAGAATATTTGAAGAAGAAGAAGAAGAAGAAGATTTCTTATTGTTTCTCATATCTTATTATGTGCACAAACCTTGATCGTCTGGGATCCAACTAAAATCAGATTTCTTATTAGTTCTCTTTGAGATCTCTACTGATTGATTTTGAATCTAAACTTAAATACTTTTGTAGTTATTAGATAGATTGATCTAACCAGGCAAATGAGTTTATCAGATTAAACGGAAGAGACTTTGCGTATGACTTGAGATATCTTTATCTTTAAAAGAAACAATAAAGTTGTTATCAAACAAATTCGTTGTTCCTTTGCTATTTGGAATACGATCCAAAGGTATTGTACCATTGCATGACCTTCGAAGTAGGAAGCGCAGGTATACTGAGGAAACTAAGTGAACTAGGGTTAGTTGCTTGGTCTCAACTATACGAAATTGGTTTTGATTTCGTATAGCGGCTTAATTATGAGAGTATTCAATTCTGGACTAGGTCCTGGGGTTTTTCTGCACTTGCAGTTTTCCCCGTTAAAAAAATCTTGTTGTGTCTTTTACTTTGATTTCCACATTATAGTTGTTTATTATAATAAAGTAAAATACACAAACTTTAAATTCGTTCCACTCGATAGTGATCTTGTAGAGTTTGGTTAAGTCCGAACCTATTATCAGGTAACATACTTCGTTTTTGTATTGTCTCGATCTTGTATCCATATTCAATCACACAAGTTATCTTGTGTTGTGTTTTCTCTATCTCGTATCCATATACAATCACACAAAATGTGAACTGATTAGTTGTATTGTCTCAACTCTGTCCATAGACGATCACTTTTGGTAGACGACTTATAGGTTGAAACAAAAAGATTGTGGTGTATTTGGGTACCCTCGTCTTTTCACCAAGATAGTATTACGAGAATACCATTAGTCGGCTACACTAGAAACATCAAAGATGAAGTTTGCATGGCTCTGGATAAGTTTGTAAGAAGAACAAACTTCACTATTTATAGACCAAGGTAGTTTGGACATCAAGGAATTTCCATAACCGAAGATATTCAAAAGATATGCAATAAAACACCTAAACTCGGTTTTATAAATTCCAACAAATACCCAATTATACAACCGAAATTTCAATGGACAACTCAATATTAGCTAATATATATTTCCAGATATACGTTTTGATTGCTAGTAAAACAAAACATATTGATTTCGAAAATCTCAAAACGATTCTCTATAATTTCGGTTTGGGATCTCCCGTTGAGTATGAAGGAATATTTTTGAAAAATTAAGAAATAAGATTCCAGCACATGTTCAAATTACTCATTATGTCGACATATTGAACTTTCCTATTTTGAAAACCCAATTTCTAAATCACATAAACCCTAAAGTGTACATGACTTATAGAAATCGATTTTTCCTACTGGGACCGGTTCTACCATGATACCTAAATCAAGTTAATATCGGTTCTATCTTTATTCTCAATATAGGTAGGGATCGGTTCTACCTTGACTCCCGACATAAGCTAGGATCAGTTCTACCTTGATTCCGTAAATAGGTTAGGATCAGTCATCCTTAAGATATTCAAAGGAAACCGAGACGATAATCCTTTTGAATTCCTTTCGACTAGGAAACAAGTTCATAAGTCTACTTCCTTAAAATTATGCAATTAAACATGATTTCTCTAGGTAAAATCAAACCGATATTCACTCCACAATCTAGTAACGAGTTACACAGATTATGTTGATGTCGTAATTACGAAGTTCCTAAAGATAAGCATTATACCTCATGAACAATATAACAATATAAAGCGCTTCTTATGTTTTGATATATTGTTCCTTGACACTTTACAATATGATGATCAAGTATAGTATACTATAGTTTCACATATATAACTTCACATGTTATATTTTAAATCAGAAACGCATGATCAAGGAAACAATATAGAAATGGAAACAAGTCAAGTCATGTATTATTATCCTCAAGTGGAAGTATGATGTTATCGTCGTTGTTGATACGTCTTTGGAATCTTCAGGTCTTCAGAGTAATACTTGTATGTCTCAACATTTTTAGACTTTTTAGTCTAACCTAACGAAGTTGACTCTAGTAATCTAATCAAGCGACTTATGAGTTTTGATACTTAAATATGACAACCAACCTTGACATACCAACGCTTGGTGGGTTCAACTGAGAAGTGCTCTAACATAGTATATTCAGATAATCGAGATATGAGATATCTAGGCGTCATATTTGTTTTGAATATTTCTAGGATTTCATAAGAATGAATTATCCCTAGATTAACGCCTTGTACTAGCAGATAACCTGTTTACAAGCACCTTAACTAATCGCCTTGTACTAGCAGACAACCAGTCTAAAAATGATTAATCGATTTAGACATTAGATGGTAGCACCGGGTTTGTTCTGAATATTATTCTGGTAGTAATTATAGTACCAGAAATCTTTAAATGTGAAAGGAATACTAAGTTGATCAGCATGAGATGCTGAAATATTGATGCCTCTTGCATGATATTGCCGTCATGTATCATTGTCTTGCCGAGGTCATAGAATTTCCATTTCTCTCGCGGAAGGTGAAGGCATAAACCCACGTATGCTTCTAATGTGGTCAGAAACACATAGTTTTCGATGTGGTTTTATGAATCTAACCTTTGTCAAAAATACAACATCAACAACTGGAAACTCACTGGTTTATACATAATCGACTAACATGAGATTTAATTAATTATCACCTGCATCAGTTCTGCTTAACTGATTCTCTAATCATTTTTTTTACCTTTAAATAATAAATCCCTCTCGTACTTTCTTGCATTTATATAATATACATTTATAATCTCCTTTCAAGCGAGTATAAATATACTGTTCTCGTTGTTTAAGGTTTCTAGGCCTAACAATGCAATCTTCTTCACATTCTCTCCCCCCTGAATCCTCAAACACCTCGATAGGATTAAGTTGTTGTGTCTTAATTTTCTAAAGGCTTCTCATAATAATTTGGCCACTCTAGAGTTATTTTATTTAATAATAATTAAAAGTAACTAAATAAAACCAAAAAATATTTTGATTTATCGATTTGACATTCACAGTTTTAGAAAGTAAATACAGAACACAAAAAAAATATACAAACTAAATATACCAAAAAAAAAAAGAGCCATACTTGAACGAGTTTGTAAGGCCAAAAATAAAATAAAAGGTAGAGAAGCAACCATGTAAATGAGAGAAACTGAAAATGACTGGGTACCAAGTACACCACTAACTTTTTCTTTCGGTAACCTGTTTGGACAAAACCTAACATAATTGCAAGTAGAACAACTTAATGGTCCTTGATAACATGTATATAGAGTTTATATCTCTATCTCTTCACAATCAGAAAGTCTCTCAAAAACAACTAAATCTAGTGATATGAAACTTGTTATCTGTCTTTCAAGGTATGAATTCAACAAGGAGAAGTCTCGTAATTGATCATAGTTAATATGGACATATCTACTAAAATTGAAAACGTAATACTAGTGATATTCCTGTTACAAAGATAAATAATATAATGCAGAAACGGAAAAACACAAGATACTAGAAGTTTTGTTAACGAGGAAACCGCAACTGCAGAAAAACCCAGGACCTCATCCAGATTTGAACACAAGATACTATTCCTATTAATCATACCACCATACTTCGTATTGGAATGTAAGTGAGATCGAATTCACCCTCCAAACCATTCAGGTGAAGTCGTGCTCCTTACATCTCTTGAATCTCGCAAGGCTCTATGCAATTGATTCCCTTAGATGATGTCCTTTATAGCATAAGAGCTTCCTCACCCTAAGTAAATACTTGTGACACAAATCTTCCTATAACAGATAAGCCAATTTGATTTCTCTTTAGATTGTATAGATCAAGGCTCATAAATCTATTTGCAGTATACAAAGCTAGAAACCTCATAAATCTTGAACACTTATATTTAGTTAGTTGAGAAGCATGGATTCTTAACCACCTCTCAAGAACAATCGTGAACTAATCAATTAAGAATAATTTTCAGATATCTATCTCGAGGACTCACAAAGTTTAAGACGAAGAGATCTTTGCGATTTCTATCTATCACTCATGAAAGAGATTGTTAAAACCTCAATGATATACACGTTTTTGTGTCTGATTTGATCTCAATTATTTATCTTGTTAGTGCTCATTTTTGTACTTATCATGTATTTTATGTATTTATAGGTGTTTTTGGAGAAATAAGCTTTTTTGGAAAAGTTGATCGAAAAGTGGTATTTGCGCCCCTGGAGGAATCATTGAAGGCACCCAAGAAAAGTGTTAAAGGCACCCGGAGGAGTTGATAAAAGCACCCCAGGAGTTTTACTATTTACAACCAAAATTACTACTTGTAGCACACAAAGTGTTATTCGCACCACATAAATTGCTATTTGTACCTCAACTTGCTAAAGGGACACTAAAACTGGATAAGGGGCACTCATCTTCTTCATTTGAAATTTCAAATTTGGCGGGTTTTAATGAAATAAAGTTAGGGTTTGAGTTTTGGGTGAGTTCTTATGAGACTAAATCGCTGAAATCAATTGGGTTTACTCCTTAGGCCTAAAAAGGCATGGTATCCTTGTTGGAATCGATTGGAATTCGCTGGATTTTGGTGGATTGTTAATATCAAGCAAAACAATTTTGGCGGAAAAAAGAAGCAGTTTTGCTGCATGATTTTCAGGCGAGGATTGGCTGAGTTTTAGTCGGATTTGGTCTTGGATATGGGCCTATTAGGATCATACAGGACTGGTAAGTGTCTCGGAAACAAGAAAAAAAGGAAGATCACACGTGTTGGACCAAAACATGGAAGAGAAATATTTTTGATATTCTGTTGAGATTTATTTGGGAATTGTATGAGGATAGAGCGTGTTTAACAGCTTCTGATATATGTCGACCGTGTTTGAATGGATTTGGGCCACTGCAAACCCATGAAGAAGATATAGAAAGGAAATAATCCCAAGTAAAATAAAATATACTGGATTAATTACAGAGATATAAAGTGGATGTTGGGATGTCTTAGAAGGATTATAGATAGTTTGAGGACGAAGAGAGAGCTTTAGAGAATTAGACTACGAAGTATAACATATATCTTTTGAACTTCGCAGAAATGACATCAATATAATCTTGTATATCGTATTGTGATTATATGTATGGGTTATGGTGAATATTTCATCCTAGGAAAAAATATTTTACTTTTGTTTAAAGGAAGTACATTCATGAACTTGTTTTGTGAACCGAAAGGGAAATCAATAGGGTTATTGGTCTTGCTATTCATTAATTATCTTTGGATGACCAATATGTGTGTTGGTAGAACCGATCTTAATTAGGGTTGTGTATCTTGGTATAACCGATCACAATGCCTAGATTTGTGATTTGGTATGACCGGTCCTGGTAATTGGTGTAACCGATTCTAAGTAATCACCGTGAGATGGTATGATCGTTCCTTGTAATTTGTGTGACCGATCATAAGTGTTATGTGACCGATCCTTGTAATTGGTGTAACCGATCCTAGTGACTGGTGTGACCAATCACAAGAACATGCCATATTTAGGTATAACCGATCCTAGTGATTGGTATAACCGATCCTAACCCATGTATGTGACTTGGAAGGACCGATCACAACTAACCATTGTGATTTGGTATAACCAATCACATAGTAGTCTTAGAATACTAGCAAACCAATTCTAAACTTGTATGGAAGTGTGGTATAACCGATTCCAAGAAAGCAGATCCATGTAAATATGAAATAAGGATTTGCAGTGAAAAGATGTCAACATACTTTGAACACGAGCAGTAACTCTTATCATTTGTTGTTCAAAGATATTCCTTGGTACTCAAGGTGATCCTCTCCGGAAATAAATTAAGAATCTTTTAATTAAGATTTTGATTTATATGATTTAATTACCAAAAATTAATGCATAACTCTAGAGAATAAAAATTAGTAACGTGCATTTACTAATTGGAGATTTTCTATTGAGATATTTCGGAAATATTAGACCAATATTTATTGGAATTATGAAAACCGAATTTTGTTCATTCCATATCTTGAGAATATTCTCGGATTGTAAATTCGTTGGTGTCCAAAAATCCTTGGTCTATAAATACCTAAGTTTGCATTTTTAGCAAACTATCCTAAGAGCCAGGCAAACTTCAATTCTTGTTGTTTTTGGTGGAGACGTCTATTCGGTGAGGAAAGTAATCCTAATTAGGTGAAATATCTTATGATCGCTCGTTTAAAGACTTTTGTGGAATCAAAAAGCTCTACGAGTACCGTCGGTGTGAAACTAGATAATTGTAGTGTTATTTGTTTTCGATTTGATTTGTTTGACTAACGTTTGTTGAAAATTTGATTGCACCTAGTTTGTTTATTCTTGAGAATATTCTCTTCTGATATAAGATTCACTCAAACTAGATCGAAGTATCGACGAGATCTTTAGAACTGTTGTTAGATCTAAAGACATCTTGCGATAATCCATTGTTAACATATACCGTGTTGTGCGTGATTGATAACAAGAGATTCAAGTGGTGTTCTGCACGTTTTGAAGATAAAACAAGATTTGAAGACGAAGAAGAATTTTTCTAAGTTTTCGTATCTTGTGGATTTAGTGCAAAAACCTTGATCGGCTGGGATCCAACTAGAATCAGTTTATATTTGATAGATCTGATTGATTAGTTGTGTGAGATTGAAATTATCTATATTTCTCTTTGAGATCTATATTGATTGAGTACGCATCTATACTTGACTATTTCAGTAATTAAAGTTAGATTTGATCTAACCAGACAAAGAAGTTTATCAAATTAAACAGAAGATCCTTTGTCAACGAATCATGTATATATTTAACAAGATTGATTAGAGTTGTTACCAAAAAGATTCTTCCTTTGTTGTTAGCTTGCTATTCACATGCGTGACTCTAGAAGTCGAAGGCACAAGGATACTGAGGGAACTAAGTAGCTAGAGGTAGTCTGCTTGGTCTCAAGTATATGAAGTTGGTTTATATTTTGTATAGCGTATTAATTCTGACAGTATTCAAAACTGGATTAGGTCCCGGGGTTTTTCTGCATTTGCGGTTTCCTCGTTAAAAAAATATTTCCGTGTCATTTAATTTTATATTCCGCAATTATAATTGTTTTTTATTATCATTAAAAGTAAATTACACTTGTATATTAACTCCGCAATACTTGATAGGTATAGAGTTTGGTGATTTCCGAACCTATTATCAAGTAACACACTTTGTTGTTGTATTATCTCGATCTTGTATTCATAGTCAATCACACAAGTTATCTTGTTGTTTTATTGTCTCGATCTCGTATCCATAGACGATCACACGAAGTGTGAACTGAATTGTCGTATTGGCTGAACTTTGTCCATAGACGATCAAATTCGGTATAGGACTTATAGGTTGAAATAAAAAGATTGTGGTGTATTTGGGTACCCTCATATTTTCAATTGGTATCAGAGCGGGCAAACAAAAAAAGATCTAACAATCTGTGTTTGGTGCGATCCAACCTATAAGAATTGAATCTAATGGACGATTCATTTAATGTAGAGCAAGAAGATAATGAACTTCAGAAAGTCAATTTGTTTTCAGATCCTGATAAACAGCTCAACACTGTTGGTTCACTGTTCGAACACAATCACAATGATGTTTTAATAAGAAAACAAAGTCCCGTGACTCACAAGTCAGGTTCGGATAATAATGATGAGATTAAATTTTCATAAAGCTTGCTGAAAAATATAATCTAAAATATAATATATATTATCCATATGTCGAAGGGATTATCAAAGACTCTTTGATAAAAATCAGGTCTCATGAAAAATCCGTGTCTCAAGAAAATCTTGAAAATCATGAACCTCCTGACATGATGATAATCACATCTAGTCAAGGTCAAGATGAAAATACAGTTATGTTTTCTCTTGAAACTGAATCTAAATTTTTTGGCAATGATCCTAAAGTCAGAAAAGATTTATTAGTAATAATATCTCTCAGAATCTCTTAACTAATAAACAATATTTTGATTCTAATAATTCAACCACTTGCAAGAATCAAAAGAGATGTGTTTCAAAGCATAATCATGTGACTAATATCCGGTCAAGAAAAAATGTCATTTATTGTGACAAGGATTATCTCTCTGAAAGTGACAAAGATCAGCTTAATTGCACGCAAATAAATAATTTCGTATCATGTTGTTTTGTTACTGATATTTTGTCCAAATTAGAATCAAGGAAACAATCTCAACAAAAGATGCTGTCATATTCCAAGGAATTTCTGGGTCGATATAAAAGTTATGCTCAATTCATGACTCAAAAGGTTTCTAGTCACACCTTCAATCCTGTTCATACTCGAATAGATCTATCTGTTGAATCGGGTATTTCGGGTTGTGACTCACAGATGTGTGAAACCTACTGTTGGAATTTTTCTAGAAAATAAGATGTCCGAGAACATCAAGATAGATCCTGTTTTATTGATCCATTGAGAGCTCGCTTCAACAACTAAGTTTGTTGATCGGAACTTCCCAAATTTTGTGCTCAATTTAAATAAATGAGAAGTTCTTAAAAGAGCACATGGGAACATGTGAGAGGTATACAAATTATACTTGATCTATTCACATCATGAAAAACCTAAGTATTTTTCTAAAATTGGGATCCTTCACTTTTAGAGGAATACATTCGGTCCATTTAAGAAAATTCATGATAAATTTGTACAAGAAATATTCGGGCTTTCTTAAAAATAATATTTCAGAAAATCATTCTTGATTTTATTTCTGAATTTGTATTTTCATATTTGTTTTAATCAAATAAAAATATCGTGCTGGTTTTTTAAAACTTGGGAACCAAGTTTTATTTGATATATAAAAACATCTTAAGAACTGATTCTCTATTCCACAATCAGACTGCGGTTCAAGATGGGTGCAAATACTATTGATATTGATTCTCAATTACATAAGCTTGAAACATATCTTCCATATGAGATTAAGTGCTATTTATCAAAGGAACATTAGAGGAATCAATTATCTATTAAGCTCATGTTTATGCTAATGCGAGATTTTTAAATTTATCGTGAACAATTGGAAGCTTCTGTAGTGAATGAGGAATGACTTGAGTTAAATCTTTTAAAGTTGATTGTGGAAGTGAATCTTTTGAAGAGGAGGCTCAATCAACTGAAAAAAAAGAGGAAAATCAAGAACTTGAACACTGAAGAAACCTCAGTGAACAATCAGAGCACCTCTAGGGATTAAGTTATATGTTGTAATACTTGATCCAAGAAAATAGACATCAATATATTGATTTATCTCGATATCTTTGTATAAGGTCAATTTTGAATAAAACTATCAATTATTATATATGAATAAAATTATTATTTTATAATTTTTATGTGATAGTTACCGATTACATAGCCTGTGAATGAATGTCTATATTTTGCTATGTGTTTTCGGTTTATGCGATGTCTGATTTCAGTTGTTATAAATCTTAATATTCGATCTCATATGGTGAAACCCTTGTGATTTGTGTGGCTTTTTGATTTAGCGGGATTTACTTCTATCCCATGTTGGTAGGCTTTATCAAAGGCTCATAAGATGTTCCGATTGAAACTTATATGTGAAAAGTCACAATATGTTGAATCAATTTGTGTTTACATGAGTTGTGTTTAGCATAACATATGTGTTTAGGGTTTTCAAGTTTTGCTATTGGCACACATTAGTTAAAACCATTTCAACCTTTCTCTGGTAAAGGTTACTTTTGTTGTTGTTCTTTTGTTCTTGCGAGAGGATGACAATACACTAGGGGAGAGTTCTGATTTGAACTTGTGCTTAATGATATATCTTTCTGGGGAGTAGTGGCTGCGGATATTAAGGTAACGAATTTGTTAGTTAATCGTTTTCATGTTTAAGAAAATCCTGTTTATATTGCATATGTTTTGCTTTTTCTTAACAAAATTTAGGGACAATTGATATGTTCCATTATATCTGTTAGAGCACTGCTCGGTCAAACTCGCAAGCGTTTCTATCTCAAGTTTGTTTGTCAAGTTTAGTGATCAAAACTATAAGTCTTGATTTCTATTCTACTTATATCTATGTCTCAGACAAGGATAGAGTGTGTAGTTGAGCTTTAGACTTTATGACGTTCATCAATTGAAGACGAAGAACCACTAAGGAGAGCTTGTGGAACTTCATCCACAAAAGGTATGTGGAGACTGAAACTCATCTATCACTCGGAAAGTCTATTTCTACTCTATCTCCTATATTGATACAAAAGTCGTATAGCTATAAAGTATTCGATTATACACATTTGATATTTCGAGCTGAGTTTAACTCACTTACATATTTCTCGAAATATGTGTTGGCAAGCTTTCGCTTTAACCAAGTTCATCTTATATTCTTGACGAAAGTCAAAAGATGATCATGTGAAAATCTCCTGGTAACATCTTACATGATTTGTGTGAGACAATCATTTGATGTAGACCTGAAATGTTTCGTATTGATTATTTCAATAACTTGAAAATTTCTTTGATGCTAATAGTTTGTGAAAACAACTATTGTCATCTTCTAAGAATGTTTCAATGATTGAAATAGAGTTTATAACACTTAACACCATAATTGTATTGTAGACATAGATGCGTACTTGCATATATGTTGATCCTTGACCGGTATAGTATGCATATCCGTATGCGTACTGGCGAGGTCAGGTAAAGTCCAAGAGCCTTGGTATGCTTACCCGTACGCATACTGGAGAACTCAGTTGAAGTCCGGGAACTATTGTATGCGTACCCGTGCGCGTACTAATTCAACTGTTGTTTTGGATGTGTGATAGTATGCGTACCCATTCACATACTGTCAGACACAGTCCAAGTCTGGCTACTTGAGTATGCGTACACGTTTGCATACTTGAGTGAGTTAATTTCTAGAATCGGTTGTGCCATAAACTAATACATTTATATAATAATGATTGCAATCTTTTGCAAACCGTGGCTATAATGTTCATGAATTGATTCAAATGAATCAAACCGATTTTGTTTCAATTGTGTTCTTGTATACTTCTATGAGAATATTGCAATTGAAGAACTCTATAACTAGTTTCATTTGAGTCATTTGAACTAGTTGTGGTTAAGATGAATAAGGTTGATATGAAAGTGTTCGTATGGCTAACTTCGGTTAACTATTGTGGAGTAGACCTAGTGTACACGCTTAGGTACGGTTACTTATACCTAAATGAAGCTACATTTCATTTGTGTGTAACAAGCTAAGTTCGATCTAACGGTTGAATGATATTAGATTGAGTCTAATCAGGTTTTCATCTAAAGGTGAATATTGAATGCTTTCTTACCAAGGTAACATTGATTGCAAACCCTGATTTGGAAACTATATAAGGGAGAACTATAGCAACTGGAAACCTAATCCCTACACCTTCTGTGTGATACTAGTTGCGACTAGAGTCGATTCTCCTTTAACCTTAGGTTTATTCCAAAACCTTGTAGGTTAACGACTTGAAGACTTCATTGGGATTGTGAAGCTAGACCCAAATATTTTCTCTGTAGTTGAGTGTTCTGATCTTACTAATACGAACGTGATTGAGTACCATCTTTCCTAAGATTTGCTTAAGATTTATCTCCGATAGGTAAGATTAAAATAAGTCACAAACATCTTCGTCTCATCGTTTGTGATTCCACAATATCTTGTTTCGCTTCCATAGATTAACATTATTGTGAGGTGATTGATAATACTAGGATGTTCTTTGGGAATATAAGTCCGGTTTATCAATTGGTTCATGTGCACCTTGGTTTATCATAAGACGGAACAAAACTCATAGGTATTTCTGTGGGAGACAGATTTATCTATATCAATATACTTTTCTATATGATACAGATTTGTTTATCAAGTCTTCGAATTTGGGTCGTAGCAACTCTTAGATGTGCGTGAGATCAGCTAAGGGAATCAAGTGCGTAGAATCCTACTGGGTTTCAGAGACCTATGGAGCGCAACTGTACCTTGATCGGTGTGAAAATTGTTAGGGATCAACTACATTCCAGTCTGAATTTAATTGGTAGTAGGCTAGTGTCTGTAGCGGCGTAATACAGTGTGGTTTTCAAAGCTGGACTATGTCCCGGGGTTTTTCTGCATTTGCGGTTTCCTCGTTAACAAAATTTCTGGTGTTTGTGTTATTTCTTTTCTGCATTATATTTTCTATATAATTGAAATATCGTCGGTTGTGCGTTAAGTTCTAATATTTCTTGACTCCGACCTTTGGGTTGTTTATTGAATTAATTGACACTTGGATATTGGTTTGTGATACCGTCCAAGTTATTTCTCTAATTCAATTGGGGTCGCAAATCCCTATTTGTTTGATTGCAGATTGAATTGAGAAATTGAGATATAACTCTTTGATATACTTTTCTAAATATTGAGTCTGACTGTCTAGTTTATTCCATTGAAAGTATATTGGAGTTAGTCCATTAAAAACGAAATATTGGGTGTGGTTGTTGGACCCCCGTATTTTCAACTGGTACCAGAGCAGGAAAACACCTTTAAGACCTCATAAGTCTGTGTTTGTAGCGACCTGACTATGGACAGTAGTGGTATCTCTGATAAACGCATCGCTAGAAGCAAAAGTTCTGTTTATATGAAATCTATTAAAGAGAAAGATTTGTCAATCTAGAATTTAGATGAAACTTGCGTTCTCACGAAACAGACTTGCATTGACAAGTGTTACCCGGATTACCTTACTGACGAGTCTGACTCTGAAGTAGAAAGGGAAGCATCCAAAAAGAGTGCAGTGATTCTAAAACTAGTTAGAATCCAGGATGATGAAATCAATCGGTTATAACACAAAGTCAATGTTCTTGTTGTTATGGTAAATGAGCGTGACTCTCACTTAAAAGTCCTTCGAGAGGAAAACGCCTCCATTTGTTCTTCACGAACTCTGCTTGAGGAAAATCTCAAAGATGATGCTTTGGAAATTGAACACATTTTGAATAAACTCTCTATTCAAGGTTGTTCCAAAGAGTCTACTATACCAACTTCTTCTGTTTCAACTGTAATAAATTCAGTTCCAGAAGAAAAATCGAAATCCCTTCCCATTCGAAAAGATGTGCTTGGTTCTTCCTCTAGTCAAGGATCCACCACATCACATGAGGGGAAGAAATTTCCCAACGATGGTGCCAATTCTGTTTACTCTAATCACTCAGGTGATCAGAAAGTGTGTCTCCTTTGTGAATCAAAAGGACATGTTGAGCAAAAGAGAAATTCTAGCTAGGTTGAATGACAATTCTATAGTTCGTCTTCAACACACCTTAGATTTAATTCTCAAAGGTGTAACTGACATTCGTATGTATAAACCAATTTTTTTTAGCACTCACCCTGTGTACCCTACCAGGAAAGTCAGTTCGATGTGTTCCTCAAATGTTCAAGAACGTAACTATCTTCTTAACACGAATCGTTCATGAAGAACTCAGGGATCTTATTCAGTTAAAAAGGGAGATAATGTCTTTATTGATGTGAAAAAGGTTCCAGAAGAAGAAAACAAAGATGGAGTTATGAAAGACAACCTAAATCTGATAATTAAAGGATATAAAGAGATCATCAACAGGATGTCAATTCTCTCTAGTCAAAATTCTTCAGGTAAGAATCCATATTATGCGTCGTATGTTGATGATAGTAAGTTTTACGATAAATTTTCGTATCAAAACGGTTTTCCTCCAAAGTTTAGGAGAAAGAGGTTGAACTGAAAACAACATTCATTTGATGAGCTCAAGGCTCATACTTGTGCTAATTAATCACAAGGTTGAAATCTCACTCACAAAAAATCTTGGTTGAGTGAGTAATGATCAGGTATACTTGATGGAAAAATGTTTCTGATTCTCTAGCTATTTTCTTATTGTTCTTAGCTGGATTATCATTCACAAACATCTTTGCATAAGTATTTGTGTTTGGTCTTGTCAAGTTTTTGATTTTTTAATTTATTTTTGAAAATTTAGTATATCAAAAATGCTACTCTTATGCTCTAAATTTTTCTCTAATGAGAATGTAAAATTTATTGAGCTAAGATTTGTGAAAGTATTCACTTAGCAAAATTTTTATGTGCAAACAGTTTCTTGGTTTGCAATTTTTGGCGTTAGTATTTTCCGCCTGTGGGTCAAGTTTGTGTTTGTACGGGTACCCTTGTTACATGTCACGGACCAACTTTGGAAACCCTAAAAACCTGTTTTTCCGAGAAACCATTAAATACCAAAACCTTTTGTTTGAGTACGCATACTCCAGGTTTTGTTTTTATCAAGAATGGCTTCTCCTCCTTGTTCTTGGGATTTGCGGAAGTTTGTTGATAATTCTATATACTTCGAGTTCGAAGTAAAGAAGAAAAGAACCATTGTTAAAGCTGACAAGCTCAATCCTGGTGCATCATGCTATTATGCATATTCTCATCAAGATCGAGAAAAGGCTGAGATGGTCTCTGCTGAAGTGGTTCATGGTTTTCTCAATGATCTCGGGAAAGAAAAACTGAAGCTTGAGAACTCTATGAAAGATCTTGATATGTTACAAACTAAGTTGAAAAAAATTAACTCTGACCTTGTTCTCATGAAGTCACATGTTAAGGATCTTCTCAAACAGGATATCTTCTCCGAAGAAGCAGCCGATGTTGTCAGTCACAAGCTTAAAGGTCTTGAAACCCGTGAAGACTCTATAAGTGGGCTCTGATTCTAGCTTGTGATCGTTTTTTTGTTGATCTTAGATTTGTTTGGTTTTATTTTATTGTCTAGGAAACTTCTGATGAGAATTTATTCTTGTGTTTTAAAGAAGGATAACTAGGATTTGGAATAGCAGTTATTGTGATTACACATAGCTATTGCCGACGGTTTTCATCTTGCAATGTTTTTAAATTTATTTATTTAAATTCTAAAGTTTATTTGGAAGATGATTTTGCAGTATTAATCTTTATGGTTTTATATATTGCAACTTGTTATAGGATATGCGTGTTTACGTCCGTGAACCTTGATTGTCCCATATATGTCATTATGCAAATATTGATAAAAGATAGAATGAACTTTCGACAACAAAAGTTAAGCCTACTATGTCATTATACAAATATTTATGGAAGATATGGTGAACTTTTTGATAGACACATTTTTGTGTCTGATTTGTCTTGATTCTATATATTGTTAGGGCTCATTTTTGTACTTATTATGGTGTTTTATTTATTTGTAGGTATTTTTGGCCAATAAACATTTTTGGAAAAATTGTCTCGAAAAGTTTTCGGAAAGCACCCGGAGGACACTTGCTATTCGGACCCCCGGTTTGGATAAGGGGCACCCCCAGGATTCCCCTTAAGGCAGATGCTAAAGGCACCCCTACTCTGGATAGGGGGAAACCATCTTCATTATTTGAATTCTGGTTTTTGGCGGGAAAACAAACCAGCATGCATGCAGATTTGGGTTCGCATTCTTGGGAAGATTTAAGGAGATTCAATCTCGGATTTTTGTTGGGATGGACTTCCTAGAGCATAACAGGGTCGGTATATGTGATTGGATCGAATGAATTGGGTTAGATCGACCAGGAGAATGAAACAGAGGTGTTGTGGTCACGGGTTGCTGTTGGAGTATTTTTCGACAATTCAGGGAGATTAAAGGATAGAAAATCTTCCCCAACATTCGTAGTTATCTAATAAAGAGTTTGGAAGTATTGGGAGAGGTCAAATACGCGTGAAGAGAGTTTGGCAGAAAGAAAACTCCGAAAATTGTTGTGGAGATAAACCAATATTTTGGGGGAGATTTAATCGAGTTGTGGCCTATAAAAGGAGAGGGGATAAGTCATATAGGGGGGACGAAACCTTAGGAGAAGTTTAGAGGATAATAGAGAGATCCAGAGATCGATTTGCAGGAAAAATACAATATTCTGCTGCTGCTGCTGAGGAAGAACACGAAGAAAATTGACGCACAAGCAACTGTCGCAGCAAACTATCGTTGTTTCACAGCAGTACCTATGTGTCGTTCATCACAGCGGTTGCATTAGGTCTTTAGATACTATTTCTACCTGTAACAGTGATTCTGCAATACCAACAAACTGTTGTGAATCGTCAATATTATCACTTTTCATCTTTTTAATCATCTTTTGAGCCATAAACAATTATTTTGAGATCATGATTAATATGAGGAGCTAAACCCCATTGCTGAGGCGATAGAGGAAGCTATTTTTCCAACAAAAAGCGGTACAATCTGTTTTATTTAATTTATTGCAATTATTATTATGATTATTTGCCTTGAACTATTATGAAATATGATTTTTATTTGAGTGATTGTGATCTATTTTGATGGAGTATGCTTAGTTTATAGACTCTTGATGCTTCATACTTGGTATTTACAATTATTACTTTTGAAAATCTATTAGTTGCAATATTTTAGAATCAAATTAAACGAGAAAATTGCATGAATATAAATATTTGGACCAAATCACTTTGAACTTGGAAAATAGTGGAATCTTAGCCTCAGTGTTCTTTTAATATTGATACCAACTTTGTCAGTGTTTGTTATAATTATTAGTGAGTTTTCTATCTTGTTTTGAATTTAAGTCTAAAGTTATCCTTCACAAGTTCGAGAATCGAATCACTTTTTACCACTATCTACAAATCACATCAATTTTTGGCGCCGCCAACGCGGACTTGTTTTTAGGGTTTTAGATTTATTTTATTTTTATTTTATTTATTATTATTTTTGTTCTTTTTTATGTTTTTGGGTATTTATCTTGTGTCTACAGGTTCTGGATCATAAAGAAAATTGAGCCAAAGAGTTTGGTGATTTCGTAAAGACTTGGAGCTAAAGATTAAAGCAAAAAAAACAGAAAACAAGACAATTTTATTTTAGACAATTTTAGTTTAGGGTTTGTTAAAAAACTGTATTAGGGTTTATTATCTTTGTAATTTTTCTTTTCTTTTTGGACTTTTGGACTTTGGGACATTATTTTTTTTATTACCCTACGGAAGGGTACTTTAAATATAAACTGTTTGCAGAGAAGGAGGACAATTACGATATTGTCTCTGCACCTTGGGTTCGTACACTTGACATCGGAGTCAGTGGCCCGAGTCGACTACAACCGATTCATCCCCCGTCTGGAACGGGAGGTAAGATTCTAAACACTCGCGAATCCCCTGCCAGCGAGTTACTGGACTCCTTCGTATGCATATATGTTGAGGACTGAATACGGACATTTATTTTTCTAGTAAAGGGCAAGGCCTGGACATACAAGATAAGGGTTCGGATTTCATCACCGTTCTCTTCTTGCCCGCTTTAGGAACACGTAACCTACGCGAACCTAAGCCTAAAATTTTGACTAGAACGAGACCGATAGGGTAACGAGCTTAACAAGAAAGTCATTCGAAAAATATTGGTTACTCTTTTAAGCATACTTCGAAGTTCTTGACGGTTTCTGTAAGTTGAATGCGTGACAGCGCCGCCTTGTAATACCGGTGAGGCCTTGGGTATCAAAGCTCCACCGAGATTCCCTCGCCTCTATTCAACTTACTTTAACTCGATTCCAGAGGATTAGAAGCTGGTCTAGAAACAATCTAAGTGGAGCCATCATGCTTTTTGTTTGCTAGAAATCAATAGGTTTGATTTGGTTGAGTGGGTCTTGATCTGTGTTTGCTTACCCGTCCAATTTAGAAAATTCTATTGTATGCCTGAACGTAAAAGAGACGCACTAGGTAGATTTGTTAAAGAGAAACCTAGTATTTCTAAGCGCCTCTATTACCTTAATCTAGAGAGTAAGACTTTTGAAGAGTATGTTTTTGAACGTCCTTTGACTGAGGAGAGAATCCATGTTGCTCCGATAGCGCCAGAAATGACAACTTTGAAAGCTTTGTTGAATCCAACTATGACTACTCGTCCCTCATGTATCAGGTTAGTTGAGACGGAAGCAACTTATGAACTTAAAACTGGGACCTTACAACTTCTCCCAATCTTTTTAGGGAAAGAAAATGAAAATCCCTATTTCCATGTTAGGGACTTTGAGGAAATTTGTAGTACCCTCAGGATTAGAAACCTAGATGATGATGCTTTGAAACTTAGGTTATTCCCCTTTTTCCTGAAAGATAAAGCTAAATCGTGGATATATAGTTTGGCTTCCGGGTCAATCGAAACGTATGAACAACTTACATCCTCCTTTTTGAACAAATTTTTTCCCTAGGCACAAAACATCGTCTATTAGGACGCAAATCTGCACGTTTTCTCAACAGGAGGGAGAAACTTTTTATAGGTATTTGGAAAGGTTCAATAATTTATTAGCCCAATGCCCTCATCATGGTTTAGAGAAGGTTAGGTTAGTTCATATCCTTTATGAGGGTTTAGATTATCCCACTACAACCACAGTAGAATCTATGTGTACTGGTGGATTTGAGAACCAGACAGTTGATGACGCGATGACATATTTGCATGAAGTCGCCGAAAAGACCCAACAATGGGAAAGTAGTAGGGGACCTCAGAAAACAATTCTTCTCGGCAGAGGAAACGTTAATAGGGTAGAAGGAGGCTATGAATTAGAGTAATCCTTGATCCAGCTGATAGCATTCCTCTTTCTCCTGAAAAGAGTGACTCTATGAAAATAAGGTGTTTTTCTGTCACCTTCAATGAGCCATACTTCTCTAGACTTATCTTTCCAGTAGAGTTCCTCCAAGGTATAAATGTACTCTAATCTAGTTTTAAGTCTAGCAGTAGTAATAGAATCAGTGGGATCAAAAATCTGTACCTCTAACAAATCTTTCCTAATGGTAGATATATCCGTTTGAATATTACCAAAAGAGGATTTCTTCCAATCTCTAAGACCTTTTTTAGCGCTAAGAAGCTTAGCTTTTAGTTTATAGGCTAGAGATCCTATAACATTGACAGACCAAGAGTTAGCTATAATGTCTCTGCAAGTAGGATCCTCAATCCACATAGCCATGAAATGAAAAGGTCTAGGCATGCAAGTTTCCTCATAATTAAAACCTATATGCATGGGACAATGATCAGAAGAATCTCTAGGGAGATTGTTAACACAGAATTTGGGACAAAGGTCCTCATCAATTTGGTTTAAAAAACATCTATCTAGCCTTTCTAAAATTAAATCAGGACCTTGTTGCATATTGGACCAAGTGAATCTTGAGCCAGAAAACCCAGGATCATGCAAATTGAAAGTAGAGCAAAAATTTCTTAGATGTTCAAAATCATAATCATTAACTTCAATACCACCATTCTTATCTTCTGTTCCTAAAAGAGTATTAAAATCACAAATGACAAAGACAGACTCATCTATGGGGGCAGTAGTTTGTTGACACTGTTGTTCCCAGAAGGAGGGTCTGAGGGTACTATTGGGTTCACCATACACAAAATGAATATGACAAGTTTTTGAATGGATAATGTCAGTTGAAGTCACATAGATGCCCCTCAAGCTGGAAGAAACAACATTCAGATGGATTTCTTTTTTCCAGGACAAAACCAGACCACCACTCCTACCAACACTAGGAACATTGCAAGTGTAGGGGAAGCCCATGTTTTTAAGTTTTCTGGCTGCCATATCTTTCCCAATTTTAGTCTCAGAAAGGAAAATGATATCAAGATTAACATTCCTACAAAGCATACTAAGTTCTTTGTTTACAGATTTTTTTCCAAATCCTCTAAGGTTACATGCTATTAAGTTTATGTTGTTGACAGGGAAGAGGTTAAAGGCAGGGTTTGAATTATCATGAGTAGGATGGTTGGGTATGGGATTTACCTGAGTAGTAGAGCCTGATCCACCACCAAGAGAAGCATTGGAACCATCACCATTTTGAGAAGAACTTTGGGAGGAATTGAGACTAGAACCGACGACATTGAGAGGGGAATTGTTGCGGACATCATTGCAACATGGGGAGCTATCAGCAGGAACCTTGTAGCTACCAAAGGAGTTGAAGATAGGTTGGGTATCGAGGGAGCAAGTGGAGAGATCTATGTCTGGTTATTCACCCAAATTGGTAATTGGGGTGCACAGTTGAGCATAATCAGGCTCAGTAGAGGTTTGTTCTTCAGGGATAAACTCAAGGCTACTAACATTGTAATTAGCTCTGGTGCGTTTTCTTAGGTCAGACCTTGGATTGATCTTTCTTTTGAGGTTTGCTTTAGCTTCTAATTCGTTCGAATTTCCTGCTCCTATGGTGATTATAGAGCTGGTATTTGGGATAGCAGAAGTTTTGAATCTTCTTGAGGAGTTGGTAGTGCGAATCGGTCCCTTTGGAATAGACTCAGAACCAGTAATTGAGGCAGCAACAGTAACATTTTGAGTTGTAACTTGCTTTAAGATAATTGGCAAGCCATTTTCCATCTGAGTTGGGTGTTTTTGAACATGGCCAACATCAAAAATCTTCAGGGTAGTGGATCTGTTGACAAAGGGGCTCATTTGAAAAGTGTTTGACAAACTTTTCCTAGAAGTGTTTTCCATTCTTTGATCAACAGCTACAGTTTTGCCTTTGGAACTTACTTCAATAGCAGAAGATCCCATTTGAGTATCTGGTATAACCTCAGAATGTTGCATATTGATGTCAGTGTTGCTAGAAGATGGAGGAGTTACTTGTTTGGCTGCTGAAGGCATCATTAACTTTGAAACACTCGGAAGAGTGTGATTATTACAGCGAGAGTCCAGATCTGTAGTCTTCTTTTGCTTTAGTTTCCAAGCAGGGCAGTTTTGATCTTTGTGATCAAGGATGCGACATAAGGTACAGAAATATCTTGGAACTCTGATGTGTCTACATTCAATAAGAAAAAGTTCATTCCTACCATTTGTGAAAAGCGGAATGTCTGTTGGTAGAGTTTTCTGAACTTGAATTCTAATGCAAACTTTAACATTCTTCTTATGAGGATGTTTACCAAACGGATTCTGAGCTTCTATGAGTTCTCCCATATTTAGAGTGAGAAGCTTAATATCTTCAAACTCTGTGCATTCATTGGGGATGTTACACAAGATTAACCACATAATTTTTTCATCAAAAGAAATTTGGTGATTTGGTGGCCAGCCTTCAATTGGTATAACTTTTAGCACCATTAGGTAACCACAGACGAACCAAGGTTTCTGAGAATTGATTCTGTTAAAATCCTCTTCTGATAAGTAGCATATGAGAACTTTGTTCCTCTAATCATTGAATGTAGTGACAGTAGGGTGTTGAGCTAATGGACAATTGTTGCAGATATAAAATCTGATAGAGGAGGTTGGGATCAGAATTTCACAACAAACATATCCTGTCATACACCATTTCCAGTTAGTATCAGCTTCTGCTAGGGAAACTTTCTTATCAATGAAGACTGGTTTAGTAAGAGAAGATGGTAGATTTATTTTTTCAAACATCTGTTTTGAGAGGGTTTGAATTTCAAGATTCAAGTTTTGGGGATTCTCAGAAGAAGAGGGGATTTACATAGTATAAAGGCAATGGGTATATATGAATGTTATTTGATTGAGATCAGAATTCCAAGTAACTATTATAAAATGAAGAGATAGAGAGAAGAATCTCTTATTGATATTGTTTTGATAAAGGTAACAGGCAATGTGGAAGAGGGAAATGCAGGAGGGGTTTGTTTTTTTTTGAATTTGAACCTTAAAAAAGGAATGAGAAGGTTGTTGACCATAGTCAGAGAAACTTTCAGGAGAGTTTTGGTGTAAGGTTGTTGTAGGAAAGATGTAAGTTATGCTTTCGGTGAGAGATTTGACATACGGAATGTCACTATCGTTACCATGCTTTTGAGTTTGTCTTCGAACCAAGGTATTTACGTGATTATTATGGGGGGAGAGCCACAAGAGGATGTGGTTAATAGTACCTTGCTGGAACATTTGAGAAAGATTGGATTGAGGATAGATGACATGGATATGGGTTGTTGAGTATTTATTTTGTTTGTCATTATTCATGATGACGTTGAGGTGATGATGTAAACTGCCAAACGTAATAATAGTAGAAAAGAGGGGAATTTTTTTTTGTCTGGATGGGTGGTAAGGGGGAAGATTTTTTGTGCTTGCTGGGTGGTTAGGTTTGATGGATAGACTAAAGACGTTTCTGTCTAATATGCCCCAGGTTGCGGTGAAGCCTCCCAACTGGTGCTGCCATCTACTAGTCTGCATAAAACATAAAGTGTTAATTAGACCCCAAAGATAAATATCAAAGTTTGGTAACCCACCATATACTCCCTTAATGGTAAATTCAAAGGAAGTAAAGGTCTTAATGAAGATTAGGTGTTGAAAATAGGTCTTGATAGGGTAATTATGATTTGGATGGGTAAAATCAGACGCATGGCTTTGAAGAGGCGTGGTAAACAAAGCGACATGACGCTTAACCAAGCGCCTTAAATGGAAATGAATAGGTGTGGTGAGGGCTTTAAAAAGTGATTTTTGGGGGTAAGTAGCATATTCAGAGCAGAAAATTATCTTTCTATCAACAGAAAAGGAAAGGTTTAGGGAGAATTTAGAAAGTCTAAAAAATGGCCGACAAGTCTTCTCAGAGTGCAGGGGTTGTGGGAGTTCCTGAAGAGTCTTCTATGCCGTCATCTGCTGCATCTCCAGATTCACCAGAATATACACAAGCCAAGGCTCTTCTTTCTTCACTGAGGATTGTAGAGTTACAGAAGTTACAGGAGGATGTGCGATCTGAGATTGATCGAAAATTGCAACTTCAAATCCAACAAAGGGAGGAAGAGAAGGCTGCTCGAGAACGAGAACGAGAAGAGAGAAGGCTTGAGAGATTGTATGATGCATGGCTGCCAAAATATTTTGAGAGGCGAGAGAGAAAAGATGAAGAGTGGGAGGAGAAGCAAGCGGAGAAACAAGCCAAGGCACCCAAGTATGGAAGTGTAACTGAAAGTGATTCTGAGTCAACTGATGGGTTTGAGGCTGAGGGAGAGATGGAGACCAGTGATTTGGATTCAGATGCTTATGGGGGTCAAAAAGAGGACAATCATGGAAGAATGGTGTATGATGAGAAGCATTTAAGGAGCCGATTTGAGTATGAATTTTCCAACCCCAGGATCTTCTCAAGAACCATGTATGAGGGTGAATCAGAAAGATTGAAAGTAAGTTTGAATGTGCCTGATTCCGATGATGAAAATGAGGAAGATAGGGATGATGCTTCATACTCCAGTGGAACTTCGCCTGCTCCATCAGATAGTGAAGATAGTGAACGCTGTGAAGGGGATGAATGGGACGAGTTGTGGTGAACACTGCAGAGTTACTAGAAGAGGCCAGATTTTCAGGTTGAGCATAAAGCCTGAAAACAGTTAGCAAGTTTTTTATGAAATGGCTCTTCTGGTAACTTCCCTTTATCCCAAACTTCTTAAATCTGTTGTTGTTGATGGTGGTAAGTTTCTTTTTGCTTCTTAAGGGTAATCAGTCGGCTTTGTTTGCAGTTTTTTTGGTTTGTGTGCTTGTATAGTTGTTGCTGGTAAGGGTTAAACAAGTAGTAGTCTTGGAGGTTTTCTGATGAACAGTTGGTAGTCATGTGGTACATGGAGTTTGATTAGTGGTATTTTGAATGTTGTAATTAGAATTTGAATATTGGGGATTTTGATACTCAGTGTTTCGAATGTTTAAACTCTTGTAATGGTTTATGAAACTCTGAGAAGATTCAGGGCTAATTTTAGTAATATCGTTGTTCTATTTCCTGCTAAGCTTGTGGATAAATTAAATTTCTTAATGAAAATGGTGAGACTATAGGTGAATAAACTTGTACTAGGATCTTTGATATTAAAGAACTGAGAAATGTAGGATATATAGTTAACAATAAAAGTAATGCAAATGATGAGAGATTGATGAACAGAACTCATGAAAGGTGAAAAACGCTCTTTCTTTTTAAGTTTCACTTTAGAGTCTGTGTATTAGATCTCAAATGTATTCAAATTTCTGCATTTTGGCTCAAAGTAATTGATCTCGAATATTGACAGTGAATTAATATTTACATCCAAGTAATAGTGTAATACAACACTGTTTAATCGGCTATTTCATTTCCATTTCATTATTATGACTATGTATTGAGGGTTGTATCATGTTTATCATGCGATTAATTATTTATTTGTCAGATTAATAAGGCACATAAAAAAAAACCGATAAAACGATTACTGTTACTGATTATGGACTTTAACCATTTTTTTCCCCACTGTTGTTGGTACTGTTACTACATGAACATAGAGAAATCGCTAACTGAAAAACAACAGAAGATTCTTGAAAAGTACATCAAGCTTTTTCTTACAAGAAAGATCAACAGGAATGACAACGAGAAAGAACTACGCATAGATATTATGTACCTTAGATGAGAAAGTTTGGCTTACGACTAAAATGCTTACTAGCTAAAAGGTAAGCAACGAGGATTTGGTCATTTTGATTATCATTCCTCTGGTTAATTTTCTTGTGTTTGTGGACTGATTTTTTTGAAAGCTCATCACAGTGAACAATGCCAGAACAAGAAGAGGTAGCCGTGGAAGATTGATCGCTACTAGGAAAAGTTACCATCTTCTTCAATTTCTTACTATACTTGATAATTTTCTCCATCTTGGACGTTTCCTTCGCTCTTGTGTTACTCATGATTAAAGTACTCTCTTTCTTTCTATAGGGGGTGGTGATGATGCTGAAATGGGGATGATGATATATATTGAACCAGGCATCACATGGAGTTTGTGAAAGCAGAAAATGAGGATAGTTCTGTTAAGCGTTTCACTTTGATACACAACCTTTATGTTTTGAACCGATGAGAAAGGGAGAGAGGGAGAGAAAGATAAAGAGAGTTGAGAGATGTGGCTCATTAAATGCTTGTTATGACGCACAGAAGATGTAACCAAGTGAGTTTGTTATGGAGAGAGAAAAGTTCAAGTAATGAAGGTGGGCTTGGTAGTAGGCGGATTTTTTCGATTTTAGGCGTTTATGAACTATTTACAAGGCCGATTTTCCAATTTTGTTTTGGGTGTGACAGTTTGTGTTAAAATTTCCGATTATAATTTTAATGGTATTGGTGTTGCTTAATTAGTATATCATAATTAGGTAGTACAAATCCCGCTAGTAGTATATATTCAATGGGTACTCTAAGTTTACTGGAGTATTAGACCGAGTTTAGGAGAGTTTTAAGTCATCATTCGCCCCTCCAAGCTCCCCATCCGAGTAGGAATTAGGTGCGAGTTAAACTACTTTTCTTGGGACTGGAATGTTATGAAAGGAAAATGCAAAAGCGTTTGGAATATTCCTAATTATGTTTTTTTTCGGGAGTATTTGGAAGGAAATGAACAATAAAGTGTTTGGAGGGAGGCCAAGATATGTAAAATAAGTGTTTGGTTGTATTAAAACTGAGTGAAACTTGTAAGGAGATCACAGAGATGGTACAAGGATACTCTAGTAGGACCGATCTCGTATCAAAGATCACTAATACGACCGGTTTCAAGGATCATTGCTAGGACCGACCCATGAATCCCTAGAAGGACCGATCCTTAGGTTAATCAGTAGAAGCATCTTCAATTTGGCTATTATCTTAGGGTTTGCATAGCTATCGGAAATATAGTTTGGTCAATATGGAAAGATCACAAGGGGACATAGTATTTAAACATGTGCTAAGCTCTAATTACTTAATATTCAAGTATTTTTATTGATAGTCAAGGTGATATCCCGAAATCGAAATATTCTAAATATCTTTTTGATATTTGAAATTATATGCTTTCGATATCCTAGTGGATACGCATATCTCTTTTTTCTATATTAGTAAAGTATATGTTATATGCTAGCTAATATCACTTGTCATCCAAGAGCGATATCGTTTTTTAATAAAACCGAAAATAAACATTTATAAGATATCTTTAGTATTTCGGGTCTGGTAATTCCCTGTTGTACAAACTACCTTGGTCATTATAAATTGTGAAGCTTGTAATTCTTATGAACATATTCCTTGGAAACACTGAACTAACCGCTTGTGTGGGAAGCCCACTGGTAGTATTCTTGTAATACTCATTCGATAAGAAAGTATACTAATTAGGTGAAATATCTTATATGTGCTTCGTTTAAAGACTTATTTAGGATCAAAGAAGTTCTAGTAGTACCTTTGATCGGAAACTAAGAATCGTATTGTTATTTTATTTTTTGGTTATTAAATTGATTGACTAACGATGAATTTGTACCTTGATAGATATAGTTTATTAATTATGTGATCTTCCTCTTCTGATATAAGGTCAATCGAACTAGTTCAATGATCGATGATTTCAAGTTTGATTTATTGCATCTACATCTGAAGATATGACTTTTGATCATCCACTGTTAACATTTTTTTTCTTCTGCGCGTGATCGATCATTAGTGAAATCAAGTTGTTTGTGCAGGTACTTTAAATACTATACGGTTTTGATTTTGGCATTCTGATCTTAGTGATAACTTCTTGCACACTTGATTGACTGGGATCTGATAAGAATATTTTCTTAATATACATCAGTCTTGTTGTATAGATCGACAATCTATCTAGTTGTTTCTCTTTGAGATTTACTCTGATAGATTGTGAACTAAAATTGATTATTCGGTAATCCTATCTTGGTTGATATGATCGGGAAAAGGATTTTATATTGATGGAAGAACCTTTGTACTCAATAATATCTCTGATTAACTTGTTGATCTAGGAGATTGAATATAGAGGTTACTGAAACAGGTTAGTTCTTTACTGTTTCGGATTACGATCAAAAGAGTTGAGTTGTTAAAGTCTTCACAGCATGTTAAGCAATTTGAGATAGTAGACACTATCTTGGGATTCACGTGCGCAAACCAGATTGGTTGTAGGTAAGTGTGCGCATACCATATAAGTTCCTTCAGGGATAATAAAGGAACTGAGTAACGAATTAAAGGAGTGTTTACTTGGTCTCAACTATACGAACTTATTGTAGTCAATTTGTTTTTTTAGAGTATTCATACATGGACTAGGTCCCGGGGTTTTTCTACCTTTCGGTTTTCCTCGTTAACGAAATTTTTTTGTACGCCTTTACTTTATTTTTTCGCATTATAACAGTGTATGTTAATCAACACTTGGGTATATCTTGTTTAATTAATCTCCTCCGACAGTTCGTGTTTGTATTAGATTACACATAGTATATCTTGTATAGATTAGTATCGAAAATATTGTGGTGTACTTGGTACCCTCGTCATTTCATTATGAAATAAGAATTGAGATTGAGGTTACTATAAAACCATCAACAAAACCAAATAAGTTAGTGTTACTCAAAATGGAGGAGATCCGATCTTTTCAAACTATAAAATTTAACCATCAAGTATGACAAAGACAAAATTAGAAATATTCTGGAATGAAAGTTGAGAAAAACAAAAAGTAGAAGAATTGTTGAAAGAATATACTAGTGAAGATTGTTGTTGAAAGTTGTATTGATTTTGTTAAGAATGTTTAGATGACTCTAGATCAGATCTAGAAAAAGGTTGTGGATCAGATTGTGGGAAAGGTTGTTGATGTTGTTGTGCTGGTGATTGATAAATCTATAGTAGTGGTTGCCGAGGTTTTGATGGTGGTAGTTGATATTGTGATAGTGATTGTCGGTGGTTATGGAGGTTGTGATAGTGGTGTTAATGGTGGACAGTTGCGATTGTCGTTGTTTAGATATTTTTTTCTCATATGATAGCATTGTTGTGATTTACAAAGGAATTCATTTTATTGTTTGTGGTACTTGACATGATTACTCAAGAACATATTGTAAATCATAATCGAAGAAGAAATGTGCATATTTTAACATAAAAGCTGATCATTGCCCTTTGGTATCTGATACCATGTAGAAACCGTCTGAAACTTAGAAACAGAATATAGAGATGTTTATATATATATATATATATATATATATATATATATATATATATATATATATACATCAAGAAATGAAAGAAGAGGAATGCGCTAACAGACTGTTGACAATGATAGTATCTATTAAACAGACAAACAACAAGAAAGTGATTGTTATAAACACTAAATGAGCTATACGTAAAGAGTTATGATTGAACTACAGAAGCACTGAACACGAATAAAAGCGTATGCTAATAGATAATTTTAGACTTATTAATAGAGGTTTAATTCTGAGTAATTAGGAGACGACTCTACATATATAATACGACTTGTTGATCTTTGTCTTGTGGTTTGCTATTTTTTTCTAATATAAAATTTTTCTTTTCGGAAAAATAAAAACAATATTGGGTATAAAAAGAAAAATGAATTATTTAACTTACGATGGGAAATGTGAATTGTAAACGCTCCCAGTTGTTACAATTTTTCATACAGAAAAATATGTGAGTTTTACAATCCACAGTTTGCAGGGTAGAAATATAAAACTTTACCAATTTTTAAAAATTGGCATATAAAAAAACAAGTGAACTTTTTAATCCACAATTAGGATGAAATTTTAAGAAGTGCTGACTATATATGATAAACTTATATAAAATGTATATTATATAAAATTTTAAATATTATCATAGTCTTAGCGCAAATTGTGAATGATCAATCTTCCTTGATGTTTGCTTATAACGAGTCACCGTTATACTGATGTAGGACATCTGCCTTAGCCTACAAGTTATCTTATTTACTTTTTAGTATTTTTCTTCTTTTAGAGTTTTACTATTTTTAGATTCTTGTTCATGCCTATATAAACATGCATACGATTGTTTTAGGGTAATCAATATTTTATCAAACGATATTATTATCAGTCTATTATTCATCTATACGAATTCTCTTTTTATCTTTTCTTAACAGCATTGCTTTGGTCATGCTCATGCATCCACCATTTTTTTCATATCTACTTTATTTCAGCTTTAGCTATATCAAAAATTTATAATAAAATGCTGGTCATTTTTTTCTCCAAGTAGTCCATAGTCCATAAGCTTATGGGAAAACAACTATGGCTTGTATCATTTTCCTCAACTACCGAAATAAAATATTTGCCGAATTACGTTATACCTCAATCCTCAAGAACACCAATTTTGGGCATGCCTAAAACTTTCAAGGCATACAAAGGACTAGTCCTAACTTGGGTGACCTTATAAGGGGTACCCTATGGGGTGGTTCAATTACCTATATGCACTTAAATCCATTAAATTACTACTAATCTATCCCTAACCCTAATACAAAACCTATAATAAACTACACCTAAAATCAGTTTCATTCACCTTCTTCTTCTTCCTCTCCACAGCCGAACTCCACCCTTCCCTTTCTTTTTTTTCATCGCGGAAATTTAATTGTCGATTTGTGAAACTATATAATGGATCGTCGTAAGGCAGTATCTCGTTCAAATCGATCGATTGAACAACCTATTCATGAAGAAGAAGATTTAGAGAGTGAAGAACAAACTCAAAATCAACCACAAAATCAATCGGAAGAAGAGATTGAAAAAGAACCAACGCCGGAAATGAAAATAAGAAGGTTAGTTCTACAAACCTATCTCATATTTGATGTTTTTGATTGTTTTGGTCGATTTAATTCGTCAAAATCATGTGTTCTGCGGCGGTTACAGGGTATGGTTCGGCGTAAAACAAATGTTAGATGTGCGTCGAGATGTTCTTGAAACTGAACTCTGAAAGTGCATATGAACGGCTCGGCGTATATCTGAAATCTTTTTTGAGCCGAACTTAGTAAAACAGAGACTTATATTTAGGATCGGCTTATTCGATGGTGTTAGTTTTGTGCCGAATATGTTTTGTGAATTTCAGAAATTTTGCATGTGCGTAGGATCGGCTTGTATGGTAGTATTAGTTTTGTGCCGAATAAATGTTGTTTGAAATTCAGAAATTTTGCATGTGCTTAGGATCGGCTTGTATGGTAGTATTAGTTTTGTGCCGAATAAATGTTGTTTGAAATTCAGAAATTTTGCATGTGCTTAGGATCGGCTTGTATGGTAGTATTAGTTTTGTTCCGAATAAATGTTGTTTGAATTTCAGAATTTTTGCATGTGCTTAGGATCGGCTTGTATGGTAGTATTAGTTTTGCGCCGAATAAGTGTTTCAATTCATAAGTCTAGATTCGGCTTATTCGATAGTATTAGGGCTGCGCCGAATATTATTGTTAAAATTTCATAAATTTTACAAGTGTGTAGGATCGGCTTATTTATATGATATCATGTTGCGCCGAATACATGTTTGAGTTCATAATCATAGGTTCGGCTTATTCGACAATATCAGTTGTGAGCCGAATACAGGGTTCGGCTTACTCGACAATATAGGTTTTGAGCCGAATATTTAGGATCGGCGTATAATTATTTTGTGGTATGAGCCGATCCACTCTCTGTGTAAGCTAATAAAAATTTCAAGACATGACTCATACTTGCGCCGAATTAGTCTTATAACTTTCATACTTGTGTCAGGACCAATGCCGCGGGTAGGGAGATGTTGAAAAAAATGAAGGACAAAATTGATTCCAAAACACCAATGACCGTGGAAGAACAAAACTACCTTTACAAAAAGTGGTATGCAATCATCAACAAAGGAGAAGGACCCGAGGAACCCGGACAAAATCCTACCACTAAGAAGAGGGGTCGTGGTTAAATGTCCTTTTATGTTTCCAACTTCCTTTTAATGTTTTTCTTAAGTTTTAAGTACACTTTTATGGTGTTGCAAACACCTTTGCTTTTAGGTGCTCAACTTTGTTTTTAATTGTGCTGGGTTTGGTTATGGACACCTTCAATTTCATGTTTTAATGAATAGCTTAACGGTTATGCTCGAACGCGGTTTTAATTCTCACAACATCACTTTTGAAATATTCATCAATTGCATCAAAAACCGTGACAAAAGTGTCAACACAACCAAAAAGGTTCTTCTTCAACCGATAATGAGCCGACTCTACCATACTTATGGCTTGGTTATCTTTATTCATTATCCAATATTGATCTTCTTTGTTCATGGACTTATTCTTGAGGTTGAAAACGATCTTGAAAGGGTGATGAGTGCTAAAAAGTGCATATTTCTATATATTTTTCTTGGCATTTAACTCATCTTTTGTGCATTAATTCTACATTTTATCCCATATTCTGTATTTTCATTGTTTTCAAGAATAAATATTTTTATTAATTAATTTTGTATTTTTAGGTACCAAATAAAGACTAGATGAGTTGCGGAGCCAAAAGAGCAAAGACACGGGAGAAAGCCGGTGGAATCTCTAGCGGAAAAGAAGTGAAGAATGTGTTATGGAAGACTCAAGGATAAAAATGGGCTTAAAAAGGAAGAAATTGTTCTTAAAGAAGAAGTGGGCTCAAGATTACCTAAGCCCAAATCCAATTCCTAAGCCCAAATCCATATCCTAAACCCACAATTCAATACCCAAACCCGTTTTCCTTCTTAACCGTAAGATTGGATCCATTCCATCATCCAACGGTCGCTGCGTCATCATGCATCAGATTTCGATGCACCTTACCAACACTACAGCACCTAACTCCATCTTGAGCCGTTAGTTTCGTTGTATTTTTGCATCCAACGGTCGCTCATAATCTGTCTCCATCTCGCCGTTAGATCCGTTTCAGAAATTATCATCCCACGGATTCCCTTCACAAAACATCAAATTTGATGATCCCGTTTAACACCTAAGCAACCTAACCCTATTACCCGCACCAAACGCACCCTTCTGCCAAAACCCATCGAGCCATCTCCTTCTTCCCCTCTTCTGAAACAGCGACGCTGTCTCCATCACCACCATCTTCTCCCCCAAATCACTCCACCATCTTCTCCCCCCAAATCATTCAACCATCACCACTCGAGCCATCATCACTTAGACCTACTTTTCTAGCCACTTATTACATCACCTCCTAATCGTTTCATCTCACAGGAACCCTAGGTTAGGAGTTGATGAAATAGGTGAGGTTAGAGAATAAATCGAAGGCATGAGTAGTATCAGCAGACGACAAGGAATCATGGGTGAGAGATATCAATCATTTTCAGAGATTAGGTAAGGATTTTTTGTAAAACCCTAATTTTACTGATTTGGGGATTTTAGTTTTTTTTGGGCTGTAACTATAAAAGGGTGTTAGGGGTTGTAAAATTGGGCATCTCTGGACTAGCCAGTAGACATTTTGAAGAAATTTTCATTACAATTTCAAATTCAGTCCCTTTATCATAGTTGACAGTTGAATGTTATGTGTATGTTATTTGAATTATCTTGTATGATGAATGCTTGTGTATGTAATATGTTGAGCATGAGCTAAGTAGCATTAAGTTAAGGCTCAGTTGAAGCCTTATGCACTGTCAAATGACAAGTTGCTAGGATAGTTAACTCCTTGACCTGTTTTGCTTGAGCAATGGGAAGAGGTTAATGCTCATAGTGCCTGTGATTAATTGTTCTGTCAAAAGACAGTCAATGCTAGGGGCAAACTAGTGAGCAAATTAGTTTTCCTCCCATTCTAGATGTATGCATAGGATTTTCAACTCAACCTAGAAATATGTTGTTTGATTAGGACACAAGTTGGATACTAAGCCTTAGCTTAGCCACAATCCCTTTTACAGTCACTTAAATTCAGTTCTGTTTTGCTTCATGTTCAGTTTATCTCCTTACCTGTTTTGCTTGTTTAATTCCTTGCAATTTGTAGCTGTTGTGCACTGAAATCAGTGCACAAACTCCCCCTGCCCTTGGCTTACAGCCTTGGTTCCCTGCTATTTTTATTTTATATCCTCTGCCATTTAATCTTTGCTGTTTTGCCATCTTGTGTTAACTGCTTTGGTTTGTTAACTGTTTTGGTTCTTTGCATCTGCCATATTACCTTGCCTTGCTCACTGCCATAGTGCTTTGCACCCATTGATAGCTTAGGATAATTTCTTGTATGCTCCCACTCCCTGTGGACTGATCCCATTCTTACTTTCTATACTAAAACTTGACCTTGTATACTTGCAAGAGTTTTTGTGTGTTTTCCATTTTCACACCAAAGGGAAATTTCTTTTCTTCGTCTTCGTCCTATTCTTTCTCCCGATATTCCCAACGTATACAATACCCTTTTTAACCTTGCTAGTGCCGGTTCCACTACGCTCACAAATCATTTCAAACCGATCCCATCGGCTTTGTTGTCCTTTAACTAGTACACAATATATCTTCATCACGTGTTCCTCAAGCCAATCCAGAACTTCTGGTTTAGTTTTCCATATCTACGTTCATTCCAAAACAAGTAGTTAGTAAGCAAAACTTTGTAATATTCCGACAACATTAAGGTAAGCAAAAGGTTCTTACATACCAAATCATTTTGGAAGTAATCCTTGGTATCCTCGTGAATTATGTCTACTGGATCAGGTTGATTTTCCATGGGTCCAAGCACGATCTACAAAGAATATCACAAGGTTAAACACTAGAAAGGGAATATAATAACAAGGTTCGGCGCATTCGATAATCACATTATGTGCCGAACTATAAACATTTAGAGGTTTCGGCTTGTACGATATCCTCAATATGTGCCGAACCACAAACAATATTTTAACCCAAAAATTAACAAATGCATGTTCGGCTCAGAAGATAATCATATTATGTGCCGAACCTTGGACATAAAAGGTTTCGGATTGTACGATATCCTCAATATGTGCCGAACCTCGAACAATATTTTAACCCAAAAATTTACAAATTTATGTTCGGCTCATACTATAATCAAATTATGTGCCGAACCTTGAACATAATAGGTTTCGGCTGATAAGATATTCTCCATATGTGCCGAACCAGTAACAATATCTCAACCCAGAAATTAAAAAATTATGTTCGGCACATACGATTTTGGATATGTAAGCCGAATTAGTAATGATTCTATTCCGGGCTATTCAGGATGTTGTTCGGCTTACTATGAAACTTTCATATAAGCCGAACTAGTGTCTAGCAAAAGGGTTGGAATTGGAAATTATAGGTTCGGCGCATGCAGTAAACAGATTCAGTAAGCCGAACCGTTCATCAATGGTAGATTCGGCTCATAGATGTGAGCCGAACCTCAACCTGTTTCGCCGAACCATGATTCAAAAAACCTAACTTTTGATAATTGAGAGCTATAGAAGTGAGATTAAGTATAGGATATAAGTGTACCTGTGTATTAGAAGAATTGGGTTCCTCATCAATGTATTCATCATCAGGATTTGGCTCATAAAAATCATCATCTTGAGTTTGTGTTTGAGTTTGAGCTTGAGTTTGAGTGGGTGTAAAATCATTCTCATAATCTAAGAAATCAGCCATTTCTGGATCATTGTTGTAGTTGATGTGTATTTTCCTAGGTTTTTTAGATGAATGATGACCCTCCTCATCCTCCATTGAATCAAGAATTAGAATTTTCTCACTTTCTCCTTCTCTTTCTCTCCTTCTTAACCAAAACAAAACTTTGATTTTTTTCCTCAAAATTTTCATCTAAACAACTCTTATAATTCTGAAAATTATCTTAATCACTAAACAAAATATTTAATCACTAATCAAGATTATTAACACTAATACGTAAAGGGCAGATTTCCCATTTAAAAAATTTGGGTTAAGGGGTTATCTGATTTTGCTATTCAACAACCTTTTTTGTCTTCATTCAGTATGCCTTGAAAGATTTTGGTATGCCCAATATTATGGTTCATTCTTTTTGGAATTGCAATTCATACATTCACAAACTGCATAAAGGAAGTCAACACATTCAATGTAGAAGCTCAAAGGAAGTAATTTACCCAAAGACAATTCAAACTTATTCATTAGTCTCAGACAAGAGTTATAATTGCATATGCAAAGTTGTTAATAGACATGGTTCAACATGTGATAGGTCTAACTCACATGTTTAATTACGCTGGGAACATTATACCCTTGAAGTGGATATCTGTGTGTGTGAAGTGAAGCACAGCTGGGAACATTATACCATTGACAGCCATCAGGAGTAATCCTGAATTCACCACTGCACCTGCCTGTTGGAAAGATAAGCCTACATTAATTGCATTATGCTAGAATACCAAATGATACGATATGTATGTGAGACAACTTATCCCGCACAACATAAACTCTCAATCAATAAATCATCTCCAGAGAAATGAATTGCCAAGTTTACCTTATCAAAGTTTTGTACTTTTTTGTGCACTAGTAGCCCTCCAGTGAAGAAGGCGCATCCAAGCACTAACATCATATTTGACAGGATAAAACCCAACAATGACTGTTGAACCACTCTTATCATTACTGATCCACACTAAGCACCTTTCTTACCATCAGCACCTGCAAACAAGTCAACATTTTTCAGCACTAAATTAAATGGTCAATCTGAAATTCTTTTACAAACCTAACTAAAAAAGTTCAAAATTATTCATACGACATAGAATTTTACCTACTAGAAAACCATTTATGTCTTTGATTGCTAACTTAAATTCAATCGAATCTAGAGAAAACAGACCTGTAGAACCAAGAAACAAAAATGCGTAGTCAGCTCAAGTCCCAACAATACCGAAAAATACCTGCAAGGACAACAAATGTTGCCCCTACAAATCAACAGAAACCATGATCAGACCTAAACTTCCCTAACAAAGGTTTTATTTTAGGATGACAACTAAAAACTAGTGAATAAACACTTTATACGTATATCACAATTGAACACAAACTTACAAGCGTTAAGACTTCAAACTGCAGAACAAAGTTAAAAGTATGTCAATAGAATTATGAAGCTGTGAAAAAATAGATTAAGGGACCAAGTAACACGAAATTCAGACTGGTGAAGAGATTTTAGGGTAAATGAGTAGCAATGTTTACCACAGATGGTCGAATTCCTCCTACTGCAGTATAGAGGAAGTTCTCCAAAAGGTATTCATTCATTTTATCTATTAGGTTTAAAACTATACAAAAAAGGGATGAAATTCTGATTTCGATGATGATGAACTTGGCCAATACTTCATAAATGATATCAAGTAGATCATCCATGTGTTGTGTCTCTGGTTCACATACGACATGAGAACATCGTTCCTACAAAGAAAATCAACATCTGTACAATGACTTCGTTCAGTTCTTGATACACAGTATAACAAAATAAGTTACTAAAGTATACTCATATTACCTCTTTAACATAAGGTCAAGTCAACAACTAACAAAGCAATATGAAGATAAGGTCAAGTCAGTATATTAGCGCAAATTCGAAGCACATGTGTCAGGTAATTTGACAGATTAAACCTAGATCTGGGTCATGTAAACAAAAATTGGATCATCAGTACCGGGTATACAAACATGCAACAAGCGTGAAAACATAAATGAAGAAAACAGGGAAAGAAGAGGACTATAAGGGAATTACTTTTGTAGAATGCTGTTGGTATTCAAATACTAATATCACAAGGGGGATATGAATTGTTATCCTTACAGTAAGAATAAGATACCTGATATCCAGTTCCCCTTGATGTGCAACCATTGTCGCCAGCTGTGTAAATATCTCACTTAGTTCGGTAATAGTGGATTCCACATTCTGAAGAGCAATTATATGGGTTTAAGAGTAGTTGTCCTGCCTCAGAACAACCTACTGCAACATAGAAACTTCCATCTGCAGGGTTGTTGTACCAAGCATGGCTTCCATAATTAGTGAAAACATTTTTTTTGAAGTATATTAGTGAAAACATATGCTTTTTGTTTCAAGTGTTGCATGAAGCAAAGCATATATGAAAACATAACTTAGTTGGTTGCACCCTGAGCTCCATTCGAGGCTATTCTGAGATGCAAAGCAAGTTAAAATATCAGATTACAACTTAAAACAAGAATACAAATGTTTTCATAAGAAATTATATACATTCGATCCTTTTGTATACATAGCCTCAGTGGATATTCGTAACATATAGTAGTATGCATCAGCCTGAGTGGTATGAAGCCAATACAGGAATTGTAACACCACCGAGCTCATCAGAATTTTAACAAAGCGGCAACACCTTTAGCACAAACTTAGATTATTATTTTGAACTAACTCAATTTGATACTAGAGTATTTGAGGGGTTTGCAAATCTGAAACTGCCATATTTAGCATCGTAATGTCAGTATTTGTACCCCTCCACTACCTTGTAATACCTTTACCACCACAGTTGATTCCACCCCCTCAGGTGCCCTTCTGCGAGTAAAATGAAAAAATTATATTCAACCTCCTATAATAAAAATAAATAAACCACTGACGCAGTAGCTACAATTGTTGATACTCATGACACAAAAGACAAACTCTATCTTGTTTTTTGCAACTACTTTTCAAAAGTGTTCATTCATCAACCATCACACACACAGTAGAAGGACGGAGCATGAACATTTTATAATAAGCAATACTACCATGTTATTTCTAACATAAAAATAACAGCTTGAGAAATAAAAAACAACCTAATCAGAATCCAAAAATTAAAGCAATGTTGAATTTATACTACAAAGAAAGATGTAGCTACAAACCAAAACCCCCAAATCAATTAGTTAAATCATGACTCAAGAAAGCAATTATTACCTGAAATTCTCTAGTTAAACCAAAACCCCCACATCAATTAGTTAAATCATCACTCAATCAAAAAAAAATCAATAAGAATCCAACCTCTATCTAAAACATAGATGAGTACAAATCCAAATTAAAAAACTTAGGTTTTCAATTTCATGAAATATCCCAAAATTAAACAAACAAAAAGTCTTACAATCTAAATCATAAAACGAACCATTAAATTACCTTTATACTGATGAATCAGTTGATACTTCTTTTTTCTGTTGGTGAATCCCTAAAATTAGGGAAATAACCAAAACCAAATCACAACACTATCTCATTTTTTCACTAAAGTATAAAACCCTAACATCATATCGAAAAATAACGTTTTTACAATGAAATTGTACCTTAAAAGTTTCACTGCTCTTGTATTTCTAAGAGAAACTTCCTTTACGATATCAGAAGAAGGAGAAGATGAGTAAGAAATCAGGCAAACTAAAAATTAAACTAACCTCACCTCAGATTTCAATTGAAACAGATTACTCTTTTTTCTCATCACCACTACCACACCATCATCACCAGAAATTTGAATGGAATACAATCATAGTTATCTGAACATGATATAGTAGCATAGATTTTGAGAAGAACTTGAACACTAATCTAATGAATCATATCACCTCAAATCCCTAGACCCATTAGCTGCATTTACTGCCATCTCCGAGACCTGAATCACCTAAAACAAAAACAAAACAAACATTTCAGAGACTAAATACAAATAAATTAGACATGATTATGCAATCAAAGAAATAAACCTCATATTTTGATGAAAAATTGAGCGAAAAAAAAATAATAGGAGTAAGAAATTGGGGGTTTGTTACAGACTCTTCAACTCTCTTCAGATCTAAACAAGTTAGGCTTCAAACTTCAGAAATCACTCTTCAGTCGTTATCAATCGTTGTGAGTATGTACAATAATGGGATTTACCAGAGAAATAAGAGTACTAGGTTGGGTAAAATCGATCGTAACTGAAGCAAATATACAGGTATTCGGTGCTGAAAAGAGATGATAAGGTAGAAAGGAATAATTTTTCGCTTCTAGTTAAACAAAAGGAAAAGAAACATAAAGATATTTGGTACAGGGACGAGGGATTACACTGGTGGTAGTGAGTGATTGAGTGAAGATTGTTGCGGCTGTGTTGATAGCAACTTAGGGTTTCTTTCCGCTGGAGAGAGACTGGAGAAAGTGAGAAAGAGATAAGGATGAGAGAAAGGGGGAAATGAAGTGAGATAAGATATATTTTGGGTTTTGATAGAAGTACTCGAGGTACCCAACTGGGCCCAGTTGGCTAGGGGTTGAACTCCCCAAGTTATAGGTTTAGGATAAGTCATATGGTCTTCTAATCTAGCAGCTAGATTAGAAGTACAAGTCAGCTAGGACAATCTCCTAAGTCTTATGGGATAGCTAATCTAGCGGCTAGATTATCAGTCCACGTTATTTGGGACCACTGTCCAGCGCTGTTTGGTTCAACGCTTTAAATCTCAGCTGTTAGATCAAATTTGGTGATTTTTGTGGTTCATGTGATTTTTGTGAGCGCTTAACCATTCAGCGTAAAGGTCACTTTTTGAGCGCTGAATAATCTCTACCGTTAGATCAAATTTTGTGATTTTTGTGGTCCGTGTGATTTTTGTGAGCGCTGAACCATTCAGCGTTACAGTAACTTTCTCAGCGCTGAATCATTCAGCGTTTCAATCTCGATGCTAGTTGAATTGCGAGCAAATGCTAGTGTTAACATTTAGACCACACTTTTTTTTTGAATTGCAACACTTAACTGCCAATCTAGCAGCTCAATTCCCGCAACTGTATGTTAAAAAAAAAAGAACTCGACGATCCATATAAATCTAAAGTTTTATTATACTGAAGATGAAATTTATCAAATTTGAACATCTCAGGTTCAAAGATTATTAGAGTTAACCTGAGTTTCTGATTTGGATGAACTGAAGATGAAATATATCAGAATTGAACATCCCGAGTTCAAAAATTACTAGAGTTAGACCTGAGTTTCTGATTCGGATGAACTGAAGACGAAATATATCAGAATTGTACGTCCCGAGTTTAAAGAGTACTAGAGTAAGACATGAGTTTCTGATTCGGATGAACTGAAGATGAAATATATCAGAATTGAACATCTCAGGTTCAAAGATTAACTATAGTTATACATGAGTTTCTGATTCGGATGAACTGAAGATGAAATATATCAGAATTGAACATCTCAGGTTCGAAGATTACTGGAGTTAGACATGAGTTTCTGATTCGGATGAAATGAAGATGAAATATATCAGAATTTAACATCTCGAGTTCAAAGATTACTAGAGTTAGACCCGAGTTTCTCGTTCGGATGACTGAAGATGAAATATATCAGAATTGAACATCCCAGGTTTTAAGATTACTAGAGTTAGACCTGAGTTTCTGGTTCGGATGAAATGAAGATGAAATATATCAGAATTGAACATCTCGAGTTCAAAGATTACTATAGTTAGACCTGAGTTTCTGAGTCATTTTTATAGTCTCCATGATATTTGTTGCACTAATTTATAGTAAGGGTAATACGATCATTTTCACAGTTTGAGATATTTTCTTTAATTATTTTTGCTAAGGGTAGTCTCTATGAGATAACTTTTGATAATCTTGTTCAGATGAACTGAAGACGAAATTTATCAGACTTACACATCACAAGTTAAAAGAATACTAGAGTTAGACTTGAGTTTCTCGTTCGGATGAACTGGAGACGAAATATATCAGACTTAAACATCACAAGTTAAAAGATTACTAGAGTTAGACCTGAGTTTCTCGTTTGGATGAACTGAAGACGAAATATATCAGAATTGAACATCCCATGTTCAAAGATTACTAGAGTTGTACCTGAGTTTCTCATTCGGGTGAACTGAAGATGAAATTTATCAGATTTGAACGTCCCGAGTTCAAAGATTACCAGAGTTAGAACTGACTTTTCTGATTCGTATGAACATCAGTTACTAGAGTTAGACCTGAGTTTCTAACTCTAGTAACCTGTAACATCAGAATTGAACATCACAGGTTCAAAGATTACTAGAGTGAAAATGACCAGACTACCGTTATCGGAAATAAGTAAAGTAAATATTACAAATTAAGATAATGATCATATTACCCTTATCGGAAATAAGTAAAGTAAATAGTACAAATAGTGAAAATGACCATATTACCCTTACTAGAATTTAGTGCAATAAATATCATGGAGATAGTGAAAATGACCATACTACCCTTATCGGAAATATGTGAAATAAATATTACAGATTGTGAAAATGACCATATTACTCTTACTGGAAATTAGTGCAATAAATATCCTGGCATTTTTAGGGGCCGCTGGAAAAGATTTAGGGGCCAACAATAAGACAAAAAAGGTCACCCAAAAGAAAAATGTAGCCATCCCTTATCGCGAGTTTTCGTAATGGCGGAATTACCCTTTAAAATTCGGACGGTAAAGTACCATATTATCACCAGAATGAATTCGAAATCCAAAAACATTCTTATACTTCCGATTATGGTCGAAGGAGTATTAGAATGTATTTTGTCAAATTTTTTTCATTTTTGAGTAATAAGAGTGAGAGAGAAGAAGGTGGAGGAAAAAAATGAAAAACCATTTTTTGATTACAAAGATGGATGGATATGAAGAAGAAGGTAAGAATCATGGTGAAGAACATAATGTTGAAGGTTCACGTCCGTTTAGAGATGACGATTTGGGGTATATGATGAACGGTCCAAACTTTTACGGAGAGGAAACCCTAGACGACGCTTTCATAGAAGATAATGGAGAATAACCCGATATTGAAGCTAATGATGCATCTAACACACAAGTACTGTGTTAAGAACCTCAAATACCCACTTTGTATGCGTTTGTATACGTTTCGAAACAAAAAAAAACGATTTTTTGCATGCATTGAATGCCCTGATCTACCCAGATTCGGGAGCTAATGTCTATAAATATCTCCCGAATGTATCAACCTGTGTAAAATTTATGTTCATTCGGTAGTTTTGTTGATTACATTGGATTCCGAATATAAGAAAACCCCCAAATTGGTTTTACACAATTTGGGGCCATTCGGTAGTTATGTAGAGTATAATTTCTTCCGAATGGTCCCGAAAACGAATTCCTCCAAAATTTTCAAAATTTATTATTTTCTTTTTTCACATTCGGTAGTTTTGCATATTAAAATATCTACCGAATATATCCTTGACCCAAAATAGAATTTCATCATATTTGAAAATCGGAGGTACGTTAATTATGTTAAATTCTGAATCCATATATTCGGAACAAGTTTATATAATTTAGCTTCCGATTATGTTATATTTTGTACTCAGTGACCTTTGTAAATTCATTCGCATTAATCGGTTGTTTAATGGAAACAACTATCTCCCGAATATTGTATATTCGGAAGTTAAGTGTAGTTATTGTATTCCGATTGTTGTAAGATAAGTTGTTGCTATCATTTGCAGGTCGTTGTAGAGGTTGTCGATGATTTCTATTTGAGGAGAGATACTTCCCTATACTACGCAAACGATTTGGTATACTCATTACTACTCTTTTGTTTCCTTTTTGTATTTTAAATCCTTATGCTTATTAGATATTGTTTTGTTTTATGCACGTTTAGAAATTTGGAATTAAGGAGGAAGCAAAGGAATGGCTTTCCAACAAGGCAAAAGATAACATGTGCGTGGTAGTTCAAAACAATCATGTGAGTGACACTCGATTTGAAATGATTTGTGAGCAGGGCGGGACACGAAAGAGTCACCAAGGAAAGAATAGTAAGTACGTCCGGAAGACGAATAGGAAATACCGAAGCAATACAAAGAAGATATGATGCCCATTTAAGATTGTCTTCTATAAGCCCGATGGTAGTGAAGGTAAAAAGTATAAAATGTTTAAATTTGATAATAGTCGTCACAACCATGATGATCCGGACACTCTAATTGGACATGTAATGGTTGCCAAATTAAAATCACATCAAATGGAGACGGTGAGGTCTATGCGGATTCAAAAAGCGAGTGCGATCTTAAGTAAAATAAAGGCGGACGACCCCGACAACTTGTCTACTTTATCTACAATTAAGTCGGACCTAGCTACGATCAAAAGGACGGAATGGTATGGTAGAACGGTCATGCAATAATTGGAGTGGTTAGCGGAGTTACACGACTAGTCCTTGAGAAGGGAAGAAAAGGATGGCAAAGTGGTTCGTATTTTCTTGGCACATCCCGAAATGATCCAATTGGCTCAATGCTTTCATCAAATTTTGTTGATAGATGCTACTTATAAGACAAACAAGTATAACATGTCGTTGTTGAACATTGCTTGTCACACTTCCGACAAAAACACGTTTACGGTTGCATGGGGTTTAATGGATCATGAAAACAATGTGAGTTTCATTTGGATGTTGGAGACGTTGAGGTCAATTTATAACGGCGATAATTATCCACGGGTTATTGTAACGAATAATGATCAAGCCCTAATGCATGCAATAGCGGTAGTGTTTCCGGAAGCCCAAAACTTGCAATGTACGTGACACATTCAATGCAACCTCAAACTCAATTACCATCGTCATTTCCAAGCTAAAAATCCAAGTAAGGGTACCAAGCGGTCGAAGGAAGAGGTTGAGCGCATTAGTAAACTAACCGTGAAAGAACAAGAAGAAGAGAAACGGTTATTTGAAGAAAAATGGAATGAGGATGGAATCATTTGGAAAATGTTCATGAAAGCATGGGACAAGATCGTTTGGTCGATGATGGAGAAAATTTATGAACATAACTTGAAGAAATTTGAGGATGAATATGGCACGAAATACAAAAAAGTTGTTGCGTATTGTAAAAAATAATGGTTACCGCTTAAGGAGAGGTTTGTGTTTGTATGGACATATGAATACCGAAACTTCAAGAACGAGGCGACAAGCATTGCGGAGGGGTCTCATGGACGACTAAATAAAATACTACTTGGTAGTCAAAATGGAGTTGTGTCGATCCAAGAAGCAATCCATGAATACACCAATCGTGATCTCACAAATATTAGGGGTTGTATGCAATTTAGTGTACACCAATTCCCCAATGAACATGAGAAAGAAATATTGCTTCTAAGGGGCATTGTTCATAAAGTTTCGAGATGGGAAATAAATCACATGATAGAACAATTGAAATTATATAAAGCTTACGATAACGAGGACACGGTTTGTGTTTGCAAGGATATGATAGGTATTGGACTCCCTTGTCGTCATAAGTTGGGTAGGTATGTCGAAGTTATTGACATCAATGATATTCATCCATTTTGGAAGCAATTAAATTTCACTCCAAGCACCCCGGTAGTTGACGGTCCGTCGTTCTTGGAGTCGGAATTGTGTGGACGAATTGTGGAGCGTTATGCTACAACAAATGGCGCTAAGAAGCAAATATTGATGCACCATTTGGAGGAAGCTCTTCACCCTCGCTTAAGGGAGGTTGATGAACCTATTAAGCAAAAGGGGACGGGTAGGCCGAACACCAAAGTGTCAAGGACCATTGAAAGGAAAGAATTGAAGGCATATTTGTCTACCAAAAGAATATTGTGTAGGCACGAGCATTCGGAACCCGAATTTGAAGATGAGCCCGCAACGAAGAAAAGAGGTCGTCCAAGAAAAGATCAAAGTGGACTAACCTCCCGACAAGTGAGGCCAAAGGTCTCTATGGAGCCTTCTCAAGTAAGTCAAGCCGAGGCGGTGGAAGAAGTTGTATTAGTGGAGTCCCAAACTAGCTCTGTAGTTATTGATCAAATGAGCGACTCGTAACAAACACAACCAACGAAAATGGTGACTACAAAAGAGAAGTATGGTACTCTTTGTTGTCCTAGGGATTGTCATGGAAGACCAACACGATCAACGTATACGATTATAGAATAGTACTTGGTGCAACTCCCTCCACTCATTGTTCCATTTGTTTTGTCGACCGACGAGGTTGATGGGGATGGCAATTGTGGTTTCACGTCGCTACGGAACTAATTGGTCACATTGATGAGGTGGTTATTGAATTCCAAAATTTAATAAATAAGATGGCGGTGCAACTAGTAACATTCATCCAACTCCACACGACATTGATCATCCTTGGCAGCTTCCATTGGTTTTTGTTGGATATAACCGTTTTGCCGCATCACCCTTGATGGGTTGTACATCACATACCCTGTAGGGTCCCACAACGGTCCAAAATAAAGGAACAAGCCCGACCGACCGTTTATATGTCCATTAGATCGGTCTTCCTTATATGGATCAAAGCATACATCTGAGGCCTGCATTTGATCCAAAACCTCCCTCATGCGAACCAACGACGGTTCTTTTGACCTAGAACGGTTGTTTTCAAACATCCACCTTGTTCCTCTAGGAGTACCTTTGCGCCACTCAGCTTTCTCGGTCGTCAACTTTAGGATAGGGAAGTGCTCATAGATCCATGTCTATATACATACAAAAACAACTATTAGGAAAGTGAATCTAACAATATTTTTCATAATCGGAAGCCTAGGTATTTAAAATCCAGCCGAATATATACATTCAGAAGTAACGTAACTAACTATTTCACCGAATAATGCATATCCGAAAGAAATGTCATATACTGGTTCCCCGAATGTAAAATATTCGGGCATATCGAAAAACATTAACCTACCGAATGAGAAACATTTGGACACGGAAGAATCTGAGTTTTTCACCGTATATAATCGGAATCAAACAAATAACATGTGCCAACGAATACTCAACATTCAGAAGAAAAATAAACACTAAACCTGCAGAATATGTAACATTTAGATACAGTATACACTGAAGTGTTTAACCTTAATAATCGAAAGATAAGGTTAACGATAAATTACCGAATACATTATATTCGGGAGTAAATGGAAAACACATCTGACGAATACTCACTTTCGGGTGATCTAAAGATATATTTTCTACCGAATATTCCTTATTTGGTAGACAAAAAACTCTAAGTTATTAATCATATTTTCTACCGAATAAGCATAATTATTAATTGAGTAATAGAGATGATAAAAACCTGTAATAGAGACACGTTCCCTCCAACTTAGTTGGTTGCTTTCCTCGCCGCCTTTCTCAACTCTTCCATCAAATATGCAAGGCATGCCGTTCCCCAAGAGTAATCACCGACTTCATGGAGAGGATCAAGAAGTTATATAGGGTTGGCGTCAATACGGTTTCCAGTAGTATTGTGGAAAATGACACATTCCAATACACAAAGGAGATAGGCGGTGGCCGCTTGGTTCACTTGCTCATCGGTTAACGTTCCCTTATTTTCTTTATCCAAAATGCCTCGATACATACTCATCAATTGGTTAATGTTGATCTGTCTTGTTTTGTAAGATGCATGCCTCATGAACTCATCTTTTGTTGTCTCCTCATCCCAACCTAAACACTTTTTAGTTAAAATATAAAGTTGTGTCCAGCTTAACTGCTTTGTGTAGTTTAACTTGACAGTTGTGCCTTGGACAGGGAGGTTAAGAATCTGCACAACATCATCCGGGGTAATGGTCATTTCCCCAAAAGGCATGTGGAAGGTGTCGGTCTCAGGATACAATCTCTCCACAATTGCAGATATAGCCACACGGTCATGTTCCAACAAAGATTTCTCGATAGCAAGATACAACCCCGAGTTCTCTATAATTGTCTTGAACCTTTCACATTCACCGGATAAAGGCCATTCTAACATTTTCTTTTGTGGGGCGGTGGGTTTGAGAAGACGAACAACATCTTGATGAAACTATTAAAAACACGACAAATGTTTAGAGTAAATATTACGATAGAACATATATACAGTACGATATATAAAAAAAAGATATGATTATTATTACCTCGGTTTCGTATATATCTTTGGCCCAAGAGTCTTTGTATCCAAATAACAATCTTCCTCCATCCTCCGGTAGCCCAAGGATTGCGCCTTTAAGAATATTATGCACCTTCAAGTGGTAGGGACAAGATGTGATACTTTCTTAGCAATATCCTTCTTTTCACCGTGTACACTTTTTTTGCCTTTCTTGGTACCACTAGGTTCTCCTCCTTCTTGGGTGCTACTTGGTTGTCTTTTTTCTTGTGGTTGTGGAGCACTTGCTCCTCGAGTTCCTTGTGGAGCACTTGCTTGTGGAGTGCCGTGTGGATCACTTGCATCTTGAGTGCCTTGAGTTTCTTCTGGAGCACTTGTATTTTGAACTTGTAATGTGACTTGTGGAGTTCCAGTTTCTTGAACTTCTTCAGTGCCTTGTGTTGCACTTGGATCCACGACTTGTTGAGTGTCTTGTTAACCACTTGGATCTATACCTTTATCTTGAGCACTTGAAGTTTCCTTAGCAGTCCTTTCTCTCCTAGCACTAGCCGTAACTTTCTTTGTTCCTTCTACACGAGGCCCTAGGTCAGGTTGCTTTGCTCGACTTTGCCTAAACAACAAAATAAAGAACAATAGTTATAAAAACTACACAATCGGAATACAACGTAAACATAAATACCCGAATGTAAATATTCGAAATCAAAAACAAAATCATTGTACTCGAATACAAAACATTCAGACGGTGAAACATAATATTATCTACCGAATATGCATCAATTGAAGTTCAAGAAACTCTGAAGTTTATAGCCTATATAATAGGACGTAAATAATTATATTTTCAACCGAATACACTATGGCCCCAAAATGTTTTCAGTTTGAAAAGTTTACATTCGGAAGTATATCACATACGATAAACTACCGAATATACACCGGCCCCAAAATGAGATTTTGCCAAAATCACCATTTTTGACTATTTAGCAAAGGATACATTCGGTGGTAACATAATCTCCGAATACTAAGCCTCTACATCAAGACATTCGGGAGTAAAATTGAATCTTAACCTCCGAATGTACCAAACAAAAGTTACAGGAAGAAATGGTTCATGCCATTCGGGAGTATACCTAAATAACTATCTCCCGAATTTGGTTAAAATCAGAAAATCCTAGATTTTTTTTTTAGCGATTCGTCGAATTGAAGCGACATGAACCCAAAAATTGTTTACCTAATTGGAGCCATCTGAAGTTGTCGGAGTGTTTGACTTTCAGATTCGCCGCCATCAACTAATCCAACCGCTGCAACTCCTTCGTCGTTGCTCTTCGTCACCAACAATCTCTTTATTTCTTGATAAAATTCCAATTTTTGGATCGTTACCGCGAGGAACGTTTTTAGTTTTAGGTTTGTGGGGTTCATTATCCTTGCCCATTGTTTTATAAGCGAATCAACGATGTTTTACTTTGGCGATTCACGACGAAGACGATGAATAAAAAAAAGAAGATTTTTTTTCCTCCACATTCGGGAGTGAAGGGGGAAGGGATAAAGAAGAAGAAGAGTTGAAAAGAAATGAAAATAAAATGAAATTTTTTTGACAAAATACATTCTAATACTACGCCGACCATAATCGGAAGCATATGAATGTTTTTGGCTTCCGAATTCATTCGGGTGATAATATGGTACTTTAGCGTCCGAATTTGAAAGGGTAATTCCGCCATTACAAAAACTCGCGATAAGGGATGGCTACATTTTATTTCTGGGTGACCTTTTTTGTCTTATTGTTGGCCCCTAAATCTTTTTCAATGGTCCCTAAAAATGCCAGGATAAATATTACACAGACAGTGAAAATGACCATATTACCCTTACTAGGAATTAGTGCAATAAATATCATGCAGACAGTTAAAATAACCATACTACCCTTATCATAAATAAGTAAAGTAAATATTACAGATTGTGATAATGACCATATTACCCTTACTAGAAATAAGTCAATAAATATCACAGAGACAGTGAAAATGACCAAACTACCCTTATCAAAAATAAGTAAAGTAAATATTGTAGACTGTGAAAATGACTATTTTACTCTTACTGGAAGTAAATGCAATAAATATTATGGAGACTGTCGAAATGACCAAACTACCCTTACTGGAAATAAATGCAATAAATATCAGACGGTGAAAAGGACTATACTACCCTTACTGGAAATTAGTGAAATAAATATTATGGAGACTGTGAAAATGCCAGACTACCCTTATCAAAAATAAGTAAAGTAAATATTACAGACTGTGAAAATGACTATTTTACCCTTACTGGAAATAAGTGCAATAAATATTATGGAGACTGTCAAAATGACCAGACTATCCTTATCG